>NC_133325.1:535027121-535627121 GCF_042186555.1 Aquarana catesbeiana | reverse complement strand
TAATAATAAAAAATACAAAATACAATTACAGACAAAGTAACTACATACAATCATAAAAACAAAAGGGATATACCACACTGACTAAGCAAGTGGATCCCGCAAGTTGTTGGGTAAGGAGTGTATGTAAAGCTTTTAATCTCGACCGGTTTCACGGTTGACACCGCTTCTTCAAGAGAAACACATCTATAACATAATATAAAGTAGCTTTAACATATACAAGTACCATTGCAGCAAAATCATTTACAAAGGTAACAAAAAAATACAGTACACATAGGGTAGAAATGAGGGCAAGCTCACCCGCTCAGGTGGATTCCGTGGATATGCAGGACCCAATATAAATCCCCCCCGCGGCGGACAGAGGGGGTAATAGACAGGCTCTAGTAAGTAAGATTGGATTAGAAGGTTGTAAGCATCAAAATGATGATGATGTGGTGATTAATGAAGGAGTGTGCAATTCCCACAACCATAATAGGGTGAACCCACGGTGGTGGCGTAGAGGGGAGAGAGCATGCGGGGAAGGGTAGAAGGGGAGAGGGACAAAGGGGGGACAGAGGATGAGTAAAGCCGGGAATGAGGAAGGGAAGGACATGAGAAAAACAGGGAGGGAAAAATACAAGGAGGGGGGGGAGGGAAGAGCGGGGGGGAGGGGGGAGGGAAAGCAAGGGGGAGGGGGGGAAGGAAAGGGGAGCTAGGAGGGGTATAGTGAGGAAAAAAAGGGGAGGGACAGAAAGGAAGGAAAGATGGGAGGGGAAAAAGAGAAGGGAAGGGGAGGGAGGGGGGAAAAGGGGGGGAAAGAGGGGGGTAGGTGGGGAGTGAGAGGGGGAAAAGAAGGCCACCCAAACTACCACCCATGAAGGTGATTAAGGTTGTGAAAGTTTAGTTAGTTATAGCAATGCACACTAACAGCAACATAGGCTGACACTCACAAATTGTTAATTAGATTAATATAATACGCATGAGCTGTAGTTGGTGCAGGATGCCAATTGTGGATAACGTAGATGAACAGGATAAAGTAGAACCGTATGGGGTACTAAAACCTCAGGTAACCGGGTTATAAGGCTGATGGGCACATCGCATAGGGGCCAATTAGCTAAAGGTAAAAATATGGGCATCTAGATTAGCCAATTTGGTCAATATGAAAAGATAATCATCAGTAAGATCACAAATAAAGGAAAGATGCAGCAGAGACCTGTCTAACATCAAACAGAAACTGTTGAGATGTGGATGAAAATTAAAATAAGAAACAGACGACTAGGGTGAAGGTAACTGCGCCCTTTAAAGGCTGCAGAGGCGCATGTATAGGAAACTACAGGGTTAAATGCCATTAGAGACAAGCCTCTGCGCCTGGTACAAGCGCAGAGCAGTATTGACACCCAGGACAGTAAAGTAGGCGATGAACAGCGCTCGTACAGAAACAAAAGTGCAGATGATGCGACAGCAGAGAGGGGGATGACAGAAGACTGACCTTCTCATAGACGATCCATGCAGAGCTCAGCGTAAGGTGACTGTCAGGCACATATAGCAGGCCTGGTGTGGCTGCTATATGGGCTCCCCAACCCGGAACTCAGGGCACACCAACGTGGGCGGCCTCTGACGTCACCGGGTCTGTTTGCCCGCACTGCGCAGGTGCGCGCGCCAGTGTCAAAGGGAATCATGTTCCCGGACACATAGTCACAAGCAGCCTTAAGAAGGCTGCCAGGGCAAACATATGTCCGCCGCGGGGGGAGTGAAACAGGACCCCGCGGAGACCCAACACCACCTGAGGGGAAGGGGGAGGTTGTCCTCGTACAGCACTAATTAAACAACTTCAATACAAAGGATTAGGCAAAAAAAAAAAAAAACAGATTACGTATGTCATACAATGTATACTGATCAAAAATTGTCACCTAAGGACCTTTATTGTTCCAACATCATTAGTGGGTAGTCACAGATCAACAAACATGCTAAGATGGATTAATCCTAGATTGAGTATTAATAAGAACCGTACACAAGAAAGGGGGAGGGGGAGAGGGGGGGGTTTGGATGGGGAAGGGAGGAAAGAAGGGAAGGGAGAAGGGGAAGAAAAGGGGGGGAGGGATGGGGGGAAGGATGGAAGAGGGGGGAGAGGAGAGGGGGGGGAAGAGGGGGAGGGAAAGTGGTTGGAAAGGGACCCAAGATATCACAAAAAGGCCTTGTATGATACTGACTCATTGAGTCCCGGAGGAAGGGTGGCATTGAGCCACTCGATCCAAAGGGACTCCCTCTGAAGGATCGAGCGGTCCCAATCGCCGCCCCTGGGATTGGGCTGGACTACCTTGAGAACCAAAAATTGTACAACCGAGTTGTCGAACTTATGGTACAGGCCAATATGTCGGCCAATGGTGGTTAACTTCCCATTCTCCGAATAGTAAAGATGATCGCCAATTCTTCGTCTAAATTCTCGGATCGTTTTTCCCACATAAAATGCTTTGCATGTGCAAAACATTAAATAGATCACCCCTTTGGTACCACAATTGGCGAACCAAGGGCTCCCCATTGGGTAGGGTGAATTACCTGCCCTCATAGACCCAAGGGCACCGGGAACACTCCCCGCATCTGAATGTACCGTTAGGTCCAGTCCTGGAGGGTTTAGTAGAGGTGTAATGACTAGAAGTCAATTTGTCCTGCAAAGACCGAGCCCTGCGGAACACTACTTCCGGGGTGGGTTTGTATATATTTGGCTAGCGTATGATGCTCAGCCAAAAAATGCCAATTTTTAGTTAAAATATTGCGGAGCATGTTATGGTGTGCCGAGTACGTCGTAATAAATCTCACCGTATCCTTGGGGGGGAGGGTTCCTTACGCTTGAAAAGTAGGGAGATCCGAGAACGTGTTGCTGCTTTATTATATGCTTTTCGAAGATTGGTAGGGGAGTATCCACGTAACAATAAACATTCACGTAATGCCCTGGCCTGGAGTATAAAGTCACTATCCCGTGTGCAGTTTCTGCGTAAACGCAGATACTGGGCATATGGTATACTCCGTACCAGGGAACTAGGGTGAGCACTAGTGGCAAACAAGAGCGTATTGCCAGCAGTGGGCTTTCTGTAGAGGTCAGTACCCAAGGTCCCATCTAGTTGTTTGGTAATGTTCAAATCTAAAAAGGAGATCTGATCTGTGTCAACCCCTGCAAAAAAAGTGGGTCAGGGCCTTTGACGACCTGAGAAGAAAAAAAAAAAACAAGGGGGCGGGGGGGGGGAGGGGGATCGCTCCAAGCAAAGTTCCTGAGTATTTGGTAGCTAGCAGGCAGCGGTCAACAAATGTCACTGTGGGCCAGATGTAGGAGTACTTGCCTCTCCCATTAATTATGCCAGAGTGTGAGGCCTATATGCTGACCTGTGCAACCTCAAAGGCATGGTCCTGGTTTCCTGTGTGATTTGGGAAGTGAGACCCCATATAAAGTTATTGCAATATCCCGAGGCCGGGCGACCGATCTGTACACTGGGGACTCAGGCAGCAACATGTCAACAACAACATACGTAACAATAGGCATAGAAAAGAAGCAAAAATCAGAGAGAAAAAAAAGGAAACCTTTCTCTGGTGAATTACCTGAGTACCCCTTCAAACGGGGGTGTGGGTACATGGTCAAGTATGGTACTTCATGCCTGCGGCCCGGCCTTTGTAGTCAGGTATTTATCTATGCATAAGTGGGCCACATTTTCCTCTCTCTCAAAGGAATCAATCATAAAGCCCCACAGTGGTAAGCAAATAGTGTAGAGGTGTTGTAAAAAGGTGTTCTGAACAATCTCACCTAACCGTTGATTTCACGGCTAGAGATCCATTTTGCGCCGAACAGATGATGGTGAAACTCGTGGGCTCTCATCCATGTCTCAGCGGCTTCTCATTGGAGAGTTGGCCGATGTTCTGCGTCTCCTCTGTCTGTGCCTTTGTGAGCGTGGGGTGTCTTCGGGCAGCATGGGGATCCAGGGATCTGGTTGTATGAATGAGCTTTACCAATCTGGAACCTCTGTCAGGGGGATGCCTAGGGTGTCACAAAAGGGTTGCAAATCAGTTGTTCTCAACTGTGATGTGTGATTTCCAGCTGTTGCCTGTAAGCAGAATGGAAATTTCCATCTATAGGTTATGCACCTATTGCGTAGAGCTTGCAAGAGAGGACGCAGGTCTCTCCTATGTTGCTGGGCGATTGTAGACAAATCCTGGAATAGTTGTATACCTGCACCATTGTGCTCCAGGCGGTCATGATTGCGGGCTAGGCGTAGTATCTCTTCTTTCTGTGTGAAATCGACTAGACAGCATACTGCATCTCTGGGGGGGGGTCAGTATCTCTGCCCCTCGGTCTAAGAGCTCTGTGACACCTTTCCATCCCCACAGGGGCATCAGGCAGCCTCCCCAGCAGTGTATTAAAGATAGCCCACACCACTGATTGCAATTGGGGTCCTTCCACTGTCTCTGGGATGCCCCTTACCCACAGATTGCGCTTGCGAACCCCTACTGTCAATGTCTTCCATGTGTCTGTGCATCTCAATCAGGTGCTGTGAGTGTACACTGACAACTTTCTGCACTTGCTGTATGGCCATCCCATGTGTCATGGCGGCTGTCTCCACATGCTCCAGCCTGGCTGCTACAGCTCTAATGTCTGTCTTAAGGTCTGCTATCGCTGCAAATAGTGTGCTTTTAATGTCCAGTGCCACTTGCTGGAGATCTGCAAGGCATAGTAAGGGGGAGGTGTGTGGGACAGAAGTACCTGGTGCAGGGGCAGATGCGTCTGTGGATTCCGTGGTGACGGCGGGGTTCACCGTATGCCGGTCCGAGGCCTGTGTGTCCCCCTGCTGTTGCGTCTGGAACATCCCCGGAATGTTCTGGCTGAGCTGTGTTGCCGGGTCTTGTTGTGAACGGGGGCCTGAGGAGTTTCTCCCGGTCATCTCAGCGAGTCTGTGAGGGGATTGTCCCGCTAATTAGAGGTAGTATTGGAGCTCTGGGTGGCGGAGCTCTCAGCTCAAGCTGCCATCTTCGTCTGGTGTTCGGCCATGCCCCCCAACAAAAACTTTTACCTATGCACCAGGTCTATGCCATCCTTCTCCTGAGTTACATTTTATTGTGGAAGTAGATGCCTCTGAGACAGCGATGGGAATGCTCCTGTTACAAAAAAATCCTGTAAATGCCACTTTTCACCTGCGTGCCTTCTTGTCTCGTAAATATTCACCAGCAGAAAGGAATTACAATATAAGCAACAAAGAACTTCTAGCAATAATACCAGCCTTGGAGGAATGGAGACATTGGCTGGAGGGTGGTCATCATCTATTCAAGGTTCTGTCTGACCACAAGAACCTCAAATACATTTGCCATGCTAAGAGACTAAACTCACCTCAAGCCATGTGGTCATTATTCTTCTCCAGATTTGATTTCACAATATCTTATCTACCAGGTCCAAAAAACATTAAGGCTGATGCCTTGTCTCACAGGTTTTTGGCAGAGTTTTTTCCTCTGCTTCCCCCACAGCCCATTATCACTGAGTATAAGATTTTAGCTGTCACTCAAAGGGACATCTCTGTGGCCTTGTTACCTGTACAAGATGAGGACCTTCCCTCAGGTATGCTTTTTGTGCTTCTTGCTCTTTGCTTAGAGGTGTTACGAGTGCATGAATCTAAACATGCAGTATATCCTGGTTTAAAAACACACTTTTGAGATCATCTCCCACAACCCCTAGTGGCCGTCAATTAGACAGGATGCATTAGCTTTCGTCCAAGTCTGTGATGTTTGTGCCTTCCTCTCTACTTCATCCTCCTCTAAAAACTACCTGCCCCTGGACCCATTTATCCATGGACCCACCCACAATATGGGTGGTGGGAGACAGGTTCAGCAAGATGGTTCACTTTGTCCCAAAGTTCCATTAGCTAGAGAACTGGCATCTTTGTTCATTAAACATATCTTCATGCTCCATGGGGCATCGATTAATATTCTTTGACTGTGGCTCTCAGTTTATAGTCCAGTTTTAGAAGGCCCTCTGCACCAGCTAAAGGACAAGCCCTTATATTCATCAGCTTATTATCCTGAGACAAATGGTCAAACAGAAAGAACTAATAGAGAAGATATTATGCTGCTGGAAGGCCAGTGCTGATCATGAGAAAGTCAGCCTCCTTCCTTGGGCCAAGTTTACTTTCAATAATTGTGCCAGTGCCTCCACAGGTTTATCATGTATCTAAGGGTTGCATCTTTGTGTGTGTGTGTTCCTTTCCACCTTTCGATGTTCCAGATGCCAACTCTGCGACTGAAACGTTTTTCAAAATCTGGTCTGATGTCAACCGCACTATTTCTCGCTTTGTGCAGGGTTATAAAAGAATGGCTCAAAAACACCTGTTTAAAAAAGTAGATGGCAAAGTACAACTATCTTTAAGAAATCTGTCCCTGAGTGTACCAGCTAAGAAACTTTGCTCAAAATTCATTGGACCCTATGAAATTTCTGCGATTGTTAACCATGTGACCTGTGTACTAAAACTTACCCCATCTTTGCGCATTCCAAAGGTCTTCCATGTTTCAAATTTGTTCATTCCAGTCTTTAAGTAAATGTACCAGAACTTGTGGACCTCAGTGACAGTCAGAAATATATAGTGGAATCCATTCTTGACTCAAGATGAGTACACAATTTGTTGCAGTACTTCGCCCATACGATTGATTTTTGGTCCCAGCTTGTGATCTTCACACTGACCAATTTAAATGGAAGTTCCATCTTCAACCTCTAAATAAAGCTGGATGTGCAGGAGATACCCCTCAAAGTAGGAGCTGGGGTTAATGTCATTACCAGGATTTGGGCTGTCCCTTTAAGATATAACAAAACACAACCGAGACAGCCCTTGTTGGTAATTGGCCAGCTCATTACTATTGACCTTTAAAATGCCTGTCTCAACACGCCACCAGTGCTGACGATAGCGTATGCTACCTGGTGTGTGCCCTTGCTTCACCCAGCTGATAACTGCTCTGTGTATACTCTGTGTTCTGACTCTGTCCCTTCCTTGCTGTTGATTTGGTACTGGTTGAACTCTGATCTACATGTGTATGGCCCAGCTTGTTCTGACCCTGTTCTTTCCTCGCTGCTGATTCGGTACAGTTTGAACTCTGATCTACACCTACACATGTGTGACCCAGCTCATCAGGCTTTGCTTGACCCTTCTGTGTTACCAGACTCAGCATTCCAACTCAAATGTCCTGACCTTCTCTTGCTACACACTAGTGTCTTGCTGTTCCACCCATATCTGCAGCAGTGCACATTAAGTACCAGTCAGTCTGCTCTGTTTACAGTTTTGGTCATGGTATGTGCTCCTATTTACTGAACTTTCTGCACAATCAACACATCTGCACTGTTGTACCTGCTATCTAAATCCTGGCCTGACAGGTACATGAACATGTTTGAGTAGAATCCTTTGTACCTGTGGTGGTACTGGTACAATGACCCACTTCGACAAGAGGTGGTTCAAGGCATTCTGCAAATATGACTGTCCTTAGAAGTTTTTTTTTTTTTTTTTTTTTTTTTTTTTTATGTAATCTTTATTTGAAAAAAAAAAATTGCATCATACAACATACAAAAGACATAAAACTAATAAAAACGTACATAAAGAATCCTAGTTGGTGTCCTACACATTACTCAATTGAAAGATTAGAAAAAGGAGGGGAAAAATTGGGCAAAGGGAGCATCATAGTCCAACCATATCATATGAACACAAACATCAATGTGTCGCCCCTGGTATCCCCCGCTGACATGACACTAAGGATGACTCAGACCCCAAACGTGGATAAGAAACTGGGGATAAGTAAGAAGTGGAAGGATACAAAACAAAACCAAATAAAGTGAACAAAACATATTGTATTTAAGGCAATATTCCATGAAAAAACAAAGTCCCACACCAGGTGTGTGGATATAGTGGCTGGTCTGTGTCTGTTAAGGATTTGGGAGCCCCCACATTCCCAACCTCATTAACAGGAGGGGTTGTCACGTGTGGGGACCCCTGAGAGCCCGGTGTGACTTTACCAGTATAATGTATCCAAGTGGCCCATGTGCTATAAAACTTGTCATAGCAGTCTTTACACTTCGCCATCCATTCCTCTGCAGCCATTATATTATTTACTAAGGTGATCCATTCAGCACGTTTAGGGGTTTATGGTCTTTTCCAATATATCGGAATTAACCTTCTGGCTGCGTTAAGTAGATGAGGCAACACAGACTTGCCATATTGGCTGAGAGGAATGGTAGGGAAGTGCAACAAAGATTCCAACGGGGAACCAGGGATCTCAATGTCTTGAATAGACTTAATCTGAGCTCGTATATCTAGCCAGAAGGGCTGTATTTTAGGGCACTCCCTCCAGCAAGTGTCGGATACAGATGGGTATATCCTGGCAAGTTTAGAGGGAACTCTATACCACCGGGTGAGTATCTTAAAACTATTTTCCTGCATTTTCGTGTCCATCGAGCTCATATGCGTGAGGCGGTAGAGATGGTTCAACTGTGTTTTAGTAAAGACTTGCTGAAGGTCTCTCTCCCACTCCCTTATGTAAACAGGTTTCCCCCTGCTCTCCACTGACTGTAGTAATTCATACAGCAGAGATATAGTATGTGGGATAGCAGAGGTAGACATGCAGAGCAGCTCAAAGGGGGTGCCGTGGTAGGGGATCGAACACCTTGGGGTAGGCTATAAACACATTGTTGGAGCGGTCTAAAGTGCCATTTTTCTCAATGTAGCCAGTGGCAATAAACCCTGGTCTTGGATAAATCTGCCATATCTCGTCTCTCCATCGGCCGACCAAGCCCTGAAAAAGGAAGGATGTTCCCCCGGATTGAACCAGGGGAAGCCCCCCAAGGGAGCCAAGGGAGAAATCAAAGGGGAAAGTTGTCCCTTCCCATTCAAGGCATCCCAAATTGTCAGGACATGGATGGCCATGGGAGACGCCAGTGCAGAGAGTCCCCTGCAGTCCCGGGGGATCCATGGAGCATATAAGTTGCGGCCCGCTAGAAGTTTATCAAGCGGGACCCACGGTTTAGAGGCTACATTATGTTACCAATCCAGGATTCATTGTAGAGCTATCACTTCATAGTACTTGCGAATGACCAGGACACCCATACCACCTTTGCATTTGGGGTGTTGTATTGTGCGGAGAGCCAAACAAGGGCTTTTCCCATTCCAAATATATACCAGGAACAGACTGTTTGGGGTTGAAAAGAAAGGTCTGGGCAATGAAACAGGCACCATTTACAAGTAAAAAAGAATACAGGGCAACATGTTCATTTTTAAAACACTGACTCGGCCAATCCAGGAGAAGGCAGTGTGGTTCCAACTTTTTAGGTCTGCTCTGATAGTGTATAGAGGTGTATAACTGGGAGCAGCGTGCAGGTAATTAAACTCCCAAGTATTTTAGGGAAGTCTGGCACCAGGTAAAGGAGAAAAAAGCCTGCAGCTGTGTACACAAACCTGAAGGCACATTCAAGGACAGAATCTCTGACTTATAATTTATTTTGAATTTGGAAAGCAGGTTAAAGTCCCTTAGTTCCGCCATAATATTAGGGAGAGAAATCAAGAGGTCTAAGACATAGAACAGTACATCATCCGCGTAAGCAGATAACTTATGTTCTGTAGGCCCTACCGTAAAACCTTTAATGGCACAGTTGAGGCGTATCTTGTTAAGCAGTGCTGCGAGGGTTAAAGCAAAAATGAGGGGGGACAGAGGGCACCCCTGTCGCATCCCGTTGCGAATAGGGAATGAGTCCGATAACAGCCCATTCACTTTCACTTTGGCTTCTGGGGAACTATAAAGGGAGGATATCCACAACAGCATGTTAGGACCGAGGCCAAGTCCGCAAGTAAGTCCAATCCACCCTGTCAAACGCCTTCTCAGCATCTGTGGAAATCAAAAAACAGGGAGGGCACGTAGCCTGTGATTCACCCAATGAATTAACTGGATCACTCTATTAGAGTTGTCCCTGGCTGCAATGAACCCCGTTTGATCAAGAAGTATCAGGGGAAGTGATGTCATCCCTCCTCGTGGAAGTCTTTTTGTTCCAGAGAGAGGAAAGATAACATCTAACCGTGAGTTGCACCAACACTACACTAACATCAGTACACATAGGCACATATTTCACCTCCCGATCACCCCCCCCAGTTAACCCCCTCACCCCTTGTCACTGTGTCACCCAGTGCAGTGTTCATATTTTTTTTTGATCACTGTACTGATGTCATTATTGACACTAATCAGTGTTAGGGTAGTATAGGGTAGTCTTAGTGTATAGGGTAGTTTTAGTGTATAGGCCCAGATAGGTCTAGGGACCCCCCCTAATAAAGGTTTAACCCCTTGATCACCCCCTGTCACCAGTGATCACTGTATTAGTGTCATGGGTGACACTGGTTATCTAGAACTTTTTTGATAGCGTCAGGGCACCCACCGTATATTACCCAATAAAGGTTAAACCCCCTGATCACCCAGCAGGTGACAACAGTTAGGTTTTAGCGTCAGTCAGGGTCGGCGTCACCCCAGGCAGTGTCAGATTAGTGCCAGTAGCGCTAACACCCATGCACGCACCATACACGCGCCTTAGTAGTATAGTGTCTGAACAGATCAATATCTGATCTGATCAGAACTATATTAGCGTCCCCAGCAGTTTAGGGTTTCCAAAAATGCAGCGTTAGCGGGATCAGCCCAGATACCTGCTAGCACCTGCATTTAGCCCCTCTGCCCAGGCCAGCCCAGCCCACCCAAGTGTAGTATCAATCGATTACTGTCACTTACAAAAACACAACACACATAACTGCAGCATTCGCAGAGTTAGGTCTGATCCCTGCAAACGCTAACAGTTTTTTTGGTAGCGTTTAAATCAGTTGCTGACAGTCAGGTGCTTTTTTTCCTGTGAGTCTCACTACTGTACCAGTAAATTTAGAGACCAAAATGTAAAATCGAGGGTACAGTAGTGAAGAGGCCTACACGTTTCTGAGCATGACAGATAGTGAAGAGAAAGTCACTCATCTGTCAGATTCAGGCTCAGAATACAAACCAGTAGACAGCAGCGGCACCCTGACAGATAGCTCTGATGACGGAGTTGTGGTCCCTGCCAAGGTCAGGCATACCTGACCCCGTTCTTCTGTCCTTCTGGTGAACTGGCAAGCACCAGCGGCCTAGTACATCCTGGTCATACATCCAGCACTGCAGTAACACGTGGTGACATGGCGAGTCCCCATAATTTAAGACCTTTCTGGGCTTAGCCCTCCTCATGGGCATAACTAAAAAGAGTGAGTTGTGGCCATATTGGTCCACTGTCCCAATTCACCATATGCCCATATTCTCTGCCTCCATGACCAGAACACAATACGAGCAGATCTTGCAGTTCATGCACTTCAATGATAATGAGCTATGTCATCCTCGGGGTGACCCTGGATTTGATCGGCTCTACAAAATTTGGCCCCTCCTAAATCACTTCAACCAACAGTTTGCAGCCTTAGTTACTCCCCAACAAGTTGTCTGCGTTGATGAGTCCCTGATTAAGTTTTCTGGCTGCTTGTCATTCAAATAGTATCTTCCCAGCAAGCGTGCCAGATATGGGGTCAAGATGTATAAGCTCTGTGACAGGGCCACAGGCTATACATATAGTTTTATGGTTTATGAGGGAAGAGATAGCTACGTAGAGCCGGAGAACTCCCCAGACTACATAGGGAGCACTGGTAAGATTGTGTGGGACTTGGTGTCACCCTTATTCGGAAAGGGGTACAACTTATATGTGGACAATTATTACACGAGCATGCCACTTTTTAGTCATTTGTTTAAACACGGAATTAGCGCACGTGGCACCGTCCCCCCGTGCTCACACGCAAAGGAGAACGCAAGCATCAGTCTGATGTCATATGTAAACAGCAATTGCACCATGCATGCGAGGTATCACTGTGAAGGTCAGATCAAGGGGAGTAACTTTAGCAGTAGACCTCCTCTGTAAATCTAAAGTGGTAAACTGTAAAGGTTTTTAAAGGCTTTTAAAAATGTATGTAGTTTGTCGCTGCTGCACGTTTGTGTGCAATTTTAAAGCGTGTCGTGTTTGGTATCCATATACTTGGCATAAGATCATATTTTTTATTTCATCAAACATTTGGCCCATATAGTGTGTTTTAGTGCATTAAAATTAAAAAAGTGTTTTTTTTTCCCCCAAAAAAATGCGTTTGAAAAATCGCTGCGCAAATACTCTGAGAAAAAAAAAAGTTGCAACATCCACCATTTTAATCTGTAGGGCCTTTTCTTTAAAAAAATATATAATGTTTTGGGGTTCAAAGTAATTTTCTAGCAAAAAAAAATTATTTTTTCATGTAAACAAAATGTGTCAGAAAGGGCTTTGTCTTCAAGTGGTTAGAAGAGTGGGTGATGTGTGACATAAGTTTCTAAAGAAAAAGGAAATCTCCGCGCAAAGGACTAAGTACTAAATAAAGAGTTGGAGGGGGTTAATAGAACTGCTGCCTCTAGAAATTACTACCACTAAGTGGAGCAATGTCATATGATAGGAAAACAAAGTAGATATGGCGCTGTTCTACTGCTAACACATAGTGGTGTAAAAAATACGTAAGCTGCTTCCTTTTGGAAAAAACCTGAAGACTAAGAAGATATTACACCGTGTAAATTATAAGTGTATAATGCACAATAAACTAAACCAAAAAAGTACTTATACAGTGTGATATTGCATTGAAACTAAAATCAAACAAAATGTGTGATCCTTGGTGTAGAGAAACAGTATATATAATACCAAGACAAAATTAAAGTATCATAAGAAACTGTTGTGCGTGCTGAAACACTCTAAAGTGCAATTGTAATCAATATACTTGTATCTGATATCCGTTAGGATAAAAGTGAAATTAATACACCAAAACACTAAATAAATTATTGTGCATACTGAAACAATTTAGGTGCAATAATTACCGTAATATACTTTCTAAAGTGCTATTAGTGTTATTAAACCTACAACAAGAAGATTTTCTATGTCTGCATTTCCATATTGTCCATTTCAAATAAACTAATAAAAATCATCGAAAAAGACAGAAATTAAATGTTTTAAAAGTAAATAAATTATGAATTATAAAGTGCTCTTGTGCCCGTGAAGAAAATCTAGTCTGATGGACTTTTCAGTAAATGAATTACAATTGCACTTTAGAGTGTTTCAGCACGCACAACAGTTTCTTATAATACTTTAATTTTGTCTTGGTATTATATATACTGTTTCTCTACACCAAGGATCACACATTTTGTTTGATTTTAGTTTCAATGCAATATCACACTGTATAAGTAATTTTTTGGTTTAGTTTATTGTGCATTATACACTTATAATTTACACAGTGTAATATCTTCTTGGTCTTCAGGTTTTTTCCAAAAGGAAGCAGCTTAAGTATTTTTTACACCACTATGTGTTAACAGTAGAACAGCGCCATATCTACTTTGTTTTCCTATCATAAGTTTCTAAACATTGTGCATACAATGCCAGGACAGTTCAACCCCCCCCCCCCAAATGACCCCTTTTTGGAAAGTAGACACCGCAAAATGACAAACTTTTTTTTTTCTTTTTTTGCACAAAGTTGCCACTAAATTATATATTGTTCATATGTGGAATTACACCCCAAAATACATTCTGCTGCTTCTGTGATAGGTAGTGAGGAAGGGAAATCACCATTTTACGCCCTTAGAAAGCCTGAAGGTGGTGATTGGTTTTCGGGGTCCTATACATGGCTAGGCTTCCAAAAAGTCTCACACATGTGGTATCCCCATATTCAGGAAAAGCAGCAGAATGTATTTTGGGGTGTAATTTCACATATGCCCATGGGATGTTTGAGCAATATATCATTTATTGACAACTTTGTGCAAAAAAAAATGTTTAATTTTCCCGCAACTTGTGGCAAAATATAAAATATTCCATGGACTCAACATGCCTATCATCAAACAGCTTGGGGTGCCTACTTTCCAAAATGGGGTCATTTGGGGGGGGTTGGGCTATCTTGGCATTTTATGGCCTTTGAAACTGTGATAGGTAGTGAGCGGTGAAATAAAAAATGTACCCCCTTTAGAAATCCTGAAGGCGGTGATTGATTTTCGGGGTCCTGTATGTGGCTAGGCTCCCAAAAAGTCTCACACATGAGGTATCCCCATACTCAGGAGAAGCAGCAGAATGTATTTTGGGGTGTAATTCCAAATATAACCATGGCACATGTGAGCAATGTATCATTTAGTGACAACTTTGTGTAATGCTTTTTTTTTTTTTGTCATTTTTCAACCACTTGTGACAAAAAAAATAAAATATTCAATGGGCTCAACATGACTCTCAGCAATTTTCTTGGGGTGTTTACTTTCCAAAATGGGGTCATTTTTGGGGGGGGGGGGGGCGTACTGCCCTGCCATTTTAGCACCTCATGAAATGAGTCATAAACTAAAAGCTGCGTAAATTCCAGAAAATGTACCCAATTTGTAGTCGCTATAACTTTTGCGCAAACCAATAAATATACGCTTATTGACATTTTTTTACCAAAGACATGTGACTGAATACATTTTGGCCTAAATGTATGACTAAAATTGAGTTTATTGGATTTTTTTTATAACAAAAAGTAGAAAATATCTTTTTTTTTTCAACATTTTTGGTCTTTTTTCGCTTTATATCGCAAAAAATAAAAATCGCAGAGGCAATCAAATACCGTCAAAAGAAAGCTCTATTTGTGGGAAAAAAGGACGCAAATTTTGTTTGTGTACAGCATTGCATGACCACGTAATTACCAGTTAAAGCAGTGCAGTGCCAAATTGTAAAAAGTGCTCTGGTCATTGAGCAGCCTAATCCTCCGGGACTGAAGTGGTTAAGGAAGAGTGGCAAGAAGAAAGCCTTTGTTTGAAAGAAAGCCATACGAACTCCCATTTGCAGTTTGCAAAAAGCCATGTGGGAGACACAGGAAACATGTGGAAGAAGGTGCTCTGGTCAGATGAGACCAAAATTTAACTTTTTTTTCTAAAAGCAAAATTCTATGTGTGGCGGAAAACGAACACTGCACATCACTCTGAGAACACCATCCCCACCATGAAACATGGTGGGGGCAGCATCATGTTGTGGGGATGCTTTTCTTCAGCAGGCATAGGGAAGCTGGTCAGAATTGATGGGAAGATGAAAAAGAAAGAAAGAAAAAAAAAAAGAAAAAGAAAGAAAACCTGTTAAGAGTCTGCAAAAAGACTTGAGACTGGGGCAGAGGTTCACTTTCCAGCAGGACAACAACCCTAAACATACAGCCTGAGCTACAATGGAATGGTTTAGATCAAAGCATATTCATGTGTTTGAATGGCTCAGTAAAAGTTCAGACCTAAATCCAATTGAGAATCTGCAGCAAGACTTGAAAATTGCTGTTCACAGACACTTTCCATCCAATCTGACAGAGCTTGAGCTATTTTGCAAAAAAGAATGGGCAAAAATGTCACTCTCTAGATGTGCAAAGCTGGTAGAGACATCCCCAAAAATACTTGTAGGTGGTTCTACAAATTATTGACTCAAGAGGACTGAATAAAAATGCACGCCAAACTTTTCAGATATTTATTTGTAAAAAATTTGGAAAACCATTTATCATTTTCCTTCCACTTCACAATTATGTGCCACTTTGTGTTGGTCTATCACATAAAATCCCAATAAAATAAATTTACGTTTTTAGTGGTAAAATGACAAAATGTGGAAAATGTCAAGGGGTATGAATACTTTTTCAAGGCACTGTATATATGTGCTTATTTGCATTGGACAGCATACATAGGTGCTTATTTGCCTTGAACCATATATGTGCTTATTTGCATTGAACCGCGTACATATGTGCTTATTTGCATTGAACTGCATACATATGTGCTTATTTGCCTTGAATTACATGCAGTACTTATTTGCATTGAACTGCATACATATGTGCTTATTTGCCTTGAACTACATGCAGTGCTTATTTGCATTGAACTGCATACATATGTGCTTATTTGCCTTGAACTGCATACATAAGTGCATGAACGGCAAGAATACTTATATACCTGCATGTTTGTACCTACATAACGGCATACCTGGGTACCTGCATACTTACTTACCTATGTGGTTGCATAGCGGTAGACCAATGTTGTTTTAGGCCTGCATCCTTGGGAGACTAAGTATTAGGTTTTTGCTAATATAGTTGCTTTATTGACCTGTTATATGAGTTAAATGGCTCCAGAAGGGGGCGGCAGGTGCACCGTGGGTTCAGTGATCTGGTGGTGTCCACATCTCCTGATGGACCAGTGTTGTCAGGTGCATCTGAGCCACTGTGGTGTTTGGCATTGCAGTGTTTTCTGACGCATCCATTTTTTCGTCAAATGGACTGTGGCCGCATCACCCAGAACATGCCGGATTGCTGTTGATCGGAGCCTAAGCAGGATCAAGCCTGGTTGGTACTTGGATGGGAGATTGCCTGGAAATACCAGGTGCGGTAAGCTTTTCCCCTCCAGAGTGAGGGAGGCACCTGAGTCTGCTGTGTTTTGAGAGTATCTTGGACCAGAGGATCTTAGGGTAGTCTCTGAGGTGGTTTGCTCTGTTTTTTGCAGGCAGAAACCTGGTAGGTTAAGTACTCCTCTTGGGACTTTCTGGGTCTGCCACAGAGTCATCAGTCTTTTGCTTTGCATTGGCTCTTGGAGTAGAAGTTTTAGGCTCATTATTGTAAAACACCCGACCGGTGGCGATCCCAAAACCAAATGGGGACATGAGGTCTATCTTAGATCTCAATCCACTGACCATCCTTCTGTTTCAGATAGGCTCGGTCTTAATGACGCATATCTTCATGTGGTGCTTTTTTCTAGGCTCAAAGGTTTCTGCAATTGCAGTAGAAAGTCATCTTTTTTAATTTTGTGACTCTACCCTTCGGGCTGGCCACAGCTTCCAAGGGTTCACAAAGCTCCTAGCCCCGGTGCTGGACTTGCTGAAGACACAGGGGGTGTCAATCTCAGTATACCTTAATCATTTTTGCTCAAGAAGCAGTCAGTTCCAATTTTTCCTTTGATACATTTCTGCAGGAGGAAGTTTCATTTAGGTTGAAGCACATTCCCTATGTACAGCCCTACTCCAGGTCTTTTGTAGAGGATCTTTCTCTCTGTCTGAAACATGAAGATCCAAGCTTCAGATTGCCGAAGGGTTCTGTTCCCAGGGTATTGCAGAGCTCCAATTGGTGGTTGATGGTTCGGAATCTGGAGAAGGGGAAATTCTAGCTTTCAGGGGTTTGGAAGATAACTACTGATGCCAGTCTCTCCAGTTGGTTTGTAGGTGGCTAGAGTTCAGTGGACTTGGTCTCCACAGGAGAGAATACTGCCCAGTACACCTTGCTCTGGATTGGACAAACCAGTTGTAGGTTCAATCCGACAATGCCTCTTCAGTGGCATATAGTTCAACCACCAGGGTGGCACCAGGAGTCATGCGGCTCAGGAAGGTGAACCACATTCTGACTGGGGCAGAACAGCAGGGGCCGTTTCTATATTCAGCGACTAATGCCGGGACCACGTGGTCCCTGCATCCTAAGACATTTTTGGCAATCTGCCAACGTTGAGGAACTCTGCAGATGGATCTACTGGATTGAAAGTTCTACAACAAATTGGGGTAGATGCACTGGTAACACCTTAGGGACCAGTTCTCCCTAATTGATGTCTTCCCTCTACTGCTGCGTCTTTGGAGAAGCCACCTTTTGAACCAATTTGAGAAACTCTGTTAGTCCTTTGACTCGGAGGGTGGCTTCTTTGGTTGCTATTGCTTCGACAAGAAGAAAGTTTGAGCTGGCAGTTCTTTCATGTAAGGAGCCGTTCTTGGTCTTGCATCATGTTAAGATGATAATGCGTTCTCATCCATCTTTCTTGCCTAGAGTGGTTTTCTAGTTTCACTGGAATTAGGATAGTGTCTTGCCTTTCTACTTCCTAGTCCACAATTGGCAGGAAAAAGATTACTGCATACTCTGGATGTATTTCTGGAGGTTTGTCAGCACAGGTCTAGAATCCTGGTTTGTGCTGCCAGAAGAGCTCTGGAAAGGCCGGCGGCATCCAGGTCAACTATTTCTCATAGGATCCACCAGTTCCCATGGTTTGAAAGGGCAAAATCCCACCCTTGCTGGGGAGAGCTTCTCTACCAGGTATGTGGGAGCATCTTGGGATATCCGGCATCAGGCATCAGTGGTTCTGGTTTGCAAGGACACTGCTTGGTCTTTGATTCATACATTCACATGGTTTTTACCATGTGCATGTCAAAACCGCAGAAGATACTGCCTTTGGCCTCAACCTATTACAAACAGCAGATTAGGTCCTTCTCTGGTGGCAGTTTTCTGTGATGGTGTCTCCCTCCCCTCAAGGGCATTGCTTTAGGACATCCCAAATAAGTATGAATATAACCTGCTCTGTGTCCTGTAGTATACGATAAAGAAAATTGGATTTTTCCTACATACGTACCTGTTAAATCAATTTCTTGGAGTACATCACAGGACACAGAGGTCCCTACCCTCTTTTTGGGAATGTATTGCTTGCTACAAAACTGAAGTACTTCCTGTATAGGAGGGGGTTATATAGGGGAGGACTTCCTGTTTGATTGATCTGCCAGTATCCATTCACCTATAGGTGGCGCATAACCCTAATAGTTATGAATATAACCGGCTCTGTGTCCAGTGATGTACTCCAAGAAATTGATTTTACAGGTACAGTGGGGCAAAAAAGTATTTAGTCAGCCACCAATTGTGCAAGTTCTCCAACTTAAAAAGATGAGAGAGGCCTGTAATTGTCATCATAGGTATACCTCAACTATGAGAGACAAAATGTGGAAACAAATCCAGACAATCACATTGTCTGATTTTTGAAAGAATTTGCAAATTATGGTGGAAAATAAGTATTTGGTCACCTACAAACAAGCAAGATTTCTGGCTCTCACAGATCTGTATCGTCTTCTTTAAGTGGCTCCTCTGTCCTCCACTTATTACCTGTATTAATTGCACCCGTTTGAACTTGTTATCAGTATAAAAGACACCTCTCCACAACCTCAACCTCAAAGAGCTGTCGAAGGACACCAGAAACAAAAATGTAGACCTGCACCAGGCTGGGAAGACTGAATCTGCAATAGGCAAGCAGCTTGGTGTGAAGAAATCAACTGTAGGAGCAATAATTAGAAAATGGAAGACATACAAGACCACTGATAATCTCTCTCGATCTGGGGCTCCATGCAAGATCTCACCCCATGGGGTCAAAATGATCACAAGAACGGTGAGCAAAAATCCCAAAACCACACAGGGGGACCTAGTGAATGACCTGCAGAGAGCTGGGACCATTGTAACAAAGGCTACCATCAGTAACACACTATGCCGCCAGGGTCTCAGAACCTGCAGTGCCAGATGTGTCCCCCTGCCAGTACATGTCCGGGCCCGTCTGAGGTTTGCTAAAGAGCATTTGGATGATCCAGAAGAGGATTGGGAGAATGTCATATGGTCAGGTAGAAACACAACTCGTAGTGTTTGGAGGAGAGAGAATGCTGAGTTGCAACCAAAGAACACCATACCTACTGTGAAGCATGGGGGTGGCAACATCATGCTTTGGGGCTGTTTCTCTGCAAGGGCGACTGATCCATGTACATGAAAGAATTAATGGGGCCATGTATTGTGAGATTTTGAGTGCAAACCTCCTCCCATCAGCAAGGGCATTGAAGATGAAACGTGGCTGGGTCTTTCAGCATGACAATGATCCCAAACACACCGCCCGGGCAATGAAGGAGTGGCTTTGTAAGAAGCATTTCAAGGTCATGGAGTGGCTTAGCCAGTCTCCAGATCTCAACCCCATAGAAAACCTTTGGAGGGAGTTGAAAGTCCGTGTTGCCCAGCGACAGCCCCAAAACATCACTGCTCTTGAGGAGATCTGCATGGAGGAATGGGCCAACATACCAGCAACAGTGTGTAACAACCTTGTGAAGACTTACAGAAAACGTTGGACCTCTGTCATTGCCAACAAAGGATATATAACAAAGTACTGAGATGAACTTTTGATATTGACCAAATACTTATTTTCCACCATAATTTGCAAATAAATTCTTTCAAAAATCAGACAATGTGATTGTCTGGATTTGTTTCCACATTTTGTCTCTCATAGTTGAGGTATACCTATGATGACAATTACAGGCCTCTCTCATCTTTTTAAGTGGGAGAACTTGCACAATTGGTGGCTGACTAAATACTTTTTTGCCCCACTGTAAGTATGTAGGAAAAATCTATTTTTTTTTTTTTTGCTGTTTTTTTTTTTTTCAAGACCGTTTTTAATTTTCCAGAGAAATTGGATAAAAACGAAATACGTGTGGAATATGTTCTTTTACAATGATTAATCATAGATCTATGACATGGTATTCATATCATATAACATGAATTAATGAAAGATTTCTGAGATTTTATGTAAAGTTTTCAATTATTGCAAGTTCACTCAGCTGAAGACAAGCAAATCCTGGGATACAATTCAAGTAACACTGTACTTCTTAATGCAGTTCTCAAACATAAGAAATATGCATATATTCCACTAGGGGGCACTGCAGGGGAAAGGCTCCAGTTTACAGTTGTGATTGTTTGGACACAATAGACAATAATTAAGGCATGATAGGACAGAAACTGACAGGTAAGAGGGTGTATTTGTCTGACAAATTCATTTATTTTTATAACCTTTAAATGATTCCTATTAATGTTCTCTACCATCACAGCATAGTGATTTCCTATCAGTATTTTCAGTGATTTCTGTTCAGTAAATTGTGTATTTCATTTCTTCCTCTCAGTAAAATAGAGTTTGGAAACATTTTTGACAGTACAATTTCTGCTGGGGGCAAAGCTGCAATTTGCAAATATTGTGAGAATAAATATTCTTTTCCAAATGCTACAAAGATGATAAAACACACCCAGGCCCTAAAGACATTAAAAATACTTAAAAATACTTTTTGGAATGAGGACAGATTTGCTGGTTGGAAGCTGAAGAGTGGGAACTTTGAGTGGAGAGTGAAAATCAGTTTTGCTTTTGACTTCTGGTGATTGCTGTGTTTGCAGTTTTAGGTTCTTTTTGGGGTTTTTCCTTGCAGCTTTTTAACACTTTTTTTTCTTTCCTTCCTTCAGACTACTAATTAAGGGGAGTGGTTAATTGGTCACAGGTGCTTGAGGTCCTACAAAACTATCTATAGAACTTGTTTTTGAGCATGCTCAATCTTGAGCTTGCCACCTTTTTGCTTGCTGGAACTGGACTAAGTGGTGAGTTAAAAACCAGAGTTTCAAACAGGAGTTATCAAACCTGTACATAATATCTGAAAGTTCCCATTAGTAACATTATTATTGTAACTGGGAAAATGGGGGTTAGCAAGATTGAAGGTTTTGTACAGTGCACAGTGTGCCACATGTATACAACAATAGAGCAACTGCTCCAGATGGATACCGCTGCGACAGATGCGAGCAGGTTGCCCTTCTGGAAGCTCGCTTTAGAGATCTGGAGGAGCAAATTGCAACATTGGGCAGTACTGACAACCTTGAAAGGGGTCCTTTCAAGGTTGGTGGCTAGTTGGGTTAATGAGGAGGGTGGAGGGGTAAGTCAGGATTATCAGGTAGGAAGATGGATTAATACAGTTAGAGGGAGTGGCAGGGGCTCACAGAAAAAGAAGGTCACCCCTTGGTTTGAGCACCCTAACAGATTCGCCAAGTTGGGTGAAGATGTGGGGGGTAATCAAGCTCAGAGGTGGCAGCCCTAGATATCACTGCTCACCGAAATAGCCGGGAGAGCAGCCCATCTAGTAGGGGTGGTGAGGGGAGTGCAGGTAGGCCTAGACAGTTGGTGGTAATAGGGGATTCTATAATCAGAAGGACTGATAGAATAATTTGTTGCCAGGATCGCCAGGGTTCGGCATGTGGTGAACCGGGTTGATAAATTACTGGGAGGGGCTAGGAATGACCCAGCTGTCTTGGTCCACGTTGGAACCAATGACAGAATATATGGAAGGTGGAGGCTCCTTAAGAACCAATTTAAAGAACTAGGCTGCAAGTTGAAGGGAAGGACCTCCAAGGTGATATTCTCAGAAATATTGCCTGTGCCTTGCACAATACAGGAAAGGCAGGAGGTGATTTAGACAGCTGAATGCATGGCTAAAGACCTGGTGTAAGGAGGAGGTTGGGAGGTTGGGGTTTGGGTTTTTAGAGCACTGGTGTCAGGGAACCAACCCAGTATCTCTACCAGCACTTATGGCAGGAGAAGGACTTTAGGACCCAGCATATATGGCAGGGGAAGGACTTTAAGACCCAGCATCTTTACCAGCAGGTCACATGGGCCTATATAAGGAAGTCGGCTAGTGTCTGCATTTTCTGGTTGATCTTCGGCTCCTCCAGTGTGTTATCTCCATGATATTCCTGTTCCTGTGTCTCCTGTTACTGATTCGGCTTGTCCTTGACCTGTCTCCTGTTTGCTTCCTGTGTTCGACCTCGGCTATTCACCTGACCACGTCTGCTCTGATATCAACCCGGCTCATGACCTAGGCTTCCTTCTGACTATGCTCCAGACGCAGCATTATCCGAATCCTGCAACACCTCACGGGCACCACCTGTCTGCTGATTCTACGCCAGCACGCCAGCTGTACTCTGGGACCTCCTGCATGCAGTCCAGCAGCTACTTTGGGCCTGACCTCTCCTGTTTTCACCCTCATGAGGGTCTGGAACTTAGCCGCAAAGGAAGCCCTCTCTCTCCATTGGCCTCCAGCACCAGGTACATGATGGTATCAACCAGCAACAATGTCTGAGGCCAAGAGAGGTGCTTCTGCATTGGAGGCCCTATGTCAGCAGATGATGGATCTTACACAAGTAGTCCAGAGCTTACAAGAAGGCTACTTTCAGCTGGAAGGACGCCTTCACTCTCTCACTACCACCATGACTCCTGCAGATTCTAACCAAGCTACTAGCTCCACTGTTTCAGCTTCAACAGCCAGTTCTCCTGCAATAGCCACACCTCTTCCGAAGCCCAGAGTCCCCTTTCCTGAGCACTTTTCAGGTGACCGCCGGAAATTCAGGGCCTTCAAAAATGCCTGTGAACTTTCAATGTGAAGGTTTCATCATCTCACTCTTAGCAGATGAGCCACAGACCTGGGCTCATAACCTCCTTGAGCAAAAGAACTTAGTACTGGATTCAGTTGCCACCTTCTACAAAGCTATGGTTACATTATATGACGATCCACAGTGGACTGCTACCGCCGAGTCTGCCCTTCATGTCCTAGTACAAGGCAGATGACTGGTGGAGAATTATATGGTGGAGTTTCACAAGTGGTCAGCTGATAGCAGGTGGAATGATGCCGCCCTGAAATACCAGTTTCGGCAGGGCTTATCCGAGACTTTCAGGGACGAGTTAGCTAGGATTGAGGCTCCCACGTCATTAGAGAATCTCATCCAAGTCTCTATCCAACTAGACCGACGGCTGCTGGAGCGATGGTTTCGAACTCACCCAGACCTTCCAACCCACATGGCTAATGCCAAAGGTAGGGATGGGTGAACAGTTAGGCCGGAACATAGATTCGGAACTTTGGTTGTTTGGATGTTCTGCGAACACCGAACAATATGCGGTGTTTGGGACAAATTCGAAAGCTGCCAAAACACTGTTAAAGTCTATGGGACACTAACATAAAAAAAATCAAAAGTGCTCATTTTAAAGGCTAAAATGCAAGGTTTTTTTTAAACTTTATTTCTTTACTCAACATTTTCTTCGTTTTTACAAACAGTATCAAAAGTCGAGCAGTCCTCCCAAATCCCACCCCCCTCCTCTGTTCATTTCATCCCTTTAAAAGGGGTATTATATGATACACACATTATAAATATTACTGGGGGGGGGGGGTCTGGCAGCCTATGGGGGACCTGTCTGGGATTCTATATGGGTCTAGCTTCCCACCCATCCGGTACACCTACCCAACTCATCCTATCCACTCATTCCATCCAACCAATCATCTTTCAGACTCTCTTGAACAGTTTTCTTTTGGGTCACTTCCCATCAAGTCAGTGTTTTTCCCGGTAAGTAAGGTTTACATATCAATCCCTCTTGCGTCCCACCAGGGTTTCCAAATCAATTCATATTTCCTTAGCGCGCTTTGCTTTATATATACCGCTTTCTCTTTAAGAATTACCCCATTCATACTGTTTAGCCATTCCTTACTGGACGGAGGCAGTGCCGACTGCCATCACCAGGCGATCAGGTTCCTTGCTTGGAATAAACATCTCGTAACTGCTACCTGCTGATTTCCTAGATTTCCCACTCCCTCCACTAATCCCAGTAGGCAGTGTATTGCCTCCAACTCAGTGGAGGTATCATACGCCCGTTCGATGATTCCCGTCAGCCCCGTCCAATGTGACATCCTCTGGGAGGGGGTCAGTGAGACCAGTGGGGCCAGTTCCAAAATTCTATTCCACTGCATTTCTGTAATGTCTCCCACTTCTTTTTCCCACTTTCTCCTATACAGAGAGGGTTCCATCTCTCCTATCTCCCCTTATTAATATGTGAATATATTTTTGAAATTAGACCTTTCCCTGACTCTGCATTGATTAATTTTGAAGTACTGGAATTGTACTCCATTCTAAAGTCCTTCCTCTAAATTGTTCTTCCAAAGCGTGCCTGACCTGTAGGTATCTTAAAAAAGGACTTATTTAGGAGGGCGTATTGGTCTCTCAGTTCCTGAAAAGATTTCAAGGATCCATCTACGTATAGTTGAGAAATGGATTTTATTCCACACCTCTCCCATTCCCTTACTACCCCCATCTTCTGCAATTCTCCCAGTTTGCCTTTTTTCCACAGAGGGGTAAACTCTGTAAGGCCACTATACTTCAATATTACTTTTACCGTATCCCATGCTCTCATCATAAGGTTCAGGGTAGGCAGTCCTGAGGGAAAGAATCCTGCCTGCAAGGCTTCAACTATTGAGTCATGTGGGGTATTTTGTAGGAGCCTCTTTTTTCTTACTTCTCAGCCTACTAGGTTACAACCCCCTATATGCTGGAGTTGTGACGTCAAGAAATAACTAAAAAGGGTGTGGAAGGGCCACTCCTCCCTCCTGTTTCTGAAGCTGCAAAATGCTTAACCGAATTCTTGCAGGGCCACCCTTCCAGATCATTTCCTTAAACAGAGTATCAATCCTTTGAAACCACTTTTTGTACAGCCATGTTGGAGAATTATGTAATACATAGAGGAGTTGCGGCATCCAGATCATTTTAATTAAATTACAGCGACCAGCCACATATATTGGCAAGCATTTCCAGACTTTTATTTTATCCCTAAATTTGGCCAATAACGGGTCGAAGTTGTCTGAGGTGTAGCATTGAGGGTCTCTTGAGATATTTATGCCCAAGTACTTAAATTTGTTCACCACTGGAATCTGGGCCACCTCCTCGGGCAAAGGATCGTCCAGGGGGTCTACAGGTAACAAACAAGATTTTGCCCAGCTTATCTTTAACCCAGAAATTTGACCGAAGCTATTAATATTATTCATAGCTTTCCGAGGTGACTCCTGCATGTCTCCCAGAAACAGCAATAGGTCATCCGCATATAATGTGAGTTTTTCCTCGTGATCACCACTTCTAAAGCCCCTCACCTGCTTAGAGGCTCTGAGAGCAATGGCAAAGAGGAGGGGTGACAGGGGACAACACTGTCCCGTCCCCCTCCCTACTCCAAATTTATCGGACTGTTCATTATTTACCTTTACTCTAGCCTCTGGGGCTCTATAAAGCATTTTAACCCAGTTAATAAATCCTGGTCCAAGCTGAACTGCGTCCATAGCCTTCCAAAGGTACTGCCCATCGAAGGCCTTGGCGGCATCCCGTCCATTGGAGCCTGTACATTCAAATATAGCTGCCTTATATTTGTACTGGTTGTTCTTCTGGGTATAAAGCCGGTTTGGTCTGGGTGGATGAGTTTCGATATAACTTTATTCAGCCTAGCCACCAAGGCCTTTGCAAAGATTTTCATATCTTGTATTCAATAGCGCAATAGGCCTATATGAGGCAACTTCAAGTGGATCTTTGCCCTCCTTATGAATGGTGATTATAGTGGAGTCCATCATTGATGAGGGAACAGCACCCTTTGCCATCGAGCAGTTCAATACCCTCAACAGCTCGGGGGGGAGCAGAACCTTCCCATAATGCTGATATATTTCCTCTGGGAGTCCATCTGGGCCCTCAGATTTCTGTTTCACCATCTTATTAGTGATCTGCTGCAGCTCCTCTAACGTGATGGGGCAGTCTAGCTCAGCTCTGTCCGTCTCAGAGAGGGAGGGAAGATTCAAGTTCTTGAAGAAACTATCCATTCCATCCCTCGTGTCGTCCTGGCGAGATCTATACAGATCCTCGTAGTATTCTTTAAATTTGCCCACTGTTTCTGGAGTATAGGAGCTCACTCTTCCATCCTCTGTAGTGATCGTAGGTACTACGGAGATAGGAGAGTTTGCCCTGACCAGTTGCGCCAACATGCGTCCCACAGTTTCCTCTTCTCCGAAAGCCGCTTGTCTCTGGAAAAGGTGCTTGTTCTCTATCTTCCGGAGGGTCACTAAATGGTAATTGTTTTGCTCCTCTATCCAGTTCCTGAGTGTTTCGAGTGTCGGATTGTTAATATATTGCTCTTTCGCTATTGTTACCCTCTCCCCCATTAGTCTCTCCCAGTCCTTAGTCTGTTTTTTAATTTTTGAAATCTGTTGTATCATTAAAGCCTCTTAAAAAGGCCTTCATAGAGTCCCATACTATTCCCTCTGAGGTGGTCCCCCGGTTCAAGTCCATAAACTCTCGCAGGGGGAGTAAAATTTAATTCGGGTCTCCCATCAGTTCGATCCAGAAGGGGCTTAACCTGCACCCCCCAGGATGATTACGTTCCCCCAGCTCTAGTGTTACTGTCACCGGGGAATGGTCCGACAGGCCCCTTGGTTTGTAGTTTACATTTTTTATCAGGGGCATCATTTTCTCATTCCCCAAGACTAAATCAATCCTGGAGAGCATGGAATGTGTCCTGGAGAAGCATGAGTACTGTCGGGTCTCCGGGTTCCGAGTTCTCCAGATATCTCTCAGTCCGGTTTCTTTCAAAAAGTTAGTTAGCCGGCTATCCGCTACGCTCCCTGTTTGTGTCACGGGGAAAACCTGTCTAATTTCTGGTCTGTTACCATGTTAAAATCCCCCGTTACTATCACCAGCACCCCAGGCTTATCCAGGACAAAGTCAATGAGCCTATCGAAGGGGGGAGGAAGGTATACATTTGCCAGTATGCAGGGTCTGTTTTCAATCCTGCAGTACAGGAAAATGTATCGCCCTAGTTCGTCTATTTTAGACTGTATGAAGAAGAAAGCCACTCCAGCTCTAATAAAGATACTCACCCCTCTAGAATAAGAGGTGTGGACTGAGTGAAATTGTGTACTGTAGTCTCACCACCTCAGTTGAGGAGTAGCGGTTTAGTGACCCCACATTGCCTAACCTCATATCTGTAGTTAATTCCAAACATTCTAGTGTACCAAACATACCACTTATACCACCCATACATCACTCTCACCCGCCAACTGGGCCTGTTTAGGGGCATCCTAATGTGACCATTACATATTCCAGTAATTTTAAGTGTTATTAGCATCCTTAACCCTGTCTTCTTACACTCTTCCCTCCCTTATATGCAAGTTATTGTCATAAAAAGTGTTTGGGGACCCGGGTCCTGCCCCAGGGGACATGTATCACTGCAAATTTTTTTTTAAAACGGCCGTTTTTTCGGGAGAAGTGATTTTTTTAATGCTTAAAGTGAAACAATAAAAATGAAATATTCCTTTAAATATTGTGCCTGGGGGGTGTCTATAGTATACATGTAAAGTGGTATAGAATAGTGTTTAGAATAGTAGCGCAGCAAAATTACATTTCTAAATGAAAAATTGTCATTTAAAACTAATTGCCGCTGTAATGAAGTGTCGGGTCTCTGCAATATAGATAAAACTCATTCAAAAAAAGAGCATGGGATCCCCCCCAGTCCATTACCAGGCCCTGGTATGAATATTAAGGGGAACCCCGAACCAAAATTAAAAAAAAAATTGCATGGGGATCCCCTCAGTCCATTACCAGGCCCTGCTATGAATATTAAGGGGAACCCCAAACCAAAACTTTAAAAAAATGGCATAGGGGTCCCCCAAAATCCATACCAAACCCTTATCCGAACTTGCAACCTGGCAAGCCGTAGGAAAAGAGGCGCCCCCCCTCTTGAACCGTACCAGGCCACATGCCCTCAACATGGGGAGGGTGCTTTGGGGTAGCCCCCCAAAGCACCTTGTCCCTATGTTGATGGGGACAAGGGCCTCATCCCCACAACCCTTGCCTGGTGGTTGTGGGGGTCTGTGGGAGGGGGCCTTATCGGAATCTGGAAGTCCCCTTTAACAAGGGGACCCCCAGATCCCAGGCCTCCCCCCCTGTGTGAAATGGTAACGGGGTACAAATGTACCCCTACCATTTCACAAAAAAAAGTGTCAAAATGTAAAAAAAAACCAAGACACATCTTGGGACAAGTCCTTTATTAAAAAATAAAAAAATAAAAATGTCCCACGATGTCCATTCATCTTCTTATATCGCTCTGCCGATGGACCGAAAAAGGAAAAAAAAAATCTGCCACCGATCCGCCTCCATGGGAGGCCCCCACCGTGTGACACTTCCTTTGACAGTTCTTATATAAGTGAGGGCGGGGCCACCCGGTGACGTATCTGCCTGACCCCGCCCCCTCTGATGCCACGGGGACCTTCCCATGGCTTCCCCGTGGCATCAGAGGGGGCGGGGCCCCCCGGTTACGTAAATTTAAATTTTTTTGCATTGATACATGTCCCTCGGGGCAGGACCCAGGTCCCCGAACACTTTTTATTACAATAACTTGCATATAAGCCTTTAAAATTAGCACTTTTGATTATTTATGTTCGTGTCCCATAGACTTTAACGGTGTTTGTGTGTTCTGACAAATTTTTTTGCCTGCGGAGAATCATTGACTCTGGAGCCTGTAGTTGTTTCTTGGACATCAACCTTGCCAAGAACTTGCGCATACCCCTGAAACTAAAGGAACAAAGACTTGATGTACATTTAGCAGATGGTACTGCTCCCAGCTCTGGACCTGTCACTCAGGAGACTATCCCTGTCCTTGCCACCACAGATTCAGGCCATCAGGAATTACTCCGCTTTGACGTCATCGGGTCTCCTATATTCCCAGCCATCCTAGGGATACCCTGGCTGCGGGCCCCAACCCGCAAGTCGACTGGCCCAAGGGAGAAATCAGCTTCTCATCTCCCTACTGTCGCCAACACTGTGGCCAACGCTTGTCAACCCTTCAGTCTGTCTCTCAGTTCAACCTACACCAGATCCCTGTCATGCCGTCCCTTCGACCTACCTTGATTTCCTTGATGTCTTTGACAAGAAAGGTGCTGATGCCCTGCCCCCACATCGGTCCTACTACTGCCCGATTGAGTTGCTAGGGGAGCAGAATTCCCCTTTGTGCGAAAATTTCCTTTATCCGAGCTGGAGGCCCTCCAACAATATATAGATGAAAACCTAGCCAAAGGATTCATCCGCCTCTCCTCTTCACCTGCTGGAGCTGGCATCTTCTTCGTTGAGAAGAGGGATCCTTCTCTCAGACCATGCATTGAATAGGGACCTAAAAATCACCATCAAGAACAGATACCCACTCCCTCTCATTCCTGAGTTATTACAAAGGTTCCGAACAGCTTGGGTTTTCACAAAGTTGGCCCACTACCTGGTTCGTATTAGCGAAGGTGATGAGTGGAAGACCGCCTTCTGAACACGATTTGGGCACTTCGAGTACCTTGTTATGCCATTCGGGCTATGTAACGCCCCCGCGACATTCCAATATTTTGTGAATGACATCTTCGGGGAATACCTTGACCTGTTATTAATTGTCTATCTATACAACATACTAATTTTCTCAGCTTCACTTGAACTCCATCAAGAGCACATCAGAAAAGTGTTAAAAACCTTCATACTTGATTTGATTGTAGCCGTATTGGTGCAATTGTGACAGAGAAAATTGAGTACTGTCCGTGATACTTTTTTTATTTGCACTAACATATAATTTTTCAGGACAAGTTTTCGGGGTATGTCCCCTTCTTCAAGGTCCAAGCAGTACTGATTCACAAATTTTTAGGCAGAATGTTAACCACTTCAGCCCCGGAAGAATTTACCCCCTTCCTGACCAGAGCACTTTTTGCGATTCGGCACTGCGTCGCTTTAACTGACAATTGCGCGGCCGTGCGACGTGGCTCCCAAACAAAATTGACGTCCTTTTTTTCCCACAAATAGAGCTTTCTTTTGGTGGTATTTGATCGCCTCTGTGGTTTTTATTTTTTGCGCTATAAACAAAAATAGAGCGACAATTTTGAAAAAAACACATTTTTTTTACTTTTTGCTATAATAAATATCCCCCAAAAATATATAAAAAAACAATTTTTTTCCTCAGTTTAGGCCGATACGTATTCTTCTACATATTTTTGGTAGAAAAAATCGCAATAAGCGATTATTGATTGGTTTGCGCAAAAGTTATAGCGTTTACAAAATAGGGGATAGTTTTATGGCATTCTTATTAATTTTTTTTTTTAAATGGCGGCGATCAGCGATTTTTATTGTGACTGCAACATTATGGCGGACACATCGGACATTTTTGGGACCATTGTCATTTATACAGCAATCAGTGCTATAAAAATGCACTGATTCCTGTGTAAATGACACTGGCAGTGAAGGGATTAACCACTAGGTGGCAGTGTAGGGGTTAAGTGTGTCCTAGGGGCGTGTTTCTAACTGTGGGGGGGTGGTTGCGTGTTACACGTTACTGATCTCTGCTCCGATGACAGGGAGCAGAGATCGAGTGACACTGCCACTAGGCAGAACGGGGAGATGCTGTTTACATCAGCATCTCCCCGTTTTTCCTCCCCGTGCGGCGATCGCGGGTATCCCCGCAGCGATTGAGTCCACGGGACCCGCGACCCGACTCACGGAGCTTGCCGCGCGCCCGCTGGCCACCCCTTAAAGGGCAACATACAGGTACGTGGTTTTGCCTGTACGAGGCCTTCTGCCGCAGTATATCTACGTGAGGCGGTCGGCAAGCGGTTAAAGAATGTTCTTATTTTTATTACCATTGATTTGTATGTGTTTGTTTTTCTCTTTTTTTTTTTCTTCTTTAACATTCTGCTTAAAAATTTAAAAACCTTCAGAACCCATGGCTTATACGCCAAAGCAGAGAAGTGCAAGTTCGAGAAACAATCTATCCAGTTCTTGGGACACATAATCTCCACAGAGGGGATCTCCTGGATCCTCAAAAGGTCTCAGCAATCTTGGAATGGCCTGTACCTTCTGACAGGAAAGGGGTCCAGAGGTTCATGGGCTTCGCTAACTTTTATAGGAAATTTATTCGAAATTTCTCGACTATCATTGCCCCGATCCCCCAGCTCACTCACTTACACTTGTGCTTCTCCTGGAACCAGGATTCTCAAACGGCCTTTGATCAGTTGAAGGCCCTCTTCACCTCTGCTCCCGTGTTGCAACACCAGCTCTTCCCTTTGTCCTTGAGGTGGACGCAACCGAAGTAGCTACAGGAGCCACGCTCTCTCAGCGTCAGGGACCAAAGTCCCTGCTTCATCCAGTAGCCTTTTGCTCCAGGAAGCTGAACAAGGCCGAGAGAAAATATGATGTGGGTGACAGAAAACTCCTGGCAATTAAAGTTGCCCCTCGAAGAATGTAGGTACCTGCTGGAGGGTGCTAATCACCCAATTATGATTTTCACAGATTACAAAAATCTGGAATATCTAAGATCTGCAAAAAGCCTAAGACCTCGACAAGCCAGATGGGCCTTATTATTTTCTAGATTTAATTTCCACCTGACATACTGCCCGGGTTCCAAAAATGAGAAAGTCGATACCCTGTCCAGGATGTTCCCCGAATCTACTAAATGTGCTCCTCCAAGCACCATTTTATCTGCGCAAAATTTTTTGCTAATTCAACCCAGCCTAAAGGCATCCATTGAACAAGTTTCTGCATCTTGCCCCAAATCTGAACATGACTCATTAAGGAGGCTGGATGGATTACTTTGGCACCAGGACAAAATCTTTGTTTCAGGTTCTCAGGACATTCCACGACCTGAGCACTTTGGGGCCCGTAAGACTAACAAGCTCATTCAGCGGTCCTGTTGGTGGTCTAACCTCAGTGGGGACTGCAGATCCTACGTCAAGTCATGCACGACATGTCTATGTAGCAAAGGCAACAAAGCCAAAGCCTGGGTGTTATTGAGACCCTTGCCTATCCCTAATCACCCCTGGTAAATGATCTCTATGGATTTTATTGTTGACCTTCCTCCCTCTGAAAGCTTCATGACCATTCTGGTTGTGGTAGACCGACTATCCAAGATGACCCACTTCATACCAATGATTGGTACTCCCTCTGCGGCCGAAATGGCTCATACTTTCATCAAAGAGATCATCAGACTTCACGGACTCCCAAAGAACATAGTTTCGGACCGGGGGGTGCAATTTACCTCCAGGTTTTGCAAAGTCTTTAAAGTAGAACTCTGCCTATTATCCACCTATCATCCCCAAAGTAATGGGCAAACGGAAGCACAAACCAAACCCTGGAGCAATACCTTCGCTGCTTTTTAGTTTTTTCCCAAGACAACTGGGCATCCCTGCTCCCACTAGCAGAATTTGCGTATAATAAATGTCCATTCAGCTACGAACCAGTCCCCATTCTGGGCAAGATATGGATTCCACCCTGCTGCCCTGCCTGAATCTATGCCTGAAACTACTGTACCCACCTTGTAGGACAGACTGGTTTTCATACAAAACAATTATCAGGTCCTCCTGGAGTCCATACAGAAAGCCCAAGTGGATTACAAAAAAACACCTTGATTGGAAACAGAGGGGGAATCCTGCCTTCAAGGTAGGGGACAAAGTGTGGCTGTCTACTGCCAACCTGAAATTGACCTGCCCTTCGCAGAAGCTAGGGCCATATTGGCCCCTTTCAGATAAAACAGGAAATAAACCCAGTGGCGTACGAACTGTCTCTGCCTGACTCATATAGGATCCATCCAGTCTTTCATACCTCCTTGCTTAAACTAACTGTTCCAGATCCATTTCCAGGGAGAGCGGAGCCACCACCGCCACCAGTGACTATTGGAGAGGACACACAATTTGAGGTAGAATCAATCCTGGACCGCAGGAAGCGAGGGAGACAAACCCAAATCCTAATTAAATGGAAAGGGTATCCACCTGAAGAGAGCTCCTGGGAACCTGAAGCCATTGTACATGCCCCTAGACTCTAAGAGTTTCGGGCCAAATACCCTGAGAAAATTGGCTAAATGGCCAAATCCGGAGGCTGTCTGTCGGGGGGGCACTGTCAGGGAACCAACAGCAGGAGAAGGGCTCTAGGACCCAACATCTCTACTTATGGCAGAAGAAGGACTTTAGGACCCAGCATCTCTGGCAGGAGAAGGAATTTAGGACCCAGAATCTTTACCAGCAGGTCATATGGGCCTATATAAGGAAGTCTGCTAATGTCTGCATTTGCTGGTTGATATCTCTGTGATATTCCTGTGTCTCCTGTTACTGATTCGACTTGTCCTTGACCTGTTTCCTGTTTGCTTCCTGTGTTCGGCCTCAGCTATTCACCTGACCACGTCTGCTCTGATACCAACCCAGCTCATGACCTAGGCTTCCTTTTGACTATGCTCCAGACGCAGCATTATCCGAATCCTGCAACACCTCACGGGCGCCACCTGTCTGCTGATTCTATGCCAGCACACCAGCTGTACTCTGGAACCTCCTGAATACAGTTCAGCAGGCGACCCATGCTACTTTGGGTCTGACCTCTCCTGGAGGGTCTGGAACTTAGCCGCAAGGGAAGCCCTCTCTCTCCATTGGCCTCCAGCACCAGGCACGTGATAACTGAAAAAAGAAAAGATTAAGGGGTAATTGGCGCTCCCTAACCTGATATGGGTGGACCCTAAATGAGTCAGATTAACACCTGTGTGTGTTGTGCTGCAAACCACCCAGAATAAAAATATACCTATATTTAACAAAGTGCCATATAAAAGTGAATATACGTATAATCGTATATAAGTGAATATTTGAATTCCTGGTATGCAATCAATATGTAACACTAGCCATAATGGCTACATGAGTATAAGTAAAAGTATACATATTATTAACAAAGTGCCATATGAAGTGAATGTGCGTAAAAACATATATAAGTGAATATATATAACTTCATGGTAATTGGCTGGATTCACACCTATGCATTTTTAGTGCTTTTTGCATATTTGCACTTCAGTCCATTTAACATTGTTTCCTATGGAACACGTTCTGTAGCGCAAATCTGCAAAATGCACTAAAAATGCATAGGTGTGAATCCAGCCTTACTCTGAATGGTCTAGGGTTGTTAGTGGTGTACCCCAAGGTTCAGTGCTGGGAACCTTACTTTTTAATATCTTTATAAATGATATAGGGTCTGGGATTAAAAGTACCATTTCTGTCTTTGCAGATGACACTAAGCTATGCAGTGGAATAATGTCCTTACAGGATGTCTCCAATTTACAAGCTGACCTCAATGTATTGTCTAATTGGGCAACTATGTGGCAAATGAGGTTTAATGTCGATAAATGTAAACTTATGCACTTGGGGGCTAAGAATATGCATGCATCATACATACTAGGGGGAATCAGTGGTGGAGAATCTGGGGGTTTTGGTAAGCTCAATAATAGCATGCAATGCCAAGCTGTGGTTTTCAAAGCGAGCAAAGTCCTTTCTTGTATTAAGAGAGGTATGGACTCCATAGAGAGGGATATCATTTTTCCCCTGTACAAATAATTAGTAAGACCTCATCTGGAATATGCAATTCAGTTTTGGTCGCCAGTTCTCAAAAAAAAAGATATTGAGGAACTTGAAAAAGTGCAGGGAAGGGTAACCAAACTAAGAGGCATGGAGGAGCTCAGCTATGAGGAAAGATTTTAGGAACTGAATCTATTCCCTCTTGAGAAGAGGAGATTAAGGGGGATATGATCAATATGTACAAATAAGTGGTCCATATAGTGAACTTGGTGTTATTTACTTTAAGGTCATCACAGAGGACAAGGGGGCACTCTTTACCTCTAGAGGAAAAAATATTTAATTTCCAAATACAGAAAGGTTTCTTCACAGTAAGAGCTGTGAAAATGTGGAATAGACTCCCTCCAGAGGTGGTTCTAGCAATTTCAGTAGATTGCTTTAAAAAAGGCCTGGATTTGTTCCTAAATGTACATAATATAACTGGGTACTAACATTTATAGGTAAAGTTGATCCAGGGATAATCAGATCCTCTCAGGGGATCACAAAGGATCTTTTTCCCCTGCTGTAGCAAATTGGAGCATGCTTTGCTGGGGTTTTTTGCCTTCCTCTGGATCAACTGTGGGTGAAGGATTGTGTATATGAGATTGCATTTTTTTTTTTGGCTGAACTAGATGGACTTATATCTTTTTTCAACCTGACTATGTAAGTACCAAAATTAAAGTGCAAGTAACTTTTCCCTCCAGAGTTCTCATTCCAGAAACGCTCTTTCTGCTGCTTCTGGATAATCACAAAGTGTTTCTTTGACAGCAGCATCTTCAAGTAAGGAAGTGTCACAAAAGTACACTCCTTTAAAAAAAAACCTTCATTTCAGTGGCGGAACTACCAGGTTCGTAGCAGTAGCATTTGCAACCAGGCCCTGGGAGTTCCGCCACTGTGAGGGGACCCATCCATTTCACCACCGATGTCATCCCTATCTCACCACCACTAATGATGTCATTACTATCCCACCACCACCAACGATGTCATCACTATCACATCACCAGCACTGCCACTGATGTCATCCCTGTCCCACCACCTCCACTGCCACTGATGTCATCCCTATCCCACAACCACCACTGGTGTCATCCATATCCCACCACCACTGAATTCATCCCTATTCCACTACCACTGATGTTATCCCTATCCCACCACTGGTGTCATCCCTATCCCCACCACCACTGGTGTCATCCCTATCCCACCATCACTGGTGTCATCCCTATCCCACCACCAACACCATTGATGTATTCCCTATCCCACCACCACTGATGTCATCCCTATCCCCAACACTGCCACTGATGTCATCCCTTTTCCACCACAACTGATTGTCATCCCTATATCACCACCATTGCTACTGATGTCATCCCAATCCCACCACCACTGATGTCATCCCAATCCCACCATTACCATGGTCACTGATGTCATCCCAATCCCACCACCCCTGATGTCATCCCTATTCCACCACCCCCACCACCGTCAACCCTTTCCTACCACCACTACAGATGTCATCACTATCCCACCACCACCACTGCCACTGATGTCATCCCTATCCCACCGCCAGTACTGATGTCATTCCTATCCCACCACCACCACTGATGCCATCACTATCCCACCACCACTGATGTCATCCCTGTCCTATCACCTCCACTGCCACTGATGTCATCCTTATCCCACCACAACCACTGCCGTCATCCCTATCCCACCATCACCACTAGTGTCATCCCTATCCCCACCACCATTGGTGTCATCCTTATCCCCACCACCATTAGTGTCATCCCTATCCCACCACCACCACTGCCGTCCGTCACCCCTATCCCACCACTGCCCTCATCTCTATCCCCACCACAACCACTGGTGTCATCCCTAGCCCACCACCACTGGTGTCATCCCTAGCCCACTACCACTGATGTCATCCCTATCCCCACCACTGCCCCTGATGTCATTCCTATCTCACCACCATTGATGTCATCTCTATCACACCACCACTGATGCCATCCCTATCTCACCACCACTGATGTCATCCCTATCCCACCATCACTGATGTCATCTCTATCCCACTACCACCACCATTGATGTCATCTCTATCACACCATCACTGATGTCTTCCCTGTTCCACCACCACCACCACCACTGATGTCTTCCCAATCCCACCACCACCACTGATGTCATGCCAATCCACCCAATACCACTGATGTCATCCCTATCCCACTACTGCGAGATATAAAATACTAGTGGAGTTGGACTTTGGAGGCACACAGGTAATTAGACTATGAAAAGTAAAAGGATTTTTAGATTTTATTGCGTTTAAATTACAAAAATGGACACAATTATTAAAATCAATACAGTATCAATATAACAAATATATTGTATATATAGAGTGGAGCCTATCCTGCGTGTATTTTTAACCCTACTATTGGTACATAAAATCCAACATTCAAATAAAAAGGGAAAGATAACTTCCCAGATATAGATTGCAGTTATGAATGTAGGAACGAAGGTTGTGGGTTGAGTTGCAGGTGCAGTAGGTATTCCACTTTATATGCTCACTATACGCTTGACGTGTTGCGCGTCAAAAAAAGCTTCTTCAGGAGCTAGAGGTAGTTCTGCTGAATATATATGAAAAAATATAACAATAAGTGCATATACATTAAAAACAAAAATTAGAACAGAATATACATTAATGTGAAATAGAGATCTGTAATAAAATTTCAACCCGTTGTAGTGATCCATGGAGAAAGCCCCATAAACGAAAATGGTCAAACGGGGGCCAATGGTACAACCCGGTAACTGGGGAGGCCATTTAATTGACACATATAATGCCTATATATATATATATATATATATATATATATATATATGTATATATATATATATATATATATATATGTGTATATATATATATATATATGTATATATATATATATATGTATATATATATTGGAAAAATGTGTAAATATCAATAAAAGTAATCTCTTGTACGTAAAACACAAACTCCTAATGCCTCCCAATCTCCTTGAAGCTGTTACAGATACCCGATTGCTACAAAAAAGTCATTTGAGCCAATGTGAGATATTTAGATAGGGGGCAGAGCCTGTTTGTCAAGAAACAGAAGTTTGAAACTAGATAAACACACCAAATTGGGTGTGCAGATATAGATGAATATAAATGAATATAGAATATAGCTTACCACCTATGGTCAGACAAAATCAATAGATTGTGACTGTAATTATGCTGTTGATAGAGCAAGCAATCAATGGGTTGCGTTAAAAAGCTGATAGTATGTATTGGACGTATCGGAAGCACCAGAGTAACCCCAGTTTCTGAGAGAAGACGCCAATAGAAAGCCTTGCGGGTTTTTTTTTTTTTTTTTTTTCCATCAGCTCATCCCCCACAGTTATTACCTTTTGTCTCCACTTGATCCTCCCTTCTAGATTGTAAGCTCTAACGAGCAGGGCCCTCTGATCCCTCCTGTATTGATTTGTATTGTAAGTGTACTGTCTGCCCCATGTTGTAAAGCGCTGCGCAAACTGTTGGCGCTATATAAATCCTGTATAATAATATAATAATAACATTGATACTGTATTGATTTTAATAATTGTGTCCATTTTTATAATTTAAACTCAATAAAATAAATCTCAAAATCCTTTTACTTTTCATAGTCTAATTACCTGTGTGCCTCCAAAGTCCAAATCCACTAGTTTTTTATATCTCCCATACAAATTATAGGGACGTTGGCACACTTTTTTCAAGAGTACCTACAGTGTCACCCTGGTTTTAGGTACTAACTTAATTGGGATTCTTTTCCTATCCCACTACCGCCACTGACGTCATTTCTATTCTACCACCACCACTGCTGTCACCCCTATCCCACCACCGCTGATGTCATCCCTATCACCACCATTAACACTGATGTTATCCCTATCCCCACCACTACCACTGATGTTATCCCTATCCCCACCACTACCACTGATGTCATCCATATACCACCACCACTGATGTCATCCCAATCCCACCACTGCCACTGATGTCATCCCTATCCCACCACTGATGTCATCCCTTTCCCACCACTGATGCCATCCCTATCCCCATCACCATCATTGATGTCATTCCAATCCCACCACTTCCATTGATGTCATCCCAATCCCACCACTGTCACTGAGTCACTGATATCATCCCTATCCCACCACGGTCACTGATGTCATCCCTATCCCCCCACTGATGTCATCTCTGTCCCACCACTGCCACTGATGTCATTCCTATCCCACCACCATCACTGCTGTCCCCCTATCCCTCCATCACCACCACTGATGACATCCCGGTGACGGACTCTGGACACCCTGACTGGGTACTGTGACGGGAGTCACTTTGGGCGGGGGGGCTTGTGGAACCCAGCTTACCTTACCTTGTGTCTGCGGATCAGTACTTGGAGATCAGGCAGTGGATTCGGGTGCAGGTCTGGCTTGAAGCCCTCCAGGTCACTGGTACACACCAGGGCAGGTTCTTTCCAACCCCAGGGCAATGAGCTAGTGAATAACGGGATTTGCGGATGCCATTCCTGGGAGAACAGCCCCAAAAGCAATGGGTGTCTGAGTTGGACAGGCTGGTCCAGCAGGAGATAGAGCTGGACAATCGATATCGGGCTCTGGAATGGCATGCAGAGCAGGAATATTTAGAGGAGACAACAAAATGACTTGACTTTGGCGGCCCTGGATTGCTGTGGGAGAGCCTTACAGATGGTTTTGTGTTTGGCTATGAAGGGGATCTGTGAGCTTAAACCTGATCTTGAATACTTGCTAAGGAAAGAACAGCATCTGGAAAGGGCATACAGGGAACTGCTAGAACATGTTCAGCAGCATGCCCTAGAATTGGCAGCAGAAACACCGGAGATGGCAGTCCCAAAAGCTGAAGTGGTGACACCACGGCAGAGCTCTGTTAACCTCTGCCCAGCACTGATAACATCTTCTGGGTTCCCAGACACCAGTTCCAGAGACTGGGGATTTAATAGACTTTTCTGATGAGGAGGAACAACCTGGTGAGCCTTCAGCAGAAGAGCTGGCTTCAGAGCATGGTGCTGTTGACCTCTGCACACAACAATCAACTCCACAGAAGCTCCAGGGAAAGAATGCAATTGGCACTTCACAACTGCAGCTTGAGCTAATGTCGGTGGATGGGCCTGCGGTCTCCACTGACAGCAACTGTCAGGAAGGGCACGCCAGCAATCAAGATGGCAACAGGCTGGCAGCAAGGTAGTAGAGGGAGCAGGCAGAAACGTGGTCTCAGGTACAGGCAGGTTTGGCAGCGAGGTAGCCAAACAAATCTATGATGTCCCCCTGTTCTGCATGTCCCACTGAGAAGGGCTGCGCAGGCACGTTTGCGCGCACCTATGCGCACACGCTTGCACACTAGTGCCGCGTGAAATGCCAACAATGGCGCGCACGGGCGCACACACACGCGTGCGTCCAGTGACGTTTGTGGCACTAACAGACTATTTAAACTGCCTTACTTCCTTGGATCGGTGCTGTCTGGTCTACAGCGTTACCTGAGACCCCTGATTGTCATTTGCCTGTATCCTGCTCCAGTTGACCCTACCCGGCTTGCTCCTGACTATCCCTGCTTATCTGTCTGCGTCTGACCTCGACCTGTTTTGACTACGTTCCTGCCTGCTCCTTCTGCTGCCTCCTGCCAAACCTGCCTGTACCTGAGACCACGTTTCTGCCTGCTCCCTCTACTAGCTTGCTGCCAGCCTGTTGCCGAACCTGCCTGCACCTGACCCTGCTCCAGTGTCCACCTGCTCTGGACTTGTGTGCCTACGCTTCCAGTCCATCTGCCCGCACCTGCCTGAGCTCCAGTTTCCTGTCTGACAGCTGTTCCTGGGTCCGTTCCAGTTCCTGCTTCAGTTCTGGTCCAGCTCATCTACTAGCAACCTTGCCAGGCACTCGTGCGACTCTGCACTCCTGTGCCTTCTGTTTTCTCTATCAGGGGCCTCGAGTCAGAGGTGTAAGAGAGGCATCCCGCTGCATACCAGACTCTACCACCAGGTATGTGACAGCAACCCAGCAGAAGAGCTGGCAACAGGGCAGAGTGCTGTTGGCCTCTGCCCTCAACTAACAAAAGATGAATTTTCTGTGGTAGTAGATGGAACTTCTGTCTTTACTGACACAACCCCAGAAAATGGTTTGGCATTGGGAAAGGAGGATGTCAGCCTTGCTCTGCAAACACTGGGGGATTTTCATCTAGTAAAGTGGATAGGACTTCAGTCTCCACCTGTATACCCCAGGGATGCTGGGCAGTCGGCCCAGATCCCCAACAGTATGACTGAGTGAGCTCAGCCACCCTGTCTTCTCTCCAGCAACTGAAATGACTCCAGGGGGGAAGGACCAGTCCGCACTTCTCCCCAGCAGCTGGTATTTTCTACGAGAGAGGCAGAGGTTGGCTGGGTGAGTAATGCTCAGTTTGCAACAATGTGTTTGGGGTACTGTGTGGGTACAGGCTTTGGGGGACTGGAACTATGGACTAACTTGGAAGTCAACCCGTCTGGGGTTTCCTTCCGCGTTTGGGCGGGGGGCTTGTGGAATGCAGCTTACCCTACAGAGCCCTGGAAACCCATTTTCCAGCTTTCCTGGGCCCTCTTATGTGTTATTTCATTAGGGGCACAGGGTGACTGAGAACCCCAGTCGGGTCTGCACTAGCCAGACTCCCAGTACAACCACACCGGACTCAGCATTTCATTTTAATCCTGTTATCCTGGGTTCTATATGTGTAGATGTGTTGAAAGTTGCAGAGCCTTTACCTTCAAAATGGTTTGGAAGTGATCTGTTTGCTACGCTGCACAGCACTAAGTTTGTCATTCATGACTGCACTGTTTTTCCTAAAGCCACAGTATGGTTTTTGCCATTTTTTCAGTGGATGATTTCCACATTCAAGGGTGAGGTTTCAGCTCTTGAGCAACCATTTTTATGCTTGGAGGGAAGTATCCATCACTGGATGGTTCTATATTTCCCTGGACAGTGTGCAGACAGGATTTGCAGGGACCCTGCTGCAGATTACCCCTATAGGGCTTCATGGGACCCAATTACCAGGAGATAAGTCCTCCTTCTGCAACTGCAGGCTCCTAAAGAGGTATTCTTAAATTCCTTGCTCATTGCTATTCTCAATCAGTCAAAAGTAGAGATGTAACATTTCCTGAAATTTTTAAGCCATTGCAAAAAAAACTTTTTTTCCTCTATTTGTGGAAAAAATGTAAATTTTGAAAAAAAAACAAAAATCAGTGTGGAGTAGTTTTACAAATTGAAGGTTATTTTGTTACCCTGGGAACATGAAATGAAGTGTATATAAAAATATTATGCTTGAAATAAACGTACAGCTTATTCAGTAAAAAAACTAAACTTGCTTTTTTATATAATTTTTATGGATATGTATTCATAGCAGAAAGTAAAAAAAAATGTTTTTTAAAACAATTGTTGGTCTTTTTTTATTTATAGTGCAAAATATAAAAACCACAGAGGTGATCAAATACCACTAAAAGAAAGCTCTATTTGTGGGTAAAAAAGGATGTAAATTTCTTTTGGGTACAGCTTCGCACGACCGAGCAATTGTCAGTTAAAACAACGCAGTGCCGCAATTGTCAGTTAAAGCAACGCAGTGCCGTATCACAAAAAATAGTCTGGTCATTAAGGGGTGGTTAAGATTGTTTTTTTATTACAAATGGAATAACAAGGATGGTATATGTAAAGAACATTTCAACTATTCATGAGAACAGGTAAACGCTCCCCTATCCCTCATTATAATGTAAAAGCTTCCTGGCAATATGCATTTTCAGTTATTGACAAAGCTGATCCAAAAGCACATATTGCTCTTGCAAGAGCTTGATCAATGTTCTCCTGATTTTCAGGTATCGTCCTATCTGTAAATGGAGAAGAGGCGTAACTAGAACATTCAGGGTACCGGTGCAAGAAACCGTGAAGCCCCCCCTTTTTGAAAAATTATAATTTTGCTCCATTTTTTTTTACTATATAAAACAGTAAAACATTTCTGATTTCAACTTACCATTAATGTGGTTGTGGTGGTGGTGGTGGTGGGATAGGGATGACATCAGTGATGGTGGAATAGGGATGACATCAGTGGTAATGGAATAGGAATGACATCAGTGGTGGTGGGAAAGGGATGACATCAATGGAAGTGGTGGTGGTGGGATAGGGATGACATAAGAGGTGGAGGGATAGAGATGTCATCAGTGGTGGGATAGGGATGAAATCAGTGGTGGTGGGATAGGGATGACATCAGTGGTGGTGATGGGATAGGGATGACATCAGTGGTGGTGGGATAAGGATGACATCAGTGGTGGTGGTTGTGGGACAGGATTGATATCAATGATAGAGGTGGAGGTGGGATAGGGATGACATCAATGGTGGAGGTGGTGGTAGAATAGGGATGACATCAATGGTGTTGGTGGGATAGGGATGACATCAGCCGCAGTGGTGGTGATGGGACAGGGATGACATCAGTGGTGGTGGTGGTGGGACAGGGAAGACATCAGTGGTGGTGGGATAAGGATGACATCAGTGGTGGTGGTTGTGGGATAGGATTGATATCAATGATAGAGGTGGAGGTGGGATAGGGATGACATCAATGGTGGAGGTGGTGGTGGAATAGGGATGACATCAATGGTGTTGGTGGGATAGGGATGACATCAGCCGCAGTGGTGGTGATGGGGCAGGGATGACATCAGTGGTGGTGGTGGGGATAGGGATGACATCATTGGCAGTGGGGTTGGCATGATGGGGAGGACATCAGTGGCAGTGCTGGTGGAACAAGGATGACATCCGAGGTGATGGGGATAGGGATGACATCAGTGGTGGTTTTGGTGGCGGTGGTGGGACAGGGATGACAGTGGTGGTGGGACAGGGATGACATCAGTGGCAGTGGTGGGGATAAGGATGACATCAGTGGTGGTGGAATAGGGAAGACATCAGTGGCAGCGGGATATGGATGAAATCAGTGTTGGTGGTGGGACAGGGATGACAGTGGTGGTGGGATAGGGACGACATCAGTGACAATGGTGGGATAGGGATGACATCAGTGGTGGTGGGATAGGGATGACATTGTGGCAGTGGTGGTGGTAGTGATAGGGATGACATCAGTGACAGTGGTGGTGGAATAGGGATGACAACAATGGCAGTGGTGGGGATAGGGATGATGGTAGTGGTGGGATAGGGATGACATCAGTGGTGGGATAGGGATGACATCAGTGGTGGTCGTATAGGAATGACTGCAGCAGTGGTGGTGGTGGGATAGGGATGACAACAGTGGTGGTGGTGGGATAAGGATGACATCAGTGGTGGTGGGGTAAGGAAGACATCAGTGGTGGTGGTGTAAGGAAGACATCAGTGGTGGTGGTGTAAGGAAGACATCAGTGGTGGTGGTGTAAGGAAGACATCAGTGGTGGTGGTGTAAGGAAGACATCAATGGTGGTGGGGATAGGGAAGACATTAGTGGTAATGGTGGGATAGGGATGACATCAGTGGTGGTGGGATAAGGATGACATCAGTGGTGGGGGTTGTGGGATAGGATTGATATCAATGATAGAGGTGGAGGTGGGATAGGGATGACATCAATGGTGGTAGAATAGGGATGACATCAATGGTGTTGGTGGGATAGGGATAACATCAGCCGCAGTGATGGTGATGGGACAGGGATGACATCAGTGGTGGTGGTGGTGGGGCAGGGAAGACATCAGTGGTGGTGGGATAAGGATGACATCAGTGGTGGTGGTTGTGGGATAGGATTGATATCAATGATAGAGGTGGGATAGGGATGACATCAATGGTGGAGGTGGTGGTGGAATAGGGATGACATCAATGGTGTTGGTGGGATAGGGATGACATCAGCCACAGTGGTGGTGATGGGGCAGGGATGACATCAGTGGTGGTGGTGGGGATAGGGATGACATCAGTGGCAGTGGGGTTGGCATGATGGGGAGGACATCAGTGGCAGTGCTGGTGGAACAAGGATGACATCCGAGGTGATGGGGATAGGGATGACATCAGTGGTGGTTTTGGGATAGGGATGGCATCAGTGGTGGTGGGACAGGGATGACAGTGGTGGTGGGACAGGGATGACAACAGTGGCAGTGGTGGGGATAAGGATGACATCAGTGGTGGCGGAATAGGGAAGACATCAGTGGCAGCGGGATATGGATGAAATCAGTGTTGGTGGTGGGACAGGGATGACAGTGGTGGTGGGATAGGGATGATATCAGTGACAATGGTGGGATAGGGATGACATCAGTGGTGGTGGGATAGGGATGACATCAGTGGCAGTGGTGGGGATAAGTATGACATTGTGGCAGTGGTGGTGGTAGTGATAGGGATGACATCAGTGACAGTGGTGGTGGAATAGGGATGACAACAATGGCAGTGGTGGGGATAGGGATGACGGCAGTGGTGGGATAGGGATGACATCAGTGGTGGGATAGGGATGACATCAGTGGTGGTCATATAGAAATGACTGCAGCAGTGGTGGTGGTGGGATAGGGATGACAACAGTGGTGGTGGTGGGATAGGGATGACATCAGTGGTGGTGGGATAAGGATGGGAGGACTCCACTGCCGCCATTTTTGTTCACAAGCGCTTGATTTATTCTTCTTAATATGTAAGTGTGTTTCTTTTTAATAAATTTTACATATTTACGGAATTACACTATATGGCCCTTCTTCTTTCTCATGTGGGGTTGGTCCAAGGACATCTCTAACCTCTACACAGAAAAGACAACCCGGTGAGGCATCCCTAGGACTCCAGTGTACCGTTGGGATCTCCCCATCATCTGCCAGGGGGCAACTGTTAAGCTTTTCTGACTCATACAGCATACGCTGTTTTGGATCCTAACTTTTCGGTAAGCCTCCATTTTACATGGGTGGTGGTATCTGCACATCTTTATTTGTTATATCACATTCCGGAGAAGGTCACCAAGATTGTTTATATAATCTCATTTCCACTTTTTGGATTCTCTCCTGATTGGCATGGTTACCACCAGACTTTAAAACCTATACAGCATCCACCATCTATATGCCCAATATTCATGATTCGTTCCTATTATTCGGAGGACTAATTTTTGTTCACTATACACTCACGTGGTGATCATTAGTGTCTCACTATTAAGATGGACTGTTTGATTCATTTATGACGGACACTTATTGCTTATTTAATAATATTGCTTATTTACTAGTATTCACTATTGTATATTTTTATTGCTTATTTAATAATATAGTATATTTTTGAATCACTTTGAATTTATAGCGCTGCACTTATTTTATATACTCTATGGTGGGATAAGGATGACATCAGTGTTGGTGGGGTAAGGAAGACATCAGTGGTGGTGGTGTAAGGAAGACATCAGTGGTGGTGGTGTAAGGAAGACATCAGTGGTAATGGTGGGATAGGGATGACATCAGTGGTGGTGGGATAGGGATAACATCAGTGGTGGTGGGATAGGGATGACATAAGTGGCAGTGGTGGGGATAAGGATGACATTGTGGCAGTGGTAGTGATAGGGATGACATCAGTGACATCAGTGGGATAGGGAAGACGGCAGTGGTGGTGGTGGGATAGGGATGACATTAGTGGTGGGAAAGGAATGACATTAGTGGTGGTGATATAGAATTGATATCAATGGTGGTGGTGGGATAGAGATGACACCAGCGGTGGTGGGACAAGGATGACATCAGTGGTGGTGGGATATGGATGAAATCACTGTTGGTGGTGGGGATAGGGATGACGGCAGTGGTGGGATAGGGATGACGGCAGTGGCGGTGCTGGGATAGGGATGAAATCAGTGGTGGTGGTGAGATAGGGATGACATCAGTGGTGGTGGTGGGATAGGGGTGAAATCAGTGGTGGTGGTGGTGGTGGGGATAAGGTTGACATCAGTGGTGGGGATAGGGATGACATCAGTGGTGGTGGTGGGATAGGGATGACATCAGTGGTGGTGGTGGGATAGGGATGATGGCAGTGGTGGTGGTGGGATAGGGATGAAATCAGTGGTGGTATAAGGATGACATTCTTTGTGGGATAGGGATGACATCAGTGGTGGTGGTGGGATAGGGATGACATCAGTGGCAGTGGTGGGGATATGGATGACATCAGTGGTGGAGATAGGGATGACATCAGTGGTGGTGGTGGTGGTATAGGGATGACATCAGTGGCAGTGGTGGGGATAGGGATGACATGGGTGTTGGGGATAGGGATGACATCAGTGGTGGTGGAAAAGGGGTGATGGCAGTGGTGGTGGTGGGATTGACATCAGTGGGGTTGGTGGGACAGGAATGACATCAGTGGTGGTTGGATATGGATGAAATCAGTGTTGGTGGTGGGACAGGGATGACATCGGTGGTGGTGGTAGGATAGGGATGACATCAGTGGCAGTGGTGGGGATATGGATGACATCAGTGGTGGAGATAGGGATGACATCAGTGGTGGTGGTGGTGGGATAGGAGTGAAATCAGTGGTGGTGGTGGAATAGGGATGACATCAGTGGCAGTGGTGGGGATAAGGATGACATCGGTGGTGGCGATAGGGATGACATCAGTGGTGGTGGAATAGAGGTGATGGCAGTGGTGGCAGTGCTGTGTTTTGGCCTAGGCCAACAAGGCCCAGGCCTAGGGCGGCACTTTGTGGGGGGCGGCAAAAAGCCGCCCCCCCCACACACACACACACAAATGGCACCCGCTCTCTTCCCGCACAGCAGGGCACATCAAGAGAGTACAGCTTGGGAGTGCAGTGGCCTCGCGGCTGCAGATGGGGCCAGGAAGCAGTTAAATCAGGAGCTGTCAAGCCGCCCCTGTAAAGCCGTGATTCTCTCTCTCTGATGTGGCCAATCATGGGGAGGGAAACAGCAGGGAGGAAGCTGGGCGGCGGTACGGCAAAATCAATTAGAGCCGCTCTCTCTCTTTCTTCTCTCTTCTCCGTTCAGCTGACAGAAAGGGGAGGGGGGGCGAGCGGGGGAGTTCTCTGGTAAATGGAGCAGTGCTGTGACAGGGAGAGGAGAGATGCGGGCTGTCTGTGTATCTCCCCCGCTTGCCCCCCCTCCTCTTTCTGTCAGCCGAAGAGAGAGAGAGAGAGAGAGAGAGAGAGCGGCTCTAATTGGTTTCCCTGTGCCGCTGCCCAGCTTCCTGACTGCTGTTTCTCACCCCATAATTGGCCACAGCAGAGGGCCAATCAGAAGACTCTGGGGGGCATCATGGGAAGAGTAATCCCTGAAGAATGGCAGCCCTGTGTGTGTCCACAGACATCATGCTACAGCCCCCAGCATGAATGCACTCTGCTGGGGGGGGGTTACAGGAGGAGAAAAAGAGAGTACTGTGCTGGGGGAAGCCAGATAGGGAGCCACGCTGTACCCGCACCACCAGAGAGCCACACTGTACCCGCACCACCAGAGCCACGCTGTACCCGCACCACCAGAGCCACGCTGTACCCGCACCACCAGAGAGGGAGCCATGCACCACCAGAGAGCCACACTGTACCCGCACCACCAGAGCCACGCTGTACCCGCACCACCAGAGCCACGCTGTACCCGCACCACCAGAGCCATGCTGTACCCGCACCACCAGAGAGGGAGCCACGCACCACCAGAGAGCCACACTGTTCCCGCACCACCAGAGAGCCACGCTGTTCCCACACCACCAGAGAGCCACGCTGTTCCCGCACCACCAGAGAGCCACGCTGTACCCGCACCACCAGAGAGCCACGCTGTACCCGCACCACCAGAGAGCCACACTGTACCCGCACCACCAGAGAGCCACGCTGTACCCGCACCACCAGAGAGCCACGCTGTACCCGCACCACCAGAGAGCCACGCTGTACCCGCACCACCAGAGAGCCACGCTGTACCCGCACCACCAGAGAGCCACACTGTACCCGCACCACCAGAGAGCCACGCTGTACCCGCACCACCAGAGAGCCACGCTGTACCCGCACCACCAGAGAGCCACGCTGTACCCGCACCACCAGAGAGCCACGCTGTACCCGCACCACCAGAGAGCCACGCTGTACCCGCACCACCAGAGAGCCACACTGTACCCGCACCACCAGAGAGCCACGCTGTACCCGCACCACCAGAGAGCCACACTGTACCCGCACCACCAGAGAGCCACACTGTACCCGCACCACCAGAGAGCCACGCTGTACCCGCACCACCAGAGAGCCACGCTGTACCCGCACCACCAGAGGGGGAGAAAGATGAAGCCACTGCCAGGGTAGAGATGCTACACTACTGACTAGAGTTGGCCTGGGCAACCCAGAGTGAGTGAACGTCCAGCCGAAGGGATCACTGTTGCAGTTTCACCGGATCTGGTAAGAGAGCCTGTTGGCCATTATCCATTACTGTTCCCAGGAACTGAGCCATTAGGAAGTACCTAACCTGATATCCTCTAGGCCAACCCTAGTGATGCCACTGTCCCAGAGCCCACAACAAGTTACGGCACTGAGTTTCGGTAATTGGCCAGACAGGGATGCGCCAGCGTGGGCACCCAGGACATCTGCCGCCCGGAGTCCCACAAGCAGCGATGGGCTTTCCGTAGCAGCCCACACCTCTCTCCCCACTGTCAGCCACACACTCAGTACACAGCCAGGAGGAGGAGGAGTCACAGAGGAGGGACACGACTTCAGTGCAAGAGCCTCCCAAAGCACCCAGCACATATCCCCTTACCCCCAAATGAAAAGATGCTGTATCGCTCACTGTCCTCCTCCCGCGGCTTCCCTTTGTCCTCTTCCCTTGGCGTCCCTCTGTCCTCCCATGAAGATGACAGGGCGGATCTTAAAAAGGAAGGGGTGTGGCCTTGACAGGAAGGGGTGGGTCATAGTTAAATTAGGGGGGTGCGCGAGCTTAGTCAGGCCTAGGGCAGCACAAAACCTAAATACACCACTGAGTGGTGGTAGTGGGATTGACATCAGTGGCAGTGGGGTTGGTCCGTACAAATGTGTAAATGTAAATTTGCACTGTACCTCAGCAGGACAGGTCTGGTGAAAGTGAAAGCAAAATTCCTGAATATGTTAGGAATATAATGGGACTTTTCAGGTACTACACACAGATGCATTTCACAAAATCATTCTTTTTAATATATGTATATGTAGAATATATTAATGTAGCACCTGAAAGGTCCGAACATATTCGTAAACTTGAGAATTAACAGCAAAGAATGTGTATCCATATATATATAATAAAGCCCATCTCCATTAAATGAATTAAATAAAGGGCAATCTTGCAGTGTGTGTGTGTGTGTGTGTGTGGGTGTGTGTGTGTGTGTGTGTGGGTGTGTGTGGGTGTGTGTTGGGAATAGACTCTTTCACCTACCTGTTTTCATGCTCCAGCCAGCTGCAGAGCCCTCTTCCGCCACCAAAACCTTAGCCTAATAGTATGCCATACAGGAACATTAACCCTGTATGGTATGATAAGGGGGCTGAAGTGTAAGCAACTGAGGACAGTCAGTAAAACATGACTATCCCCCCACAGTGCCACGGGCACTGTGGGGAACCAGTCAGCGCTGAAAGAAGCCAGCTAAAGCCAGCTAAAGCAAGGAATTAGGTAAAGCTGGGTACACACACATCAAAATTCAGTTTAGCAGGGATCGGACAAATTTTGATCTCTGTGTAGCCCTCCCTGTTAGAAGCCAATCATTGGACCACCTTAGTATATTCATGCCATCCCAAATCACTGAAGTGGTCATGGTGGTTAGAGTGTTCCTTTAATATCTCTCAGAAGAAGTAAACCTGTGTATACTGATTCCATCTCATTCAATCATCCTCTAGTTGTGTTAAATTGGTGGGGGGGAGGGTGCTGTCTGTATACCCTAACCTGTCTGTATACCCTAGCCTCTCTGCATACTCTAGACTGTCTATATACTCTAGCCTGTCTATATACTCTAGCCTATCTATACACCCTAGCCTCTCGGTATAAGGTATAAGGGCGGGGAAAGTGTGGGGCTGATGGAGGGACCAGGGGCGTGACCAGGGGTGGGGCTAAAGAGGGCCCCGTCAGGTAGGCTGTACGGGGCCCCATGATTTCTATCAGCAGCCCTGAACCCAAGGGTTAACAGAAGCCAGGATCATAGACAGAAGCAGAGCCTCAGAAATAGACAGGGTCGTCAGCAGGCGGGCAGCGGTGTACCAAATCATAAACAGAGCCAGAGTCAGGAACAGAGCCGGGTCAGAGGTGAGCAGCAGCACAGGAACAGGATACACAGCCAATGTCAAAGAACAAGCCAGGTCAGCAACTAGGAGAGCACACAGGATCAGATCAGGATACAGGACACAGCTGAAGATCAGTTAGCAAAGGATAGGAGACTAGACTCCCTTTAAATAGGCCCTCTGGCGCCAAGAGAAATTATGCCCGAGCGCGATTGCAGACTCTTGCGCGCATGCCGTTCTATAGGTAACTCAATGCGCTTGCGCACATCTATGTGCCAGACGTCTCTCACAGGGATTCCCTGACACCTCCCCTGTCCTTTCCGTACTGCAAACTATAAAGACTAATCCGAACCTTTTTCCTTCTCCAAATTAGATCACGGATTTTGGCGGCAATACGCTTAAACCACTTATTTGATTTCCACATTGGAGAGTTGTGAAAAATGTACAAAAGCTGCGGGGCCCAAATCATCTTTATCAAATTCACCCTACCCACAACCGAGAAGGGGAGCTTACACCAACAGAGACACTTCACCTGTTGCTTATCCAGTAATGGACTCAAGTTCGGTAGAAGGTAGTTAGAAGGATTCAGGGAAACCGTCACGCCCAGGTATCAGAAGGAGTTAGCAATGGCAATCTGACTAGCACCAGATGGCAGAGATTCTGTCAAGGGGCATGAGCATGGATTTGGACCAATTATTGGTAAATCCTGAAAACTCAATGAATTTAGTAATAGTCCCCATCAATGTTTGTAAGGAATTAGCAGTATCCCCCAAGTAGATTAAGGCATCATCCGCATAGAGGGAGATCTTCTCCTCTAAGGGACCTCTACAGAAATCCACAATTGCAGGCGTATTGCGAATTATAATGGCTATGGATTCCATCGCTAAAGCAAACAATAAGGGGGGGGGGGAAGCGGACACTCTTGACGAGTGCTTCTATATAAGGACAAAGGGGGGTAAAGAGTATTGGTAATACGGAGTCTAGCCCTAGGTGCTGAATAAAGAACTTTCACCCAGTTAATTAAACCCTCCGCTAGGCCGAATCGAACCAGAATTTCCCAGAGGTAGGGAAATTATCAAAAGCCTTAACACTATCCTCAACACTATCAAAAGCCTTAGCGGCATCTAAAGACAGGATGGCCCTACCCCAAGGATTATCCACTGGCACTTGTAGATTAAGGGGCAATCTTCGAATATTATCAGCCAAGTGGGAATGAACCCTGACTTGTCACGGTGAATTAACTTTTCAACCACTTTGGAAAGTCTGGTGGCCAGGACCCGGGCAAGGAGCATGACATCTGAGTTCAATAAAGAGAAGGGGCGATAGGAGTCCGGTAAATTCTTGTCCTTCCCTGGCTTAGGGAGCACTACCACAATGGCCTCCCTCATACTATCCGGTAAATGACTCGTCTTAGCTGCATCAGATAACACCCGCAATAGGGGTGGGAGAAGGTTAGTATCATATCAGGAGTACACTTCTGCTGGAAGGCCATCAGAGCCTGGGGATTTATGATTCGGGGCCACCGACAAAGCCTCAGTCAACTCCTCGAGAGTAATCGGAGAATTCAATCGTTTTGTAAAAACGATTCTAACTCAGAGGTCGCAGTGCACGTTTTAGGAGAATACAAGTCAGAATAAAACTGATGAAAATGTCTGAATTAGTAGTGTGTGAAACTCCCAACATAGACTGAATAGCTGTAATGGAGGAAGCATCCTGTTCCTCCCTAGCCACCAGAGCCAGCAAGTGGCCAGTGTTTTCCCCCTCTTCAAAATAGCCCTGCTGTAGGAAATATCTCCTCTTCTCGGCTGCTGACATTGTTACTGAGTTATAGAGGGACTGTGCCTCAATCCAGGCAGTGCAGTTAGACTGAGTAGGGTCGCTCACTAATGCCTTCTCCCTGCACTGCAGCTCTGTGTGGACACTAGCCTCCCACTCTCCCGACCTTCATTTGATACCAGTAATATCCTGAGTTAATACATCCTCTTAAAAATGCCTTGTGAGAGTCCCACACCACAGCCGTGTTGGCAGATTGAATGTTAAACTGGAGGAACTCTTTCAGTGCACCAGTATTGGTATCCGGGGACGGGAATAGTGCTATCCAGAAGAGGTTTACTCGCCACAAAGGGCAAACCACCAAAGTTGTAGTATCTAATTATACCCAAAAGGGAGAGTGATCGGATAGAAGGCGAGGCTCATATGCTGAATCCAGAACATAGGGCACCAGCAGAGCATTTCCCAGGCCCAAATCAATATGAGAAAAGGCTGCTATGTGAAGCTGAATTGCAAGAATAACAGTTAGCAGTAATACAGTGGATATAAAAAGTACACATATAAAATGTCAGGTTTCTGTGATATAAAAAAAAGGAGACGAAGATAAATCATTTCAGAACTTTTTCCACCTTTAATGTGACCTATAAAAACTGTACAACTCAGTTGAACAACAAACTGAATTCTTTTGGGGGGTAAAAATAAAAAATAAAAGAATGGGGTTGCATAAGTGTGCACACCCTTTTATAACTGGGGATCTAGCTGTGTTTGGAATTAAGCAATCACATTCAAACTCATGTTAAATAGGAGTCAATACACACCTGCCATCATTTAAAGTGTCTTAACCCCAAATAAAGTTCAGCTGTTCTAGTAGGTAATAGACCTGTGCACTGCCGAAAAAATTGTTCATTTTAGTTTCATTCGTTTTTTTTCGAAAAATTCGGAAATTCGAAAATTCAAAACATTTGTAAATCGGACAATTGGAAAATGTAAAATTCGTAAATTAGAAAATTAAAAAATTTGGAAATTCAAAAATTCTGAAATTCGAAATTTCGGAATTCGTAAATTCTTAAATTCTAAGATTCGGAAATGCGAAAATTCGGAATTCTGAAATTCTAAAATTCTAAAATTTAGAAATCAAAAAATTCAGAAATTTGAATATTCGGAAATTCGAAAATCTGAAAATCCGAAAATAAGAAAAGAAAATCCAAAAATTCGAAAGAACAAAAATAAAAAAATTCTAAAATAATAACTAACTAATAATAACCTAATATAGGTATTAGAATTTCCTTTCAAATTTGACTGTTAGTGAACGTAACAAATACAAATTTATCTGACATTACGAATTACCCGAAATAAAGAATGCCACATAAACAAATGGAACAAAACTAAATAATAATAATAAATAATAATACGTTTTTATTATTATTATTGTTATTTATGATTATTAATTTGTTACGTTCCATGCGTTCAGATATGGCTTTCGTTATTACGGATAAATTCGTTGCGTAACAAATTAATTACTAACAGCCAAATTTGAAAGGAAATTCCAATACCTATAAATTAATAGTAATAGTTAAGTTATTATTAGTTAGTTATTATTTCAGATTTTCGAGTTTTCCAGATTTTCAGACTTTCGAATTTCCGAATTTCAAGCCATGGTCCGCAGAGAGCTTCCAAAGCATCAGAGGGATCTGTCCCCGTGTGCTCGCACGCAGAAGCGAAGTCGCGCCCACATATGTAAACAGTGTTCAAACCACACACGTAAGATATCGCCGCGAATGTTAGAGTGAGAGCAATAATTCTAGCCCTCCTCTGTAACTCAAAACATGTAACCATTAAAAGATTTTAAAGGGTCGCCTATGGGGCTTTTTAAGTACTGAAGTTTGGCAGTATTCCACTAACGTGTGCAATTTTGAGGCGTGACATGTTAGGTATCTATTTACTCGGTGTAACATCATCTTTCACATAATGCAAAAAATTGGGCTAACTTTCCAGTTTTTTTTTTAATGCATGAAATAGTTTTTTTTTTTCCCAAAGAACGTGTTTGAAAAATTGCTGAAAAGTTGCAATAACCACCATTTTATTCTCTAGGGTCTCAGTTAAAAAAAACATATATAATGTTTGATGGTTCTATGTAATTTTCTAGCAAAAAAAATTATGATTTTTACATGTAGGAGAGAAATGACAGAATTGGCCTGGTAGGCAAATGGTTAAAGTGGAACTTCAGTCATTTTTTAAACTTTCCATCTATTAAATCTTCTGCCCTTGTTGTTTTACCTTTGGATAGTAAAACATTGTTTTTCTGCCAGTAAATACCTTATACAGCCCACTTCCTGTTTCTTGTCTTGTCTGTAAAAAGCCTGGGCTTATGACATCACCCACAGCTCTCTCTCTCTCCATATATTATTCCTGTGTAGGCAATTCTCCATTGCCTCCAATCTAGCTGCATTAGTGGAGGCCACAGATTGCACATATCATACATCTCTTTGCAGGGGTTGCCATTCATCCTCTAGTGTACCCAGATGGCCTCCCAGGGCAGAAGTGCGCTCCCTCAGTTTTTGCATATCATGTCTTATGAGGAAAATTTCTACTTTCATGCCCTTTACCTCCCCAGTTAGATCAGCAATGGAGGAGTTGCAGACTGTACCCGCAGTGAAAATATCCCTTATTGTGGGTTCAGGATCAGTACTGTCCTGCTGTGCCGCCAATGCCATGCTGAAAGCATGGGGCTGTGTACTCACATGTGAGGGATCCGGTTTGTCAGTCAGTAGCCTAGGGACGCCATCCAGGGATCCCAGATCATCCTCCAAGTCCTCCTCACCAGGTTCAGGCAGTCGGATCGACGGAGGGTCCTTAGTATAGTTATTCTTGGCAAAGAGACGCTGAGCTGCTTCTTTTGCCGAGCGGGGCGGGGGGCCGCCTTCTTGGCTGGGAGTGTCGGGCAGAACACGGAGGCCCCGTCCTTTTTTAGCCATGGCAGAGTACCAAGATCCCCAGATGGAGACAGCAGAGGAGCTGTGGCAGCGGATGGTGAGTGTCTCGTGTCAGGGTGAGCAAGGATGGCGGTGCAATCAGGGGGATTGTGAAGGATACTCGGTGGAGCTAGTTCAGACACATCCTACTGAATGCCGTGCATGGCCACGCCCCCATTTGGGCCATTGTTAATGTGGCCAGTATTCTTGTTCAAATAAACAGTTCTTATTCTGGTTTACACCAAAACTGGTACTGCCTAGTTCTTGGGATAACTATAGCCAGATTCACTGGTCTCGTGTTGCAGAGCTTGGGAAGCAGCTTCTTGACAGAGATACCCAGTCAGGGTGTGCGGAGTCCATCACATTTGTTTTAACAGTGGTGAGATGCTTCCTGAAGTCTGGGACTTCCAAACCTCCACCGGGATCCAAGATCAGGATAGCAGACTTCAGTCACCCCAGCGGAGATATGGACCTGGCATCAGAGTTCCCGAAGCTGCAGCAGATTGTCCTTTCAGCATACTCCAGGACTGTGGCTGAATACCTGGCGCTCAGACAGCAGATTCGGGTAGGGCTCTGGATTGGAGTCCTCCGGGTCCCTGGTATACACCAGTGCTTTCCAATCCGAGGTGCAACGGGCCAGTGACCAATGGGAGTTGCGGATGGCATTCCTGGGAGAGCGGACCCAGGAGTAATGGGTGACTGAGTTGGACAGGCTGGTCCAGTAGGAGATAGACAATCGATTTTCAATGGCACATAGAGCAGGAACACTTAGGGGAAACAACAGAATGCTCTCCATGGGGAAATGACTTTGGCGGCCCTGTTTTGCTGTGGGAGAGCCTTACAAATGTTTGGCGATGAAGGGCAACCTACCCTTAAGGACCTGCAAGAATACAGAGAGGCTATGCACGGTCTTGTAGGGGCTCAGAGCTTAAACCTGATCTGGAATATTTGCTAAGGAAAGAAAAGCATCTGAAAAAGGCATACAGAGAACTGCTAGAACACATTCAGCAGCATGCCCCAGAATCGGCAGTGGAAACTCTGGAGATTGCCATCCCCAAAGCTGAAGCACTCAGTCCAAGACCTCTGCCCCACACCCACGGCAGTTCCAGATGCCCAGGGTGAGAAGCTGGCGGTCCCTCCCCTGCAGAAGTTCAAAGATTCAGGAGAAGAGGTTGTCGTCCTCCCACCTCAGCCACAGATCACACAAAGCATGGAGTTAATTCATTTTTCAGCAGAGGATGTTATGGATGATGAGTCACTTGCTACATTGGCACTGGACCCAAGTACCACAACCCCATGCCCTGGACATTCAGCAATTCCAGAGTCTTGGGATTTAATAGACTTTTCTGTAGAGGAGGAACTACCTAGCAAACCTCCAGCAGAAGTGCTGGCAGCAGGACAGAGTACTACAGACCTCTGCTCCACACCCGCGGCAGTTCCAGAGGCCCAGGGTAAGAAGGTGGTGGTTCTTCCCCAGTGGAAGTCAGATGCAGAGAGGGGAGGCAGCCATTCCCCCTCCCCAGCAAGGATCTGTGCACCTGGGAGACAGTGACAGAGAAATGTCATCCCAGCAGCCAGATGAGGGAACGGGAGATGAAGCAGCTGGCTCACCTCCCCAAGGTTAGCTACACAGTTTGGGAGAGAAGGAGGTCATCCTTCCTCCCCAGCAGCAGATCCACAGTCTTGGAGTGAAGGAAGCGGCCTCCCTCCCCAACAGTTAGCCGGGGCGGATGATGTGGCATCCCCAGCTGAATCGCTGGCAACAGGGTAGAATGCTAGTGCTACCAACCTCTTCCCAGCACCAGCAGCAATTGCAGAGTTCCAGGGAGTCAGGGCAGTCGGCCACTCTCCCCAGTGACAAGCAGATGTAGTGATGCGCCTACTCCCAGCTGAATTGCTGGCAACAGGGCAGAGCACCACTGGCTTCTGCCTAGCACCTACAGTGCCTCACAGTTTCAAGGAGCTGGGGCGATCGGCCCCTCTCTCCAGCAGCAGACCGAGCCCCAGAATGTTAAAAACCACCCAGCTAAAACTCTGGCACCCAGAAAGAGAGTCAATGACCCCTGTCCTACACCTACTGGTGACAACTATTCCCTGCAGCCAAGAATGGAGATCATGCGGACTGTCTATGTTCACTCTGCCTGACTAATGCATGTCCAGACCAGGTGGAGGTCGACTTTTGATGGGGGAGAAATGTGATAGACTCATCCGGGACAGAGGCTTTTGGAGGGGACTGCAGACTAGCCTCTTGCCCACTGACTATGGGCCCTGGCATTTAAGGGAACATTACTGTCATGTACCTTACAGCGGAGCCCGAGATGATGAGGGTGGCCTCTTGCGCGGTTCCGGTCCTAGCACCCCTGGTGGTGGAGACAGGGACTGCTAGGGCAACGGAAGGGTGCAGGTGCCTGCAGGCATAAGACTGAAACTTGGGGATAGAGGTACCTCTGTTGAGAAGATGTAGAAACTGATCACCGGACTTGTTCAGTGGAAGCCAGATCAGGATCACTTGCAGAGTCAGGAACAGGCAGAAGTTGGCAAAAGACTGGCAGCGTGGTACACAATCAGAAGGCAGAACAGTAGTCATAAGTTCAAGCCAAGGTCAGTATAGTAAGCAGAGGCAGATAAGCAGGTAGGGAAGATCCAAGAGAATGGTCAGAGAAAGCCGAGTTTTCAGGAACAAGGTCAATCAGGCAGAGCAGTAAACAGGAACACAGGGACAAGATGAAGACAATCCAGCACTGACACTAGGCAGACTCTCTGTTTAAATAGGGCACCGTGTGCCAGGATTCGTTGATGCGTGTGTGCGCGCTAATACACACTCGCTTGTATGGATGCGCCATTGCGCGTGCCTGCTCTGGACCTCTTTTGTCTCTAAGACTCCACGCATGCGCATTGGCATTAGAAGAACGGAGATTGGCAGCTGCCACACGGAAATGAGCATTTGTTGTAGTGGTTCTCTGACAACTACTGTTTGGAAAGTGTATGCCTGGGGGACCCTTGGAGTAATGTTACTTTGGATTCAAGTCCATGTCTTCCCAAGACACACAGTCTCTGGGACTCTAGGCCTGGGGTCCCTGTTTAAGGCCTAATTGCCTCATTAAAAATAGTGACTGCTTCACACTGTGAGACTAGAAGATGCTGATGTCATCAGCATAATACCTGTCTGGGGCCCCTGGCCATAATGTGTTTATTGTAAGTCTCCTGCTATTGTCTGGAGGTGTTCTATTATACTATTATTATACAGGTTTTATATAGCGCCAATAGTTTGCACAGTGCTTTACAACATGAGGGCAGACAGTTACATTACAATTTGGTACAAGAGGAATCAGAGGGCCCTGCTCATTAGAGCTTACAATCTAAAAAGGAAGGGTCAATTGATACAAAAGGTAATAGCTGTGGGGGAGATGAGCTGATGGAGGAAGTAAAACAGTGTTAGTTAGAAGCAGGATAGGCTTCTTTGAAGAGAAGGGTTTTCAGGGATCACCTAAAGATGGATAGATTAGGGGACAGTCGGACAGATTGGGGTAGGGAGTTCCAAAGGATGGGAGAAGCTCTGGAGAAATCCTGGAGGCCAGCATGGGAGGAGGTGACAAGGGAGCTAGAGAGCAGGAGGTCTTGGGATAACCGAAGAGATCAGCTTGGTTGGTAGTTTGGGACTAGGTTAGTGATGTAGCTGGGGGCAGAGTTATGGATGGCTTTGTAAATTATTGTTAGTACTTTGAATCTTAAAGTGTTCTGTGTTTATACTTATGATAATGTGTATTGTACCTTGTGAAGCTTGGTGACAGCAAGTCTGACCTGTAGTGAGAGCCTGATTAATCAAAGCATTGTCTAGGTGTGAATTCACCTATTGTCTCTGGTGGCTAATTTGACTAAACTCTTAAGGATCCTCTATGATGGGATTACCCATGAATCAGCTGTACTTTGTTATGTAAACCATTGTGTGATGTTCTGGGTAAATATTTAGGTCATTGTTATTGTGGTGAGTGACCTCCTTTTCAAGTGTATAAAAGCCTGTATTCTTGCTCAAATAAACAGTTCTTATTCTGGTTTATTTCAAAACTGCTACTGCCTAGTTCTTGGGGTAACTATAGCCAGAATCACTGGTCTCATGTTCCAGAGCTTGGGAAGTAGCTTCATGGCGGAGATACCTGTCACGGACCCTCGTAAAGAAGAGTCTATCCGCCATATAAGCTTCCTTTGCCCAGTACCAGCATGATCCAAGGTCCCTTAGCCCACCCAGTCACTTGTCGAGACAGCAGTGTACGGTGGAAAACATAAGACTGTTTATTCAAACACAAACACAAAGAGATATAGACTCAGGGGACAACCCCCTTCTATGCATAATGACACAGGGCAAGATAAACTACATTTAGTGACAAGAGATACACAGGTGTATTCAACTTTCCAGCAGTAGACCTTCTTATCAGCAGGGAGGGATGTTAGAGGAATTCTTCCCTCCCTCCACCCTACCCCCGGTCTACATGCTAGAAACACATATACATCCCATAATAGGTTGATCCCAAGGCAGACAGAAACAATAGAACAACGGGATACAGCCACACCTCAAACGATCTAGTAAAAAGTCTACAGCAGTATATAAAACCAAGCTCATACAATATTCCAGCAGTTGAAAAGGTGGAATTCATTTATCTTCATATATTTCTTGAGAGATATTGTTCAGAAATATTACAGTCCCAAGTAAATGAGCCCCTTCATTCTTTTAACACAAACCACCCATATAAGACCCAGGATAACAGGGGTAAAAGGAAATGCGGAGTCCAGTGTGGTTGTGCGGTGAGTCAGGTTAGTGCAGACCCGACTGGGGTTCTCGGTCACTTACTTACTTTCTTACACATAGGAGGGGCCGGGGAGCTGGACAAGGAGTTTTTAAGGTAAGCTTTCTAAGAGCTTTCTAAGGTAAGCTGGGTTCCACAAGCCCCCCGCCCAAAGTAACTCCCGTCACACATTTCCCCTTTTGGCAGAAGACTAACACAGAAGGAGACTTCGAAACGGGTTGACTTCAAACTTAGTCGAATTTAGTCGATAGTTCCAATCCCCCAATGCCTGTACCCACACAGTACCCCAAACAAATTGTCCCAAACTGATCATTACTCATCCAGCCGACCTCTGCCTCTCTCATAGAACATACCCACCGCTGGAGAGAAGTGCAGACTGGCCCTCCGCCCTGGAGTCCTTTCAGCCGCTGTAGAGAAGACAGAGTGGCTGGGCTCACTTCGTCATGCTGTTGGGGATCCAACTGCCCAGTCCCATCCACTTTTGCTAGATGAAACTCCCCCAGTGCTTGCAAAGCAAGGCTGATGACCTCCTGCCAGACCTTTTTCTGGGGTTGTGTCAGTGGAGACCGAAGTCCCATCCACTACCGCAGGAAATCCCTCTTTTGTTAGTTGAGGGCAGAGGCCAGCAGCACTCTGCTCTGTTGTCAGCTCTTCTGCTGGGTTGGTGGCATCATTCTAGCGTGCCATCTGCTGCTAGGAAGGAGAGCTGGCTGCGCCATCTTCCTTACCCTCATCTGGCTGTTGGGACTACATGTCTCTGGTACTGTCTCCCTGGTGCACGGATCCTTGCTGGGGAGGGAGGACAAACACCTCCTCTCCCTTCTCCCCCTGGATCCTGATCTGCTGCTGGGGAGTGACCGCCACCTTCTCACTCTGGGCCTCCGGAACTGCCGCGAGTGTAGGGCAGAGGTCCTGTACCCTCTTTCCGGTTGTCAGCGCTTCAGCTGTAGAAGTTTCTTGTAACTCCACAGATGCTGCTGGCAAGAAATCCCATGTCCCTGTCAGTGTTGTGGGAGAAAGGCTGGCTGCCTCTTCTCTCAGGAAGGCTGAAGTTGCTGTTGTTGCTGGGCAGAGCTCAGTGATGTTTGGCCCTGATGCCAGATCTTCTGCTGGAGGCACACCGGGTTGTTCTTCCTCAGCAGAAAAGTCTATTAAATCCCCAGTCTCTGGAACTGGTGTCTGGGGATAGAAGTTCAGCATCTTCTGTCTGTGGAACCCAGAATATGTTATCAGTGCTGGGCAGAGGTTAGCAGAGCTCGGCCCTGTTGTCAACATTTCAGCTTTGGGGATGGCAATCTCCAGAGTTTCCACTGTCGATTCTGGAGCATGCTGCTGAACATGTTCTAGTAGTTCCATGTATGCACTTTCCAGTTTCTGTTCTTTCCTTAGCAAGTATTCCAGATCAGGTTTAAGCTCTAAAACCCCTGCGAGACCAAGCATAGCCTCTCTGTATTCTCGCAGGTCCTCAAGGGTAGGTTCCCCTTCATTGACAAACACAAAACCATCTGTAAGGCTCTTCCACAGCAATCCAGGGCTGTCAATGTCAGATCCCTCCACAGAGCATTCTGTTGTCTCCCATAAGTATTCCTGCTCTGTGTGCCATTGCAGAGCCTGATATCAATTGTCCAGCTCTATCTCCTACTGGACCAGCCTGTCCAACTCGGGCTGCTCTCCAAGGAAAGGCATCCGCAAATCCCGTTGGTCACTGGCCCATTGCCCTGGAGTTGGAAAGCACTTGCCCTGGTGTGTACAAGCAACCTGGAGGGCTCCAAGCCAGACCTTCACCCCAATCCGCTGCCTGATCTCCTATTGATTCGCAGACACGGTCCTGGGGACTGCTGAAAGGGCGATCCGCAGCAGCCCCTGCAACTCTGATGCCAGGTGCATATGTCTGCTGGGGTGATCGAAGTCTGCTATCCCGATCTTGGATCCCGGAGGTGGTTTGGAGGTGTTCACAAGAAGAAAGCACTATCCCACCGCTGCCACCAATGTGACAGACCCCCGTACTCAAGAGGAATATGTTCGCCATATAAGCTTCCCTTGTCCGGTAACAGCACGATCCAAGACCCCTTAGCTCACCCATTCATTTGTCGAGACATCAGTGTAGGGTGGCGCAAAACATAAGACTGTTTATTCAAACACAGGCACAAAGAGATATATACTCAAGGGAAATCCCCCCTTCTTTGCATGATGACACAATATTCTATATATTGTGTCTATATTTTGTAAACTATATTCAGTAACAAGTGACACACAGAAAGCATTGAGGAAGGGCTGCAGGAGAAATTCCCCCTCCCCTCTAGCAGCTAATCCACTTACACATATACATCCCATAATAGGTTGCTCCCAAGGCAGACAGAAACAATAAAACAATGGGATATAGCCACTTAATAAACACATAACAATCTCCACCCCACCTCAGACTATCTAGCAATGGTCTGAGACACTCCTACAATATTCTAACAGTCTGAAAGGTGGAATTATTTATCTTCATATATTTCTTGAGGGATATTGTTCATAAATATTATTGTCCCAAGTGACAACACAACTACACATATAAAACACAGGATAACAGGGGTAAAATGAAATGCTGTGTCCGGTGTGGTTGTACTGGGAGTCTGGTTTGTGCAGACCCGAATGGTGTTCTCGGTCACCTTGTGCCCCTAATAGACACAGGGTGACTTTCACATAAGCGGGCCCGGGGGAGCTCTCTAAGGTAAGCTGGGATCCACAAGCCCCCCACCCAAAGCGACTCCCATCACACTGGATGCGCAGCGCAATTTAAAAAGAGGGTCAGGCACTTTTGTCCTTTCTGCATGTACAGTAAGACAGCCAATTAAAATAAAAAATCCTGCCTACACGCAGAACACAGGTAGCAATGCTGCAAACCTAGCCTCGGATCCTGAATATCACAATCTCGTTATTGCAACAGTGTTCTTAGCTCCCCCTGCACATCACACCCCCACTTTACATCACAGCCCCCCTTCACATCACAGTTCCATCCCCTTTACATTAAGATCATCCCTTTACATCACAGTCCCCCCTTTACAGCACTGTCTTCAACCCCCCTTCACATCACTCTCCCCATTATTATCACATTCCTGTCCTCTGCCTGCTCTATATCAGCCTCCTCCTCCTTCACAATCCTGTCCTCCCTCTCACCCTTCATATCACCCCCCTTCACACTCTTGTTGTCCCTCCCATCTCTGCTTGTATCACCCCCGTCCTCACCCCCCCTTCATATCACCCCTTCACATACCTGTCGTCACCCCTTTGTATCACCCCATCTCCTCCTTCAGATTCCTGTTTTCTGCCCCCCTTTATATCAATTGTAAGCTGAAAAAAAAAATTACTGCGCTATCCCCAAATTGAGTAAAAAATATATATGTGAACAAGCTGCAACCATACAATGTGAGACACATCCATTTGTTGTACAAATCAAAAAATTAAAAGGCTGCGCTGCAATAAGTGACATAAAACAAATAAAGTAGTGAGTACATCCTGAAGAGTACAATATAAATATCCGTACGTGAATTATAACAGTGATATTATGACCCACACAATAACCAAAGAAAAAATGCTAATAAAAAACGTAAAGTCCAAAAATGCAAAGTGCACAAAAGTGTACAGTTCATATAGGTGCAAGATTTATGCCAGGGAGAAAGTGGTGAGCATCCGAATGGTGTATGACATATGGCTAGATCACCCGGGATTCAGTGCTGACAGGAAAGCTCCTCCACCCATGTAAGAAAATGGCCCCTTACCGACTCCTTAGATCTCTTTTCGGGAGATCAAACAGGCATGTGGCTGTGTAACCCCAGCCTCGGGTGTGGACCGAGAAAATAACACTCATGGACCTCTCTATTGGGAATCTTCTGCGTGGTAAATGGTCACTCGTTTATCATGTAAAGATAAGTGACAAAAGCTCCCATAGCGTAACAAGTTTGAGACACTTTATTTAAAAAATTAATTAAAAGAATTACACTCACAGTGTAGTAGAAACAGATTCGCATAAAACAATTGCCGGCCGGCTGCACACTGCTGCCCGTATCTTCCGGGATCAGCGAGGATCGTGGTGACGTCAGCATGTCGCTCCTCCCTACGCTGTTTCGTCAGAGGTGACGTCTTCCAGGGGCACAGGCGGCGTGCTGACTCACCACCTATAAGTATCCTAACAGTCAAATGGAAACGCCCTCATCTGAGCTCAAGGTGTCCCGCGATTGTGACCACCATTTTTAAAGAGGGCAAATCGCCCTTCCCCAGCGCGGATGGATCTGTGGCTTAGTTATATGTATGAAAATGATTTTGTCTGGTTACCACTGATCCTATCATTCAGAACCCAAAGTGTATAATATAGGACTCATAGTTAAAAACATTCTATCTTTAATAGCACGTCCTGCCTATCAAATGGAAACAACCTCCTTCTAGGTTAAAGGTATCCCACAGTGGCTGTCGCCATTTTTAAGGAGGGCATATGCCCTTCCCCAGATAGACAGATGCTTGGCTAAGTGCAGTTTTTGGGGAAAACCTCACCTAGTCTCCACTACTTTTAAAGTTGCCACCACAAAATTAATTGTAAAAATCTCAAGTGCCACAATGAACACTTATCAGTCCCTCACACGTGAGCAGAAAAAAATAACTAAATGTACAGAAAATATAAACTTAAAAATTTAAAAAAATTAAAATTAAATTATGAAGATTTAGACAGTGCAGGTCTGGATGTTCCTAACACCTCCAAAGTTTGAGGGAGCACATTATTTTGCAACTCCAGGTAGAAATATCTTCCATACATTAAAGGAATAAAAACCCAATTTAAATGGTTAGGCTGATTAGCCGGTTCATATCTATACCCCAATGCGTGTGACCTGAAGCCTGTCTTTATAACAAAATATAAAGTGCTTTCTTTATTTTTAAAAAGACAACAAAAACGAGGGATAGGGCTTCCCAGGTTCCATTGTCCCTAAAAGGAAGAAAATCCCATCAGGGATTATGGATCTGTGGAGAAAAATTGTATGTAGGTCCCACATCGGTTTGTGTTCCCCCCACAAAAAATGCAGGTCAACCATGAGCTCAGAGTGAGACAAATGTTCGAGTTTTTAGCTGTTGTCAATAAAAGCATTTACATCAGTGTCGATATTTAGGCCATGAGGAGTATAACATCGCACCCGATAGATCCATGCCATCTCCAGTCTCGATAATTCCCTAACCAGAGAGCCCCCCCTCCAATGGGCACTATATCTGTCTATCCCCAAAAACAGGGTATTAGCAGGATTGCGGTTGTGGTATAAAGCGTAATGCTTGGATACGGAATGGAATCGGAAGCCATTTTTTATGTTGGTGATATGCTCGCCCAGGCGGACTTGCATAGGTCGTTTTGTCCTGCCTATATATTGCAATCCACATGGACATTGCAATAAATATACCACACCCTTTGAGCTACACGTAACAAAGGAATCTATTTTATGTTCCCTTGATGTACTATGAGAGACAAAGGATTCCGTTTTCCTTTGTTTGCTCTTATTGAGTGAGCAGATCTGACATCTGCGACACTGATGGTAGCCTGAAAGATTCTGGAAAAACGACACCTTTTTGGTTGGAGGATCCACCACACTTGGAGCTATCCTGTCCCGAAGGGACTGGACTCCCCTAAAGACAATCTGTGGTTTCTCAGGTAAGATGGTTTTGATAAATGTATCATTTCCCAATAGATGCCAGTGCTTACGTATGATGTTCCTGATTTGGCGATGTTGTGTCGAAAAGGTGGTAATAAATGGTAAGTAAGGTCCCTTAGTGTCCTTCTTGGGGAACTCATTCAACAGAGAGGTCCTATCAATAGTTTCCGCCTGTTCCATTATCCTCACCAAAGAGTTCCTATCATACCCCTTTTCCTCCAATCTTTTGGAGATGATTCCAGCCTGGATTCTATAGTCCTTAATATCTGTGCAATTACGCCTCATTCTGATGAATTGGCTTTTGGGGATTGACTTTAGCCAGGAGTCGTGATGACAGCTCCCCATAGAGATGAAGGCATTGCGATCAGTTTTTCTGAAGAAAGACATAGTTTTAAATGTATCTCCTTCCTTGGAGATAGTCAGATCGAGGAAATTAATCCTCTCTCGACTTGTCTCATGGACAAACCTGATCCCTCTATCGTTGTCATTGATCAGGGAGAAGAATTCCTCTAGCTGAGGGATGGACTCGTCCCATAGGAGGAGGACGTCATCAATATACCTGGCCCAAAACCTTAAATGGGGGCTCCAGTCTCTATAGATGACGTCCTCCTCCCATTTGGCCATAAATAGGTTGGCCAAACTGGGGGCATACTTTGCCCCCATAGCCACTCCCCGCTGTTGGCGGTAATATTGGTGATTAAACCAAAAGTAATTATGACTAGCCGCATATTCCAGCAACTCAATAATATACAACTGTTGTTGTTTCGGTAAAGAAGACAGTTTCTTCATATAGTATTCGACAGCCATTATCCCTAGATGGTGTGGGATGATGGTATATAAGGATGTGACATCAGCTGTCACTAATATGGTATTATCATTAGGTACAACTGTAGACAGCAGATTTAGCACATGTCTAGTGTCCTTCACGTATGAAGGCATCCGCTGTACCAATGGCTGGAGGAAGTGGTCTATGTACTTGCCCACCCGGGACGTGATGGAATCGATTCCACTCACTATCGGACGTCCCAGGGGGCAAGTGAGGCTTTTGTGGATCTTGGGCAAGCAGTACAGAATAGGGACTCTCGGAGCCTTTGGAACCAAAAAGTTTTTTTCCTTTTCATTGAGGATGCCCATTCGGAAGCCCTTTTCCACCAAAGGCAATAGGGTCTTCTTGTATTCCCTCACAGGGTTACCTAATAGCTGGACATAGGTATCTCTGTCTCCAACTATATTTTGCATCTCTTGTAAATATGCCTGCCTGTCCATGATCACAATGCCCCCACCCTTATCCACAGGGCGGATCACTATGCTTTTTTTATTGCAGAGAGAGTCCAAACCTTCCTCAAGATTCTTTTCCATCCGAGGATTAGGATTTTTTATTTTCTCAAGGTCTCTTATGAGGACATCTCTAAATACTCTCAATGAGGGAGCCAAAGTTCCTGGGGGGTTAAATGTTGAGGCATTTGATAACCCCGAATGTTGAAACTGTTGTTGTATTGCAGTGCCATAAGTGGTTTGGTTTATCGCAAAGTGTCGTTTAATGTTTACTTTACGGACAAATCTATGTATATCCATATAGGTCTGAAACCTATTTAGTCTCTTGGGGGGTGCAAATTTTAAACCCTTATTGAGCAGCGCTGTTTCTGCCCCAGTAAGGGTTTGTGAGCTCAAATTAAAGATCCCATCACCTTTTACTTCTTTGATTTTTTTTGACTGTGCTCTCCTCCCCCCTCTGGTTCCTCTTTGTTTTCTACAGGTCTTTTGACTCCCTGATTGGGTTTGGGAAAACCCCAATTCTGTTGTTGGTAGCTTCCTTCAGCTGTCCTATTGGGATATTCTCTAGATGGTCCCGGTCTTACATTATCAAAGTCCGACTACTATTCTCAAATACCGGGGGTCCATATTCAGTGGGGCCCTCTCTATCACTCAAGGGAAAAAAACGGTTATGTGTATCAATACCATAATTGTAGTCACGGTCTACCTCTCTTTCTGAATAGGAGCGATTCCTCCTATGGTATGTCTGATCATACTGCTTGTTGGGACCCTGATTATAATATGGCCCCCCATCAGGGTCTCTCCTGTTGTAGTAATACTCCCTCTCCTGGTTGTATTGTGAACTCTGATGGTAGGAGGGGTCATAATCATAATTTGCTCTTGGTCTCTGGGCTGGTGGTTGGTTTCCCCCCACCGGTCTTCTAGGGTGTGCACCTCTGTTTGACCCGCTTCCCCTATGTGGTGACTGGTATGATACTCGTCTTCCCACCCACTCAGTTTTTGGGTTGTTGTATGATTTTTTTAAATGTTCTCTGTGTTTGATGGGTTATGGGTAGATGTTGCACTACTGCGGGGGTGGCCCCTGAGGCTTCAGCCCCCTGGGTGATGGCCTCCATTCTGGAGTCCGGATGGGCCGCTTGTTCAGCTGCAAGCTTCTTCTGCCACTCAAACACCATACTGGCCTTATAGTCCTCAAAATCCCTATTATATTTTTTACGTTTTTTGATTTTCTGCTCCCTTTCCTCTTTATCTAAGTTCTTAATTAGATTACTAGCTCTTTCCTTATATTCCTCACTGTGCCTATACGAAAGCAAAGTGTCCTTAAGGGTCTTGATCTCTAGATCCAATCTGGCCAGTTTGCCCTTTTTTCTAGATGTTAGGAATTGTAGGAAACTGATTCCGGCATCATTGAAGTACCTGAACCATTCCTCCAATTCTGATTCCCCTTTCTGTGGGCATACCTCCCACCTTAAGCTTCTGGGTACCATTTTTAATCCAATATAGGTTTCTAAAAATGCTACGTCCCATTGGGTATGAATTTCTGAGACCATTAAGTTTTTTAGTCTCATGAAAAGTCCTCCCAAATTGTTATCACTGTCTTTGTATGTTTCGAACACCCCCTCAGTATTGACGATTTTGGACGCTCTATAATCAAATATATCCATACTTGTGCTCAAAAGAAATTCTTACTCAAAAAATCAAATTAGTATGTACACTGTTAATCCCAAAAAAAAAATGATCATAAATGCATATGAAGTAAGTTTTTTTTCTGCTCACGTGCGAGGGACTGATAAGTGTTCATTGTGGCACTTGAGATTTTTACAATTAATTTTGTGGTGGCAACTTTAAAAGTAGTGGAGACTAGGTGAGGTTTTCCCCAAAAACTGCACTTAGACAAGCATCTGTCTATCTGGGGAAGGGCATATGCCCTCCTAAAAATGGGACAGCCACTGTGGGATACCTTTAACCCAGAAGGAGGTTGTTTCCATTTGATAGGCAGGACGTGCTATTAAAGATAGAATGTTTTTAACTATGAGTCCTATATTATACACTTTGGGTTGTGAATGATAGGATCAGTGGTAACCAGACGAAATCTTTTTCATACATATAACTAAGCCACAGATCCATCCGCGCTGGGGAAGGGCGATTTGCCCTCTTTAAAAATGGCGATCACAATCGCGGGACACCTTGAGCTCAGATGGGGGCGTTTCCATTTGACTGTTAGGATACTTATAGGTAGTGAGTCAGCACGCCGCCCGTGCCCCTGGAAGACGTCACCTCTGACGAAACGGCGTAGGGAGGAGCGACGTGCTGACGTCACCACGATCCCGCTGATCCCGGAAGATACGGGCAGCAGTGTGCAGCCGGCTGGCAATTGTTTTATGCAAATCTGTTTCTACTACACTGTGAGTGTAATTCTTTTAATTAATTTTTTAAATAAAGTGTCTCAAACTTGTTATGCTATGGGAGCTTTTGTCACTTATCTTTACATGATAAACGAGTGACCATTTACCACGCAGAAGATTCCCAATAGAGAGGTCCATGAGTGTTATTTTCTCGGCCCACACCCGAGGCTGGGGTTACACAGCCATATGCCTGTTTGATCTCCCGAAAAGAGATCTAAGGAGTCGGTAAGGGGCCATTTTCTTACATAGGTGGAGGAGCTTTCCTGTCATCACTGAATCCCGGGTGATCTAGCCATATGTCATACACCATTCGGATGCTCACCACTTTCTCCCTGGCATAAATCTTGCACCTATATGAACTGTACACTTTTGTGCACTTTGCATTTTTGGACTTTATGTTTTTTATTAGCATTTTTTCTTTGGTTATTGTGTGGGTCATAATACCCCTTTATATCAGCCTTTCTCTTCCTTCAGATTCCTGTCCTCATCCCCCTTCATATAACCCCTTCACATTTCTGTCATCCCCCGTCCCTCTCACACCTTGTATCACAACCCTCCTTCTTCACAAAAGTTAACTTGACCATTCCCGCCCTCCATCCGGAGTTGTCCTGCCTCCGATGCCCGCTCTAGACTGATGTGCCTCCTGCCGTCCATCTGAAGCTGTCCTGCCTCCGACGTCAGCTGGATGAGGATGACAAAAAAGTGGCTTACTGGAGCATCCACAGTGGGGAAAGACCACCAAGCAATATATGCCCTGCCCCAAGGGCAAAAGCTCTGCCAAGTGGATGTATAGTGGGTATAGAAAAGAATCATAACCATAAAAACCTTGTGCTAGGGAATTGTGACAAATTCTGTTGCTGCTTAATGCGCTACACACCTAATCAATCCTTTACATTTTACACAACAGCACATACAGTGTATATAAAAAATACAAATAAATTAAATTAAAAAAAATTTAATTCATATAAGTGAAATAAATAGTCCATGAAAAAATAATCAGTGAAAAAATATTGTCCCAAAATTAATTAATTCCACAATGAACCACCTTCTTATGAAGTGCTCTATGCTCAACTGTTAATCAACAAAGTGCTGAAGTGCTCCAAAAACATCATGCTGTGAAAGGTGGCACACACCCCTCTTGTGCCCCTACTCACCAGAAGAACTAAACCCCTAGCTGTTTAGCATAATTCTGGTGAGAGGATGCTGGGTTGCTCTTCTCTAGCCTCCTAGGTAGCCCACGAACTAGTACCCTGAAAAATGCAGCTGTCAATACAGGCATCACTCGTATCCCACCAGGATCAATAGAGGGAGAGAAACTCTAATAGTGCAGTAATTTCATTTTATTTTATAAAAGGTACAGTATAAAATCAAACTTACAATTATAAAAACAAACATCCACTGTACAAGGCATAGGCAGTAAACCATTTGTAATATGTAAACATCTTCTAGGTTCACCGCGGCTTTGCATGCATACCACGGGTATTGGACGTGACATTGTTGGAACAGGAAATTCTGTTGATGCCTCTTTGATAACGCCCTGTGGGGGGGGGGGGGGTCAAAATGCATCAAATATTTTTTCACTGATTCTTTTTTCATGCATTAGATATTTCACTTGTATGAATTTAAGTTTTTAATAGAATTTATATGTATTTTTTTATATACACTCTATGGGCTGACATTGCGGGCTCCCTGGACAGATAAGTGTCTTTATTAAAAGTCAGCAGCTGGAGTGTTTGTAGCTGCTGACTTTTAAAAAACATTATTTTGCAGCTGGAACTCCGCTTTAATCCAAAAAAAAAAAAAAAACACTTCCACTGCATTTCAGCCCTGCCACAAAAGGACTAGCTGACATTATGTCAGTAATTCTCTCGTTAACACAGGTGTCAGTGTTGACAAGGACAAGGCTGGAAATCACTCTGTAATGCTGACTGAGTTAGAATAACAGACTGGAACTTTAAAAGGAGGGTGGTGCTTAAAATCATTGTTCTTCCTCTGTTAACCATGGTTAAGGAAACAATGATGACTGCAAGGAAACACGTGCAGTCATCATTGCTTTGCACAAAAAGGGATTCACAGGCAAGGATATTGCTGCTACTAATATTTCACCTAAATCAACTATTTATCAGATTATCAAGAACTTTAAGGAGAGAGAGGTTTATTTGTTAAGAAGGCAGCTTCAAGGTGCCCAAGAAAGTCCAGCAAGCACCAGAACTGTCTCCTATAGTTGATTTAGCTGCGGGATCGAGGCACCACCAGTGCAGAGCTTGCTCAGGAATGTCAGCAGGCAGGTGTGAGTGCATCTGCACAGCGAGGCAAAGGCTTTTGGAGGATGGCCTGATGTCAAGAAGAGCAGCAAAGAAGCCACTTCTCTCCAGGAAAAACATCAGGGACAGACTGATATTCTGCAAAAGGTACAGGAACTGGACTGCTGAGGACTGGGTAAAGTCATTTTCTCTGATGAATCCCCTTTCCAATTGGGGCATCCAGAAAAAACCTTGTCTGGAAAAGAAAAAGTGCACGCTACCATAAGTCCTGTGCCATACCAACAGTAAAGCATCCTGAGACCATTCATGTGTGGTGTTGCTTCTCAGCCAAGGGAGTGGGCTCACTAACACTTTTGCCTAAGAACACAGCCATGAATAAAGAATGGTACAAAAACATCCTCCGAGAGCAACATCTCCCAACCATCCAAGAACAGTTTGGTGATGAACAATGCCTTTTCCAGCATGATGGAGCACCTTGCCATAAGGATAACCAAGTGGCTTGGGGAACAAAACATCACATTTTTTGGGTCCATGGCCAGGAAACTCTCCAGACCTTAAGCCCATTGAGAATTTGTGGTCAATCCTTAAGAGGCGGGTGAACAAAAAAGCCCCACAAATTCTGACAAGCACCAAGCATTGATTATGTAAGAATGGGCTGCCCTCAGTCAGGATGTGGCCCAGAAGTTGATTGACAGCATGCCAGGGTGAATTGCAGAGGTCTTGAAAAAGAAGGGTTAACACTGCAAATATTGACTCTGCATAAACGTAATGTAATTGTCAATACAAGCCTTTGACACTTATGAAATGCTTGTAATGAACTTTGAAAAAACAGCCAAAAGGCTAAGAATGACATATTACGCTAATGGAAACAAGGCAGGGAAAATTTTACCGCAAAAGTTACGTGGCCAAAGGTATAAAACGAAGATACCTTATATATTACATCCCCAAACTAAAAACAAATTGTATCACCCCTGGGATATAGCAGACGCCTTCAGTCATTATTATGGTACTTTATACAATTTAAAAGATGAGGCATGGACTTGCCAGCCTAACACTGACCTGATCAATAGATTCCTACAGAAATTGTCTCTTCCACAATTATCTCAAGAACAACTAATGTCATTAAACTTCAACTCATCTGAAATACATAAAATAATCAATTCCATCCCAGCAAACAAATCTCCTGGTCCAGACAGCTTTATTGGAGAATATTACAAAACTTTTAAACTCATGTTGACTCCTTACCTAGAACGTATTTTAATGCTGCTGCAGCCTCTTCCTCCTTGCCTCCCGAGATACTTAAAGCTATGATTGTGACCCTACCCAAGCCAGGGAAAGATCCGAATACGCCTTGTAACTTCAGACCCATCTCACTATTAAACATTGATTTAAAATTTTATGCTAAGCTCATTGCCACACGCCTAATAAATATACTCCCCTTTCTAATTCACCCTGATCAGATGGGGTTTACCAAGGGACGTCAGACCTCGTATGCCACTTGACAACTGACGAACATTATACATTTAGCCAAGCTCCACCAAAGGCCTTCTCTGCTGTTAGTATTGGACATGGAGAAGGCCTTTGATCACATACATTGGAAATATCTAGTCCTGGTACTGAAAACATTTGGATTCTCTGGTCCAATTTTTGCAGTAATTATGGCTCTGTTCTCTAAACCTTCTGCCCAGGTATACTCTTCAGGAGTCTTGTCCAAACCTTTTGACATCTCAAACAGTAAAAGTCAGGAATGTCCTCTATCTCCATTAATGTTTACTAAGTGCTGACAGAACACTCAAAAGGTGTATGTTTGTTTTGGGAAACCCATTAGGGGGGACCTATTAGTCAAGAAATGACATCAGTAAAAGTGTGGGACCCAGTACTGTTGGAATACACTGATCAGCAGCTGCAGCCACTAATTAATAAAGTTTTCCAATTTGGAATTTCGATCAGTATATGACCGGCTTAAAGAAGAACTCTGGGATAGGCAAAACAATCATCCATTAGTACACCCCCTACACAAAAGACTAAACAGTTAATACATTTGTGAAATTCCTTACCATTGAAGAGAAAAGTCTAACTGAATTTTCAGAAAGTCACCTCTGTATTTTAAAAGATAACATCTGCTTTGCTGAGGAGGAGGTGTTACAGCAGTAATTACATCATATCCTTTCCTCACTCTCTACAGGAAAAGGAACTACATTTCCCATGAACCTCTGAGAATTGCATTGAATGTGGGTGGGTAAACTAGGCCTGTACATGTTAAATGTGTAATCGCCTACTTCAACATAAATCACAACCCCTCATTCTTCATCCACACTGCTCAACACCCACACAAACAGTGAAGTGACAATCTTAGAAATGTAAAGCATGCATGTACAAAATGTTGAACTATACACAAAAGATCTGAATGTCCCATATAACCACGATGATGCAGTCACTGACCTTGAACTGGATATCCTGGAGAGTGAAGTAAAGTGGGCCTTAGAAATAGAAAGCATTGCTAATACTAAAGCTAGCGGAAGTGATGGGATACCAGCTGAGTTATTTAAAATCCTAAAAGATGATGCTGTTAAAGTGCTGCACTCAAAATACCAACAAATTTGAAAAACTCAACAATGGCCACAGGACTAGAAGAGATCCATTTACATTCCTATACCAAAGAAGGGCAGCGCCAAAGAATGTTTAAACTACCGTACGATCGCACTCATCTCACACCCTAGCTAGGTTATGCTGAAAATTCTACAAGCTAGGCTTCAGCAAAATGTGAACCGAGAGCTAGCACAAGTACAAGCTGGATTTCAAAGAGGCAGAGGAACTAGAGATCAAATTGCCAACATTCCCTGGATCATGGAAAAAATGAGGGAGTTCAAGAACAATGTCTACTTCTGCTTTATTGATTAGAGTAAAGAGTTTGTATAATCTTTATTTAGGACAAAATTAACATGTTATAGCAAACAGTTTCAGATAGTCAAAGACTAACCGAAATAGGCAAGTATCAAAAAGATAAAAAGGTACATACAAACAAGCAGGAGAGTAAAGGAAAGGAGTAAGGAGAACAATGCTTGTCACATTATTAAGCCGTGATACAGGGTTTTTGCTCCTGGGCAGTTAGGGACATTCTATGTAAGTGATATCCATGAACAGTATCCTAAAGATACACAAGTATATATATGTCAGCACTAAGCCCGCCTACGTAGCTGAAAATTCTAGAAAAAATTCCATCCCAGCAAACAAATCTCCTGGTCCAGACGGCTTTATTGGAGAATTTTACAAAACTTTTAAACTCATGTTGACTCCTTACCTAGAACGCATTTTAATGCTGCTGCATCCTCTTCCTCCTTGCCTCCCGAGATGCTTAAAGCTACGATTGTGACCCTACCCAAGCCAGGGAAAGATCCGAATACGCCTTCTAACTTCAGACCCATCTCACTATTAAACATTGATTTAAAATTGTATGCTAAGCTCATTGCCACACGCCTAATAAATATACTCCCCTTTCTAATTCACCCCGAGCAGACGGGGTTTACCAAAGGATGTCAGACCTCGTATGCCACTTGACAACTGACGAACATTATACATTTAGCCAAGCTCCACCAAAAGCCTTCTCTGTTGTTAGTATTGGACATGGAGAAGGCCTTTGATCGCATACATTTGAAATATCTAGCCCTGGTACTGGAAACATTTGGATTCTCTGGTCCAATTTTTGCAGTAATTATGGCTCTGTTCTCTAAACCTTCTGCCCAGGTATACTCTTCAGGAGTCTTGTCCAAACCATTAGTCAAGAAATGACATCAGTAAAAGCGTGGGACCCAGTACTGTTGAAATACACTGATCAGCAGTTTTCCAATTTGGAATTTCGATCAGTATATGACTGGCTTAAAGAAGAACTCTGGGATAGGCAAAACAATCATCCATTAGTACACCCTCTACACAAAAGACTAAACAGTTAATACATTTGTGAAGTTCCTTACCATTGAAGAGAAAAGTCTAACTGAATTTTCAGAAAGTCACCTCTGTATTTCAAAAGATAACATCTGCTTTGCCGAGGAGGAGGTGTTACAGCAGTAATTACATCATATCCTCTCCTTTCTCTCTACAAGAAAAGGATCTACATTTCCCATGAACATCTGAGAATTGCATTGAATGTGTGGGTGGGTAAACTAGGCCTGTACATGTTAATGTGTAATCGCCTACTTCAACATAAATAACACCCCCTCATTCTTCACCCACACTGCTCAACACCCACACAAACAGTGAAGTGACAATCTTAGAAATGTAAAGCATGCATGTACAAAATGTTGAACTATACACAAAAGATCTGAATGTCCCATATAACCACGATGATGCAGTCACTGACCTTGAACTGGATATCCTGGAGAGTGAAGTAAAGTGGGCCTTAGAAATAGAAAGCATTGCTAATAATAAAGCTAGCGGAAGTGATGGGATACCAGCTGAGTTATTTAAAATCCTAAAAGATGATGCTGTTAAAGTGCTGCACTCAAAATACCAACAAATTTGGAAAACTCAACAATGGCCACAGGACTGGAAGAGGTCCGTTTACATTCTAATACCAAAGAAGGGCAGCGCCAAAGAATGTTCAAACTACCGTACGATCGCACTCATCTCACACCCTAGCAAGGTTATGCTGAAAATTCTACAAGCTAGGCTTCAGCAACATGTGAACCGAGAGCTAGCACAAGTACAAGCTGGATTTCAAAGAGGCAGAGGAACTAGAGATCAAATTTCCAACATTCCCTGGATCATGGAAAAAATTAGGGAGTTCGAGAAGAATGTCTACTTTTGCTTTATTGATTAGAGTAAAGCGTTTGTATAATCTTTATTTAGGACAAAATTAACAAGTTATAGCAAACAGTTACAGACAGTCAAAGACTAACCGAAATAGGCATGTTTCAAAAAGATAAAAAGGTACATACAAACAAGCAGGAGAGTAAAGGAAAGGAGTAAGGAGAACAATGCTTGTCACATTATTAAGCCGTGATACAGGGTTTTTGCTCCTGGGCAGTTAGGGACATTCTATGGAAGTGATATCCATGAACAGTATCCTAAAGATACACAAGAATATTTATGTCAGCACTAAGCCTGCCTACGTAGCTGAAAATTCTAGAAAAAATTCCATCCCAGCAAACAAATCTCCTGGTCCAGACGGCTTTATTGGAGAATATTACAAAACTTTTAAACTCATGTTGACTCCTTATCTAGAACGCATTTTAATGCTGCTGCAGCCTCTTTCTCCTTGCCTCCCGAGATGCTTAAAGCTATGATTGTGACCCTACCCAAGCCAGGGAAAGATCCGAATACGCCTTCTAACTTCAGACCCATCTCACTATTAAATATTGATTTAAAATTGTATGCTAAGCTCATTGCCACACGCCTAATAAATATACTCCCCTTTCTAATTCACCCTGATCAGACGGGGTTTACCAAGGGACGTCAGACCTCGTATGCCACTCGACAACTGAGGAACATTATATATTTAGCCAAGCTCCACCAAAGGCCTTCTCTGCTGTTAGTATTGGACATGGAGAAGGCCTTTGATCGCATGCATTGGAAATATCTATCCCTGGTACTGGAAATATTTGGATTCTCTGGTCCAATTTTTGCAGTAATTATGGATCTGTTCTCTAAACCTTCTGCCCAGGTATACTCTTCAGGAGTCTTGTCCAAATCTTTTGACATCTCAAACAGTAAAAGTCAGGAATGTCCTCTATCTCCATTAACGTTTACTAAGTGCTGATAGAACACTCAAAAGCTGTATGTTTGTTTTGGGAAACCCATTAGGGGGGACCTATTAGTCAAGAAATGACATCAGTAAAAGTGTGGGACCCAGTACTGTTGGAATACACTGATCAGCAGCTGCAGCCACTAATCAATAAAGATTTCCAATCTGGAATTTCGATCAGTATATGACTGGCTTAAAGAAGAACTCTGGGATAGTTAAAACAATCATCCATTAGTACACCCTCTACACAAAACACTAAACAGTTAATACATTTGTGAAATTCCTTACCATTCAAGAGAAAAGTCTAACTGAATTTTCAGAAAGTCACCTCTGTATTTCAAAAGATAACATCTGCTTTGCCGAGGAGGAGGTGTTACAGCAGTGATTACATCATATCCTCTCCTCTCTCTCTACAAGAAAAGGAACTACATTTCCCATGAACCTCTGAGAATTGCACTGAATGTGGGTGGGTAAACTAGGCCTGTACATGTTAAATGTGTAATCGCCTACTTCAACATAATTCACACCACCTCATTCTTCACCCACACTGCTCAACACCCACACAAATAGTGAAGTGACAATCTTAGAAATGTAAAGCATGCATGTACAAAATGTTGAACTATACACAAAAGATCTGAATGTCCCATATAACCACGATGATGCAGTCACTGACCTTGAACTGGATATCCTGGAGAGTGAAGTAAAGTGGGCCTTATGCCTCGTACACGCGAGCGGACTTTCCAGCAGACTTGGTCCGACGGTCTTTCCGCCGGAATTTCCGGCGGACTACCTGAACAGACGGACTTGCCTACACACGACCGGACTTTCCGGCAGGCTAAGTCCGCCCGTCTTCCCGACTGACTTTCGCCGGAGTTACGGTGGACTTTCAGAATGAACGGACTTGCCCACACACGGCCAAGTCCGTTCATTTTGAACGTGACTCAGGTACGACGGGACTAGAAAAGGAAGTGAATCTTGACGCTTTTATCGGCGAGACCCTCGAAGCCGGAAGAAGACCCCCGAAGCCGGAGGAAGCCCCCCCGGAGCTGTCTAATAAATTATTTTAAAAACCTGTGTAGTGTGTTTTATTATTGACACTTTTTCCCTAGGTAAATGGGTAGGGGTACCATGTACCCCATACTCATTCACATAGGGTGGGGGGCCGGGATCTCTGAGCCCTCTTATTATAGGGGGCTCCCAGAATCCGATAAGCCCCCCGCCCACAGACCCCGACAACCAACGGCCAGGGTTGTCGGGAAGAGGCCCTTGTCCTCATCAACATGGGGACAAGGTGCTTTGGGGGGGCCCCGCAGGGCGCCCCCCTCCCCCAAAGCACCCACCCCCCATGTTGAGGGCATGCGGCCTGGTACGGTTCAGGAGGGGGGCGCTCGCTCGTCCCCACCCCCTTTCCTGACCGGCCGGGCTGCGTGCTCGGATCAGGGTCTGGTATGGGTTTTTTCAGCGTAGGGGGTTCCCTTTAAAATCCTTACCAGACCTAAGGGCCTGGTATGCCCCGCGCTCGCCGCAACAGGAAAATTTGTTTTTATTGCAGCGAGCACCTATTGCAGCGAGCGCGAGATGCAATACCCTGCCCTTGCGTCGTATCTGGTCCGTCAGGCCAGCATACAGGCCAGCGGCTTTCCGTCGGACCAGCATACAGACGGACGGACTTTCCGTCAGGAACTGAGTCCGACGGAAAGATTTAAAACATGTTTCAAATCTAGGTCCGGCGGACTTTTGGGGAAAAAAGTCCGCCGAAGCCTACACACGATCGGATTGTCCGGCGGACCAGAGTCAAGTATGCAGGAAAGTCCACTCGTGTGTACGTGGCATTAGAAATAGAAAGCATTGCTAATAATAAAGCCAGTGGAAGTGATGGGATACCAGCTGAGTTATTTAAAATCCTAAAAGACGATGCTGTTAAAGTGCTGCACTCAAAATACCAACAAATTTGGAAAACTCAACAATGGCCACAGGACTGGAAGAGGTCCGTTTACATTCTGATACCAAAGAAGGGCAGCGCCAAAGAATGTTCAAACTACCGTACGATCGCACTCATCTCACACCCTAGCAAGGTTATGCTGAAAATTCTACAAGCTAGGCTTCAGCAACATGTGAACTGAGAGCTAGCACAAGTACAAGCTGGATTTCAAAGAGGCAGAGGAACTAGAGATCAAATTTCCAACATTCCCTGGATCATGGAGAAAATGAGGAAGTTCGAGAAGAATGTCTACTTCTGCTTTATTGATTAGAGTAAAGCGTTTGTATATTCTTTATTTAGGACAAAATTAAGATGTTATAGCAAACAGTTTCAGATAGTCAAAGACTAACCGAAATAGGCATGTATCAAAAAGATAAAAAGGTACATACAAACAAGCAGGAGAGCAAAGGAAAGGAGTAAGGAGAACAATGCTTGGGCAGTTAGGGACATTCTATGGAAGTGATATCCATGAACAGTATCCTAAAGATGCACAAGTATATATATGTCAGCACTAAGCCTGCCTACGTAGCTGAAAATTTTAGAAAGGATATAGGGCATCCTGTTGGCAGTGACACTGGGAGAGGGGGGCCAACTTAGCCTCCAGCTAACCTCTCCCAGCGCACCATCCAGGTCAGGAGTGTATGTGGTAAACATCCGGTACTGAAAGGGAAAAATGATGCCATCCCCCCGGAAGGTAGGCTTTCCCTTCAGCAGCAAGGCACTGTAGCCATAAGTCCAGTTAGTACAGTGTGAGTGAAATGAAGGTCCAAACCCATGTAACCTGGAGAGTTTACATTGTTCTAAAGAACAGGGAGGGGGAGAGAGAAGAGAAGAGGAGAGATTAGGGAAAAGAAGGGATCGGAGCATACCTATATTCTTATGTGGAGTCTTCAGATCTGCATCGAGCGAGCTGCACCGAGGCCGGGCAACCTCCAGAGGGAATGGGGAAGGCTATCTCGCAACAAGAGTATCTCTAACCTCGTGGGATCTAAGGGACATTTCTGCCAGCTCTAGCAGTGCTAAGTCTAGACTGGAGGATACGTGCCCTGTGTTGGCCAGATAGTCCATCCAGGGTGCCCATATAACGTTGAAGCATTCACGAGTACCCCTACAGGCCGCTATCCAATCCTCTGCCTCCCGAATATCATTCACCTTGCCAATCCATTCCTCCCTTGTAGGAATTCTTGGCTGCTTCCAGTAAATTGGGAGTAAGGCCGCATTCAACAAATGTGGCAGTGCGCTTTTCTTATATCGACTAATTGGGATCTGAGGGACATGTAGGAGGAAATGGACCAGGAATAGAGGGATATCTAGACCTAGGATATTTTTTATTTGGGATTTGATGTCTTCCCAATAGGGCTTGATCCGGGGGCACTCCCACCATATGTGTAGGAGTGTGCCTCGGTGTCCACAGTCGCAAATCTGCTGGCACCCTATACCAGCGGGACAGAACTTTATAGTTTGTTTCTTGTGTTTTAGACTCAATAGAGCTTGAGTGAGTGAGCTGGTAAAGGTGGGCCAGCTGAGTTGCGGTAAATTCAAGCCCTAGGTCTCTCTTCCATGCCCGCGTGTGTGTAGGTTTAGGGTTGCGTGTAGTGGAGCCTAGCAGGCAGTACAGTTCCAAGACCATGTGGGGTATCGGGTCATCCTCCACAAAGAGGGGTTCAAAGGATGTGAGAGAGGAAATGTCTCTTATAGAGTGGCCATGGATCTCGAAAAAGTGGTGGAGCTGTCTGTACCTCCAAAAATTCATCTGGGAGCCACTATGTCTGGCCTGTAGGGTCTCAAAACTCAGTAGCTTACCATTCCTTGTGAGTTTACCAGAACTGGCATTGCCATCATCTACCCAGGGGGCGAAAAAGGCCATTTGTTTGCCAGGAGGGAACCACAGAAACCCACCCAACTGAGCCAGCGGGGGGGCCAGGTTCAGAATTTGGTTAATTCAGTCCCAGATTAAAAGAGCGTGGGCCGTCAGTGGGGAGGTGGTGTCCCTGTGTTCCCGGGACAGCCACGGTGCGTATGTCAGATTCCTCCCTGCCAAACATTTCTCCAGGGAGAACCATAGCTTGGAATGAGTGTGGAAAGAGGATCCTCTGAAGAGCGATAGCCCTATAATACCTTTGTATATCAGGGACTCCCAATCCACCTGCCTGTTTCGAGCGCTTTAGCACTCTCAAGGCTATTCTGGGTTTCCGTGCGTTCCACACAAACCCAGACAGCATGCTAGAGATCCGGGAGATCTGTAGTTAGAAAAGTATGCACGGCAGAATGTTCATTTTTATGATGTTTATTCGACCTAGCCACGTGAAGGCAGTCTTGGTCCATTGTGAATGGTCTCTCTTGACAACGTCAAGCGGGGGTGTAGTTGGCAGCATAAAGGGTATCGAAACGGTCTGTTAGCTGTATGCCCAAATATCTAAAAGAGGACCTGGCCCAGGTAAAGGGAAAAGCGTTCTGCAAGCTGCTTGCCAAGGAGGGGGTCAGTTGAATGGGTAGGATTTCTGACTTTGAGAAATTAATTTTGAAAATGGAAAGCAGTCCAAAATGCTTGAGTTCTCTCATCAGGTTGGGCAACAAGATGGGGGGTTCCGAAAGGTGGAACAGCACATCAGCGTATGTTGACAGCTTGTGTTCAGCATTACCAACTTTCAGACCTTTTATATCCGCATTCGCTCTTACAGTACGCAGTAACGGCTCTAATACCAAGGTGAAAAGGAGGGGTGAAAGGGGACATCCCTGTGCCCTGCCATTCCTGATTGGGAACTGTGAGGAGAGCACCCTGTTTACCTTGACCTGTGCACAAGGAGTGGAGTAAAGGGCCATAATTGATGTCAGCATACGTGGTCCTACCCCTGAGTCTCTAACACTGCTCGCAGATATGACCAATCAACTCGGTCAAAGGCCTTTTCGGCATCCAGCAATAGGATTATGTAAGGCTTAGGGTCGGGATGGGCACAGGCCCAATGGATAAGTTGAATAGCTGTAATTGAATTGTCTCTAGCTTCCCTTCCTGTGATAAATCCCGTTTGATCAGGGTGGATGATATGGGGCATAAGGTGTTTCAGCCTGTTCGCTGGAATTTTTGCCAGGATTTTAACGTCAACGTTGAGGAGGGATATGGGGCAGTAACTCTGGGGGACCGTAGGGTCTTTGCCTTCTTTTGGAAGTACTGTGATGTGAGCCAGCAGCGCCTCGGGGGGATAGGATTGCCTTTAGCTATGGAGGTAAAGTAGCTACACTTAGGGGTCACCAAGAGGGGAAGGAAAGACTTATAGTAAGCCTTGGTGTAGCCATGAGGTCCAGGGCATTTGCCGTTGGGCAAGGATTTCACTATTAGCTCAATCTCATCGGGAGTAATCGGTAGCTCCAGTGTGGTGCATTGATCTGTGGTCAAGGGAGGAACATCAGCCGAGGCCAGATATTCCTGGATGGCCGCCAATCTGGGCACCTGAGCGTTCAAGGGCAGGTTTTATGAATTGCAACCATTGTACCCCTGAATTTGGAGATTGGGGAGGTACTATTGAACCACTGGTTGTAGAGATGGGTGGGCAGCTTAGGCATTGAATGGGGAGTAAAATGGGTTTCCTGTAGGAAAACCGCCTGCACCTCCGACTTCTTTAGTTCCCACCATAGTTTGCTATGTTTGCCTGGGGAGCAGAGGCCACGTACATTATAAGATATTACCTTAAGCGTAGTCATGGGAGATCTGGAGAACGGGTGGTTTGCCAGATGTGCCAGCTCACCCCATGCAGACAGTAAAGCGGGGGGATGCTCCTGGGAGAAGAGGAGGAGGAAGGAGAAGGGAGAGAAGAGAGAAAGGGGGAAGAGAGGAGAGAGAACAAACACAGAAATTTACCAGTTAGGACAAAAAAAGTGTCATAAACTATATCAATAAACCAAATATCTGTAGGTCGGGTTCAGTGCCCTCCTCCCTAGGGGTGAGGGCCTCAAACCGCAACCCAGAGTCCCAATAGGGATCTATACCTGAAAAGAGGAGGCCTACGTGGGAAACGTGAGCCAACATGGAGGGGAAGGTAGGAAGTCCAACCTCAGTCTAACGCGTCTTGAAGGGGGGGGGGATAATTTATCCAGATCAAGTGCAGACAGCTAATGAATACCAAACTATAACATGGGCAATATCAACAATGTACATCAGATAATAAACCATGAACAGGGTCGCATGTGTCTTGGGTAGACACAGGCTCTATCTCGGCAGTGGTGAAGTAATGTAAGATCAAGTGGGACAGTCTAGGAAGTAGTTATGTGTAGGGTCGCCCCACAGCAACAGCAAAAGATCTCGGATACTACCGTGGAGTCCAGGAGAGCCTGCTCTGTCAGTCTCCGGAAGTGGAGAGGCCCAACGAGGGATCAGGAGCCAGGCGCTGTCTGTCTCACTTGCGACTTCTGCGTTTAGTTGGCAACCATGGTTTGGGAAGCTGTAGTCTACGAAATCCACAGTGTCTAACCCGAGAGTAGATAGGAAGTGTGGGAGGTCATCTTTGGTGCGTAGGGTGACCTGGTTGCCGTCTTTAGTCACCTGTAAGAAGAAAGGAAAACCCCGGCGGTATGTCAGTTCTGCTTCCTGGATCGCAGTTAAGAGGGGGTGGAGTGTTTTGCGCTGCATGAGAGTGCGCCTGGAGATATCCTGATAGAAAAATAAATGTGCTCCATCAAAATCAAAAAGGGGCTTGCCACGCATTTTTTGCATGATGCGGTCCTTAAGCATGAACTTATGAAGCTTACAAATGATACAGTCAGGTCCATAAATATTGGGAGATCGACACAAATCTAATCTTTTTGGCTCTATACACCACCACAATGGATTTGAAATGAAACGAACAAGGTGTGCTTTAACTGCAGACTTTTAGCTTTAATTTGAAGGTATTTACATCCAAATCAGGTGAACAATGTAGGAATTACAACAGTTTGTATATGTGCCTCCCAATTTTTAAGGGATCAAAAGTAATGGGACAAATTAACAATCATCCATCAAACTTTCACTTTTTAATACTTGGTTGCAAATCCTTTGCAGTCAATTACAGCCTGAAGTCTGGAACGCATAGACATCACTAGACACTGGGTTTTATCCCTGGTGATGCTCTGCCAGGCCTCTACTGCAACTGTCTTCAGTTCCTGCTTGTTCTTGGGGCATTTTCCCTTCAGTTTTGTCTTCAGCAAGTGAAATGCATGCTCAATCGGATTCAGGTCAGGTGAATGACTTGGCCATTGCATAACATTCCACCTCTTTCCCTTAAAAACCTCTTTGGTTGCTTTCACAGTATGCTTTGGGTCATTGTCCATCTGCACTGTGAAGCGCCGTCCAATGAGTTCTGAAGCATTTTGCTGAATATGAGCAAATAATATTGCCCGAAATAAATACAAGCGAACCAGTTCCATTGGAAGCCATACATGCCCACGCCATGACACTACCAACATCATGCTTCACTGATGAGGTGGTATGCTTTGGATCCTGAGCAGTTCCTTTCCTTCTCCATACTCTTCTCTTCCCCTCACCCTGGTGGAACAAGTTGATCTTGGTCTCATCTGTCCATAGGATTTTGTTCCAGAACTGTGAAGGCTTTTTTAGATGTTGTTTGGCAAACTCTAATCTGGTCTTCCTGTTTTTGAGGCTCACCAATGGTTTACATCTTGTGGTGAACCCTCTGTATTCACTCTGGTGAAGTCTTCTCTTGATAGTTGACTTTGACAAACATACACCTACCTCCTGGAGAGTGTTATTGATCTGGCCAACTGTTGTGAAGGGTGTTTTCTTCACCAGGGAAAGAATTCTTTGGTTATCCACCACAGTTGTTTTCCGTGGTCTTCCAGGTCTTTTGGTGTTGCTGAGCTCACCAGTGCATTCTTTCTTTTTAAGGATGTTCCAAACAGTTGATTTGGCCACACCTAATGTTTTTGCTATCTCTCTGATGGGTTTGTTTTGTTTTTTCAGCCTAATGACGGCTTGCTTCACTGATAGTGACAGCTCTTTGGATCTTATATTGAGAGTTGATAGCAACAAATTCCAAATGCAAATAGTACACTTGAAATTAACTCTGGACCTTTTATCTGCTCCTTGTAAATGGGATAAAGAGGGAATAACACACACCTGGCCATGGAACAGCTGAGCAGCCAATTGTCCCATTACTTTTGGTCCCTTAAAAAGTGGGAGGCACATATACAAACTGTTGTAATTCCCACACCGTTCACCTGATTTGGATGTAAATACCCTAAAATTAAAGCTGAAAGTCTGCAGTTAAAGCACATCTTATTCGTTTCATTTCAGATCCATTATGGTGGTGCATAGAGCCAAAAGGATTAGAATTGTGTTGATGTCCCAATATTTATGGACCTGTCTTATCTCTGGGATTGTCCACATCTTGAGATGGGGGTCTGAGTGCTCTATGTGCGCGATCTATCTCGATGGGAGCAGAGGCTGGTAGTTCCAGTATTTCCCTAAAGATGCCCACCAGTGTGGGGATAATGTCCCTGGAAGCTGTGGCTTCTGGCAGGCCCCGGATCCTGATATTCGCCCTCCGATTCTACTCTGGCGCCCAGGTGTGAGGTGTCAGTCTTGAGTTGTGCAATGTCCTCTGTAAAGGCTTTCTCTACCCTGCTAGTAGAAGGACAAAATATGGCATCTGATGTCAGGAGGGGCTGATTCACTCACCGACCCTGGGGAGGGGACCGGGGAAGCTGCATTCTTCTGAGCCTGAGCTGTGGCGAGCTGGGAAGATTTTGCGGCCTTCTGTGCTTTCCCAGTCGGCGCCATCTTGGAAGCCTCACGGCCTTGTCGGGAGACAAATTAGACTTGAGAAACTTAACATTAATAAATCACCAGATCAGATGACCAGATGGCTTGCATCCGAGGGTACTTAGGGAACTCAGTCAGGTGATTGCCAGACCATTGTTCCTAATTTTTACAGACAGTCTATTGACTGGAATGGTACCAGCTGATTGGAGAAAAGCCAATGTAGCACCAATATTTAAAAAGGGCCCAAAAAACATCCCTGGGAATTACAGACCAGTTAGCCTAACATCAATAGTATGTAAACTCTTGGAGGGGATGATAAGGGACTATATACAAGATTTTAGTAATAAGAATGATATCATTAGCAGTAATCAGCATGGATTCATGAAGAATCGTTCTTGCCAAACCAATCTATTAACCTTCTATGAGGAGGTGAGTTGCCATCTAGATAAAGGAAGGCCCGTAGACGTGGTGTATCTGGATTTTGCAAAAGCATTTGACACAGTTCCCCATAAACGTTTACTGTACAAAATAAGGTGCGTTGGCATGGACCATAGGGTAAGTACATGGATTGAAAACTGGCTACAAGGGCGTGTTCAGAGGGTGGTGATAAATGGGGAGTACTCAGAATGGTCAGGGGTGGGTAGTGGGGTTCCCCAGGGTTCTGTGCTGGGACCAATCCTATTTAATTTGTTCATAAACGACCTGGAGGATGGGATAAACAGTTCAATCTCTGTATTTGCAGACGATACTAAGCTAAGCAGGGCAATAACTTCTCCGCAGGATGTGGAAATCTTGCAAAAAGACCTGAACAAATTAATGGGGTGGGCGACTACATGGCAAATGAGGTTCACTGTAGAAAAATGTAAAATAATGCATTTGGGTGGCAAAAATATGAATGCAATCTATACACTGGGGGGAGAACCTCTGGGGGAATCTAGGATGGAAAAGGACCTGGGGGTCCTAGTGGATGATAGGCTCAGCAATGGCATGCAATGCCAAGCTGCTGCTAATAAAGCAAACAGAATATTGGCATGCATTAAAAGGGGGATCAACTGCAGAGATAAAACGATAATTCTCCCGCTCTACAAGACTCTGGTCCGCCCGCACCTGGAGTATGCTGTCCAGTTCTGGGCACCAGTCCTCAGGAGGGACGTACTGGAAATGGAGCGAGTACAAAGAAGGGCAACAAAGCTAATAAAGGGTCTGGAGGATCTTAGTTATGAGGAAAGGTTGCGAGCACTGAACTTATTCTCTCTGGAGAAGAGACGCTTGAGAGGGGATATGATTTCAATTTACAAATACTGTACTGGTGACCCCACAGTAGGGATAAAACTTTTTCGCAGAAGAGAGTTTAATAAGACTCGTGGCCACTCATTACAATTAGAAGAAAAGAGGTTTAACCTTAAACTACGTAGAGGGTTCTTTACTGTAAGAGCGGTAAGGATGTGGAATTCCCTTCCACAGGCGGTGGTCTCAGCGGGGAGCATTGATAGCTTCAAGAAACTATTAGATAATCACCTGAATGACCGCAATATACAGGGATATGTAATGTAATACTGACACATAATCACACACATAGGTTGGACTTGATGGACTTGTGTCTTTTTTCAACCTCACCTACTATGTAACTATGTAACTATGTAGGTCTCGGGGACGTAAGATTTCAGCTGTCCCTGCCACGAGCGATCGGTCCGTGACAGCTGGGAGGAAGGCCACAATCGCTGGGACACTGAAGGAGCCATTAGAGGTAAGGATCCCCCTTCAGAGCTATGCTGTGTGCAGCGGTGGTACGGAGCTGAGGCGATGCACGCCCTCACTCTTCCATAGCTAGGACATGCCCCTCTACAGTAAAGCTTTTGATTATGTGGATCACAACAAGATGTGGCAAATACTGAAAGATATGGGAATACCAGACCACCTCATCTGTCTTCTGAAAAACCTGTATGCAAGTCAAGAAGCAACAGTTGGAACAGGACATGGAACAACTGACTGGTTCAAAATTGAGAAAGGAGTGTGGCAAGGATGTACAGTATATTGTTGCCCAACGTATTTAACTTATATGCAGAGTACATCATGCGAAATGCCAGGATCGACAAATCACAAGCCGGAATTAGGATCACAGGGAGAAATATCAACAACCTGATGCGCAGGTATATGCAGGCGAAACCACACTAATGGCAGAAAAAGAAGCAGAATGAACCTTCATTAAGAGAATGAACCTTCTTTAAGAGACTCTTTACTTTAAGCTGGCCTGAAATTGAACATTAAGAAAACCAAGATCATTTCAACTAGAAGGAGAAGGAGAATAAATAGAAGGAGAAGAAATTAAAACAGTGACAGATTTTATCTTCCTAGGCAACCAGTATCACGGCAGACGGTGGCTGTAGCTGTGAAATTAAGATAAGCTTGTTTCTTGGGAGGAAAGCAATGGCAAACCTAGACAACATTTTAAAAAGCAGAGACATCACCCTACCAAAAAAGTACCGTATAATCAAAGCTATGGTATTCCCAGTAGTAACCTATGGCTGTGAAAGGTGAACCATAAGGAAGGCTGAACACCAAAGAATTGATGCTTTTGAACTATGGTGTTGGAGAAGACTCTTGAAAGTCCCTTGGACAGCAATAAGATCTAACCAGTCAATCTTGAAGGAATCAACCCTGAATATTAACTGGAAAGACAAATTCTGAAGCTGAAACTCGAATACTTTTGGTCACCTAATGCGAAGAGAGGACTCATTGCCAAAGACCCTGATGCTGGGAAAGAGGAGAACGCAAAAGCTGGCCTGAAATTGAACATTAAGAAAACCAAGATCATGGTAACCGGTCCCATCACTCTTTGGCAAATAGAAGGAGCAGAAATGGAAACAGTGACAGATTTTATCTTCCTAGGTAACCGGTATTACGGCTGATGGTGACTGTAGCCATGAAATGAATATACGCTTGCTTCTTGGGAGGAAAGCAATGGCAAACCTAGACAATATTATAAAAAGCAGAGACATCACCCTACTGACAAACCGTATAATCAAAGCTATGGTATTCCCAGTAGTAACCTATGGCTGTGAAAGTTGAACCATAAGGAAGGCTGAACACCAAAGAATTGATGCTTTTGAACTATGGTGTTGGAGAAGACTCTTGTCCCTTGGACAGGAAGCAGTTCAAACCAGTCAATCTTGAAGGAATCAACCCTGAATATTCACCGGAAGGACAGATTCTGAAGCTGAAACTCGAATACTTTGTCCACCTAATGTGAAGAGAGGACTCATTGGGAAAGATCCTGATGCTGGGAAACATGGAAGAAAAAGGAGAAGAGGACAACAAAAAACAATATGGATAGATCGAAACAATTAACATGAAGTTAAGCAAGCTCCCGGAGGCAGTCGAGGACAGAAAAGCCTAGTGCGCTATGGTCTATGAGGTCACAAACGCTGAACAACAATAACAAGACACATGCCCATAATTATATATTATACACACTGTACTCTGCTGTAATTCAGTAGTAATATTCCTCCTCCTGCAGCGTTGAGATCTTTCTAACAGCATTCAGCGCTTGTACGGTGTATGTGAGCACCTCCCTAGTCGCAAGTGTGTGGAGTGGTGCAAGGCTGAGGCACTTGAAGTTAAATTTGTATTGCAAATATCTGTAGCGGGCTTTCCACCATCCCTGCAAAGTTTAATTTTGTATGTCCTATTTTCAGTTTGATGTGTATTATATGTGACGTTACATATCACATTAATTTAGTATGTCCCATTTTCAGTTTGATGTGTATTATATGTGACGTTACATATCACATGTGACGATACCAGTATTGTGGTGATATTGAAGTTTATTGTGATTACCATACCATCAGAGGGTTTCACCATTATTGTTAAGTTATTAATTGGTAAGTTAGCACTTCATTTATTTTTTATTTTTTGCTTTTTATGGTGTGGGCACACATAACAGTGCTCGCTTTTTATTTTACCTCCAGTAGTATATTGTAAATAGTAGCGTGGTGATTACCTATTCTACTAAAATTCAGCATGTGGCACAAGTTAACCACTTAAGGACCAGACTTGTTTTGGATTTTAGGTGTTTATGTTACGTAAATTGATACCCAACATGTCACGCTTCAAAATTGCGCCCGCTCGTGGAATGGCGTCAAACTTTTATCCTCAAAAATCTCCATGTGCGACGTTTAAAAAATTCTACAGGTTGCATGCACCACCATTTTCATATGCGGGCGCTACTCACATATGCGTTCGCTTCTGCACACGAGCTCGTCGGGACGGGGTTGTTTTTTGTTTTGTTTTTTTAATTATTCTTATTATTTATTTTACATGATTTTATTTTTTTTTTTTACACTGTTTTAAAAAAAAAATGGTGTCACTTTTATTCCTATTACAAGGAATGTAAACATCCATTGTAATAGAAAAAAGCATGACAGGACCTCTTAAATATGAGATCTGGGCTCAAAAAGACCTCAGATCTCATATTTACACTAAAATGCAATAAAAAAAAAAAAGTAATTTAAAAAAATAACTTTGAAAAAAATGTGCCTTTAAGAGGCGTGGGCGGAAGTGACGTTTTGACGTCGCTTCCGCCCAGCAGTGTCATGGAGACGAGTGGGCGCCATCTTAGCCTCACTCGTCTCCAGGCATAGAAGGGAGACAGACGCGATCGCCTCCACCGCTACCGACGGCTCCGGTAAACGGAGAGGGCGTCGAATCGCCCCACCGATAAAAGTGATCTCGCAGTGAATCCGCCGCAGGGACCACTTTTGTCTGAAAGCCGACCGCTGCACAAAAACGGGGATACCGAGGTTATGGCAGCTAGCTGCTGCCATAGTAACGATATCCGCCGCCAAAGTTTGGACGTACATCGGCGTGCGGCGGTCGGCAAGTGGTTAAGATCGGTATGTGAAAAAAACGAAAAAGTGCAGCGCTACTAATCAATAACTTAAAGAGGAATTACAGTCTGCTCACAAAAATTGTTATAAAAACATCTTTGCCATTGTGAAGCTTGCCTCCAACCACTTTGCATATTATTTTATATATACTGTGATTCCGTACTTGCCAAATATGCTGCAAAAACCTTCCTCTACTGAGTCTGGCTGCAACCATTTTAACTGTGGGCAGCTGAAGCTGCTGCCTGTTCACTTCCTGGATTTACACAGACACACAAGGCACACCTCCAGGTCTGCAGCTCTCATTGGCCCTCCTATGACTCTCACGAGAGTGAGAGAGATAGATGTCATAAGCCTAGGCTTTTTACCAGAAACAGGAAGTGGACTGTATAAGGTATTTACTGTCAGAAAAAAAAATGTTTTACTATCCAAACAAAAAGGGCAGAAGATTTAATAGATGGCGCCTAGGTTCACACTGTAGCCATGCAGGAACTAGCGTGATTTCAGGGCTGGTTCCCACACCGCATCTCTCCCGCAGGCAGTTCACACTGCCCTCAGTGAACCGGTGCGGGTGTCAATACAATGTTAATGACACCCCCAGAACGGTTCACAGATCGCAGTGCGAACTGTGGATTCAGGCAAGAATCAGATCACATGGGTAAAAACACCCATGTGATCCAATTCTAGTACAGGGAAAAAAAAGTCCTTGCACTTTTTTTTATGCGAATCCAATGCGAGTTCAGCCATACAAGTGTATGGCTGAACTCGCACTGCACAGACATCGCATGTGATCGGCACCGCAGTGTGGGTGCGAATCACATGCGAGGTCTGGCATAGCTACAGTGTAAACCTAGACTAAAAGTTGAAAAAATGACTGAGGCTGGGTTCACACTAGTGCATACAATTCGTACAGCAGGAGATTGTGACCGGCTCTCTATGGAGCCGGTTCACATACTGTATCCGCAGCGGCTCTGGTGCGATTTGCAGAGGAGCCCTGTGCGTCTTTTGGTCCGTTTCAGGGCTGAAATTGGACCTGAAATGGTGAACGCGGGCGCACCGGACTCCTGCTGTGAGCTGCTGCATGCTCATATGTGAATCCAGCCTGAAGGCCTGCTTTAAAAGTAATGGTGGAGCCCTCTAATGTATGCAAATCTCAATAAACCTCAACATTACCATGATACCGGCCTCTGTGATATGTAACTTTGCATATAATATACATCAAACTGAAAAAAAGACATAACAAAATTAAACTTATGCCGCGGACACACGCCCGGACTTTCCGTCAGAATAGACTCCGACGGTCTTTCCAACGGATTTCCGATGGAGTTCCACTGAAACGAACTTGCCTACACACGATCACACCAAAGTCTGATTGTTTAAAACGTGATGACGTACGACGGGACTAGAAAAAGGAAGTTCAATAGCCAGTAGCCAATAGCTGCCCTTGTGTTGTTTCTGGTCCGTCGGAATAGCATAATAGAAATTGATTACGCATAGCATATATTTGAATTTCCCCGACAGCATGGAGAACATGGAAATCCAGGATTTTTCTGAGCCAATAGAACCTCCTACACAGCGGACCGAGAGGAGGGAGCAGATCCAGGGTCCAGGACAGCAAACAACCAGCCATTTGTTGTCCTGAGGACAAGAGTTTGTTTTCCCTGTTCCGATGTGTTCTGCTTTGCAAAAGAACCGTTTTCCTCTTTTGGTATAATGAGGGGATTTTAAATTGTAGTTATTACCTATGTATGGGACCAACAGGTAGATTATATCAGCTGTGGATATTGTTTAACTGATTCATGACACATATCCGCTTAGAAAAAGGAAGTTCAATAGCCAGTAGCCAATAGCTGCCCTTGTGTTGTTTCTGGTCCGTCGGAATAGCATACAGACGAGCTGTTCCCGAGCTGTTCCCGAGAATCCCGAGAGGAATTGATTCTGTCGGAAAGATTTGAAACATGTTCTATTTCTAGGTCTGTCAGAATTTTAGAAAGAAAAAGTCAGATGAAGCCCACACACGATCGGAATGTCCGGCGGAATGATTCCGTCTGACCTTTTCTGACGGAAAGTCCGGTCGTCTGTACATGGCATTAGAGATGGTGGAAACACCTCCTATTGATATTTACAATACAGATTGACTTCAAGTGCAATAATTCCAGTGATATGTGATTTCACATGTAATACACATGAAAAGGAGAATAAGACCAAAAAAAATTAAACTTTTGGTACCCCCCCACCAGATATTTGCAATACAAATTAACTTTTAGTTGGGAGGTTCCCACCATTATTGTACTTTGGAATTGTTTATTTTTAAGATTGGTACACAAAATTTTATATGTTTCAGTTACTATTACAATGTGAATTGCACTTGAAGTTATTTTGTATTGCAAATATCTGGGGTTTCCACCACCCTGGCTAAGTTTTAAAAAATGGTATGTCTTATTCTCCTTTTGATATGTATTACATGTGAAATCACATATCACTGGAATTATTGCACTTGAAGTTAATGGAAAATATATGGCAAATATCTATAGGAGGGGTTTCCAACATCCCTGCTAAGCTTCAATTTTCAGGTTTTATTTTCAGTTTGATGTGTATTATATATATATAACTTACATATGTTGTGGAAATTTTTATTAATGTATATTGTCAGATGTCCCCTGGTGTCAGTTTTGATGCAATACGCTCATGCGAGCATGTCCGCACATACAGACACTGGAGGAGGACGGTTGGTTTCGGAAACCTTCCCGTGGATGCGGGAGATCTGTTCGCCCTTTAGGGGGTGTTCGCTTATGCCTCACCAAAAGACTGGCCACCTTATGGCGACTGCATCTACGCTCCTGGCAAACAGACCCACGTACATGGGAACACATGGGAGCATATGACAAAGAGTGAGGGGCTGTTGTGGACATTTTTATTAATGTATACTGTCAGATGTCCCCCAGTGTCAGTTTTGCTGCAATACGCTCATGTGAGCGTGTCCGCACATACAGACACCAGTGGAGGACCAATGGTTGCGGAAACCTTCCCGTGGACGTGGGAGATCTGTTCGCCCTTTAAGGAATGTTCGCTTATGCCTCACCAAGAGACTGGGCACCTCATGGCGACTGCGTCTACGCTCCTGGCAAACAGACCCGCGTAAATAGGAACAATGGTATAACCGTACAATGCCATGGCTCGCTGAGCCTCGTGGAGTATGGTTTGCACCAATGGTAACAATAGGAATATGCACACGGTCCTGATCGAAGCAATGTTTGCAGTGTTTGCACCTGGCACAATGTGAGGCACATTGTTTTGCACACGGCCGATTGTATATGTAATTACTGGATATCTATTTTAAAGTATACATGTGTGTACATGTGTACATTGAAAGTATGCAAGTGTCTGATTGGCTGATTGTGAAGCCACCACCTTCCTTTGTTAGCCCTATTTAGGCAGGACTGTCTGTGGAGCTTGCAATGTAATTACAGCGGTTATGTCTGTTTTACTTGGGAAGCACGGGTGCACTCACAATGCATTATACAAAAGAGCTGAAAAGTGCGCTTATTAGCGCAAGAGAAATTGATTACGCATAGCGTATATTTGAATTTCCCCGACAGCATGGAGAACATGGAAAGCCAGGATTTTTCTGAGCCAATAGAACCTCCTACACAGCGGACCGAGAGGAGGGAGCAGATCCAGGGTCCAGGACAGCAAACAGCCAGCCATTTGTTGTCCTGAGGACAAGAGTTTGTTTTCCCTGTTCCGATGTGTTATGCAAGTTCTGCTTTGCAAAAGAACCGTTTTCCTCTTTTGGTATAATGAGGGGATTTTAAATTGTAGTTATTACCTATGTATGGGACCAACAGGTAGATTATATCAGCTGTGGATATTGTTTAACTGATTCATGACACATATCCCCATACATGTGTGATAATATCTCTCAGTAACAGGTGGTTTAGTAAGCTTTGACGTTTTTTAAAATGGATGCTGCATATTCAATTGACCATGCGGCTGTGGGGGCCCTTTGAGAATCAACCACGGTATATCCAAAAGATAATAATATACTTTATTTTTGTATCAAAAGAGTACATAAGATTCCAAAAATGAGTTGGATAATACAAAATAGAAAGTATAGGCGCCGGACCAACATATCCCCACATACGCCCAGCTGAAATGACTAATTGGTGCTGCTATATAAATAATATGAAAAACATTAATCTGAAAAAACAGGCACAGTATCAAGGACTGATAGTAAGTAAGGTTGTTTAGCTAAATGTCCATCACTTATTGCAATTCCTAAAGTCCATATTCCAAAAAAATGTTTCCAAAAACAAAATAAGCCGTGATCCGAGCCCGACAGATACTAGTGTTCAAGCTGAAATGCCGTAGTTATCACCAAGGATTTTATCAAAGTGGCATATAATTAAGCAATTTGATATATTCACAAGAGCAATGTGAAAGTCACGCGTACCAGCTTTACTTTCGTCATCTGGTTCTAAAGTTCACCCTCCCCCAGAGCTGGCGGAGAGCTTCCACGACTTTTACTCTAAACTGTACAACAGAACTAACTCCCACTTCCGATTTATCGTCCCGGAGCCCCTCGGACATCTGCAACTATCTTAGGGATTTCAATCTCCCTACGATGACTAAGGGAGAGCGTGAGGACCTTTCTAAGCCCATTACAGTAGAAGAATTTGCTTCAGCCTCCCTTACTATAAACGGTACCAGGATTACTGGGCACCTCACTTTATCACGACTTTAAACGCTGTCTTAGACAGACACAGATTCCCTGTGGACATGTAACGTGCATCCATTTCAGTGACCCCCAGGACCCGTTGCTATGTGCCAGCTATAGGCCTATTTCCCTTCTAAACTGTGATATGAAACTATTCACCAAAAGCCTGGCTTCTAGGATGAATGTCTTGATGCAATGCTTAATTGCAACAGATCAAGTAAGTTTTATTCAAAATAGGGAGGCTAGGGACAACACTATTCGGACACTGAACATTATAGACACAGCAAAACGGTCCCATATTCCCCTCTTACTCCTGTCCACAGATGCCGAAAAGGCCTTTGACAGGGTGGACTGAGCCTTTCTTAAAGACACACTAAAATTTGGGGGAATACCAGACCCCACCCTGTCATAGATTTCAGCCATTTATAAGAATCCCACCGCCACGGTGCGGGTAAATGGCTAGGATTCCAGCCCCTTTCTCCATATCAAACGGCACCAGACAGGGTTTTCCCCTGTCCCCACTACTATTCATTCTCTCTCTGGAACCTTTTTTACAACATATAAGGGGTAAACTGTCTATCCGAGGCATTACAGCCAGCAACTACCAACACAAGTTGGCGGCGTATGCCAACTACTTCTTATTTTATATCACTGAGCCTCTTACCTCCTTACCCTCCTTGTTACAGGAGTTGAAACGCTATAGTAGCTTGTCTAAGTTCAAGGTCAAGTTACAAAAAACAGAGGCCTTAAATATCTCCTTAACAGATGCTACCAGAGCGAGCTTACACCCCTATTTTCCATTCAAATGGGCTACCCACTCGATTCAATATCTGGGAAATTCCTGCAAACCTAAATTGCATTCTCCCCCCAATTATCAACCTTTCCTGTCAACGCTAACCGCTGACCTTAAAAAGTGGGACATTCTGGCCCTTTCTTGGTTTGGCCGTTGCAACGTACTTAAGATGAACGCGATGCCCAGACTCCTGTACTTATTGCAGGCACTGCTGGTTAAAATACCTCAGACCTTTTTTCATGAGGTACAGTCGGTATTTATCAAATTCATTTGGCGAGGTAAACTCCCACGCCTTGGTAGAGTGTTATGCCCTGTACACACAGTCGGATTTTCCGACAGAAAATGTGCGGTCGGAGCTTGTTGTCGGAAATTCTGACCGTGTGTGTGCCCCACCAGACTTTTTCCATCGGAATTTCTGACACACAAAGTTTGAGAGCAGGCTATAAAATTTTCCGACAACAAAATCCATTTGCGTAAATTCCGACCGTGTGTGGACAATTCCGACACACAAAGTGCCACGCATGCTCAGAATAAATTCCGAGACGGAACTGCTCGGTCTGGTAAAATTAGCATTCGTAATGGATATAGCATTCGTCACGCTGCAATGTTTTAAATTGTTTAATGCAGCACACTCTCCTTCTTCTTTATAATGCTAAAAGAATGAAGTTGTTTTGCTGCTCATATTCACACAGACTTCTCACAAACTTCTTTCTTTATTATTTATCGTGATTTCATGAATATAATATTTTGATTAGTCACATCTCCCGAAAATAATTTTTTTTTTTTAATATTTTTAGATTTTGTATTATTTTTTTTTAGTTTTTTAAATCCTGATCTCCTGTTATTTTTTTAATTATTTTTTTTTAAACTCCAGAATAGTTTTGGTTGTGTTTTGTGTGTCTAGTTACCACAACACCATTATTATCTTGTATTATTTAATCTCAAGGAGGTTGTTTGGTGTTGGTGTCCCTTGTTAATTTCACATTGTATTTTTGACAATCCTCCTCACAAGCAAACTGTCCTTTTTGAAGGAAAACACATAGGCGAGTATAATAGAAAAAAAAATACCTTTATTAAGGGGTCATAACCAAATAAAGAGAGAGGCAACGCTGGAGAAACTGCAGAAATTGGCGAAGCCTTTGGCCTCCAGGGCACACATAAACTATTTTAATGCAAAATTGGTAGCCTGAAGAGTCCATATATTAGGGAGTACAATCTGGTCCAGAAGTCCAAGAGATCATGAACAGCAGCAGATGACATACATGTCCCCAGGCTGTGGTCATACAAGAGCCTGCATCTTTTGCCAGACCAGACTGAACCCAGGTCATCACTCTCTGGTCTTCCTTAGACGCTTCCTTCCAGGCTGTGGCTCTGGTGTTGGAGGAGTGGCAGGAGAAGGACCTGGAGGAGGAGGAGGAGAACCATGGTTGAACTCACAAACGTGGATTTGGCTTGTGAGATGGCCCCTCAACCCCTTATTTAGGGCTTGTAAGATGATATACTCACATATTAGGCGTTGGCCCTCCTCCATTTCCAGCATTTTGCAGGCTGTAATGTATGCAAAGTCCTCTTAAACACTGAGGGCCGCAGTAGCCTTCCAAAATAGGCCAATTGCTGCCTCCTTCATGTTACTCCTCTTCTTGCAATTTTTTGGTTGAAGGCGGAGGGAAGGGACCTGGGTATCGGGCAGGCTACTGGGCCCGGCCACCTCCTGGCTGAGACTTTCCTATGTATGAAAAAGGGACATCATTTTAGTTTTTTGTTCATCAATCACACACAATTTTCATCTCATGACTGTTGCAAATTGAATTTAAAATAAATAGAAAGGACTATCTATCATTCTGAGGCCAGCATTTTTTATTCTTGTCCCAATCATTTGTGGCGACTACTGTCTATTGATATGTAAAACACTTTGTGAAATCAGAAATTAGGAATCCAAACTAACATATATTTAGCATCATTAATTTGACCAACAGAAATATTTAGAAGAATGCTATACCTGGCTCAAGCTAGGCTCCTCCACATGTTGCTGCCTGGAAGGCCCAGGTTGGACGTCATAAGCCTCAGCTGGGGGGGAAGGAAGCATGGAAGGAAGAGTGGAGAGTGCTGGCCTGGGTTCAGTCTGGCCTGCCAGAAAATGCAGTCTGTCATAGTACCACAGCCTGGGGACATAAATGTCATCTGCAGCTCCTGATCTCAGGGAATCCTTGACCTTCTTGCACTCCCTTAGATAAGTGCTCCTCATGCCACCAATTAGGGCCTTCAAGTAGGGGATGTCTGCCCTTGGGATCACTGGCTTCACAAATTCCAGCAATTGATCCAGCGCTGCCTTCCTCTTTGGTTTATTGTTATAAAGTGGGTGGTTTACCTGCCACAGACAAGGCAGCTCCCTGAACATATCAATGAATATTGGCATAAAGTCATGATCATTGACTAGATCCATTTTCTCTGCAAGACACAACACAAGACAAACCCTAATGTCAGTCTAACCTCTCCTAATCTTGTCCCAATATAGGTCTCAATCTATAAGCAGTATAGGCCCAAGTTCAAATGGTACCTTCGTTATCACGATCGGATACTCCTTCCTCTGCTCACTGATCGTACGTACGACGCACGCATGTTACGCTTTAAATATACACTGCGCATGTGTGAAACTCCGCCCGCCCCTGACATTCTTTCTAGTCTATTCCCCGCCCCTTCTCGTTCGGCACAATGGGGAAGAGCACATGACGGAGAGACAACAGGTGCGTGATAATAGCAGCAATGAGGAGGAGGAAAGTCTGGAGCCAGAAACGTCACTATCTCGGAGGAGATTTAAGGCCTCAAATATGGCCTTTGTTGAGATGGTGGACATATTGAAAAGGGCCGACTATGATTTACCCAAACCCAAATGTCAGAAAGGCCAAGATCATGGGGAAAGTTGTGAAGAGTCTGCACAGGAATTTTGGGGTACGACGATCAACTGAGGAAACGGTGGTCGGACCTCAAATTAAGGGAGCACGATCAGTATAGAAGGATCAGGAGAGTGCTGCAAAAAAGTAAGTAGTTGTCCTGTCTTCCTATTCTTTATTTTTATTATGTTCGTGCTGCTCCATGTGCTTTTCTTTACTGTTGTACAGTTTAAAATGGCAACTTTTATGTGCATGGACACATTATTCGTTCATAGGAAACATTGTTCGTTCGGCCACTAAAACACCATGTTTTGTCCAGATGCAGTTCAATACATTTTTTATGCCCTACTTCTCTTAAAATAATTTTGTTGTCTAGATGGGTTTGTAACTAGAATGAAAAGCAAACTAGATTCTGTGTAAGGAGAGGACACTCAGCAGCTGTTTATACATCTGGATGCTGGAGTTTTGTGGGTGCAACCCCTTCCTCAATAATAAAGTAGCTGAGAGGAAGGAGTTGCACCCACAAAACACGTCCATTGATCCCCCATGATGTTGACATTCGGCAATTTGTGTGCATCTTCAAAATCTTTGGCTTTTCCAGGGGTGACATCACCCCATCTGCTGAATGCAATATCAAACACAGTTTATAAATACTCATGTCTGATATTGCCTTCACTTTCTATAAAAGTTGAACTTTGTAAGTTCCAGAGTTGTGTATTTTTTTATTGTTTAAAACATGCCTGTTTTACCTTAAAAGGCAATTTCTACTTATTAATGTGACCTAAAAAATTGTTATACAACAAACATGTTGGTTTGTTCAAAAACCCTTTTATAAAAGCACATGTGATTGTGCTTTGATTAAAAAGATTGATAATCAACAATGTGTGGCTTCTTCTGTCAATGCTCTAAAGCATTTTTTGGAGTATAAAGTTGTTGTTTTCAGTGACAATGGGGGTTATTTACTAAAGGCAAATCCACTTTGCACTAAAAGTGCAGTTTCAGTGCAGTCTCAAGTGCACTTGTAGTGCAAAGTGTATTTTCCTTTATTAAATAACACCCAACAGTGCTTTCTAATTTTACACAATCACGCCATTTTCAGGACTCCACACATTTCAGTCATGGTCAGCTAAAAGAAAGCCAAGCAGTAAATCAAAGCAAATATTTGTTCAGTTTAAAATATATTTTTATTTAAAAAATGTCTCAAACATTGTCTGGCATATCGATGGCCCCCCTACCCACAAAGTATTCCATGTATCTTAGACGGACCTCACGGGCACTCTGGGGGGGGCAAGCCAGGATGGCCAGTTTCAAGCGCCGTCAGGGTTGGTTCATTCTGAATTCCGGCCTCAGGCCCAACTGAGGCAGCATAGTTCACAGAATTTCTCCTTAAAAAATTGTGGAGAACACAGCAAGACAGGATGATGTGATTGAGTTTATATTCCACCATGTGTATCGTTGTAAGAAATAGGCGGAACCAGCTGGCCATTATTCCAAACGTGTTCTCCACCAGCCGGTAATTAAAAACCCTATGGTCCGGGGTGAGGGTCCTCATAGGGAATGGCCGCATAAGATGGTCCCCCAGTGCAAACGCTTCATCCGCAACAAAGACGAATGGGAGTCCTTCTGCATTGTCTTCTGGAGGTGGCAAACCCAAGCTGCCATTCTGGAGACGCCTGTAGAACTCTGTGTGGGCGAGAACTTCACCATATTACATCCAGCCATTCTTCCCCACATCCACATACAGAAACTCATAAGTTGCCGACACCACCGCCAACATCACAATACATTTGAACCCCTTGTAGTTGTAATAGTATGACCCAGAGTTGGGGGGGGTGGGACGATTTGGACGTGTTTCCCATCAATTGCCCCGACGCAGTTGGGAAAGTCCCACCGCTGGGCAAAGTGGGAGGCCACAGTCTGCCATTCCTGTGGGTTGGAAGGAAACTGCGGAGTCAAACAAGTAAAAAAAAAAATAATTTTGCACAAAAACATGGAAAGCAGATTAGACACAAACATTCTTGGCCAACATCAGTATAACATTTATTTTAGGGAGTATTTAAAGACAAAGGTATAAGGTCCACCTATCAGATTCCTCCCCCCATCTCATGAGCCATTTTCAAAATTTTAGGGGGGGGGGAATGTTTTGGACAGGTAACCCTCTCCACTTTATTGAGAGATGAATGCCTAAATAATGTGTATTACTTTGGCCAGCCCCTCCTTACTTACACTATTGGCAGCCCACTGGACAGGTAAGAAGTGTCATAATACAAAGATATAAATACACACTGTACATATTTTAGCACATTTTTACATTCTGCGATTACCTATCAAGATAATAATAGGATACAAAAACTTTAAACAGTACCATTTAAATGTATTCAGGCAGGCCATTGCACTACATGCTTTGGGGAATTCATCCATAAATCTGACCACAAAATAGGTAGGTATAGTGTGTATGGGTTTGGCAAAGTCAGCAGATAGAGGACTGGTATTAGCTAGTCAGCAGTTGGGGGGGAGGGAGGGTTCCAAATGATTTTGGGACCCCAAAAAAACCCTCTGGCACTCTGCCTGAATTTAAAGCACAAATCACATTTTTACACATTTTAGGGGGTATTTAGCTCCACTACTATGGAGCTGACAAAATACATTGTTAAGTGACTAGGTGAGGTGGATATAGGCCCAGGAGAGCATGCTGGGAAGGTAAGTGAAGGCAAATATGTATGAAAGACAACAAATTTAAAAAAAAAAATCCAGCATGCATGAGGACAAAGGGGACATTTACAGCATATTACAATCATGGTAATTAGGGAATGAGGAAAGCAATACAATATATTAGCAAACATTAAATACAATAAAATGTGATGTTAAAGGATAAAAATCTTACCTTATTATACTCCTTCTGCAGGACCTGGATTATGGCAGAACAGGTCTCTGGGATAATGATCCCCAGAGCCTGGGGGGAGATGCCTGTCGAGAACTTGAGGTCCTGCAGGCTTCTCTCCACCGCCAAGTACCGCAGGGTGGAGACTAGCCTCTGCTCCAGAGTGATGGCTTGCCGCATGCAGGTATCCTGCCTGCTAATATAAGGGGTCAGCAAGGCCAACAAACGGTGAAAAACGGGTCCGTCATCCGGAGAAGGTTCCCGAAATCGTCAGGATTATTCTCACGGATCTCACGGAGCAAGGGCATGTGACAGAATTGGCCACACTGGAGCAACCAATTCCTGGTCCATGAACTCCTCCTCGCCCTGTTCATGGACTGGGCTTGTGTCAAAGTAAGAACCCCAACACCAAGCCCCCGCACAGCACGAACTCTACGATGAGTACGTACACGCAACATGGCTAGAAAATGGTCGGCTGGCCAGAACGAAGTAACAGGACACACTGAAGAACAGCAAGGCCTGTGGAGAGTGACCTGAAAATCAGTAACGAACGGACAAGAACACAATGAGAAATCAATGGGAACTCGCTGCACGCACTGAAGAACAGATACAAACCCACAAGCACAAACACAAACAAGCACAAACTGAACACCAGAAATACGATCTGAAAACCACGAGTCTGAAAAAGCACGAATCGTCTCTCACCAAACTTTTACTAACACGAGATTAGCAAAAGGAGCCCAAAGGGTGGTGCGCTTGGTACTGAACTGCCCTTTTACCGTCTCGTGGTACGTTGTGTACGTCACCACGTTCTTGACGTTCGGAAATTCCAACAACTTTGTGCGACCGTGTGTATGCAAGACAAGTTTGAGCCAACAGGACTTTTTAATTATCGCACTTCCTTAGATCGTTGCCTAGTCCGGCTCTCTTTACTTGTAAGCTCCACTCTTTCAAGGAGCTTTGTCTGGGAGGAGTCCCTTTTCAACCTCGTATAAATCCTTGTTAGATCTCCAGGCCACAGAAGACCCTCCGTTCTTAGAAAAATGGGAGAGAGACTTGTATGTTACCTTTACTGAACCCCAAAGGGAGAGAATACTTTTTTTGCGCAGAAATCCTCCCTATGCAGTAGGTACCAGGAAACCATATAAAAATTTGACGCGTTGGTATGGAACCCCATCAGTCCTAGCAAAAATATTCCCTCTTCAGATGGATCATTGCTGAAAGTGTGGCCTCCATTCGGGTACACTTCTACATATATTTTGGGAGTGTCCTACGCTTGACACTTTCTGGCAACCAGTGCTTAAGCTCATACATAAGTTCACAAACATTTCATTACAAGATAACCCAGCTGCGATCCTGCTTAACCTCTCCCCATTGTCAAGGAAAGGTTACCACAAATCCCTTCTCAAACACCTTCTTAATGCTGCACGGGCTTGCATTCCGCCTCTGTGGAAGCAACAGTCTGCCCCAACGGTGGTCCAGTGGTTCGCAAGAGCAAAAGCAAATGGAAGCTCTGACTGCGGCTTTACGGGATAAGTCAGAGGAACACAAGTCCAGATGGATCCACTGGGACCTCTTCCGCTTCTCGGATGAATTCCTCCAATATACCTAATTAAGATTCTTTGCTGTTGATGCCCTCTCCTGGAAGGTGACCCCCTCTATCCCTCCACCACCACCCCCTTCTTTTTTTTTCTTCTCCCTCATTCCTTCTTCTGCTACGTTTCTAATTCCCTTAAAATAAATAGATGAAAATATGGTATATACAGGATAGCGTTCTCTACCACATTTTAGACTTCCCTCTATGACGTGACAGATTTCCCTGGCAATCTAGGGGTAACCCCCTTCGGACAGGCCCACCTTCGGTATAACCTGCTTGAGGGGTTTCACACATATAGATAAGAATGTTTTCTATTTCTTATTGCCTTCAATATTTGTTTCGACCTTCCACAATACAGTACGAAGTATTGGTTGTACCTCACAAGCTTGACATTAATTGTCTGTTAAAGACTGTTTAAAGACAGTTAAAGACAGTAAATGGGGATAGGGGACTTGTAAGGTACATTTTATATGAAAAGTGAATATACTAGAATCTAAAAATGTAAATAGTTTATTCCAAGAAATTCATAAAAAGTAGAGAATACAGTATAGAACACAGACAGGTACATACACATTTGCCTATTAGACGTGTGCATTGCGTTTCGTTCCGAGTCGAAATTCGGTTGAATTTTTCATTATTTGGAAATTCGTATGCATCCGAATTTCCGAAAATTACAAAATTAACGAATTTAAACGAATCCGAAAAAAATGAACGAATTCGAAAACAAACTTGATTTGAATTCGAAAACAAATTCAAATCGAATTCGAAAACGATTTTCTAAAAAATACAATAAAATAGAATATAAAATAATAAAGCAATAGAATATATATATATATATATATATATATATATATATATATATATATATATATATATATATATATATATATATATATATATATCATTGTTTTATTATTCTTATTCTTACTATTCTTATTATTATTGTTTTTCGAATTTCGTAACATGGCTTCTGAAGTTCGAATTCCGTATAGAATGAATTTGAATAGAAAATAATAGACTAGAAAAACAATAGAACAGAATAAAATATAATATATATATTATATTTTTTTCTATTCTGTTCTATTGTTTTTCTATGCTATTCTTTTCTATCATTTTCTCTATTCTAAGCTTTTCTATTCAAATTTGATTTCAGTTTATATGAAATTCGAATTTCGGAAAATGTTTTATATATATAAAATATTTTTTTCTATTCTGTTCCATTGTTTTTCTATGCTATTCTTTTCTATTCTATTCTAAACTTTTCCATACGAATTTAAATTCATTCTATGCGAAATTTGAATTTTGGAAGATGGCTCCTGAAATTCGAATTTCATATAGAATGAATTTGAATAGAAAAGATTAGAAATAGAAAATAATAGAAAAGAATAACAATAGAACAGAATATAATATAATATATATATATATATATTATTCTATTCTGTTCTATTGTTTTTCTAGTCTATTCTTTTCTACACTATTCTAATGTTTTCTATTCAAATTCGAATTCATTTTATACGAAATTCAAATTTCGGAAGCTGTTTTTATATATATATATATATATATAAAAAAAAAATTCTGTTCTATTGTTTTTCTATTTTATTCTAATCTTTTCTATTTGAATTTGAATTAATTATGTACGAAGTTCGAATTTTGGAAGATGTTACATATATATATATTATATTTTTTCTATGCTGGTCTATTGTTTTTCTATGCTATTATTCTCTTATTTTCTATTTTATTCTAATCTTTTCTATTTGAATGCAAATTCATTCTATACGAAATTCGAATTTCAGAAAATGGTTATATAGAAATAGAATGAAATTGCATTTTAATAGAAAAGACTAGAATAGAAAAAACAATAGAACAGAAAAAAATATAATATATATATTGGAATATACATATATATAAAACCATCTTCCGAAATTGAAACTTGGTACAGAATGAATTTGAATAGAAAAGATTAGGATAGAATAGAAAATAATAGACAAGGATAGCATAGAAAAACAATAGAACAGAATAGAAAAAAATATAATATATTCTATTCTAATCTTTTCTATTTGAATTCGAATTCATTCTGTACCAAATTCCAATTTCGGAAGATGGTTTTATATATATATATATATATATATATATATAATATTTTTTTTCTATTCTGTTCCATTGTTTTTCTATGCTATTCTTTTCTTTACTAAACTTTTCTATTCGAATTTGAATTCATTCTATACGAAATTCGAATTTGGAAGATGGCTTCTGAAATTCGAATTTCGTATAGAATGAATTTGAATAGAAAAGATAAGACTAGAAAATACCGTATACGAGTATAAGCTGAGTTTTTCAGCACATTTTTTGGTGCTGAAAATGCCCCCCTTGGTTTTTACTTGAGTCAAGCACTTTTCTGCAGCAGAGAATTACATTTTTCGAACTGATTTTGGGGCCCCGTATCTCGGGGCCACTTGGTGCTAGGAACCCTAAATTTGGTGTGCAAACCCAGTGGGACTAGCACTACAACATACTATCACCAAGTGGTCCTGAGATATGGGGCCCCAAAATCGGTTCGGAAAATGTCATTCTCTGCTGCAGAAAAGTGCTTGACACTTTCCGAACCGACTTTGGGCCCCTGTTTCTCGGGACCACTTGGAAGCCCAGCTTTGGATATGTTGTAGTGCTAGTTCCACTGGGTTTGCACGCCAAATTTGGGGTTCCTAGCACCAAGTGGCCCCGAGATATGGGGCCCCAAAGTCGGTCAACTGTGTCCATCGGCAGCAATGACATTTCGAGACCCTTTGAATTCATTCTATGTGAAATTCTAATTTCGGAAGATGGCTTCTGCAATTCGAATTTTGTATAGAATAAATTTTAATTTGAATAGAAAAGATTAGAATAGAAAATAATAGAAAAGAATAGACTAGAAAAAACAATAGAACAGAACAGAATATAATATAATATATATATTTTATTCTATTCTGTTCTATTTTTTTTTCTAGTCTATTCTTTTCTACTCTATTCTAATGTTTTCTATTCAAATTTGAATTCATTTTATACGAAATTCGAGTTTCGGAAGATGGTTTTATATATATATCTATATATAGATCTATATAGATCTATATATAGATCTATATAGATCTATATATATCATTTTTTTCTGTTCTATTTTTTTTCTATTCTATTCTAATCTTTTCTATTTGAATTCAAATTCATTCTATTCTATTATATATATATATATATATTAAAAAAAAAAAAAAAATATATATATATATATATATATATATATATATATATATATATATATATATATTAGATAGTATATTTTTTCTATGCTGGTCTATTGCTTTTCTATGCTATTATTTTCTATTGTTTTCTATTTTATTCTAATCTTTTCTATTTGAATGCAAATTCATTTCTATATATAAAACCATCTTCCGAAATTCGAATTTCGTATAAAATGAATTTGAATTTGAATAGAAAAGATATATATATAATATTTATTTCTATTCTGTTTCACTGTTTTTCTATTATTTTCTATTCTAATCTTTTCTATTTGAATCTGAATTCATTCTATACGAAATTCGAATTTCGGAAAAAAAAAAAAAAAGAACAGAATAGAAAAAAATATTATATATATATATATATATATATATATATATATATATATATATATATATATCTTTATCTATATAGATAGATATATCTATATAGATATATCTATCTATATAGATATATATATATATATATATATAAAACCATCTTCCGAAATTGGAATTTGTTACAGAATGAATTCAAATAGAAAAGATTAGAATAGAATATATTATATTTTTTTCTATTCTGTTCTATTGTTTTTCTATGCTATTCTTTTCTATTATTTTCTATTCTATTCTAATCTTTTCTATTCAAATTCACTTTCATTCTATATTTCGAATTTCGCAAAATGGTTATATATAGTTTACTTTTTCAAATTCGGTCAAATTTTTTCGAATGCGGTAGAATTTTTTTGAATTTGACAGTTTTTTCGAATGCAGTAGAATTTTTTCGAATTTGATAGTTCTTTTCGAATGCGGTAGAATTTTTTTTAAATCTGATAGTTTTTTTCGAATGCGGTCAAATTTTTTTCGAATGCGGTCAAATTTTTTTCGAATACGGGCAAATTTTTTCGAATTCAAATACGAAACTAAACGAATTCTGAAAACGAATGTAACGAATGCAACGAATTTAACTAAACTAATTTAGTTAAATAACAAAACGAAATGAAACCAAAAAATTTTTTCATCCTGCACATGTCTATGCACATGTCTATGCCTACTAATTACAGCGAAACAAACTGTAGTCACATACAAATGAATAAATATTACACCCACAACTTTCGACATGCTTCGCCGATGTGGCTTCATCAGGAAAGGGACGTGATACTTTATTTGGCAACCATAAAAACATACATTTTTCACAGCTTTAGGTGTATGAATAGAGAAGAAAAAATTTAAATTTAATAAGTGACATTGTTATTTTGCACATTATAAATCAACACACACATAATTAAGGGAAAAAGAAAAAAGGAGGAGAAGAACCTACCGTTGGTCTCACAGGTAAAGGCTTCTTAGTCAGTGGTATGTTAATCTCCTTTAATATTCACTGAAGCTTGGACATTAGTCTACAGTCTTTATTCTAATATTACTATCTTTTTTGTTGTTTTATTGATAGGCTTGACCTTGAGTCTGCATTCTCTGGTTACTGGCTGCATTTGCTGATTACTTTTCCGCCCTATATACCTCCACTACCTTGTGGTTTTTAATGACCGCCGGATGTTGGGGGCTTTCACAAATAGGGGTTAACTTTATTATTGAACATCTTTGAAATAAGTGCAACTTGTATACATGCCATACTAAATAAAGGAAAAATTCTCTTCGCTCCGCCCATATGAGCTCCCAGTAAATACTTTTTGTAAAACTTCTTTATTTTGGAGGCGAGTGCAGTTCATGTATGTTTGGGGCCTGTCCTGAACTTGTCCTCCCCTCCCTCAAACCCTATAAATATTGAATACACGTTGCGTGTTGCAGGCATCATTATGTGATTTTGGATAAAAGCAACATCCCTTCCTACGGGAGATCTGGTTACCCTGGGACCGAGGTGGGGTCAAGCAATGCCAATTTGCCTGGGAGAAATACCATTTGAGCACACTCTTATGCCTCTCAAGGTATGGGAGTTTTCCTTCATTCGGGGGGTTGGGGTAGGTTCCTGTGGGGTTTTTTTTCCTCTCTTCTCCTCCTTTTTTCTTTTTCCCATAATCATGTGTGTGTTCATTTATAATATGCAAAATAAAAATGTCACTTATTAACTTTATATTTTTTCTTCTCTTTTCATACACCTAAAGCTGTAAAAAATGTATGTTTTTATGGTTACCAAATAAAGAATCACGTCCCTTTCCTGACGAAGCCACATTGGCCAAACATGTCGAAAGTTGTCGACGTAATATTTATTCATTTGTATGTGACTACAGTTTGTTTCGCTGTCATTAATAGGCAAATGTGTATGTACCTATGACTGTGTTCTATACTGTATTCTCTACTTTTTATGAATTTCTTGGAATAAACAATTTAAATGTTTAGATTCTGGTATATTCACTTTTCATATAAAATGTAGCTTAAAAGTCCCCTATCCCCATTTACTGTCTTTCATGAATTTTAGGGATGTTGGTACCATATTATGTCAAGGTTTTTGGAGCTGAATTCTGCCTATCTCTTTGATTGATTGATTGTTCTGAGAAGTTGCCTTTTCATTGTACCTGTGACACACCTTTAACCACTTCAGCCCCGGAAGGATTTACCACCTTCCTGACCAGAGCACTTTTTACAATTTGGCACTGCGTCGCTTTAACTGCTAATTGAGCGGTCATGCAATGCTGTACCCAAACGAAATTTGCGTCCTTTTGTTCCCACAAATAGAGCTTTCTTTTGATGGTATTTGAGCACCTCTGCGGTTTTTATTTTTTGCGCTATAAACGGAAAAAGACCGAAAATTTTGAAAAAAAATGATGTTTTCTACTTTTTGTTATAAAAAAAATACAATAAACTCAATTTTAGTCATACATTTAGGCCAAAATGTATTCAGCCACATGTCTTTGGTAAAAAAAAGGTCAATAAGCGTATATTTATTGGTTTGCGCAAAAGTTATAGTGTCTACAAACTAGGGTACATTTTCTGGAATTTACACAGCTTTTAGTTTATGACTCATTTCTTGAGGTGCTAAAATGGCAGGGCAGTACAAACCCCCCCAAATGACCCCATTTTGGAAAGTAGACACCCCATGGAAATTGCTGAGAGGCATGTTGAGCCCATTAAATATTCATTTTTTTTGTCCCAAGTGATTGAATAATGACAAAAAAAAAAAAAATTACAAAAAGTTGCCACAAAATGATATATTGCTCACACGGGCCCATGGCCATATGTGGAATTGCACCCCAAAATACATTTAGCTGCTTCTCCTGAGTATGGGGATACCACATGTGTGGGACTTTTTGGGAGCCTAGCTGCGTACGGAGCACCGAAATCCAAGCACCGCCTTCAGGATTTCTAAGGGCGTAAATTTTTGATTTCACTCCTCACTACCTATCACAGTTTTGAAGGCCATAAAATGCCAGGACAGTTTAAACCCCCCCAAATGACCCCATTTTGGAAAGTACACACCCCAAGCTATTTGCTGAGAGGCATGTCGAGTCCATGGAATATTTTATATTTTGCCACAAGTTGCGGGAAAATGACAAACTTTTTTTTTTTTTTTTGCACAAAGTTGTCACTAAATGATATATTGCTCAAACATGCCATGGGCATATGTGGAATTACACCCAAAAATACATTCTGCTACTTCTCCTGAGTATGGGGATACCACATGTGTGGGACTTTTTGGGAGCCTAGCTGCGTACGTGGCCCCGAAAACCAAGCACCGCCTTCAGGATTTCTAAGGGCGAAAATGTTTGATTTCACTCCTCACTACCTATCACAGTTTCCAAGGCCATAAAATGCCAAGATGGCACAAAACACCCCACAAATGACCCCATTTTGGAAAGTAGACACCCCAAGCTATTTGCTGAGATGCATGGTGAGTATTTTGCAGCTCTCATTTGTTTTTGAAAATGAAGAAAGTAAAAAAAATTTATTTTTTTTTCTTTTTTCAATTTTCAAAACTTTGTGACAAAAAGTGAGGTCTGCAAAATACTCACCATACCTCTCAGCAAATAGCTTGGGGTGTCTACTTTCCAAAATGGGGTCATTTGGGGGGGGGGGGGGTTGTGCCATCTGGGCATTCCATGGCCTCCGAAACTGTGATAGGCAGTGAGGAGTGAAATCAAAATTTTACACCCTTAGAAACCCTGAAGGTGATGCTTGGTTTTTGGGGTTCCGTATGCGGCTAGGCTACCAAAAAGTCTTACACATGTGGTATCCCCGTACTCAGGAGAAGCAACAGAATGTATTTTGGGGTGTAATTTCACATATTCCCATGGCATGTTTGAGCAATATATCATTTAGTGACAACTTTGTGCAAAAAAAAAATGTGTGTTTTTCCCGCAACTTGTGTCACAATATAAAATATTCCATGGACTCAACATGCCTCTCAGCAAATAGCTTGGGGTGTCTATTTTCCAAAATGGGGTCATTTGGGGGGGGTTGAACTGTCCTGGCATTTTATGCACAACATTTAGAAGCTTATGTCACACATCACTCACTCTTCTAACCACTTGAAGACAAAGCCCTTTCTGACACTATTTGTTTACATGAAAAAAAATGTTTTTTTTGCAAGAAAATTACTTTGATCCCCCAAACATTATATATTTTTTTTAAAGCAAAGGCCCTACAGATTAAAATGATGGGTGTTTCATTTTTTTTTAACACAGTATTTGCGCAGCGATTTTTCAAACGCATTTTTGGGGAAAAAACACACTTTTTTTAATTTTAATGCACTAAAACACACTATATTGCCCAAATGTTTGATGAAATAAAAAAGATGATCTTAGGCTGGATACCAAACATGACATACTTTAAAATTGCACACAAACGTGCAATGGCGACAAACTACATACATTTTTAAAAGCCTTTACAGGTTCCTACTTTAGATTTACAGAGGAGATTTACAGAGGAGGTTTTTTTTTGGTTTTTTTATCTTATTTTTAAACTGTTCCTTTCATTTTTTTTTTTTTTTTATCATTTTTATTGTTATGTCAGGGAATGTAAATATCCCCTATGATAGCAATAGGTAGTGACAGGTACTCTTTTTTGAAAAAAATGGGGTCTATTAGACCCTAGATCTCTCCTCTGCCCTCAAAGCATCTGACCACACCAAGATCAGTGTGATAAAATGCTTTCCCAATTTCCCAATGGCGCTGTTTACATCCGGCGAAATCTAAGTCCGGTTTCTTAGGCCATAGAGATGATTGGAGCCATTCTGGTCTCTGATCAGCTCTATGGTCAGCTGGCGGAATCACCGGCTGCATTCTCAGGTTCCCTGTTGGGACAGGAGAGCCAGAGAAAAACATGGAAGATGGTGGGGGGGGGGGACATTCCCTCCCACTGCTTGTAAAAGCAGTCTAGAGGCTAATCAGCCACTAGGATTGCTTTTACATGAAAACCAACCGCTGGCTGAAAAGAATGATACCAAGATGATACCTGAACCTGCAGGCATCATTCTGGTATAACCACTCAAAGTCCAGCAACATAGCAGTACGTTGCTGGTCCTTGTTGGGCATATATTGTAATCTTTTTTTTTCATGCAGCCTGTGGGCTGAACGAAAAAAAGAGATTGATCGGTGGGTATGCCCACCATTAGAATACCTCCCTTCATCCACCCACTTCTAATGATGGGCATACATGCACCATTTATATATGCCTAAGCATGGGGGCATCGGCCCCAAAAGTTAGGAGCAAATCGCTCCTCCGCCCCTGCTGACCCCATGCTTCGGCATATATCACCTCCGCTGGAGTCACAGCTTTATATATCGTGGGAGCAAACGCTGTTGCTGTCAAGATAAATAAATCCGCGCTGCAGCTGAATGGCATACCTGAAAACAAAAAAATGGTTAATAAAACACAATAAACAGTAAAGTATAAAAAATTGCATACCTGAAAAGCAAACATGATAAAACATAATAACAATAAAACATTGCAGAATAGAATACAGTAAAAAAGAGCAGAACAATAGAAAGAGAATAGAGAAAGAGAGAACAATAAAACGACAACTATTTTTTTTTATTTTATATATTTTTTGAGTTTTTTTTTTTACACTTTTTTTGTAACTGTAACTTTTATAACTGTAACCGGTTCCAGGTTCGGGTCTCTCAAAATGCGATGGCATCTTGGGAGACCCTGTGAAAGTGTGCCTAGTCTGTGCAATGCTGTACCCTACATTAATACTCAACTAGTGTATGGTAGTGTTCAAAACATTCACCAATGTAAAGACCAGGATTGTCAGTACAGGAGGGACAATAATAGCGGGTGTCACGCCTATATCCGCGCTTGCTGCAGACACAACATTTTTTGGGGGGGGTTCGTTGGGTAGGAGTACTCGGGAGGACATAAAGAAAATGCCTCTCATGCAGCCGACTGCATTTGGTTGGGGATGTGAATGGGGGAAGTACGGGTGCTGCAGAAGTGGTGGGTTCCCAATTAGGATTGGCGAATGCAGCAGGAAGGGCATTATGGGCACGATGGGCCTGTGTTTGTCTTCTTCTTGGTGGCAGCGGGACACTACTTGTGCTTGCCACCTCACCAGCTTGAACTGCACTTATGGGACTCGCCACGTCACCAAGTGTTACTGCAGTGCTGGTTTGACTAAGACCAGGGTGTACTAGGCCGCTGGTCCTTGCCAGTTCACCAAAACGCTACCAAAAAAACTGTTAGCGATCGCAAGGATCAGGCCTGACTCTGCGAACACTGCAGTTATGCGTTTAGTGTTTTGTAAGAGACAGTGATCGATACTGCACTTGGGTGGGCTGGGCTGGGCCGGGCGGAGGGGCAAAAGGCAGATGCTAGCAGGTATCTGGGCTGATCCTGCTAACACTGCGTTTTTGGGAACCTTAAACTGCTGGGGGCGCTAGTATAAATCTGATCAGATCAGATATTGATCCGTTCAGATACTATACCACTAAGGGAGGTGTATGGTGCGTGCGTGGGTGTTAGCAGTACTGGCGCTAACCTGACGCTGCCTGGGGCGACGCAGACCCTATCTGATCCTAAAACCTAAGTTATATCACCGCCGGGCGATCAGGGGGCTAAACCTTTATTAGGTAATAAAGGGCGGGTGCCCTGACATTATAAAAAATAAACTAACTAACCAGCGTCACCCGTAACAGTTATACGGTGATCACTGGTGAAAGGGTTAACTAGGGGGCAATCAAGGTGTGAAAACCTTTATTAGGTAGTATATGGGGGTCCCTGACGCTATAAAACGCTGACGGTGAACCTATATATTTACCTCCCTAACTAGCGTCACCAGTGACACTAATACAGTGATCAGAAAAACGATTGCTTAGTGACACTGGCGATGGGGTTAAAACTTTATTAGGGGGGGTTAGGGGGGTACCCTAGACCTAAACGGGGCTAACACTAACTGCCCTACCACTTCTAACTGTCACAAACTGACACCAATGCAGTAATCAGAAAAAAAAAACTGCTTGGTGTCACTGTGACAGGGGGGGTGATTAGGGGGTGATTGGGGGGTGTAAAGTGTGCCTGGTGTGTTTTGCTGTGTGTGTAGTGTTTGATGTCTTCTCTCCTCTGCGCCAGAACAGAAAATACCGAGCTGAGGAGCGATATACAGCGGCAGAGGAAGATTCTCATTCATTGGAAGCGATCGTGAGGGGGTGGCCATGAATGAGTGGTCTCCTCCTTAGCCTGGATCGCTCCCCTAACGAAGCTGACCGCCTCGGGCACCAGGGGAGGCAGATCACGTACCAGGTACGTGATTTTGCCTGCCCGTGCCATTCTGCTGCAGTATATCTGCATTAGGCAGTCGGCAAGTGGTTAAATAAAAAACAAAAACAAAAATAAATAAAAATTCTTTCCCAGTTTAGGCCCATATGTATTCTTCTACATACTTTTGATAAAAAAAAAAAAAAAAAAAAAAAATCGCAATAAGTGTATACTACTTGGTTTGGTACATTTAATTGGTACAAAAGTTGTGGTGTCTACAAAATAGGGGATAGATTTGTGGCATTTTTATTAAAATTTTTTTTTTTATTAGTAATGGTGGTGATCTGCAATTTTTATCGGGACTGCGATACTATTTTGGGACCGTTGACATTTATACTGTGATCAGAGCTAAAAATAGCCACTTATTACTGTGTGAATATCATTAGCAGGGAAGGGGTTAAACACTAGGGGGCGATCAAGGGGTTAAATGTGTTCCCTCAGCGTGTTCTAACTGTAGGGGGGATGGGCTACCTAGGACATGACAGAGATCACTGCTCCCGATGACAGGGAGCAGTAGATCCCTGTCATGTCACTAGGCAGAACAGGGAAATGCCTTGTTTACATAGGCATCTCCCCGTTCTGCCTCTCCTTGTCGCGATCACGGGCCACTGGCGGACACCGAGTCTGTGGGCACGCTGGCAGCGTGCACACGCCTGCTAGCCCAGGATTATGAAGGGACGTACGGGTAAGACCTTTTACGCACCAGTGCTATTCTGCCGACGTACATCGGCGTGCGGCGGTCGGGAAGCAGTTAAGGAGCATGAAGAAAAGAATAAAAACCATCTAGATCAACTCACACATTACATTTTGTGTACTAACGAGAAAAAATTCTGGAGGGACAAGATAGCCAGAGACAGATAGCTGTTTCTTAACAATCTCAGCTGGGAGATGGACTCCACAGGAACAATTCAATAGTCATATAAAAAAGGATGAAAGAACAAACTCATTGCGCAGACATCCGAAAATTCGATTATTTATTGCAACAAAAAAAATTAAACTCACATTTCACCATTAAAAAAGGAGCATGAGCCAGCGCTTCCTACCATCAAGACGGCGGCCACTACTCTATACACGATACGTCACTTGTCCCTCATTCGCCCGACTGTCTCTGGTGGATCTATGAGAGAGGATTCTTTTGGCGGATCATTCGATTAATACAAGTTGTGAATTTGCCTTTTCAACCATTTGCTCCATGTGTATGTCCTATACACTGACGGTAAGAGTCAGTTGTGTTGGGTGTCGGTGACGGTTCTCCTATCTTCTATCCTTTTGAATTTTTCAAGATGGACTGCAATTTTTTGTGTCATTGATTACGCTTATATACTTTTTATTATTATTTATTAGCGCTACACTTTTATTTATATTTTTTATTATTGTACCCAGCAATATTGTGTTAGCTGCTTCCAAGTTTTTCCTTGTTTAAGCGCAGCAGATTCTCTCTTTTTAATGAATATTAATAATCTGTCAGATTACCCACTTTCCCCAGAGGTAGAGACATTACTATCAAAAGGATTAAGCTTCTGCCCCAATTCTAACTTTGATACATTCGAGGTAATCAAAGTTTTTCACCTGTTTGCTAGGAAACTTTTGTTCAAAAGTCTTTATTCCAAAAATACAGCACAGAAAACTTCAGGAAATATACAGTCTGACAAGGATTTAGATGAGCTATTAACCCTATTGGAGGAAAAGGAGCCGTCAGATTTGATTGACACTATTGATTTGGAATCCCTATTCCAGGAACATAATTCCATCAAGGAAGAACCTCCACCCCATAAATTCAAAAATAAGTCTGACAAATTCCCATCTCTTTTTTTTTTTTTTTTCATTTGAAAATTTTTATTAGTTTTGAACATATACAGGGATATAGATTCTTCGCAAAGAGTAGTACACCAACATTTTAAGTTACAAATTGGCATTATACAGTAAATGATTCCTATTACTGTTAAACCATATGTTTCCTTATGACTACAGTATTATTTGTGAAAGTAGAGGTCTATTTACAATATTCCTTTATAGAATCACAAACCATACTTTCTAAGCTTGGTAATTATTGATTATCGTATGCATGCAGTTACAATTAAAGGTTATTTCTTTATCTAGGTTGTCGATCTCAACCTGGGAAGTTATAATAGAGTAACATCAATAGAAGAAACCTCTAAATAAAACAGAACAAAAGTGGATAAAAATACAAATTGGAAATTTCCGTTATTGCTAGTGCTACAATGGAAGTATCCCTCAACTATAACTATCACTATTACTACTACTACTACTAGTGTAACTATCTAGTCCTCCAAATTCCCATCTCTTAATACTAACTCTAACCTAGCAGCATTTGTGAATTTAGCCACTGAAATTTAAATAGCTCTGAACATAATGCTCTTAAGAGTTTAAAAAATGCCATTCCCTAACAATAAAACCGTCTGATAAAGGAGGAAATATAATATTTATGTCTAACGAAAAATATAAATCTTTGTGCAACAAAATCCTTTCCAACAAAGAATGGTAGAAACCCGTTCCAACAGCCAGTATTGACAAGTTCAATGCGGGCTTCTATGCACTGGTGGATGGTGCCTTTTCCAAGGGCGTCATCGACCAAGATGCATGGGAGTTTATGCGCATTGAACATCCTAAAATCCTGATGTTCTATATCATGCCAAAGGTGTACAAGGATCTTCGGATGTCACCTGGCAGGCCGATAGTCTCGGGAAGAGGCAGTATTATGAAAACCTCAGCAAATTTATAGATGCACAGCTGAGACCATTTGTAACTAACCTTCTGTTATATATATTAGAGACACGATCCATCTCTTACAAAATTTGGAAGGTATACACATATCTCAACAGACATTATTAGTTGCAGTGGACATTGAGGCGTTGTATAGCTCGATTCCTCACCATTTGGGGATGGCAGCTATTAAACATGTTATCACAGACTCACAAAGACAATCGCAAATTGAATGAATTTATACTTATGGCATTAGAGTATGTTCTTTGTAATCATGTCTTCTCCTTTGATGGCTCCCAATTTCTCCAGGTGCAGGGGGTGGCCATGGGGACGTGTTGTGCCCCGTCGTATGCCAACCTGTACCTGGGGGAGTGGGAGCAGTCTTTTCTAGCTGATGAATAACTAACGCCCCTCAAGAGCCATATAGCAGCTTGGTTTTGCTATGTAGACGACATTCATGTTATGGGAGGGCTCAGCAGCAATATTAAATAAGTGCATGCTAGAGATAAATCAAAACAACTTTAATTTAAAGTTGACTATGACACATAGTTAAACGACAATTACATTCTTGGATGTTTCCATTACAAAAAACAATGATGGGAGCTTGTCGAGTGGACTGTATCGAAAGCCTACGGCGGGTAACACCATCTTACATGCCACAAGTTCACATCCACAGGCTCTTATATGGTCGATTCCATACAGTCAATATTTGAGAATTAAACGTAACTGTTCTAGTCAAGAATCCTTTCTTCGGGAGGCTGGAGAGTTAAGAGAGAGACTCCTCGTGCGAGAATACTCCCACACCTGCCTGAAAAAGGCATTCAAACGTGCTAACAAACAATCCAAACAGGATCTTCTATTTCCTAAAAAAAAAAGCCAGCTGAACTGCACACAACTCGCATTATTACCAAATACTATAAACAACAAAAAAGTGATCAGAAAAATCATTGAAAAGTTCTGGCATTTATTACTTATAGAGCCAAACCTAAATGTACATATACCAGATATTCCAGCAATCACTTATTGGAGAGCAAAATCGTTGAAGGACCAATTGGTCCCAGTGAATTTGTGGGTACATATAGACGAGATTCTTATAAGAGACTGGGCACATTCACTTGTGGTGGCTGTTCAGTCTGTCAATATATGAACATTAAACCCAACACTGTTTTACCAAATGGTCGCTCGTACAGACCACAACATTTTGCGAATTGCAAAACAGTGGGGGGTAGTGTACTTATTAACCTGTCAATGTAACTGCTTTTTATGTAGGCAAAATCAAACTAGGGTTCTCTAAGAGAGCTACCAGACGTGTGACAAGCATGAAATCTGCAAACCCAGATCTTCCTCTGGGTAGACACGTAATCAATCATCAGAAAAAATTTCCAAAAATAAAAATTTTAAAACTAGATAGGATTCATCCCAGTCCCAGGAGTGGGGATTGGAACAAGCTCTTCCTGCAACATGAATCACGGTGGATTGCGCAGCTTGGGGTGACTCTCCCCCACGGGACTGAATGAACAAATGAGCTATAGCCTTCTTAGGTTAATAAGTACACTACCCCCCACTGTTTTGCAATTCGCAAAATGTTGTGGTCTGTACGAGCGACCATTTGGTAAAACAGTGTTGGGTTTAATGTCCGTGTGGTCAGATTTTCCGACGGAAAATGTGCGATCGGAGCATGTTGTCGGAAATTCCGACTGTGTGTGGGTTCCATCGGACATTTTCCATCGGATTTTCTGACACAAAGTTTGAGAGCAGGCTATAAAATTTTCCGAAAACAAAATCCAATTGCGTCAATTCCGACCGTGTGTGGACAATTCCGACGCACAAAGTGCCACGCATGCTCAGAAGAAATTCCGAGATGGAACAGCTCGGTCTGGTAAAATTAGCGTTTGGAATGGATATAGCACTTTCGTCAGGCTGCAATGTTTAAAATTGTTTATAATGAGAGAAGAATGAAGTTGTTTTGCTGCTCATATTCACAAAGTTCTCTTCTTTATTAAACTTCTTTCTTTATTATTTATCATGATTTCATCAATGTATTTTGATTTGTCACATCTGACAAAAAAGCAATATGTTTATATTTTTTGGTTTGTATTTTTTTCAAGCCTGATCGTGTTTTTTTTTATTTTATTTTTTATTCGAGAATATTTTTGGGTGTGTTTTGTGTGTCAAGTTACCCCAACACCATTATTATCTTGTATTATTTAATCTCAAAGAGATTGCTTGGTGTTGGTGTCTCTTGTTAATTTCACATTGTATTTTTGAAATGTACCTGCCTCCTCACAAACAAACTGTCCTTTTTGAAGGAAAACACACATAGGCAATTATAATTGAAACAAAAATTCCTTTATTAAGGGATCCGAACCAAACAAAGAGGGAGGCAACGCTGAAGAAACAGCAGAAATAGGCGAAGCCTTTGTCCCCCAGGGTACACATCAATTCTTTTACAGCAAAATTGGTGGCCTGAGGAGTCCATATCTAAGGGAGTGCAGTTTGGTCCAGAAGTCCAAGGGATCCGGTGTGATTTCGCCTCTTCAGGAGTGGGTAAGGCTCAGCCTGGGTAAGGCTCAGCCTGAGTGCTGAATCCTGCACGTGACTCCCCTACTGGGCCCGGCCTTCTCCTGGCTGCCACTTAGGCCCGCTTCCTCCTGGCTGCCTCTTAGCCCCGCCTCCTCCTGGCTGACACTTACCCCCGCCTCCTCCTGAGTGCCACATTCCAGAGCCTCGTCCTGGCTGAGGTCTTCCTGTGTATGAAAAAGGGACATAGTTTTAGTTTTTTTCTTCATCAATCACACACAATTTTCACCTCATGACTGTTGCTAATTGAAAGTTAACAAATATAACAGACTATCATTCTGAGCCCAGCATTTTTCATTCTTGTCCCAATTATTTTTGCCCACTACTGTCTATTGATATGTAAAACACTTTATGAAATCAGCAATTAGTGATCAATAATAACATCTAGTAAACATAATTTATTTATTGACCAGAAATCTGTAGAAGAATGCTATACCTGGCTCCTGCTGGGTTCCTCCACTTCTTCCTGGCTGGAAGTCCCAGGTTGGACATCGGCTGGGGTGGAAGATAGGGTGGAAGGAAGAGTGGAAGGAAGGGTTGAGAGGGATTCCCTGACTCCAGTCTGGTCTGACAAAAAACGAAGTCTCTCATAGTACCACAGCCTGGGGACATAAATGTCATCTGCTGCAGCTCCGGATCTCTGGGAATCCGTGACCTTCTTGCGCTCCCTAAGATAAGTGCTCCTCAGGCCACCAATTTTGGCTTTTAAATAGGGGATGGTTGCCGTGGGGACCACCGGCTTCACCAACTCCAGCAGTTTCTCCAGCACTGCCTGCCTCTTTTGTTTATTGTTGTATTGGGGGTGTTTTATCTGCCATAGACAGGGCAGCTCCCTGTATTTGTCTATGAACAGGGGAAGGAAGTTGTGGTCATTGAAGCCATTTTATCTGCAAGACACAACAAAAGACAAACCCTAATGTCAGGCAAAACTCTCCTAATCTTGTTACAATATAGGCCTCAATCTAGAAGCAGTATAGGCCCAAGTTTAGATCTTACCTTCGTTAGCACGATCGGCGCCTCCGATACTCCTCCCTCCGCTCACAGATCGTACGTACTACGCACGCGTGTTACGCTTTATATACACTACAAGAAAAAATGGGCTGAGCCCTAGCCATTTTTTCTTCACACACTCCGTCTATCTGAGAGAGGTATCCTGACTGACATCCTGATTGAGAACTTTCACATCCTCGAACGGTGACGGTCGCCTAGGACGTGACTCCTCGCCAGGACCTCTACAGCCAGATATCCCTGGGATCGCTGGATCCCTCAAGTCTGTATGACACTCCACCGTACAGTGACTGTGTCCACCTTTTCTGGTAAGGATACCCATTTTTACCATTCACAGTCTTCTTTGAGCACGTAGATGATCCAAGTGTGAAGTGTCTCTATACAGAGTTGGTTCCAGTCTCCACCCCATGTGAAGTTGTGGCACCATCTATGCCTTTGAACCCCCATGTATTTTTAATTAACATATGATTTACCACATCTTTATGGACTCTTATTTTAATTTGTTTATGTGTTAAACAAACACACATATCACCTAATAGGTATCTTCTATGTTTTCAGCACTTTTTTATTAATATGTGTTGAATATGTAAACGCACATTTCTAGCGCTGCATGTGTTTTTTATTTTTAACTAGAATGTAATGCAAACTAGATTCTGTGTAAGGAGAGGACACTCAGCAGCTGTTTACACATCTGGACACTGGAGCACTAGTGTGGGACACCAGAACACCCTTTTTATTAGGGGGTCCCACACAGGTGCTCCAGTGTATACTATAGGGGTGTCTCCATCTGTGAAGCTTGTACAAAACAGGTAAGTATTCAAGCTTGACAAAGGAAAACAATATTTCTTCATCTTGGAACTCTTCCAAAACAGACAATTGTACCCCACTTCCAAGAAATGTTTCATATTCCTATTTCTGCCATCAAATATATGTGTGCTAAGCATACCTATTTTTTTTACATAGGGGAGAAAAGACTCGGAGGACACCACTCATCCAAGGAGACCACAAACCCCCCACCTCTGGAAGAAGGGGAAATCCGCCAAAGCCAAGCAGAGCAAGAGGAGGAAGACATGGTGGAAATAGTCACCACAACAGGTAAGTGTCTGCGATCACAAGCTCAGGTAAGAGATGGATGCCGGCATATTTATAATACATGTTTTTTTTTTTTATTTATTTTTGTAGGTTATCGTGATGTTGTGGATCCAGGTCATTTCACCAGTGAGAGTGCCCAGATCCTGATCGGGGAGATCATGGGGTGTAATAGGGACTTGGAAAACATCCAGAAAAACATCAATGAGGTTAAAAACAAAATGAAGAACATCATTGATGTTTTAGGGAGAGTTTAAAAGACCTCCAAATCCCTTCCTTTTTTGTGGTATTTGTAAGTGAAGAATTTGTTAAATTTTTTGACATTTTATAGAAAAGCCACATTTTGAAGATGCACACAGTGTGTCAACATGTGCTCTCTGCCATCACGGGAGATCAATGTAGGCATTTTGGGGGTGCAACCCCTTCCTCAATAATAAAGTAGCTGAAAGGAAGTGGTTGCACCCCCAAAACACGTCCCTTGATCCCCCGTGATGGCAGCTAGCACATGTTGACATTCTGCAATTTGTGTGCATCTTCAAAATTTGGCTTTTCCAGGGATGACTTCCCCCCATCTGAACGCAATATCAAACACAGTTTCAAAATACTCATGTCTGATATTGCCTTCAATTTCTACAAAAGCTGAACTTTGTAAGTTCCAGATTTGTGTATTTCTTGTTGGTTTGAAACATGCCTGTTTTACTTTAAATGGACATTTCTACTTTTTATTAATGTGACACAAATAATTGTTATACAACAAACATGTTGGTTTGTTTTAAAAACCTTTTATAAATGTGATTGCGCTGGTATTAAAAAGATTGTTACTCAAGAATGTGTGGATTATTGTTTCAATGCTCCTTAAATTTTGTGGTGGTAAAATTGTGGTTTTCAGTGACAATGGTGGTTATTTCCTAAGGGCAAATCCACTTAGCACTACAAGTGCAGTTTCACTGCACTTGTAGTGCAAAGTGAATTTTCCTCTAGTAAATAAAACCCAACAGTGCTTTTTTATGTTACACAATCACGCCATTTTCAGGACTCCCCACATTTCTGTCAGGGTCAGCTAAAAGAAACACAAGCAGCAAAGATTTTAGTAGTTAAAATGCTTTTTTAATTAGAAAAATGTATCATACATTGTCTGGCATATTGATGGCCGCCCTACCCGCAAAGTATTCAAGGTAGCTAAGACGGACCTCGCGGGCAATCAGGGGGGGCAAGCCAGGACGGCCAGCCTCAAGCGCCGTCAGGGTTGTTTCAGTTCCAGGAATTCCGGCCTCAGGCCCAACTGAGGCAGCATAGTTGGCAGAATTTTGCCTTAAAAAGTTGTGGAGAACACAGCACGCCAGGATGATATGAGTCAGTTTATACTCCGCCCTGTGTATGGGTGTAAGAAATAGGCGGAACCCGCTGGCCATGATTCCAAATGTGTTCTCCATCACTCTTCTGGCTCTGGCCAGCTGGTAATTAAAAACCCTCTGGTCCGGGGTGAGGGTCCTCATAGGGAATGGCCGCATAAGATGGTCCCCCAGTGCAAACGCTTCATCCTTCCACATTGCCTTCTGGAGGTGGCAAGTCCAAGCTGCCATTCTGGAGACTCCTGTAGAACTCCGTCTGGGCGATGACTCCACCATCCTGCCATTCTTCCCCACGTCCATATACAGGAACTCATAAGTAGCCGACACCACCGCCAACATCACAATACTATTGAACCCCTTGTAGTTGTATTAGTATGACCCCGAGTTGGGTGGTGGGACGATGTGGACGTGTTTCCCATCAATTGCCCCTCCGCAGTTAGGAAAGTCCCACCGCTGGGCAAAGTGGGAAGCCACAGTCTGCCATTCCTGTGGCGTGGAAGGAAACTGTGGAGTCAAACAAGAAAAATAAATTAAATATTTTGCACATAAACATGGAAAGCAGATTAGACACAAACATTCTTGGCCAACATCAGTATAAAAGTTATTTTACGGAGTATTTAAAGACAAAAGTATAAGGTCCACCTATCAGATTCCCCCCCCCCCCCATGGACCATTTGCTAAATTTTATGGGGGGGGATATGTTTGGGACAGGTAACCCTCTCCACTTCATTGAGAGATAAATGCCTAAATAATGCCCAGGAGAGGAGCTTCTGTAACCCAGGCCCATGGGAGATTCACAGCATCAAGGGTTTGGAGCATACAGCTATTCCATTTGACTACACCTGTCTGGATGTTCCTTTCGTTCAAAGCAAAGGCCTTGGCTGGGCTATAGCCATCCGCTTGCTTCCGCTTGCCATCTGGTAAGCAAGTTTTTCATTAGGTGGTGGCACTGAATAAGGATTTAGCTCACCTGGGTGTTTAGTGTGGATTTGTTTGAACTGCATTTCACTATTCTGGAATATACAAGCCATTGTTGACCTGCACCTTTATATAGCGCAGCTTCTCTCTTTTTCCACCTAAATAATGTGTATTACTTTGGCCAGCCCCTCCTTACTTTACAGTATTGGCAGCCCACTGGACAGGTAAGAAGTGTCATAATACAAAGATAAAAATACACACTGTACAAATGGAAGCACATTTTTACATTCTGCTATTACCTATCAAGATAATAATAGTATACAAAAACTTGAAACAGTACCATTTATAAGTATTCAGGCAGGCCATTGCACTACATGCTTTGGGGAGTTCATTCATAAATATGACCACAAAAGAGGTGGGTATAGTGTGTATGGGTTTGCCAAAGTCAGCAGATAAAGGATTGGTATCAGCTGAGTTAGCAGTTGGGGGGGGAGGGTTCCAAATGATTTGGGGACACAAAAAAAAAGCCTCTGGACAGAATTTCAAACACACATCATACTTGATTTGATTGTAGCCGTATTAATGCAAACTCAAACACACATCACAAATTTCTACATTTTAGGGGGGTTTTAGGGTAAAGCACTACTATGGAGCTGTCTAAATACATTGTTAAGTGACTACGCTAGGTGAATATAGGGCCAGGAGACCATGCTGGGGAGGTAAGTGAAGGCAAATATGTATGAAGGTAAAAAAAAACCCTAAAATTCCAGCATGCATGTGGACAAAGGGGACATTCACAGCATATTACAATCATGGTAATTAGGGAATGAGGAAAGAAATACAATACATTAGCAAACATTCTATACAATAAAATGTGATATTAAAGGATAAATCTTACCTTAATATAATCCTTCTGCAGGACCTGGATGATGGCAGAACAGGTCTCCGGGATAATGATCCCCAGAGCCTGGGGGGAGATGCCTGTCGAGAACTTGAGGTCCTGTAGGCTTCTCCCCGTCGCCAACTACCACAGCGTGGCGACTAGCCTCTGCTCCGGAGTGATGGCTTTTCTCATACAGGTATCATGCCTGCTGATATAGGGGGTCAGCAAAGCCAACAAATGGTGAAATATGGGGTCCGTCATCCTGAGAAAGTTCCTGAAATCATCAGGATTATTCTCACGGAGCAAAGGCATATGACAGAATTGGTCACGCTGGAGCAACCAATTCTTGGTCTATGAACTCCTCCCCACCCTGTTCATGGACTGTACTTGTGTCAAGGTAAGGAACCCAACACCAAGCCCCCGCACAGCACAAACTCTACGAGGAGTATGTACAGGCAACATGGCTAGAAAAGTAACAGAACGCACCCAAGAACAGCAAGGCCTGTGAAGAGCGACCTGAAAATCAGTAACGAACGAACAAGAACACAATGACAGAGTCACGCGTAAACGATCTGAAAACCACGAGTCTGAAAAAACGCGAATCGTCTCTCACCAAACTTTTACTAACACAAGATTAGCAAAAGGAGCCCAAAGGGTGCCGCGCTTGGTTCTGAACTGCCCTTTTATAGTCTCGTCATACGTGGTGTACGTGACCGCATTCTTGGCGATTGGAAATTCAGACAACTTTGTGCGACCGTGTGTATGCAAAACAAGTTTAAGCCAACATCCGTCGGAAAAAATCCATGGATTTTGTTGTTGGAATGTCCGATCAATGTCCGCCTGTGTGTACAGGGCATAAGAGTGTTTTTCCTCAGGAGCTTGTGAAAATGAATAACACCATGTTTTGGCATCTTCAGTTTCTTCCCTTTTTTATCTATCTATGTGATCTAATTGTTACAACATCTGATCTGTTAGATATTTAATAATGTAGTCGATCATGGGCTGTCATTACCTCAATAATTTTGAACACTGTATGATCTGTTCAATATTTTTATATTGTTTAGTAATGTTTTGATCAATTTATTTGTTGATCTCAGCAGTGGGTCAGTTTGTATGTGGCAGCGGTGGCCGTGCCTGGGGAGTCAATTGATTGGTGTGTGGCCCCTTATAGATCCTGCCTGGTGCACTGGGTCCTCCTGGTCTGGCGAGCAGCCTTATTGCGTCCCAGGGGGGAGTGGTACTTCCTTGCTGTCCTTGTTCACACTTTAACGGCGGGGTTCTCCCTCCCCTCAGGGCACCTCCTTTGTGTCAGTGGACCGCCCCTGCATGACACTCTCCCCATGTCCTGGCATGGGGAGGCGCCGTGCATTGGAGATCTGAGGTGTCCTTGATGCGGTGCGCCATTGCCAGGCGGCAGTATTCGTTGTGCCTTTGGAGTGAGTCACATTGACCACTCCATTGGCTCGACGCATGCACGGTTGGTCTTCTTCAAACGATATGCCCATGTGTGAGCATTACACATGAGGCAATTGTGTCATACGATCCTGTCCCCATTTAAATCAGGGCACCCGATACAACGGGGTGCTGCTGCTGGGACTCTGGGACACGCCACTACAGACACCATTGTCTGGAAGGTAGGGGACTGGATGGTGTCATACATATATTGGGGGAATTCATGGCCCACTCCAGTGTTGCTGGAAGGCAGGGCCCCCCTTAAGGATACCGCTGCACCATGGTGGTGACCAGAGGTCTCCTAAGTATTGATCTCAGGTTGTGGGATTATTGATATGCTTTCTCTAATACCCATACATTATCTCACCTGCATGGTTGAAATCAATGGCACAACCCCAACCGCGGCTGCAATTTGGTGCGGAAACTTGTGTTGAACATTGGGGGGTCCACTGTCCATCTCTCCCTGGCTCCTTTTGGGGCACAATGTGTTCCTCATGAAAATGGCGGCTGCTGCTGAGCCTACACAGTTGGTTTTTCGTGCTGATTGTCTTCACTGGTATGTTTTTATGTATGTCTGCTGCCCGTATGATGATGTAACATGTAACACTGTATGTACCTTTCCCTGTGACTTGCTATGACTAATATGATTATGATTATTATCTTATAGAACACAATATTCTGTGATCTGTTCTTATATACCAATTCCCCTGATAAATGTATGTATTCTCTCTCGAAACGCGTTGGAATTTTGGACCACTTTCAGACTTGACAACAGTCATTCTACATATGTTCTTATAACCTATGTTTTTATTGGTGATGTATACACCTGTTTTACATGTATACCTTTGTTTACCACTTCAGCCCCAGAAGATTTGGCTGCTCAATGAGCAGGCCATTTTTTTGCGATACGGCACTGCGTCACTTTAACTGACAATTGCGCGGTTGTGCGACGCTGTACCCAAACAAAACTGACATCCTTTTTTTTCCCACAAATAGTGCTTTCTTTTAGTGGTATTTGATCATCTCTGCAGTTTTTATTGTTTGCGCTATAAACAAAAAAAAGCGACAATTTTGAAAAAAACACAATATTTTGTACTTTTTGCTATAATAAATATCCCCAATTTTTTTTTAAAAAAAGCAATTTTTTTTTCGGTTTAGGCCGATATGTATTCTACATATTTTTGGTAATAAAAATCACAATAAGCGTATATTGATTGGTTTGCGCAAAAGTTATAGCGTCTACAAAATAGGGGATAGATTTATGGCATTTTTATTTATTTTTTTTACTAGTAATGGCGGCGATCTCCGATTTTTATTGAGACTGCGACATTATGGCGGACACATCGGACACTTTTGACATATTTTTGGGACAATTGACAATTATACAGCAATCAGTGCTATAAAAATGCACTGATTACTGTAAAATGTCACTGGCAGGGAAGGGGTTAACTGTGTCCCCTAGTGTGTGTTCTAACTGTAGGGGGGTGGGACTGTTAATAGGAGATGACAGATCGTGGTTCCTAGCTATTAGGAACTCACGATCTGCATCTCCTCTCCTCACAGAACAGGGATTTGTGTGTTTACACACGTCCCTGTTCTGCCCCTCGTGTCTGCGATCGCGCGTGGCCAGCGGTCATCGCGACCGCCGGTCACAAGCATCGGCACCCCTGGGGTGCAGTGCTTGTTATCCCGCTTAAAGGAGCAAACCTGCCGCAGTATAATGACGGCGGCTGGTCGGCATATTAACCTTTTAATATGACAATTTTGTGGGAAAAAAATAAAATCTTTATTTTGCAAAGAATTGTGGGAAAAAATTACACCATCAAAAAACTAACCATGGAATGCCTACTTTTCAAAAAGGGGTCATTTGGGGGGGTGTTTGTACTTTCCTGACTGACTCCATGACAGAATAAGTATGGGTTAAGCCTGCCTCCACTTCTCCCCTATAGGACCCCACTCCCATAAATATTTGCTCTGAGCCGGATGCCGCGTACACACGAGCGGACTTTCCGGCATACTTGGTCCGGCGGACCAGAGTCCTCCGGACAATCCAATCGTGTGTAGGCTTCGGCGGACTTTTTTTTCCCAAAAGTCCGCCGGACCTAGATTTGAAACAAGTTTTAAATCTTTCCGTCGGACTCAGTTCCTGATGGAAAGCCCGTTCGCCTGTATACTGGTCCGACGGAAAGCCCGTTCGTCTGTATGCTGGTTCGATGGACCAGATACAAGGGCAGGGTATTGCATCTCGCGCTCGCTGCAATAGGAAAAACAAATTTTCCTATTGCGGCGAGCGCGGGGCATACCAGGCCCTTAAGTCTGGTATGGATTTTAAAGGGAACTCCCTACGCCGAAAAAACGGCGTGGGGTTGCCCCTAGAATCCATACCAGACCCCGATCCGAGCACGCAGCCCGGTCGGTCAGGAAAGGGGGTGGGGACGAGCGAGCGCCCCCCCTCCTGAACCGTGCCAGGCCGCATGCCCTCAACATGGGGGGGTGTGCTTTGGGGGAGGGGGCGCCCTGCGGGGCCCCCCACCACAAAGTACCTTGTCCCCATGTTGATGAGGACAAGGGCCTCTTCGCGACAACCCTGGCCGTTGGTTGTCGGGGTCTGCGGGCGGGGGGCTTATCGGAATCCGGGAGCCCCCTTATAATAAGAGGGCCCCCAGATCCCGGCCCCCCACCCTATGTGAATGAGTATGGGGTACATGGTACCCCTACCCATTACACCTAGGGAAAAAGTGTCAATAATAAAACACACTACACAGGTTTTTAAAGTAATTTATTAGACAGCTTATTAGACATTAGACATTTTAGGTCGTTGACCACTCCCCCTTATGCCGTCACAGTCCCAGCATGCCCAGGGTCTGTGACGGCATAAGGGGGCGGGGTCTCCGCCTATATAAGTCACATTGGAGCGCTCAGAGAGCATTCCAGCCAGAGAGACCGTCGTGTCAACATCGGAAGAAGAGAAGAAGAGAAGAAGCCAAGAAGGCAAGAAGCGAAGAAGCCCAGAAGCCCAGAAGTCCGGGCCTCCGCTGGCAAAAGAGCGGCATGAAGACAGTGGAGGAGCCGGCAGAAGAACTGGAACACCAGGAGAAGAGGCCAGAGAGAGCGGAGAAGAACCAACCGGACGCCGGGAGAAGAGGAACTGGAGGGACCCCCGAAGTTGGAAGAAGACCCCCAAAGCTGGAAGCTTTGTCTAATAAATTACTTTAAAAACCTGTGTAGTGTGTTTTATTATTGACACTTTTTCCCTAGGTAAATGAGTAGGGGTACCATATACCCCATACTCATTCACATAGGGTGGGAGGCGGGATCTGGGGGCCCTCTTATTTATAAGGGGGCTCCTGGATTCCGATAAGCCCCCAGCCCGCAGACCCCGACAACCAACGGCCAGGGTTGTCGGGAAGAGGTCCTTGTCCTCATCAACATGGGGACAAGGTGCTTTGTGGTGGGGGGCCCGCAGGGTGCCCCCTCCCCCAAAGCACACACCCCTCATGTTAAGGGCATGCGGCCTGGCACGTTCAGGAGGGGGGGGCGCTCGCTCGTCCCCACCCCCTTTCCTGACCGACCGGGTTGTGTGCTCGGATCGGGGTCTGGTATGGATTCTAGGGGTGACCCCACGCTGTTTTTTCGGCGTAGGGGGTTCCCTTTAAAATCCATACCAGACTTAAGGGCCTGGTATGCCCCGCGACGGGGCTCGCAAGGTGTCAATCTCGCCGATAAAAGCGGCAAGATTGACTTCCTTTTCTAGTCTTCTTTTGAGTCACGTTCAAAATGAACGGACTTGTCCGTGTGTGGGCAAGTCCGTTCATTCTGAAAGTCCGCCAGAAAGACGGACGGGCCTAGCCTGCCGGAAAGTCTGGTCATGTGTAGGCAAGTCCGTCCGTTCAGGTAGTCCGCCGGAAAGACCGGCGGAAAGACCGTCGGACCAAGTCTGCTGGAAAGTCCGCTCGTGTGTACGAGGCAAGAGGCTGCGTTACTTTTTTGTCCTCCCCCTAAGGACCGGTTTGGTATGCAACTACCTGAAGTTTTTCCTCTCCACAATCAAGACTGGCCAACGATGACCACTGGGAAGACAGGTCGCGATACTCTAATATCCACTCAGCCTACCTGGTCCAGTTTGATTATGGAAGCAGGACTGAATTGCAGATCTGTGTTCATGCCGTGTGCGATGTATACACATTTATATTACATATTCCATGGCAGCAGTTTGCGTGTTTTTTTTCTGTTTGTCTGTTTTCTTCCTTGGCTCTAGTGTCTTCCAGTCTATGGCAGCTGGAGCACATTGCGTTCCAAGTTGCTGCTTTCTCTTCCAACCGGGCGTCCCTGGGTTACTCCTGCCAAGGGGCTCAGCGCATGTGCGCTGTAGGCGGCAGTGGCGTCATTTCAGTGGAGAAATTGAATCAGCGGTCAGTACTGTATCGATTGAGATTTCTCCGTGGGCAGCTTGCAGCAGTTTCTCTAAATGCTGTGTGCAATCATCACAGCCCTGCATTAACACCCTTGTATGCTGCCTGTGTGATTCTGCTATGGTTTAATCATCTGTGCAGGTTGTCTGTCTGTTACACTGTGGATGTTTCACTAACCCCCTTGTGTAGCAGGTATGAGAGGGTGGGTTTAACCCTTTCCTTTCTATCCTATTTTGCTTTTTTTTAGTCCTTCAAGGTCAGAATGACAATACGCGGCACAAGATGATAAAGACCTCATTAGGTCACAACATTCCTCTTTCAGATGTATTTGGCATAGGTCACCGTCAAGGTCCAGCCTCCATAGTAGAAGCTATGAATCCTCCTTTACACACCCACCGCTATGTCAGCCGCTCCAAGGAGGGAGCCTGCTGGGGATGCGGGAATCCGGTCCCAGTGGTCAAGTCTCTGTATGAGCTATGCTAAGCCCAGGCGGTTGGAAAAGGGGACGGTGATTTCCAGCAAATGGAATCTCTGGTGAGGCACGTGGTGCAAGAATCCTTTAAAGACTGGAATACAAGCCACACGCAAAGTTCAACAGCCATTGATATGACTTTTGATACATCTTTGATTCAGAGACTGTAAAGTTGGTTTGGGGCTGAATTCAGGGTCGCATCGAAGTCACACTCCAAAGTCGCATTTTAAATCTCGCGACTTTGGGGTCTCAATATTGGAGACGTAGTCTTAGAGAGAGTGTTCTATCTTCCCCGTTCCTAACGGAACTAGGGGACATCATTTTGGATGAGTGGAGCAAGGTTGTAAGATATACCTCCCTTCTGAGCAAACATATCGCTTTTCCTTGGAAGATGCAGTGAATAGCAGGAAAGTCAGCTTGGGCTCTTGTGGCCATTTTGAAAAGGATGAAAATGTGGGTGGAGAATGTGGACGCAGTATTTAGGAGCATTTTCAGAAACGCTGTAGTTCAGGAACTGGAGCTAGTGTTGGTTTCCATGGTGAGGCTCCAATTGAAATCATCCGCATTGTGGCCCGGGTTATGTCAGTTACGGCAAGTGAGTGTTATGGCTGGGGCCTGGGCTTGTTGATCCCACTTCTAACAGGTTAATTTAGCATTCCCTTTGAGGGAGCTTCATTATTTGGCAAGCTGGATAGCACCGCAACCCGGGCCAGAGTTGGCAAGTTGGGGTCCTGTCTCAGGACCAGGTGCCTGATAGGCTGGAAGACGACAGTCTAGAGAACAAAGTTTAGAGCGTGCGAGGGTCGCATGTTTTTACAGACCAGGTTGGGTTTTTAGGAAGAGCTAGTGAGGAGACCAGATATTCCCTGAGAAGTATGCTAAAAGCCTGAACTCGGGTATCCAAGTAGCTACTGAGTTTGGGCCTCAGACTATTGGGATGTCAAAGTGGTCTTTTTGGGACATGCATGGTCCATCAGAAGTCCTCCTCATCACGAATTCATTACAATGGACTTTTACCTCACTCTGAGATAAAGGAAGCGTATACGCATGCTTACGTAAGTCACTGGTGTCGCAAAGTGCTGCTGTGCCAGTGTCCGAATGCGAGAGATTTCAGGGCACATACTCGCCCCTCTTTATGGTCATGAAGAGGAACAGCATGCGGAGGCCGGTTTTGGACCTTGCGCACCTGAGACAATTTTCAGCAAAGAAGAATTTCAAGGTGGAAACATTGTCTCTGATTCATAGGGGGTCCACCCAGGCGACTGCCTTGTTTCCAATATACCTAAGATGCTTACTTTCATGTGTCCATTGTAGAAGACTTCCACAAGTTTCTTCGGTTTGCTGTAGATCAAGACCAGCTCCAACATCATTCAACATCAGGGCATTCAACATCACCCTGTGTGTTTTCAGGGTCTTATTGGTTGTTATAGTCTTTATAAAAACAAGGAGCATACGCCTGCATAGTTACGTGGATGTCCTTCTCCTACTGTCCCAAAACAGAGGGCAGCTGCTGGAGCCCAGTGAATAAATATGAAACAAGAGGGGTTGGGGAGCGCTAAATAAGTGACCAAAAAATTAAATATATATATACCAAAGGAATCCTTAAAATGTGAGTAAATTCAAATGAAAAAATACCAGCCTGCCCATAAAAATAAACTTGAGTGAACAAAATTCATAAAACTGAATACCAGTGAACAATAATAATTGTGCAATCGTGACATGTGATGTCAAAAAAAATATATTATAAAATAATTATATATCAAATATAAATTAGCATCAATAACAAAGTCCATCCAGAATTGGTGCAAGATCCTGATGTAAATCTTTGATAACAAAAACGTGAGCAGCAAAATCCCTTCACCATCACTAAAAAAGATTCACCAATGTGCTCATAGAAATGGATGTCCGCTTACCAGATGGAGTTGACCAATTTAATTAAAAAAAGGTCAAATAGGCTTTAGCAAGATATTGCTTTCTGCAATGGAGAAAAATATACCAAACTCTTGTCCTCACATCACAGGGTCTCACGCATGGGATATAAAATAGATGGAGAGGAACCGAACATAGTGTAATACCATTTATTAGGAATAAAAGTAAAAACAGAACATAGCCAAATGGCTACTCACATAGAAGGTGCCATCGCCCGGCACTGAGGCTGGAAAGCGTATCTAAGGATGGAGAAATCCGATCTATGGGAGAAGTTTCCCGGATAATCACGGCAGCAGCGTGCGTTCCACCCTCGACGGACAGACAAACCACGGAGGCCGGAAGTGATGTAATTGCGTGACCAAGTACCGCCTCGACGTACGTTTCGTTTTACACGTCTTCAGGAAGTGTACTTGGTCACTATGGAGACAGTTTAAATAGAGTATAAAATTTGCATAAAGAGGAGGGGTTGAATGCTTCACAGCCTCAGTGCCGTTCATAGAACACCGTACAACCTTCTCAAATAGCAGTTTGATTGACAAAGGTAGATTCGCTTCAACAAAATCATTTACACAATATGAATATTTGTATATATTATTACTAATAGGAAATAAGTTTCAATATTGAAAATGAAATGAAGAATATTCCGCCAATACCTAACTATGAAAAATAAGACAATTGAAAAATAAAAATAGATATAAAAACTTTTATATATTCACTAATCATAGTGAGTATAACTCAATATGAATTGAGAATAAGAATAAGAAACCGGCTAAAAAAGACTAAGGCCCAACAGTATATAGAAAAAATGTCATATATAAAAAAATTTATATAATGAATAAAAAAAAAAAAAAAAAAAAAATAAAAATTTTGAAAAAAAATAAAAAATAAAAAATATTAAATAAAAATGAAAAAATTAATTAATTAATTGAATAATAATCAAATCAACAAATTAATGTTTTAGAATAGTGAATATAAACTTTCAATTTAAAAACAATATTCAATAGACAAAAAATATTAGTAGAAATTAAATGATAAATATTAGGAAAAATTGATTAATTATGTCTAAGAAGAAACCAGCATAAACCTAATCATTAGTCAAAAAACAATTTAAATCTAGTTCAATATTCAGGCCCTGCGGCTGCATCGTTTGTAAACGGTACAGCCACTGGGTCTCATTCTGAGAAACAGCCTTTTTAAGGTCAGTACCTCTCCAATTGGGGGTGATCTTATCTATACCATAAAAAGTAAGTAATCGGGGGTCTCTATTGTGGACCATACGGAAGTGCCGTGATACACTATGGTTTAGATAACCTTTAGAGATGTTGGCTACATGTTCGTTGATACGAACTCTCAATTTGCGAGTGGTGCGACCTACATATTGGATTGAACAGGGGCACTCCAACACATAAGTAACATAGCTAGAGTTGCATGTAATCAGAGGTTTTATGGAGAATTCTTGTCGGGTAACCTTGGAGTGGAATTTAGAAATCTTTTTCCCTGCTCTATTTGTAGTACGGCAGGCCTTGCATCTGGTGCAATAATAGAAGCCTGATCCATCCAAAAAGGTAGACAGTTTTTTTGGGGGGTCAGGCACATTTGGGGCTATCATATTCCTAAGTCCTGGTGCGCGTCTATAAATAAACTTTGGTTTGGGGGGGGAGCCCAGAGCTCAGGTTTTTTCAATGCTCCTCAAATTCGGCTGGCAGCTGAATCTGGAAAAGTCACCGAGCCCACTCAGTCTCCTTTGTGCCACGGGGCTCAGTTCAATATAATCAAGGGAACCATTGTCTTGACTCTGGATTCCGATGTTCTGGAACAGAATACTCCTGGCCCTGTCTTCTTCCCACCTGCATGCCTTTCAGTGTCTAAAATGATTGGCACTATGCTGTCTATGGATCCAAGGGTCAAGTGGAAGCTTGAGAAGGCTTCCGGAAGGGATTTCTCCAGCAGTGGGAGCAGGAAGCAGAATTAAGGTCATCTACATAACCTCAGTCATGAGAGCGAGTCCCCTGGTGGCTGCAATGGAGAAACTGTCTCATTTGCCATTCCATTGCCCCATTTCCTGGTTCACAATCACGTCCGATGTTAGCAATACAGAATGGGGGGCTTGCTGCCTGTCGGGGATAGCTCAAGGCAGGTGGGGCTGTCAATTTCACAGATTGTGTTGCACATTCTGAAACTACGGGCAGCCTTCTGCACTCTACAGGCCTTTCACGATGTAAGGAAGGGAGCGTCAGTGCTCGTAGGTTAGTCTACACTACGGCAGTCTCCTACATTAAAAGACAAAGGGGGACTGGCAGTCTGTTCTCTATTACAGGAAGCAGAGCCAATTATGTCTTGGGCTCAGAAGATTCAAGCCTACACCTCAGCGACTTATGTCCCCAGAGTCTAAAAAATTTAGCAGACTTTTCCAGAGTCCAATTGGACATCAATGAATGGTCTCTTCTACATGTGGGGGTTTTCAGGCACAGATGCCCTGATGGATCATTGGAAATGCGGTAGGACCTGTGCATTTCTTTCAGTCCTGGTCAACCTTGTGTTTCTACGAAGACTCCGAACAGAGGTTTTGGAGGTAGCGGCAGTGATGTCTTGTAGGTCAATTAGGCCATGGTTCCCCTTGCTAACACAGTTCAGCTTCTGGAACCCAGTGCACCTTCTCCTCAAGCCAGACCTTCTTTCACTGGGTGCAATTCTACATCCATGTCCAGCACGGTTGCTCCTGAAAGCCTGGTTCTGGAGATTGGAGGTCCTCGACTGCTCCTCCAGAGTCATCTCCACTCTCTTGAATACTAAAAGAATGAACGCAAAGTTTTATGGGAGAATCTGGTCAAGGCTTGTTCAAATACACGTCTGCTGCTGACAGATCATGTAGTGATCTAGAAGTTCTAAATATTCTAGGCTTCCTCTAGTCGGATTTAGATCTGGCTCTATCGCTCGGAGTTCAAGTGTCAGCTTTATCGGCCTTAACAGGTGTATCCTGATCTAGGCATCTTTCCCTGTCCAACAATTCTTCAAGGGAGCAGCTAGGCTCAGACCTCGGAGTAAGCGGAGATTTTCCAAATGGAGTCTCCCTCTCGTTCTCCACTCCCCCTCGGGAATGGGAGCGGAGTGTGCTAGGGCTGTCTCCGTTAAAGGCCTCTCTGTCAAGTTCGCCTTTTTGCTGGCTATCACATCGGCATAAAAAGCCTCAGAAATTGATTCACTGGTTATAGAGAACTTTGCTTAATGTTCTTTCCAATTTGAGCGGTGCTGTTACCAATGCTTGATTCAATTCCCATGTTTTTCCCATGCATGTCTAGTAAACAGGGAATCCTGAGTTGACTCCCAGCAGTGCCTTCCTTCAGTTCTAGGAATCACCCAGATATTGTGAAGCTTTAGCTACAAAGCTACAACTTCCTTCAGGCTTCAGAACCCCTGTTCATTCTTTGCCAAAAAGGACAGATAAACGTGCCTCATCTGGAATGATTGTGGCACGGATTGCCTAGGCCATCCAACAGGCTCACAGAGCCAAGGGCTTGGCTCCTTTGGAGGGTATGTCTGTTCACTTGGTGAGGAGTGAGTCTACATCTTGGGCAGCTTCGCAGCATGTGGTTCCCAATCAATACATTTATGGCTCATTTTTGTGTAGAGTCTGCTTCCTTATCCTCTGTTTATTTTGGCTTGCAGGTCCTGTCTGTTGACAGTACAAATTAAACCCTTTGGGTTAGCATTGCCCGCCCATTGGGTGTATGGCAAGTTAGTTCCCATACGTATGCTGCCATGGAATCGGTCAGAAAAACTGAAAATGTCCTATGAAATACTTACTGTAATTTTTCTTACCAGATGGACTCCATGGCATCAGGAATTCCCCCCCCCCCCCCCCCCAGTATCTTGAGTAGGCTAGTTACAGAACGCGGCTTCTTGCTCAGAGCAAAGATTTATGGGAGTGGGTTCCTAATGAGCTGCTAATGTATATGGTGAAGGACATCACATGGTGTTTCACAAGCTTTAAATTCACTATTTTAAGGATTAAGAGAGCACATTTAAAGGAGAACTTTTTTCAAGAATACAGAATACACTATGTTATCGAAAGTATTGGGACGCCTGCCTTTCCACACACATAAACTTTAAAGGCATCCCAGTCTTAGGCCGTAGGGTACAATATTGAGTTGGCCCACCCTTTGCAGCTATAACAACTTCAACTCTTCTGGGAAGGCTGTCCACAAGGTTCAGGAGTGTGTCTATGGGAATGTTTGACCATTCTTCCAGAAGCGCATTTGTGAGGTTAGGCACTGATGTTGGAGAGAAGGCCTGGCTCACAGTCTCTACTCTAATTCATCCCAAAGGGTCAGGACTTTGTGCAGGCCAGTCAAGTTCCTCCACCCTAAACTCGCTCATCCATGTCTTTATGGACCTTGCTTAGTGCACTGGTCCAAATCATTTGGTGTTTTTCAGGGGTTGTGCTTGGCCCCTTACCTTCCAACAAGACAATGACCCTAAGCACACAGCTAAAATAACAAAGGAGTGGCTTCACAACAACTCCGTGACTGTTCTTGAATGGCCCAGCCAGAGCCTTGACTTAAACCCAATTGAGCATCTCTGGAGAGACCTAAAAATGGCTGTCCACCAACGTTTACATCCAACCTGACAGAACTGGAGAGGATCTGCAAGGAGGAATGGCAGAGGATCCCCAAATTCAGGCGTGAAAAACTTGTATCTTTCCCAAAAAGACTCATGGCTGTATTAGATCAAAAGAGTGCTTCTACTAAATACTGAGCAAAGGGTCTGAATACTTAGGACCATTTCAGTTTTTCTTTTTTAATAATCTGCAAAAATGTCAACAAGTCTGTGTTTTTCTGTCAATATGGGGTGGTGTGTGTACATTAATGAGGACAAAAATGAACTTAAATGATTTTAGCAAATGGCTGCAATATAACAAAGAGTGAAAAATTTAAGGGGGTCTGAATACTTTCCGTCCCCACTGTATATTATGCATTGATTTATGTTTGATGACAAGTTGTTAAGTTTTTTAATTATAGTCACTGGGATATTGTCATTATATATGGAGAGTACCTACGGTGTTATGGTTAGGGCTTGTTCACACTTGACTAAATTTATAATGCTCCTATAGCGTTAGCAGGGCTTTTTTTCAGCGGGAACGCAGGGGAAAGTAGTTCCGGCACCTCCAGCACTGAATGTATGTAATGGTAAGCGGTACTGGGATGTGCTGGAGGGTTGATGCTGGCTTCTGGGGGGGTCTAATGTTGCTGGGGGATCTATTGTTTAGGAAAACAAGGTGGTGAGATCAATTGTTGCTGGGAAGAATCAAATGTTGAGAGAAGGATCTATTGTTGCTAGAGGGTCTATTAATGCGGGCTGTGGGGGATCTATTGTTGCTGGGGGACTATTTTTTAGGAAAGGGGCCTATTGGTGCTGGGGGATCTTACATTGCTAGGGGGGTCAATAGTTGCTAGGAGGAATCTACTGTTGAGGGAGGGGTCTATTGTTGCTGGCTGCTGGGAGATTTATTGTTGATGGTAGGGGTCTATTATTTCTGGGGTAGATCTGTTGTTGCTCTGGGGGTTCTTTTTTTGCAGGGGTTATTTTGTTGCTGGGGTATTTGTTGTTGCTGGGGGGGTATCATTTGTTATCACTAACAAATTCCATACACTTTTGGGGGGTTGAACAAAGGGACTGTGCTTGGAGGCAAGGGGTGACTTGAAAGAGGGGAGTACCTGCACCTATTTTATGAGAAAAAAAGCCCTGAGCAATAGTATGGGTGTTAGACTCGCTTTAATATGGGCATTAGACTGGCGTTTTACAGGCGTTAATAATGAGTTAAAAATGCTCCCCAAATGCCCTATGGGCAGTTTTGAAGCGTTTAATGAGTGTAAAGGTGCATTAAAACTGCTGCACAAGCGTCTATTCCATTACAGTTAAAAAGCTAATCTTAACGCCTCGCAATCACACCGCAACTGCCTGCCAGAGCATTTGCGAAGCGCTACCATAGACTTGAATGAGATGTGATGAAAGGCTTCAAACGCCTCCTGACTCGACATGAGGCTTCAATTTTATAAGCGACACAACGCTAAGAACTCATGTTTTGATAGTGTGAACAGCACTATGTGCTGTTGATTGTATCATTTGCACAGGCATTTGAGGGGCATTTTTAATGCCCCCTAAATGCCTGCTTTTAATGCCAGTGTGAAATTAGCCTTAGGCAGGAGGGTGTCACGATTTTTGCTTATATGCAATCATGTTTGAAGTTTATAAGGATATTTTTTTCATTTCGTTCATTTGTCTTGACTGGTCAATGTTGTCACCGTTATTGTTAAAGGGGTTGTACAGTCAGAAGGTTTTTTATCTTAATGCATTTTATGCATTAAGATAAAAAGTCTCCTGTGTGCAGCAGCTCCCTCAGCACCCCCTAAAACTTGCCTGAGTCCCATCTCTATCCAGCGATGTTCACAAATGCCTCAGCCGTCGGGGACTCTCTCTCCTGATTGGCTGAGACACAGCAGCGACGCCTCTGGATCCCGCTGCTGTCAATCAATCTCAGTTAGCCAATCAGGAGAGAGAGGGGTGGGGCCAAATGGCAGCTCCGTATCTGAATAGATACACGGAGCTGCAGCTCAGCTCGGATGCTCATAGCAAGCTACTTGCTGTGAGGGCACTCAACAGGAGAAAGGGGCCAGGAGCACCGAAGAGGGACCCAAGAAGAGAAGGATCTTTACTGCCCTGTACAAAACCACTGCACAGACAGTGATTTAAGATCCTACTACCCTCTCTCAGTCATTATATGGTTAAACTATTTAATGTACTGGGGTCGGGAATGTTTTTCGCTAAGGAAACTCTCCAAGACCACATCTCGGTGATTCCAAAAGAGGACAATACCCTACATCTTGTGGGAGCTATAAGCCAATATCCCTACTGAATATCAACCTCAAAATTTTCACCAAAATTATAGCGACTAGATTGCAGCAACATCTACCACATTTGGTTCATTTGGACCAAGTAGGCTTTGTACCATCCAGGGAGGCTAGAGACAATACAGTCAAGATCCTTAATCTGCTACATGTAGCCAATACCACTAATACTCCATGTTTTTTTTATGGGAACAGATGTCGAAAAGGCCTTTGACCAGGGTCATTGGTCCTTCATGTTGTCAGTCCTAAGATATGCAGGATTTGGACACACTGGGGGTCATTTACTATAGCGCCAAAAAATTATCCTGCAGTACCAAAAAATAACTCTCAAAAAAGGCCAGAAAGACTTCAACTCTCAGAAAGCACCAGCGCTAATGCAAATGGAAAGCAGCGCTATTGCCGGCAATAATGCCTGTCAGATCACATATGCTGGAATAGTTGGACGTCAATGGGGCTCGAACCTGCAAAATCCAAAGTTCTCACTGAAGGCTTATATGCAAGTTCTTTGCCATAAAAAGTGTTTGGAGACCTGGGTCCTGCCCCAGGGGACGTGTATCAATGCAAAATAATTGTTTTTAAAAATGACCGTTTTTTCGGGAGCTGTGATTTTAATAATGCTTAGAGTGAAACAATAAAAATGTAATATTCCTTTAAATTTCATACCTGGGGGGCGTCTATAGTATGCCTGTAAAGGGGTGCATGTTTCCTGTGCTTAGAACAATCTGACAGCAAAATGACATTTCAAAGGAAAAAAAGTCATTTAAAACTACTCGCGGCTATTAATGAATTGCCGGTCCGACAATACACATAAAAGTTAATTGATAAAATCGGCATGGGAATTCCCCATAGTGGAACCCCGAACCAAAATTTAAAAAAAAATGGCGTGGGGGGGTCCCCCTAAATTCCATACCAGGCCCTTCAGGTCGTGTATGGATATTAAGGGGAACCCCGGCCAAAATTAAAAAATTTTAAAAAATGGCGTGGGGTCCCCCTCAAAATCTATACCAGATCCTTCGGGTCTGGTATTGATTTTAAGGGGAACCCCGCACCAAAATTTTTAAAAAAATGGCGTTGGGTCCCCCCAAAAATCCATACCAGACCCTTATCCGAGCATGCAACCTGGCAGGCCACAGTAAAAGAGGGGTGATGAGAGAGCGCCCCCCCTCCTGAACCGTACCAAGCCACATGCCCTCAACATTGGGAGGGTGCTTTGGGGTAGCCCCCCAAAGCACCTTGTCCCCATGTTGATGGGGACAAGGGCCTCATCCCCACAACCCTTGCCCGGTGGTTGTGGGGGTCTGCGGGCGGGGGGCTTATTGGAATCTGAAAGCCCCCTTTAACAAGGGGACCCCCAGATCCCGGCCCCCCCATGTGAAATGGTAAGGGGGTACAAAAGTACCCCTACCATTTCACAAAATAAGTGTCAAAAATGTTAAAAATTACAAGAGACAGTTTTTGACAATTTCTTTATTTAAATGCTTCTTCTTTCTTCTATCTTCCTTCAGTTTCTTCCTCCTTCTTCTTCTGGTTCTTCTGGTTCTTCCTCCGGTGTTCTCATTCGGCATCTTCCTCCGCGGCGTCTTCTTCCCTTCTTCTCGGGCTGCTCCGCATCCACCATGATGGGAGGCTCCCGCTGTGTGACGCTTCTCATCTTCTGACGGTTCTTAAATAATGGAGGGCGGGGCCACCCGGTGACCCCGCCCCCCTCTGACGCACGGGGACTTGACGGGGACTTCCCTGTGGCCTTCCCTGTGACATCAGAGGGCGGCGGGGTCACCGGGTGGCCCCGCCCTCCGTTATTTAAGAACTGTCAGAAGACGAGAAGCGTCACACAGCGGGAGCCTCCCATCATGGTGGATGCGGAGCGGCCCAAGGAGAAGGGAAGAAGACACCACGGAGGAAGATGCCGGACGAGAACACCGGAGGAAGAACCAGAAGAAGAAGAAGATGGAGGAGGAAACCGAAGGAAGATAGAAGATAGAAGAAAGAAGATAGAAAAAAGAAGAAGCATTTAAATAAAGGAATTGTTAAAAACTGTCTCTTGTCATTTTTGACACTTTTTTGTGAAATGGTAGGGGTACTTTCGTACCCCATTATAATTTCACACAGGGGGGGCCGATATCTGGGGGTCCCCTTATTAAAGGGGGCTTCCAGATTCTGATAAGCCCCCTGCCCGCAGACCCCCCACAACCACCGGGCAAGGGTTGTGGGGATAAGGCCCTTGTCCCCATCAACATGGGGACAAGGTGCTTTGGGGGGCAATGTTGAGGGCATGTGGCCTGGTACGGTTCAGGAGGGGGGCTCTCTCTTGTCCCCCCTCTTTTTCTGTGGCCTGCCGGTTGCGTGCTCGGATAAGTGTCTGGTATGGATTTTGGGGGGGACCCCCCGCCATTTTTTTTATCTTGGCGTGGGGTTCCCCTTAAAATCCATACCAGACCTGAAGGGTCTGGTATAGATTTTGAGGGGGACCCCACGTCATTTTTTTTTACATTTTGGCCGGGGTTCCCCTTAATATCCATACCAGACCTGAAGGGCCTGGTATGGCATTTGGGGGGACCCCCACGCATTTTTTTAAAATTTTGCTTTGGGGTTCCCCTTAATATTCATACCAGACCCAAAGGGCCTGGTAATGGACTATGGGGGAATCCGGGCCTTGTTTATCAATGAACTTTTATGTGTATTGTTGAGACCGACAATTCATTAATAGCCGGTGTCTTGCCGAGAAAGTTCCCCCGGCAGATAAGGACCCCCCTGTACTGCGCATGCGCTGCACTTGCACAGTACGAATGACTATGGAGCCGCAGAAAGTCTCCGAAGTTGAACAGCTGATCGTCAGCTCTATACAGCGCCTGCGCACTACATTCTGGGGTTCAAGCCCCACCATCCAAGTGGATATAGAGTCAGAATAAAAATATGCCGAGCGAAGCGAGGCCATGCCCGAAGCGTGGCAAGCAAAGCGAGCCCGCGAGGGGCCCTGTTACAGGCGCCCTGTACAGCTGACTCACAGGTGTTCAGCTTCGGCTATTTTCGGTGGCTCATACTGCGCAAGCGCTGCGCCTGCACAGTACAGGGGAGTCCTTATACGCCTGGGGGAACTTTCTCGGCAGAACATCGGCACTAGCACTAGCACTTTTAAATGACTTTTTTCTTCCTTTAGAAATATAATTTTGCTGTCAGACTGTTCTAAACATGAGAAACACACGCCACTTTATAGGCATACTATAGACACCCCCCAGGTACGAAATTTAAAGGAATATTACACTTTTATTGTTTCACTTTAAGCATTATTAAAATCAATGCTCCCGAAAAAACAGACATTTTTAAAACTTTTTTTGCATTCATACATGTCCCCTGGGGCAGGACCCGGGTCCCCAAATGCTTTTTATGACAATAACTTGCATATTAACCTTTAAAATTAGCACTTTTGATTATTCATGTTCGTGTCCCACAGAATTTAACGGTGTTCGCACAAATTTTTTGTCTGTTCGCATGTTCTGCTGCGAACCGAACAGGGGGAATATTCAGCCCATCCCTAGTTCTCATTGAGAATCATGGGGTACAACTTGTCAAGCAACTCAGAGGTCCAAAGTCGCCCAACTGTGAAATATATATATTTTAATAGAAAGAAGCTCTCATTTATACTTGCATTTACATCAGTAGAAGAAATTGAGTACTGTCCGTGATACTTTTTTTATTTGCACTAACATACAATTTTTCAGGACAAGCTTTCGGGGTATGTCCCCTTCTTCAAGGTCAAGGCAGTACTGATTCACAAATTTTTAAGCAGCATGTTAAAGAAAAAAAAAAAAAAAGGGGAAAACCAAACACATACAAATCAACGGTAATAAAGATAGCAGCAGAGTTAGTGAGATAAGACAGAGGAGAGAGCTATAGAATGCAGGGGGGGATACTAGTCACAGAGGAGTCGTAAAACTTTAGCATAATGTGTAAGGAAACCAATATCTAAATTCAGGACGTTATTTTTCGTGTCAAAAAGAAGTATCATTCTTAGTTCAAACGTTTTCCTTTCCTGGATAGTTCTGAAATTCCCTTTAAGAACTAAAACATTGAGGTCTTCTATAGTGTGGTCCGGCTGTGAGAAATGATGTCCCACAGGTGTGCATAAACTGTCTTCTTTATGTTCTTTGATGGTATGTCTGTGCAAATTCATCCTTGCTTGCAACTTCTGTCCTGTTTCACCAACATAAGATCCTTTGCTGCACCTTTTGCATTGGATAAGGTACACAACATTACTGGAGGTATAGCTGTAAGATCCCATGATATTGAAGGTCCCATTTGTGTGTGTAACACTTTTGGATAGATTGATCTGGCTGCATAGTTTGCAGCGTTTTTTATTGCAGGGTTTGCTTCCATTATTTGTGACTTCATAATCAGAGTGAAGTTTCCTGCTGATTAGTTTGTGTCTGAGGTTGGGTGGTTGTCTGAAAGCCAATAATGGGGGTTGTTGGAACATTCCTTTTAGAGTTTCATTCTCTGTTATAATGGGTTGTAAATCTTTGATTATCTTTTTGATCCCTTCTAGTGCTGGGTTGTATGTGGTGACTAGAGGCACTTGGTTATTTGTTTTTTTCTCTGTGTATTGGAGGAGATTTTCTCTTCGAGTTTTCAAGGCTGTGTTTATGCTGTTGTTGATGTTTTTTTCTTTGTAACCTTTCTTATGGAAGGAGTCTGCCAGTGTTCTGAGATGTTTATCTCTGTCTTCTGGGTCTGAACAAATTTGGTGGTATCTGATGGCCTGGCTGTATATGATGGCCCGTTTAGTGTGTTGGGGGTGAAAAGTGGAACTATGAAGATAGCTGCATCGGTCAGTAGGTTTTCTGTATATCGACGTGTAAAGCTTGTCATCCCACAGTATACATTACTGTAGTGTCCAGGAAGTTGACATGTGTTTTCGAATAGTCCATTTTTAGTTTGATAGATGGGTGAAAAGTGTTGATCAATGAGAAGAATTGGTTTAGATTTTCTACACCTTCAGTCCATATCATGAATATATCATCAATATAGCGATAATATCTGTATGGCTTTTGTTGTATGCTGTTCAGAAATTTGTCCTCCAGGTCAGCCATAAATAAGTTTGCATATTGGGGTGCCATTTTGCTTCCCATAGCAGTACCCATACACTGGAGATAGATGTCATTATTGAAAGTGAAGTAGTTGTGTGTAAGAATTAATTCAATGAGCTGTGTCACATCTTCAGCCGTGTATTTGTGGTTTGGTGAGGATGATAAGAATCTGTGACATGCCGCCAACCCATCCTTGTGAGGGATGTTACTGTACAGAGATTCTACATCCATAGTGACTAGAAGTGTATTAGGTGGTAATTGTTGTATATTGTTAAGCTTGTTCAGAAAATCAGTGGTGTCTGGCAGGAAACTCGCAGTGTTCATGACTAAAGGTTTTAACATGTTTTCTACAAGGCCTGAGATATGTTCGGTAAGTGTATTCATACCTGTTATAATGGGTCTGCCTGGATTTCCTGGCTTGTGAATCTTGGGCAGCATGTAGAAGTCTCCAATTTCTGGATTATCCGGAATCGCACTGATGAGTTCTGAATGTAGGTGGCTTGGTATTGTCGCAATGAGACCTTTTAATTGCTTAGTAAAATCCTGGGTTGGATCATAATCCAGTTTTTTGTAGTAAGTAGTATTTGCCAGCTGCCTCTGGCCCTCTTGTATATATTTGTCTGTATCCATCACAACGACTGCTCCCCCTTTATCTGCTGGTTTGATGGTTATGGCCTGATTATTGCGCAGATCATGTACACCTCTTCGCTCCAGTGGTGAAAGGTTGTATAATATTTTCTTTTGCCCTGAGTGAAGTAGCACGATTTCAAAGTAGCATCAATGTGAACCAGGGCAAAGAGATTATTTTTTTGGTGCACAAATACACATTGAAATAAAATATAAGAGATATTGCACTTTCCCAAAACCACCACCCACAAAAACTAAAGAGAAAGGAAAGTAGAAGAAAAAAAACACAACAAAGCTCAATAATGTACTTTTATTTTACCAGCAGAAAAAAAAATGTACATTTACTAGCTTCAAAAAAATTTGGACAGGATATATGGTGCTACATTTAGCAATGGGATTTTAAGGGCCCTGCTTATAGGAGCTTATAATCTAAAATTTGACAAAACCTTAGAGTGGACACAGCTTTAATTTCAGTGTATAATGGGCAACACATCACATTTTTATCTGCAAGATTATAGAAACATACTTAACAGTCATTCTTAAAGACTTATTCAAAACACCCACCACCAGCCCACAATCCACACATATATACATTGGTGACCATGTTCAGCTGGAAGCTGCATTTCGGTGTACACGATTAAACAACAAGATCAAAAAGAGCAGGTCAGCAGATGCTTCCAAACGATGTTTGCATGATCAGACAGGAACAATACGCGCACAACATTGACAGCATGGCCACATAAACCCACTTTTGATTGAAAAAATGCACAAGAATTTCATCAAATATGCCTAGCTGGGCATTTGTCAATATGCACAATCTCATTCCTTCTCCCCCACAAATCACAGCAAAAAACCTGACCTTCTCAGGCCAAACAAACCTCCCCTACTGCAGGCCTTTATATAAGAGAGGTTGTATTGCACACTGACACACCCAATAGAAGTACACGCCCACCAGTATCTTTCAATCTGTCTCTTCATGTATGTCTAAAGTGATTGGACCTGATGGGGAAGAACACACAATACTATTCGCAACTGTGTTAGCCCTTGGCTATGTGCATCAAATCTCCAACTACAGGACAAAGATCAAAGTCCATTTGCATCCACATAAACAAAGCAACAGTTTTCTAAGCATATGTACCCGTGCAGTGTAAACCCTAAAATTTGAAATGTCCAAGTCCCTGGGCATGATTAGTGCTAATAAACATTAACATCAGTCCCTGGCTGCAATGAGCTTCCAATATAAAGTCCAAAATTAACTTTCTTACATTAGAACCTATTTCGACAGAAGACAAATAGAATGCCAGCATGTCTTTGGATTGTGGTGAGAAACCCACACAGGGAGAACATATAAACTTCAATACAAGGATTAGCATGTTGGGAAATTGAACCAACATCCCAGGTGCTGCTAGACAGAACTGCTACCCACTTAGCCACCAGGCAGCCTCACACATGTTCTCTGCTTCTCTGTGGTATGAACCAGCCCTAAGTCCATAGCCATGCTCAGTGTCACAAGCAATATACAATATATTGGCCTAAGTATTGGGACGCCTGCCTTTAAACGCACATGAACTGTAATGGCATCCCAGTATTAGCATTGGGTTCAAAACTCATTTGGCCCACCCTTTGCAGCTATAACAGCTTCAACTCTTCTGGGAAGGCTGTCCACAAGGTTTAGGAGTGTGTCTATGGGAATGTTTGACCATTCTTCCAAGTGCATTTGTGAGGTCAGGCACTGATGTTGGACGAGAAGGCCTGACCTACAGTCTCCTCTCTAATTCGTCCCCAAGGTGTTCTGTTGTGTTGAGGTCAGGACTCTATCCAGGCCAATCAAGTTCCTCCACCCCAAAATCACTCATCCATGTCTCTATGGTCCTTGCTTTGTGCACTGGTCCAAATGATTTGGTGGAGGGGGGATTATGATGTGGGGTTGTTTTTCAGGGGTTGGGCTTGGCCTCTTAGTTCCAGTTAACGGAACTCTTAAGGCGTCAGCATACCAAGACATTTTGGACAATTTCATGCTCCCAACTTTGTGGGAACAGTTTGGGGAAAGCCCCTTCCTGTTCCAACATGACTGTACACCAGTGCACAAAGCAAGGTCCATAAAGGCATGGATGAGCAAGTCTGGGGTGGAGAAACTTGACTGGCCTGCACAGAGTCCTGGCCTCAACCCGATTGAACACCCTTTGGCTGAATTAGTAGTAGAGACTGGGAGCCAGGCCTTCTCATCCAACATCAGTGCCTGGCCTCACAAATGCGCTTCTGGAAGTATGATCAAACATTCCCATAGACACACTAAACCTTGTGGACAGCCTTCCCAGAAGCTGTTCTAGCGGCAAAGGGTGGGCCAAATCAAATTTTAACCCTACGGACTAAGACTGGGCTGCCAGTAAAGTTCATGTGTGTGTAAAGGCAGGCGTCCCAATACTTTTGGCTAAATAGTGTATCTGGAAAAGACTTACAATGGTGGTGGAACGCTCCTACACATAAATACTACATTTAGACATAGTTATAGGACCTGGGAGATGAGACAACTTCTCTACACGAAGTAACATGGTTGTGATTTGAACCCAATCAGGGATAATAAGCAGAAGTTCTAACCTCTAAGCCATGGAGCTGCCACGTGTGAGAACCTCCTATACATAACTACACATAAACACTGCATTTCTTTGGACATACAGGTGATGGAATTACATTACTCAAGATTTATTCTTCTTGATTTATTCTGTGATATTTGGTGTTTTTTTGTGGGTGAGAGTAGAATATTACCCTCAAATTTTTGGGAATTACATTTTGCTTTCTGATGTTGGTACACATAACACATTTTTTGGGCTCAAATTATGAATATTTGGAAATGATAAAAAGCACAAAAAATTGTGATTCTTTTTAAATTTGCATCAGCAATGGTATTGTTTGTGGATTATAAAGACACCTGTGTGAGTTTGGGTAAAGATTGTTGTGAGATGGAGAGTAACAAGTGAAAGCGACAAAGAAAAAAATATTTTACCAAAACATCAAAACATTCCACATTCTAGCATTCTTAAAAACTAAATATTTTAAGTAGAAGCAACAATGTTGCAAAGGAAAATTTATTTCAGAGAAAGATACATTTCATCTCAACATTAAAAGGTTTTTTTGTGAAAGTTAGAATTGTTCCATTAGAATCAATGGCTAATACTTGATTTGGACTAGAATAGAGCAGATTTTTACTTCAAAAAAATGCTCTCTAATTAGCTCTCATTTTGGTATTTACTATAGCGCCGGGTAAAAAAGACACTTGAGTTAAAATGAGAGTTATTTTCAGGTCTGAGCATGCTCAGTTGTGTTGGCACCTAGTTGTACAAAAACGGGAATTTATCTCTTCTCAGACTTTTAAAGATATTTCAGTGTAGAAATCACTTTTTCACACAGTTTAAAAGCAGATTATCTTTAAATAATATACTGCATATTTCAGTACTATTTAGGCAAGTATATCATGCTCTAAACATTATTTCCATGTGCACTACTCCAGGTTTTAACAGAGTAAGGGTTTGGGCTCCATTTGGTTTCAGGGAACTACAGTAAATTCGATTTTGGGAGTATTTTTTCACCAGCGCTATAGTGAATACCATTTAGCGCTAATTAGCGCCGCAGCTCTATAGTAAATGACCCCCACTATGATTAACTGGATTTCTTCCATCCACTCTAGAGCCGCGTACACATGATTGGATTTTTCGACAACAAATGTTCGATGGGAACTTGTTGTCGGAAATTCCGACCATGTGTAGGCTCCATCGGTCATTTTCCGTCGGAATTTCCAACAAACAAAATTTGAGATCTGGATCTCAAATTTTCCGACAACAAAATCCGTTCTCGTAAATTCTGATCATGTGTACACAATTCCGACGCACAAAGTTCCACGCATGATCTCAATCAATTATGAGACGGAAGCGCTTGTTCTGGTAAAACTAGCGTTTGTAATGGAGATAGCACATTCCTCACGCTGCAAATTTTAAAATCTTTCAATGCAGCGCATTCTCCTCTTCTTTATAATGCTAGAATAATGAAGTTGTTTTGCTGCTGATGTTCACACAGAGTTCTGACAAACTGATTTCTTTATTATTTTTCGTGATCTCATGAATAATTTTTTTTTTCGTCAGATCTCCACAATAATGTTTAGAATTTTTGTTTATATCTATATAGATATATATATATATCTATATATATATATATCTATATATATATATAGATATATATATATAGATATATCTATATATATATCTCTATATATATTTTTTTTTTTATCCAGATCTTCTATTTTTTTTTTTTTTATAGTGATCTCCAAAAATGTTTTCTTTCGTTGTGTGTCAAGTTACCACAACACCATTATTATCTTGTATTTTTTAACCTCAAGGAGGTTGGTGTTGGTGTCCCTTGTTAATTTGACATTGTATTTTTGAAATGTACCTGCCTACTCACAAATAAACTGTCCTTTTTGAAGTAAAACACATAGACAAGTATTTGTGAAAAATAAATAGCCATTATATAACATTATATAAGAAACAAATGCAAAAACCACGTGTACTACTAGGGTCCAGACCGCACTATGCGGTCCTGGCCTGTATCCCTACAAGAGATAAAATTATATCTATGCAAAGATGAGAGGAGGCCATTTTTGAAGAAGGGAGAATAAATTGAAAAAAAATTAGGAACAATGGGGGGGGGAGGGAAGAGGGGGGGTGGTAAACAAGGGAGGGGAGAATAAAAGGATGTGGATTTGCAGAGTGCCTGAAAGTTATGGAATTTAGTTAATTATTTCCGTCGGAATTCATATGTCTCACATGAGAGGTTTAAGATTAATTCAGTCAGCAGTATCACTTTCAAATAGAGCTTTCCCCCCCCGTCAGAGAAAACGAAAAAATTCCAAAGGGTCCAAGTTTTGGAACATCGGTCATGTTGGTGCCTTGATGAAAGGACAAGGTTTTCCATTTTGTTTATTTCCTCTATTTTTCTAAGCCAGAGGCTGGGTCGATGGGTGTGGAGATTTCCAGTTGGGAGGGATACACATTTTGGCAGCGCCAAGGTGGTGGCGGATAACAGACTTCTTGTAAATTTTCTCCGGAATAGCGGAGGCATGAAGAAGAAAGAAGGCTGAGTTGTTATTGATTGGACGCTTCATGAATTAGTGTATGGTTTGACGGACCTCTTTCCAAATTTGTTTGAGTTTGGGACATGACCAAAAGTAATGCAAGAGTGTTCCTTGTTCTTCCTGGCATCGCCAGCAGCGGTCTGATGTTAAGGGAAAGATTTTGTTCAATTGTGATGGTGTAAAATACCACCTTGACAGGATTTTAAAATTAGTCTCTTGTATTCTTGTGCAGATGGAAGATTTGTATGTAAACCGAAGGACTAAATTTACAGTTTAGGTCTCGTTCCCAACTAGTTAAACAGGTGGATTTCTGGGGGTGTGATCAACAAGTTATATGTGATAGAGAATACATGCGGCAGAACTCCGGTGTCCGAACAGTACTCTTCAAGAGTGGGGAGGGGTTGACTAAAATTCCCAGATGGCAGTATGGACTTGAAGAAGTGGCGAAGTTGGAAAGCTCTCCAAAAGTCTAACCGGAATGTACCTGAGGAGTCCGTAAGGGCAGGTATTGACGGACAGTTCTCTGCTATCAGGAAGTGAGAGGCTTGAAAGTGGCCTGAGTTAAACAAATTTTGGAAGATTACATCATGAAATCCCAGCATGAACAGTGGGTTATATTAATATGGGAAATAACAGTGCGTTTTGAGAGGAGAGATATACTTGGGTTAAGAGATGTGAGCAGAGTCCTGTAGTGGGGCCAATAGGGGGTGGCGTTTCATATCCTTGGGCAACGACTGATAGCACCAAGGTGCTCTTTGGAGAAGTATTTCACGTTGGGCTTGTTTCAACCGAGGCCAGGGCTTGGTATCTTGGTGTCGACACCAGTCAATGAGCCTACCCAAGTGTGTTGCATGGTAATATGTTCGCATGTCTGGCACTGCCAAACCTTGTGTTGTTTGGGTAATGAAAGTAGTCTTCTATGTAGACGTGGTCTTTTGTGGGCCAAAATAAGGTCAACGACTGTGTCTGTTTAAAGCATCTGGAAGGGATATAAATTGGTAAAGCATGGAAGAGGTATAGAACTTTGGTAAGAATGTTCATTTTAAGTATATTGCAGTGGCCAAACCACAAATGTAGTCCAGTGTGCCATGTGTTTAGGAGAGTCCTGACTGTTTTCAGAAGTGGGGGCAAATTCAAGTCAAAAAGTTGTGAAAATTTAGGAGGGATGAACATGACTAGATATTTCAACACGTATTTCGTCCATTTTAATTTAAAGCACGCTTGAAGATGTGAGAGAAGTGGCTGTGGTTTACCCACCCCCATGGCTTCGGACTTGGCAAAAGTAATTTTCAGGTTTGATAATACGCCATAAATCTCAAATTCGTGCAGGAGGTTCGGTAGTGAGATTATGGGATTTGTAAGAGAGAACAGCATGTCATCTGCTGTTCTATTGAGAACCTCCAATGTTAACACAGGTGATATCGGGGTTCAGACATATTTTACATAAGAAAGGTTCCAATGACAGGGCAAAAAGAAGGGGTGACAGAGGGCATCCCTGTCTCGTGCCATTAGTAATCATAAAGGGGTCGGATAAGTCACCATTAGCTCTGACCCAAGCAGTAAGGTTATGCCCTGTACACACGATCGGACATTCCGACAACAAAATCCATGGATTTTTTCCGATGGATGTTGGCTCAAATTTGTCTTGTATACACACGGTCACACAAATTTTGCCGGAAATTCTGAACGTCAAGAACACGGTGACGTACAACACGTATGACGGCACCAGGAAAAGGACGTTTAATACCAAGTGTGCCACCCTTTGGACTCCTTCTGCTAATCTCGTGTTAGTAGAAGTTTGGTGAGAGACGATTCGCGCTTTTCAGCCTCGTGCTTTTCCGATCGTTACTGCTCTTCAGTTTGTGCTTGTGGGTTTGTATCTGGTTTTCAGTGCTTGCCCCCCTAAAGCGCACGCGAGGTCAGTATAAAATATATGGAGTACTTTGCAGGTAGGGGGGCCATTGATATGCCAGAAAATGTTTAATAAACATTTTAAAAATTATTTTTTTAAGTTAAACTGAAATAATATTTCCTTTGATTTACTGCTTGTGTTTCTTTTAGCTGTCTCCTAGGTTCTCCAATGGGCTTTTTTTTTTTTTTTTTTTTACATTTTCTTCAATAGTGCAAACATAATTTATTTGATATATGAGGTGACAATCTCTTCTTCAGCGAACTATTATTATGTTGTGGGTCTGCGACACACACATTGTTTTTTGTTGTTAATGTATGTAATGCATTACTGTTAAAAATATACATAATTTTCAGCACCACGAAAGAATTTTGCAGAGCCACGAAAACGGCATGATTGTGGCAAATCTCAAAGCACTGTGGGAGTTATTTACTAAAATCCACTTTGCACTACAAGTGCACTGCAAAAGTGCACTTGAAACTGCACTGAAAATGCACTTGTAGTGGAAAGTTGATTTGCCTTTAGTAAATAACCCCCATTTCAGTGTAAACACCAACTTAGTCCAAAAAATTATATTGAGCATTGAAAGAAGAAGCCACACATTGTTGAGTAGAAAATGTTTTACTCTGTGCACATTCACATGTGCGTTAGAAAAGGGTTTTTGATTATTACATTAGGGTTATTACATTTTAGTAATAACATTTTTGTTTTTTTGACAGTACAAATAGCCTTTTTGTGTTAAAACAGGCATGTTTAAAACCATAAAACAATACACAACTCACGAACTTACAAAGTTCAACTTTGACAAAGTGAAGGCAATATCAGACATTAGTATGTCCAAACTGTGTTGATCTTGCCTTCATCAGATGGGGTGATGTCACCCCTGTGAAAGCCAAATTTTGAAGATGCACACAAATTGAGAGTCAAAATGGGGATTTCCCTCCTGATCCCATGTCTAATGTCAACATGTGCTAACTCACAGCTACTTTAGTTGCGAAGAAGGGGTTGCACCCACCAAACGCGTACATTGATAGCCCGTGATGGCAGATGGCACATGTTGACACACTGTGTGCATCTTCAAAGTTTGGCTTTCAAGATACTTAAAAAATTTGTGAAAAATATCAAAAAAATTAAGACTTTAGGTGTTTTTTAGATTCGGCCTAAAACATCAATGATGTTTTTGAGTCGTTTTTCAATATCATTGATGTCTTCCTTGATCTTTTGTAAATCATGATTGCACACCATGATCTCCCCGATGAGGATGTGTGCACTTGCACTTGTGAAATGTGAATATTCTTCCACAACATCCACATCATCTAAAATTAAAAAACACACCATGTATTGTAAATATGCAGGCATCCATCTATTACCTGAAGCTGTGATCTCAGACACTCACCTGTTGTGGTCACTATTTCGCCCACTTTATAAACTTCTCCTTCCTCCACATCTTCTGGTTGTGGTGTGGTGATTTGCTTTGTCCCTGGTGTCCTCAGATGTCCCAAATCTTTTCTCCTCTATGTGAATAAAAAAAGGTATACTTAGCACACAGATATTTGAGGCCAGAAATAGTGATATGAAACATTGCTTGGAAGTGTCGTACAATTGTCTGTTTTGGCAGAGTTCCAAGCTGAAGACATTATTTTTTTTCCTTTCTAAAGCTGGAATACTTACCTTTTTTGTACAATTTTCACACATGGAGACACCCCTAGTATCTACTGGAGCACCTATGTGGGACACCCTAAAAAGTTTGTTCTGGTGTCCCACTAGTGCTCCTGTGTCCAGATGTGTAAACAGCTGCTGAGTGTCCTCTTCTTACACTGAATCAAGGTTGCATTTCATTCTAGCACAAACCCATCTAGACAACAATGTCATAAACTTCTTTTAATATAAATAGGCCTGAACAAATGTAGTTAGCCTGTATCTACCAAAAACATCGTATTAGTGGGCAAACGAATGATGTTTACTATGAACGATTACTGAGCCCACAAACCTGAAAGTTGGCATTTTAAACTGTACAACAGTAAAGAAAAGCACATGGAGCAGCATGCAAGTAATAATAATAATAACACACGACAACTACTTACTTTTTTGAAGAACTCTTTTGATTTTTCTGCACTGATCCTGCTCCTTCAATTTCAGGTCTGACCAGCGTTTCCTCAATTGATCCTTGGATCGTCGTACACCAAAATTCCTGTGCAGACTCTTCACAACTTTAGCCATGATCTTGGCCTTTCTGACATTTGGGTTTGGGAAAGGTCCATGCTTCCCATCATAGTCGGCCCTCTTCAGGATGTCCACCATCTCTAGGACATATTTGAGGCCTTAAATCTCCTCCAGGATCGGGACGTTTGTGGCTCCGGGCTTTCGTCGTTGTTGGTCTCCTCTGCATGCACTTGCTCTTTCTCCGCCATGTGCTCTCCCACTGTGCCAAAAGACAAGGGGCGGGGAATAGACTAGAAAGAACGCCAGGGCGGGTGGAGTTTCACACATGCGCTGTGTATATAAAGAGTAACACGTATGCGTCGTACGTACGATCTGTGAGAGGAGGAAGGATTATCGGTAGCGCTGATCGTTAGAAGGAAGGTACAATTTTAACTTGGTGCATCAGTGGCCTATACTGCTTATAGATTGAGGCCTATATTGGGACAAGATTAGGAGAGTTTAGCCTGACATTGCAGAGTTGTGTTGTGTCTTGCAGAGAAAATGGATCTATTGAATGATCAGGACTTTATCCCCATATTCATTGATATGTACAGGGAGCTGCCATGTCTGTGGCAGGTAAACCACCCCTTTTATAACAATAATCCAAAGAGGAAGGCGGCGCTGGATCAATTGCTGGAATTTGTGAAGCCGGTGATCCCCACGGCAGACATCCCCTATTTGAAGGCCCTAATTGGTGGCATGAGGAGCACTTATAATAGGGAGCGCAAGAAGGTCCAGGATTCCCAGAAATCAGGAGCTACTATGACAGACTGCATTTTCAGGCAGACCAGACTGAACCCAGGCCAGCACTCTCCAGTCTTCCTTCAAGACTTCCTTCCACCTCAGCTGAGGCTTCCGACGTCCAACCTGGGCCTTCCAGCCAGGAAGAATTGGAGGAGCCCAGCTTGAGCTAGGTACAGCATTGTTCAACATATTTCTAGTCAAATAATTAATGATGTTATCTAGATGTTATTATTGATCAGTAATTTTAGGATTTTACAAAGTGTTTTACATATGAATAGACAGTAGTGGCCACAAATGATTGGGACAAGAATGAAAAATGCTGGGGTCAGAATAATAGTATTTTCTAATTATTAATATTCAATTTGCAACAGTCATGAGCTGAAAATTGTGTCCCTTTTTCATACACAGGAAAGTTTCAGCCAGGAGGAGGCTGTGGAAAGTGGCAGCCAGGAGGTGGCGGGGGTAAGTAGCAGCCGGGAGGTGACCGGGCCCAGTATCCTGCCCAAATCCCAGGTCCCTCCCCTCCTCCTTCCAAAAAAAGGAAGAGAAGTAACCTGGAGGAGGTAGCACTTGGCCTATTTCGGATTCTACTGCAGCCCTCAGAACCCCCCCAATATTCAAGAGGACTATGCTTACATGGCAGCCTGCAAAATGCAGTAAATGGAGGAGGGCCAATGCCTCTTATGTGAGGAAGTTATGTTACAAGCCCTAAATAAGGGGTTGAGGTGGGAACTCACAAGCCAAAGCCACGTTTGTGAGTTCGACTATGGTCCTCCTCCTCCACCTCCTTCCACAACTACAACACCAGAGCCACAGCCTGGAAGCAAGCGTGGAAGGAAGACAAGAAAGTGATGGCCTGGGTTCAGTCTGGTCTGACAAAAGACGTAGGCTGTGGTAAGACCACAGCCTGGGGACAGATATGTCATCTACTGCTGTTCCTGATCTCTTGTAGTCCTGGTCCGGATTGTGCTCACTATTATAAGGACTCCTCAGGCCACCAATTTTGACTGTAAAATAATTGATGTCAGCCCTGGGGTACAAAGGCTTCGGAAATTTAACCAGTTTCTCCAGTGTTGCCTTCCTCTTTATTTTGTTATGACCCACACTATGTTGTACTGTATGTTCTTTCATTTCCATTGCTTTGATGCTATGCATCTTGTCTTTTGATTAAATAAAAGATGAAAAAAAAACAAAAAAAAAACACTGCACAGAGTAGGTAAGTATAACATGTTTGTGATTTTGATAGAAAAAAAGAGACTTTACAATCACTTTAATATATAAATACATGTTTATAGTTTACCATGGTACTTTACTTTTTAACATTTTTTTTCTTTGAGGTGTGGCAACACATATCAGTGCTGGCTGCTACCTATTCACCTAATTAATTTTCAATGCATTTAGAGGGGTTACCCAGTAGTCTTTTCACATTTTTTGCTACATGAAATTGATGATCATTAGCACCTGCTTGGTATAATTGGTTAATCACACACCTGAATCTAATCCTAAAAAATCTCTGACTTTGTGCAAGTGTACAAAGTGTGCAAATGTAAGAATTGATGCTGGTTTGAAGCCAAGGTGTAGTCACACCAAATATTGATTTGATTTAGCTATTTCTTCTGTTCGCTCACTTTGCATTTTGTAAATTGATAAAAATAAATATTTAAATATATTTTTTTGAAAGCATTCTTACTTTACAGCATTTCTTCCCACCTGACTAAAACTTTGGTACGTATACAGTATATACACACAGGCGCACACTTATGTTATGCAAAAATTTTAATTTCCAAGTAAGGCTACTTACTGTTTACAGTTCCATTTTTCACAAGTGGACATTCATTCCAAGGTAGTGGATACTGAAATGACTGGAAAAAGTAGAATATGCTCCATCCAATGATAACATTATAATACAGGCCAACAAAGAAGCAAACCTAGGAAAACAACATCAGGACGGTTACTGTTATCATCATAAGTAAATCATCTAGAAGACTACTGCTGTGCCATTCCACGATTTATAATCTGCAGTTGCTATGAACATTTTATAAAGAACACAGACTGGGGGAGTGCAGATCCAGGAAGTGACAATCAGTCAATGAATTCGAAGGCACCATAAACAGTTTATTGATAAAACATAAAAGTATATCCAGAGGTGCAATGGGAAAGGGGAATAATAAACACGGTCAGAAGAACATGGACTCGCTGTGGTGATACCGATGATTAAGCCAATGGTGATGGAAGGATGGCTGTCTCATGTAAGGAGGAGGGGACTGATGACAAAAGGCTAGGAAGCTAGATGGCACCCTTCCAGATACTGAGTGCGGTGGTCATGGCCAGTTCACTGGGCAGCATCAGAGGGGATGGTACCTCGCAGGGTTCAAAACCACTGTGCGCCCAGGGGAGGGAGGACAGAGCTGGTGCAGTAGCCGGTGAAACCAGTGGGTGGATGGAAGAACTCGTAATCGACAAGAACAGCGTAATGCCCCAAACACACGGTCGGACTTTGTTCGGCCATTCCGACAAAAAAATCCATGGATATTTTCCGACGGATGTTGGCTCAAACTTGTCTTGCATACACACGGTCACACAAAGTTGTCAGAAAATCCGATCGTTCTAAACGCAGTGACGTAAAACACATACGTCGGGACTATAAACGGGGCAGTGGCCAATAGCTTTCATCTCTTTATTTATTCTGAGCATGCGTGGCACTTTATCCGTCGGATTTGTGTACACACGATTGGAATTTCCGACAACGGATTTTGTTGTTGGAAAATTTTATATCCTGCTCTCAAACTTTGTGTGTCGGAAAATCCGATGGAAAATGTGTGATGGAGCCTACACACAGTCGGAATTTCCGACAACAAGGTCCTATCACACATTTTCCGTCGGAAAATCCGACCGTGTGTACGGGGCATTACACTTCCGGGTGTCCGAACACCACGGAGCTCCTCCCTAGCTGCGTCACACACTCCAAACACGAGTGTGCATCGGCAGACCACGGCGGGTCATGTGACTAGGATGAAGAGGGAGTCAGGATACAAAGGCGATGCCGAAGCTTGAGCGATGGTCACCTACATGTTTCGGGGGTTTAATCCCTTCCTCAGATTACACGCTCAAGATCTGGCGGGGAACAAGAATTATATACTGTCAGGGGAAGGAGCAACCAATCGATCCACCACCAATAGCCCAACGCATGGATAACCCAACAATAAAATCATTAAAAAATATTAAAAGTAAAAACTATGAGTATATATCACAAAATTATTATCATAAGATAAATTTAATTTGGTTCAATTTGCAAATAATTAATCAATTTAACAAATAACTAATCTATCTATCTATCTATCTATCTATCTATCTATCTATCTATCTATCTATCTATCTATCTATCTATCTATCTATCTATCATACAAATTATAATATTAAAAATATAATATAAAAAAACTGTAAAAAGGGTAGTAATAAATCATAATAAAATTGCACATCAATAAATTACCAAAAAAACACAAAACACAGTCAACAGAAAAAGATATCAAAACTCAGGGGGACCAAGGAATATATTAAAATTAAGAATGAATAAGGGTGTGTGTACCTAACTCATTTAACCCATGAGGCTAAAGAGAATTTAGTTTGTAAATCCACATGGTTTCCCTTTTTACATAATAACGCAAACCTCTCATCGTCTGTTGGGGACTCCTTGGGGATGTTCGATCGCTAAAACTGTCATGGCTTTGAAATCTCTCCCATGATGTTGGGAGAAATGTCTAGGCACACTGTGGTGGACCAGGCCTTTTTGTATAAATCTACGGTATTCCCCTACCCTAGTTTGTAACATACGTATGGTCCGACCCACAGATTACATGAGCATTTCAACACGTATATTACAAACTGGGTTGAACATGTAATAAACTGTCTTATAACATAATCTTTACCTATCCTATCTGTAATGGAGGGGTGACCATGAGGAATGGATTTGCAAGTTAAACAGCCTCTCTTTTTGCATTGGAAGATACCAAGGATTCGGAAATGTATGTATGGACTTGGTACGGGCCCTTGTAAAAACAACTTGGTGTACCTCTGGGAGAAGAGGACCCAAAGTAGGATTGGATTGGAGAATATGCCCATGTTTCCTCATAACCTTAGTAATTCTTCTATAGTTTTTAAATCATGTAATGAATCTAGCACTCTGTTGGGATGGGGTATTAATACGTCCATTACTGGGGCAACAGTTCCGACAGGTAGTGGAGGCTTCCAAAAGTCGATCACGAGGATAGCCCTTCTCCAAGAATTCCTCGGTCATAATTTTGCTCTGGAGTGTATAATCCTCAGGTTTAGAACAATTTCTCGTTAACCTGAGAGACTGGCCCTTCGGTATGTTATTTTTCCAAGCCGGGTGATGGCAACTCTTAAAATGTTGATAAGAATTGCCATCCACTGGCTTGTAATGGTTCTTAGTGTGTCTGTATAGAACCAGCTTCATGAAACAATTCCAAGTCCAAGAAAATCAAACGATCTGGGTCAACGACATAAGTGAAACTAAGACCCATTGGGTCATGGGTCTATCATTGGGTCATGTATCAACATCAAGTGTGATACTTTGTGTGAAGGGGAGACCAATACCAGTGGTCCCAGCTCCAGTATCTTTCTCCACTGTTCCTCCGTTATTTCCCCTAAATCCTCTTCCCATCTTTTCCTACTATTGAGGGGCTCCAGACCTGCAAAAGCTCAATTACATAACTGTGCATATAGCTCGGAAATAAGCCCCTTGGTCATATCCAGCTTAAATATCCTTTGGAAGAAGAGGGTTTTATTCCATTCTAATGCTCGTGTCTTAAACTGGGCTTCTAAGGCATGTCTAATCTGTAGATATCTATAAAATGAATGGTTTGGTATATCGTACTCTCTTCTTAAATCTGAAAAAGTTTTTAAAGTTCTCCCATCGTATAGGTGTATCAGCCTATTTATACCCTGAATTTCCCATTCTTTAATCTTTCCTATTGGCAATAACTCCTGCAGATTGTTATTATTCCAAAGGGGGTGTGTTCTAGTACCCCTCCATACCCCATTAGTATTTTAACTGTTTTCCTAAATTTTTTTAACCATAGGATTATGCCTATGATTTTTTTTAGACACAGGAGACCATAAGGAAGATTTTCTTGCAACTAATTTACCTTAGTTTCGCTTTTAAGATGATCCCACTCTGAATTTGCTGATTAAAAACAAGTATATAGTATTGGGTATACCGCATACTGTAAAAAGGTTGTAGCAGATTCATCAGTATGCAATAAAAAACGGAATATTTATACTAAAATCAAATGTAAAAAACATTGGCATATAAGCCTCTTCAATGGGCAATTACAGTATAATAAAAAATATATACATAAAAAAAAAAAAAAAAAAAAATCATAGGCATAATGGCCGCCGGTCTTTGGAGAGTATGCATATAGAGACAATGAATATGGTCTTCTGTCTGCCAAAATCTCAGGCAAAATGGCCGCCGAACAGCCAAAATAAATTGCCCCTTTGAATCACTAGACCACTAGACACAGTCGGGCTTCGGCCTGCATAATATAGACAAAATGGCCGCGGGCATACTTCCGGTCCGCGGAACCACAGGCAAAATGGACGCCAATCGAAAATTAACAAGGGGACACCGCACACTATATAAGGGTGGGAGACACAGCATAGGTCACGCTCCCGTAGACGTCCTAACGACGAAACGCGTAGGGCGTGGCCTAAATCTGTGCTTCCCAACATTACCTACTTACCAGCGCTGAAGGCTAACCGTGACTTTTTACCACTCCGCTTGATTTTTACTGTGAAATTGTGAGTACCTATTCATTGGTTTAATAAATCTTTTTTAAAAACGTTTTTACGCTATGGGCGCTCCTTCTCTCTTTTTATATGAAACATCACGATCCTGAGTCTGCCAGTGACTGCCGTACAGTGGCGCAAAACTGTAACTGCTTAATACCCCTGTAGGGGTGAAGGGATCCGGTGAGTGGCTGCACTTTCAGAACAAGGATTTTAAAATCACTGAAGGATCACAAACATCACATCATATGCACCAAGATACTGCACAAGATATGCACCAAGATATCATACCAATAAGAGTTTAAACGAATTTGACAATAAGTTAATACACAATAAGGACTTTCTTTGAACTTTGCCAGCACGTTTGCACTTTATTAGGAGTGATTCTAACAGATTTCCCACACCTCTTATTTCCCCCCCCCTCCCCTCTTCCTCACCTTCACCCCTCCTTCCCCCCCCCCCCAGACAATTTATGTTATTTGGAATGTATACCAGCATTACCATACATGGGATTTGACCACACTATTATTATATTTATATGTTTATAGCTTGCCTTTTTCTTTTATATATATATTTTTTATATTTAAAGCTGGTCTATAACTGTACAAATTTTTAAGGATACCACTATTTGATATGTGTACGTCTTGTTTATAATTAGGAATTTACACTTACATGCCTTGTTTTGAATTAAAGACATACAACGCAGGCAGGGAATTATTATTCAGTTAAAGGAACAGCGCCAGACCCCCCTACCACACTAACCAATTCAGCTGTCCCCATTTATGGTGATTGCTTGTCGGGCGGCAGCAGTTCCATAAATTTCACCAATAGATTTCTAATTCCACTGCGCGGGTTCATTATTCTTTTTCCATATTAGCTCTCTAAAAAGGGTTTCATTTTTTTAAAACCATTTTTACATATCCACACTGGAGAATTATGCAGCAGGTATAACAGTTGTGGCATCCATATTTTAATCAAATGACATCGACCAGTTACTGAACCGGCTCCAAATATTACTTTTTTGTTTAAATTTAGTTAATAGTGGTATTATATTCTTACTGATGTATTGATTAGGGTCTCTCGACAGATATACCCCTAAGTATTTCATTGTTTCTGCTACCTCTAGTTGGGGCATTTCAGGCATTACCGGACTGCTAATAGGGTCCACTGGTAACAATATCGACTTCTCCCAGTTTATCGTTAAGCCTGTGAATCTTCCAAAGTCCTCTACTATATTTATTACCTTTCTGAGGGATTGCCCAGTGTCCACCAAAAAAACAAGAACATCATCCGCATATAATGCGATCCTTTCCTCCCCCGTCTTCCTTTAGAATCCTTTCATACCTGGACTTGATCTAACTGCAAATGCCAATGGCTCCATTGCAAGAGCAAAAAGCAGAGTCGACAATGGGCACCCCTGCCTTGTCCCCCTTTTTAGTTGGATCCTTCCCGAGTATTTATTATTAATTCTGACTTTAGCACTTGGGTCATCATACAATGTTTTTCTCCATCCAATAAAAGAAGGTCCAAACCCAGATACCTCCAGAACGCGCCAGATCTAACCCCACTCTAGGCTTTCAAAAGCTTTGGTCACATCTAGGGACAGAACAGCTCTCGATCCCATATTTTCTGACGGGGTCTGCAGATTCAGGAATGCCCTTCTGATATTTATACAAGTGGATCTATTAGCAATACATCCCGTTTGATCTGGGTGTATAAGTTTTGAGACTATTTTATTCAGCCTAGCTGCTAGCACCCTGGCTAAAATTTTAACATCCAAGCATAGCAGGGATATTGGTCTATATGATGCTGTATCTAACAGATCCTTCCCCTCTGTGTATCCCTATTATAGTTGCTTCTGACATCTAGGCGGGCAGTTTTCCCTCCATTGCCGCCCCCCTCAACGCCCTAAGCAAACTCCGGGAGTAATATTTCTCCATAATGTTCATAGGTCTCAGCCAGGAGTCCATCCAGTCCAGGGGATTTTTGGTTAGCCATTCCAGCTACTGCCTGTTGTAATTCCCCAAGAGTTATTGGAGCTTCCATATCCTCTCCGTCCCCTTCTGTAATAGTCGGAATCTGCAAATTCCCCAAAAATGTATCCATTTCTCCCTCCTCATCTACCCTCTGCGACCTATACAAATTTCTGTAGTAATCACTAAATGTGTCTATAATCTCTGACGTTTGTGAAGAAATCCCTCCTTTTATTGTCCTAATCATATAGCTGAGGGGGCAGATTTGGTTTTCACCAAATGAGCCAACATTCGTTCCACACTTTCCCCTCCTCCAAAAGAACATTGCTTGTGAAAAAGCTGCCTATTCTCTGCTTTCCTTATAACTGCTATTTTATAATCTTGTTGTTTTTATTTAACCATCATTTTTGATTCTCCGGGGTTGGGTCCTCTACATAATTCATTTCTGCCTCTATCGCCTCCTTTCTGATACCTTCCTCCCATTACCTAGACTTCTTCTTGATTTTTGCCACCTGCTGAATCAATATGCCTCTGAGGAATGCCTTCAGGGTGTCCCATAGCACCCCAAATGACACTGTACCCTCATTGAGCTCCAAAAACTCTTTTAGTCTTGATAATACCTCATCTGGTTTCTTCATTAATTCAAACCAAAATTGACTTATTTTCCAAACCCCCAGGGCTCTTTTCGCCTCCAAGTTCAATAACACTAGTGGTGAATGATCCGAAATCCCTCTTGGTAGGCACACTATGTTTTTTACCCTTTTCGTAGCACTTCCCCATTTCCCAGGACCATATCAATCCTGGAGAGTGTGGAGTAGGAACTTGAAAAGCAAGAATATTGCTGAACATTCGGATTCCGCCCTCTCCACATATCAACCACCCCAACTTCCTCCAAAAATTGGTCCCGTCGGTCCTCCATCACTTTATCCGGCTGTACCCCCGGGGGAAACCTGTCTGCTCTTTTATCAAGGACCTCATTGAAATCCCCCACTATTATAACCAGTGTATCTTCCTTTTCCACCATAAATTCCATTAGTCTTTACATGACTTCCAATTTAAAAGGCAGGGGGATATATATATTTACCAGAACATACATCTTATTCTCCATTAAACAATAGAGGAAGATATAGCGACCCATTTCATCTATGCTAATCTGCCTGCAGGAAAAAGCCATCCCAGCTCTCACCATTATACTGACTCCCCTAGAATAAGAGGAGTATACCGAATGGTATTGACATTGATATTTTCTATTCTTTAATTGTGACATAGTGTGTTTTTGTTAAATGTGTTTCCTGCAGGCAGACCCGCCCTATTCCATACCTTTCCAACATAGAAAAAACTGCGGATCTCTTGGGTAACCAACCAACCCCCTGACATTCCAGGAGCCAATATAAAGTGTTTTAGCCTGCATATAAAAAAAGGAAGAAGAAAAAGGACAAAGGAAAATAGACATACAAAAATGAATCCAGGTGAAATTTAAACACTCAATATTTCTTAATATCCTTAATTCCCTTTATTGTGATACCTTCTAGTATTTGTTTCATTATCAATCTTACAATCATTCTGTATTTTTCCTCCACTAATACATGAACTATTCCTCTATCCTCCCCTATCCCTTCTCCTGTCTCCCCTCCCCCTCCTCTCCATTCCTCTTCTCTTCAGTTTGCCCGCAGTTTCTCCTTGTTGTCTTCCAACCATGATGCTGCTCCAGCTGGAGAGTCAAAAAACTGAGTTCCACCCAGTGCTACTACCCATAATCTCGCTGGGTAAAGTAGTGCATATGTAACTTTGAATTTTTGTAGGGTATGTTTGATCTCTATAAATTTAGCCCTGCGCTTCTGCAGGTCAGGCGAGAAGTCTGGGTACAGTGAGATCTTAACTCCATTATAGAGGATATTCCCCATCTCTTTTGCCTTCCGCATCAGCATCACTTTGTCATTATAATTAAGAAATTTCATCAATAGTGGTCAATAGTGATCTGGGATATCCTTCTGGTGGTGGAGCTCTGAAAGGAAGTCTATGTGCTCTTTCTTTTGCGAACAGCGGTGAGAGTCTCTTTTCCAAACAGCTCTATGAATTATTTTGATTAAATTACAGCGCCCTGCCACTGATAGTGGGAGCTTTTTCCAAGTTTTGATTTTCCCTTTAAATTTAGTTAACAATGGGATCCACAATGTATATTTTAGGATCTCTAGAAATGATTATACCAAGGTATTTTAGTTGGTTCACTATTTGTATCTGTGCCACCTCTTGGAGCTTTCTAAGGGGTCAGTTGGCAGGAGTGTAGATTTTTCCCAATTTATCATAAGCCCGGAAAATTGACCGAAGTTTTTGAGTTTATCCATGGTTTCTTTTAGAGAGTTCTGCGTATCTCCAAGTAGTAAAAGGAGATCATCCGCATATAATATTACTTTTTCTTCCATCTCCCCTCTTTTATACCCTTTTATCCCCGGGGAAGATCTGAAGGATATAGCCAATGGTTCGATTGCAAGGGCGAAGAGAAGGGGAGACTTGTCGGAGTACACGCTATTCACCCTCACCTTCACCTCAGGCGTTTTGTACAACAGCTTTACCCATTTAATGAAGATCGGTCCAAATTTAAATTCTTTTAGGGCTCTCCAGAGATATTTCCATTCTAGGCTGTCAAAGGCCTTGGCGGCGTCCAAAGAAAGAATAGCCCTTCTTCCATTCTTGTTCATCGTAACCTGAAGATTTTGGTATACCCATCTGATATTTATGCTAGTAGACCTACCGTATGAATCCCAATTGATCAGGGTGGACAAGTTTCTGTATGACTTTATTTAGTCTAGCCGCCAAGACCTTTGCTAAGATCTTAATGTCTGAGTTTAGTAAGGATATAGGTCTGTATGAAGGGGGATTAAGTGGGTCTTTTCCTTCCTTGGGTATCACTATTATAGTGGATTCCATCATAGATGAAGGGAGTTCTCCCCTCCTCACTAACCAGTTTAGGACCCTCAACAGCTCAGGAAGCAGCACTCCCCCATAGTGGCGATATGTCTCAGCCGGAAGACCATCCGGGCCTGGGGACTTCTGTCCTGCCATTTCCCGCACAGTCCGCTGTATTTCCTCTAGCGTTATAGGCATGTCAAGTGTCATCCTATCTTCCTCAGAAAGAACGGGGATCGTCAAATTTCCCAAAAAATTGTCCATTGCTAGCCCCCCTTTCCTCCTGCCGAGAATTATATAGGTCCTCATAATAGTCTCTAAAGCTGTCTACTATCTCTGGGGTATGTGAGGGCATCCTGCCCTCATTTGTAATAATCATTGGCACCATTGATGAGGGTGAATTCATTCTTTTTTTTTATAATCAAATTTTCATTTTTATTATAAACTTCAACATTTCCATTCAATATTATACATTCTTGTATTCCATATTTTACATTAAGAACACCCAAAAAACACCTTGTGAGAAAAAACTGAATACTAAATTATCTTGTCAAAGATTTACCAATTATACTACCTCCCCCCCTAAAGAGACAAAACAAAACAAAAAAAAAAGAGATAAGAGTAAGTACTCTTCAATTCCCTCCTCCTCCCTCCTCCCAACCATTCCGGGGTAGATCTACTCCATCCCTTCCCCCTTCCCACTCCATTCCTTCTACTTTGAGTCCTGTTCACTCCTACTGTGCCCTTCTGTGTCACAAGGAGAAAAAAAAAAGTGTTGATTCCCTCTCTACCAAAACCTTGTGTAATATGAGGCCACTAATGGCCATTATGTCAAAATAAAAATAAATAAAAATAATTGTATCGTGTATTAAAATATTATCAGCTGTATTTACATGTAAACAACCCTCTAGACCTGCTCCTCCCCCAGCTTTAAGTGACAACCCCATAACTCCACCAAAGGAAAAAGAAAAAAAAAAAAAAAGTGTTGATTACCTCTCTACCAAAACCTCGTGTAATATAAAAGGCCACTAATGGCCATTTTGTCAAAACAAAAAAAAATTATATATATATATAATTGTATTTACATGTAGACAAGCCTCTTGACTTCTCCCCCAACTTTAAGTGACAACCCCATAACTCCAAAGAGAAAAAAATTGTGTAATTCCTTATGGTGACATATACAATCTCTATCATTTTTCCACTTTTAAATCCCTCCTCTCCTGTGGTCCACTCGTGATCTCCCTACTCCTTATCCTCCCCCCTCCTTCCCATCCCTCCCCTCACTACTTTGACTTGACTCACTCTCTCTCTTCTCTCATTAGGGGAAGGCGTTTCACTCCACACTGTCAGAGTACCAAAAGAAAAAAAAAAACCCATATTGGTCAATCCTATTCAAGGTTCATAATTTACTCTTTATTCCTCTATGGCTAGAACCACAAGCAACTATACTAGGGTCCTCTTGGGTCTACTACACCCCGTGCCCTCCCATTCCATATCTCTTCTCCTTCAGCCCATCTCAGGTACACACTGTATCCATCCTGCCCATGTCTTCTCAAATTCCCCTTTTTGATCTTTCACCTTTTTGAGTCCACCTCTCAGCTTCCATTATCCAATTTACCTCCCTTTTCCAATCCTCTAATGTTGGGCAGGTAGTCTGTTTCCAATATCTGGAGATTAATATTTTAGCAGCATCCAGTAGGTGTGGTGTGATGCTCTTCCCATAGGCTTTAATGGGACCAGGCGTTCCATGGAATAGGATGCATAGAAGTGTAAACTCCATAGGTCTAAGGGTCAATTTCTCAACCCATGGTGCAATTGCTACCCAAAATGATTTAATCCAGGGGCATTCCTACCACAGATGGAGAAATGTATCTGCCGCTGGGTATATCTGAGCTAATCTTACAGGTGTCCTATACCACCTTGTCATGAATTTATAGGCCATTTCCTGCACATACGAACTTATGGATGTTAAGTAAGTTGATTTAATCATTTTTTTAATTTGTGTGTCTGACAGGTCCTTATTTAGCTCTCTTTCCAATTCCCTGATGAAATATGCAACTGTACTCTTTTGGGCGCCAATTATCAGTCTGTACATCTGAGACAACAGATGTCTAGCATCCCTCAAAGGCACACACTGGCCCTCAAACAACGTAATTGAATTGAATGGTCTTAATAAGGGTTTTATCTTATTAAAGAAACCTGTCATTTGATAGTATCTCCATCCTGATGTGGGTACATTCCCCAGAGTTGTAATCAAATCCGGGTAGGTTGCTAGGGTCCCCAGCAGGGCAAATTTACCACACGTCGTATCTCCATCCCGCCCCCATGCCCCCAGAAAACCCCCTCCCTCCCCGAGGGGAACCATGAGAATCCCTCCAGCGGAACTAAGGGGGACACCCGGGGGGAGTACTCTCCTGTTTTATTCAAATTGTCCCATACTGACAAAGCATTCTGTCACGGAACGTCCCACACTCCGCTTGAGTGCTTCCGTCAGTATACCGCTTCCTAAGTTCTGGAACACGAGTCCAATTGATCTGGCTATAGGAACCCCCAAGAACTAGACAACACCAGTCTTGGAGTACATCAGAACTGTTTATTATGAATCAAAGTTACAAGACTTATCAGCAGGGGGCTGCTGGAGGAATACCCCCTCTCTCTTCAGGGACACAAATCTACAGTAAGGAGTCCCCAACAGAATCAAACAACATACAATATATACATATATACACAACGGAGTCCGATTAGTACAGTTCAGACTGGATTTCTAATTCACTTCACAAAGAGTATTGTTCCATTGAAAATCCAGGGCCCATAATCAAAAGGCAACAGGCTTGCATTCAGTCCTCTCCAACAGCCTCTGTCCCGGCTAGGTTTGTCACATTTCTCCCCTTTCGGCAGGAGACTAACACAGGAGGAGACCCCAGACGGGTTGACTCCGAAGTTAGTCCATAGTTCCAGTCCTCTACTGCCTGTACCCACACAGTACCCCAAACAAATTGTTCCAAACAGAGTATTACTCACCCAGCCGTCCTCTGCCTCTCTCAGAGAACATATCCGCCGCTGGGGAGAGGCCCGGACTGGCCCTTCTCCCTGGAGTCCTTTCTGCCGCTGGAGAGAAGACAGGGGGACTGGGCTCACTCCATCCTGCTGTTGGGGATCTGGGCCGACTGCCCAGCATCCCTGGGGTATACAGGTGGGGACTGAAGCCCCATCCACCGACACCAGATCAAGCTGCAGTTGTGAGGTGATGACTGCATTCTCTCCTTGGATCCTGATCTGCAGCTCGCGATAGACTGCCACCTCCTCACCTTGGGCCTCCACAATTGCTGCAGATGTGGGGCAGAGGTCTTGGACCCTCTGTCCGGTTGCCAGCACTTCTGCTGGGGGTTTGCCAGGTGGTTCCTCCTCTACAGAAACGTCTATTAAATCCCCAGTCTCTGGAATTGGTAAAAGTGTGGGACAGAGGTCTTGGACCCTCTGTTCAGTTACCAGATCTTCAGCTGGAGTTTGTTTTAACTCCATAGATGCTGCTGGCAGAAAATCACATGTCCCTGTCAATGTTGTGGGAGAAAGGCCGACTACCTCTTCTCTCAAGAAGGCCGAAGCCACTGTTGGTGCTGGGCAGAACACAGTGAACTTTGGCCCTGATAGCAGCTCTTCTGCTGGAGGCTCATCAGGTTGTTCTTCCTCAGCAGAAAAGTCTATCAAATCCCATGTCTCTGCAACTGATGTCTGGGGATAGAGGTTCACCATCTCCTGTCCATGGAACCCAGAAGATGCTATCATTTCTGGGCAGAGATTAGCAGAGCTCTGCCCTGTTGTCAGCACTTCAGGTTTGGGGACGGCAATCTCCGGATTTTCCACTGCCGATTCTCTGGCATGCTGCTGAACTTGTTCTAGCAGTTTCCTGTATGCCCTTTCCAGATGCTGTTCCTTCCTTAGCAAATGGTCCAGATCAGGTTTGAGCTCTGAGACCCCTGCAAGACCGAGCATAGCCTCTCTATATTCTCGCAGGTCCTCAAGGTTAGGTTCCCCTTCATCACCAAACATAAAATGATCTGTAAGGCTCTCCCACAGCAATCCAGGGCCGCCAAAGTCATATCCCTCCGGAGAGCATGCTGTTGTAAATATCCTAAATATCCCTCCTCTGCGTGCCATTGCAGAGCCCGATAACGATTGTCCAGCTCTATCTCCTGCTGGACCAGCCTGTCCAACTCAGTCACCCATTGCTCCTGGGGCCGCTCTCCCAGGAATGCCATCCGCAATGCCCGTTGGTCACTGGCCCGTTGCTCTTGGGTTGGAAAGCACTTGCCCTGTTTTATACCAGCGAGCTGAAGGGCTCCAATCCAGAGCTTCACCCGAATCAGCTGCCTGAGCTCCAGGTATTCATCCTCAGACACCGTTCTGGTGTATGTTGAAAGAATGATCCGCAGCAGCCCCGAGAACTCTGATGCCAGGTCCATATCTCCGCTGGGGTGACTGAAGTCTGCTATGCTGATCTTGGATCCAGTTGGAGGTTTGGATGTCCCAGACTGCAGGAAGCTTTCCCGCTGCTTGCCACCAATGTCACGGAACGTCCCACACTCCGCTTGAGTGCTTCCGTCAGTATACCGCTTCCTAAGTTCTGGAACACGAGTCCAATGGATCTGGCTATAGGAACCCCCAAGAACTAGACAACACCAGTCTTGGAGTACATTAGAACTGTTTATTATGAATCAAAGTTACAAGACTTTATATGCCATTGGAACCTCATCTAACAATACAACTGTAACCTAATTAACATAATTAACATGAGCTAATTAACTAAAAAATTTACCCAGACCAGATGACAGACTTTTGGGCACCGAGCTTCACACAGTAGTATAAACACAATAGCTGCAGCTCCAATAGGAGTCGTCCCGTCTCCTACATTGTATAGAGGACAATGTGATCAGCTCATTCAATTAACATAAACACAGGTAGTTGGAATTGATGACACCAGCATCTCCTCACAGGATGTGTCCCAACAGTATGAATCAGTCTTATCAGCAGGGGGCTGCTGGAGGAATACCCCCTCTCTCTTCGGGGACACAAATCTACAGTAAAGAGTCCCCAACAGAATCAAACAACATACAATATATACATAAATACACAACGGAGTCCGATTAGTACAGTTCAGACTGGATTTCTAATTCACTTCACAAAGAGAATTGTTCCATTGAAAATCCAGGGCCCATAATCAAAAGGCAACAGGCTTGCATTCAGTCCTCTCCAACAGCCTCTGTCCTGGCTAGGTTTGTCACACATTCCATGTCAAGGGAGATGTCCACTTCGAGAGTCCTCTTGGTGTACTCGGGATCCATGAGCCCCTGCTAAATTCCTCACCGCCATTGTTTTTTCGAATTGGACCCACATTTTACTAGAGGAGTCGTGGCACCAGTTCAGTATTCGAACCAGCGACATTGCCTTGTAGTACACTGATATGTCTGGCAGCCCCATTCCTCCCTCTGCCTTACTTCTTCGTAGAATGTCATAGGCTAACCTTGGTTGTTTATCATTCAACACAAATGCTACAAAGGCCTTCCATATCTGTTTAAAAAAGGTCCCTGGTAATTTAATCGGAACTGTATGCAATATATAAATAATTCTGGGTAATATGCACATTTTAATATTGCTCACTCTTCCAAACCATGTAAGATATTGTCTTGTCCAGTTCTTCAAGTCCCCCATTATCCCAGCCATTATGGAGGCATAATTAAGGTCGTATAACATTTTTTGATCTGAGGAGATCTATACCCCCAAGTAGAACAAGGAGTCCTTCTTCCATACAAAGGGGTACGCCCTCCTCAGTGTCCTCGCCATCCCTTGAGGGACGTGGATGGGTAAAAGTATTGATTTTTCAAAATTAATTTTAAAATTGGATAGGTACCCATATCTGTCCACTTCCTGCATAAGGGCTATTAAAGATATCTGTGGTGTCGATAGATAGAATAATAAATCGTCAGCATAGGCCGATACTTTATGTTCCACAGCCCCGATACATGTCCCTGCTACCTTCCCATTGCTTCTAATCTTACAAAGAAATGGCTCCATTATTATAATGAATATTAATGGTGAAAGTGGGCACCCCTGCCTAGTTCCGTTTCGTATATTTAGATAGTCCGACACTGTACCATTTACTTTGACCCTTGCTCTTGGGCCCGCATGGAGAGCCATTACCCATCCCATCATGCGGTCGCCCAGACCCACCCCCCTCAAGACTTCACTCATAAAGCCCCAGTTCACCCCATTGAAGGCTTTTTCAGCATCCATTGATAGTATAATCTTTGGGGCTCTCTCTGGGTCATGTTGCAACCAGTGAAGGAGGTGAAGTGCCCGGATAGTGTTGTCCCTTGCCTTACGTCCTTTCATAAAACCTGTCTGGTCTGGGTGCACTAACTCCCCAATATGTTCTTCAAGTCGCAGAGCTAGGATTTTGGCCAGCAATTTAGTATCAGACTTGAGCAAAGAAATAGGCCTATAACTGGCACAATACTGAGGATCTTTCCCTTCCTTCGGGAGTACAGCAATGTACGCCAACAGGACTTCTGGAGGCAATGGGTTAGCTGCATTAATTGTATTGAAATAATTACATAGTGGTCCCATCAACTCAGAGGAACATTTTTTATAGTAGATATTTGTCAGGCCATCCGGGCCGGGACTTTTCCCTGTCGGTAAGGTTGCTATTACTTTGCTATTACTCTGCTCAACTCTTCCACTGTAATTGGATGTTCCATTTCTGCTGTGATTGTCTCCGATAGGGTGGGCATTGATGATTCCCTAATGTAGTCTCATATGTCTTCCCTTCTTTGGTCCTCCCTGTCTTCTAATTGTGAGGTCTCAGATGTCTGAATGTTATATAAGGTTTCAAAGAATCTGAAATTCTGTCGCTATGGCCTGGGTTTCCACTATCTTTCTGTTTCGTATTAATAAATTATGGACATGTCTAGATTCTTGTTGTTTAGCCAATAACCGCCCACATTTGTTCCCTTGCTCACAGAACCTATGAGCAAAGTATCTACATTTATTATTAACTTTTCGGTCTAGACATTGTGCAAGTTCTGCTCGAAGATTCCCTAGTTGTTGGCTATGTAAGGGGTCAAGATTTTTTGTTTAATCTCCAGTGCATTGATTTTCTCTAGTAGCTCAGTCACTTCCTTCTTTCTTTCTTTCTTAATGCGGGAGCCATAAGCTATTAATTCTCCTCTTATGACCGTTTTATGGGCCTCCCAACTTCTGGTTTGACACCTCGCCTGGTGTATTCCTCTCAAAATAATCCCTTATTTTAACTGACAGTTCCTCGGCTATCCTTTTATTATCTAATATTGATTCGGTCAGTCGCCACGTACGTTCTATATATCCTGCTTGGATCGGAGAGAGTGTCAACGTTATTGGGGCATGGTCTGAGATGGTTATGGTCTCAATGGTACAGTCAGTTTTTGACCTTTTCCAAATAAAATTGATCTACCATAAATACATCGATACGTGAGTACATTTTATGTATTTTAGAGTAATAACTGTAGTCCTTTACTCCATTGTGCACCCCCTGCCAGCTGTCTACCAGGTGTTGGGTGCGTAAAAGTTGTTTTAAGTGTTTTAGGGCTCTAAATGATAGAGATGTTTTCCCTGATGTTGTGTCCAAACCTGGATCCAGCACAATATTGAAATCTCCGCCCAGGATCAAACAACCTTCCCTAAATTTCTCCAACATCTTCGACATTTTGGTAAGAAAATTATTTGTCCCTGTGTTTGGTGCATAAATTGCAGCAAATGTATATCGCTGACTATGTATTGTACCTTTAACAAACAGGAAGCGATCTTGTCTATCTGCTTGTACAGATATCAATACCCATGGGCAAGTTTTCTTAAAAGCAATTGTGACCCCCCTTGCTCTAGCAATAGGCAATGTTGCATGGTACCAATGGTTGAATATGTGTCCAGGCATATTAGGTATAGACCCCTCCCTGAAATGCGTTTCTTGTAAAAATGCTATGTCCACAGCATAGTGTTGTAGTTCTTGCCAGAGATGGCCCATTTTATGCTGTGAACACAGTCCCCTTCATTATATGATATCATTTTTAATGATGTAGCCATCAAAATGCCAACCATATCTTGTTGTACTCTTTGCCCTTGACCAGAAAAGAAGAAAAAAAAAAGAAGAAAAAAAAAAAAAAAGAGATCCCCTGGGAAAAACTCTATACCACCCCCTCCCTCCCCTCCCCCCCAAAGATACTCCAAGTATATCTCCCCCTCGGAGCATCCCAACTAACTGGTAGAAGGGTCCGTGCACACACCCTGTACCCAGTCCTCTCCACCCCCTCACTGATACCAGTTCAACCAATCCCATTATATCGGGACCATCCTAAAGAGACAGAATAACCCTAAGTACCCCACTCTAATTCCCTCCCCCCATGCTCCATTCTCTTATATTCTCCCAGTATCTGCATTTTCTAGCTATAACCTCCAAAAAACCCTTTTGAGATTAAGGTGCCCCCTACATCCTCCCCCCATACTGTAGCTTATAATAATGACCCAGATAGGGCGTGGTCTGGTGCCACTCCAAGATGGACACGTAGTTCTGGAGCTCTCGTCCATGAGGTCTGGCTTCTTAAGCTTTTCGGTGCACAAGACCACACTACTATGGTGAGAACATCCCGCAGTGCTTCAGCAACCAGGTCCTGATCCCCACGGAGCCAAGAAACCCAGCTTGACAGGCACATTCCTGAGATCTTCTGATCCCGACCTAGAGGAAGGATGCAGGCCTCACATGCAGCCTCCTCAAATAAGGTATGCTCCCTGAGCGATAGCCCCCACCGCTCCGGAGCCCAGAGCCCATCAGGAACAGGGACAGAATGGAGGCATCCCCCCGCTTTAAACCTTGATGATCTACACAGCGTGGCGGCTGATATTAAGAACACTATGATGGCGGCCATTATGGACATGAGGTCCGACCTGCAGGCCATCTCCCTCAGAGTAGAAGAGGTAGAACTATCACAAGCACGCCAGGATTCTTCCCTTTGCCATGTACAGCAGATCACCGAATCCCATGCTGTTCATCTGAGAGACATTAATCGCCATATGGAGGACCTAGATAACAGCAGGAGACGCCGCAACCTCCGGGTAAGGGGGGTCCCAGAATCGATCGATCCTAATCAACTCTCTCAAACGGTCGCCTCCATCTTTAATTACCTACTTGAGAGACCCCAGGCCACTCCGGTCGCTTTTGAACGTATTCACAGAGCACTACGCCCGAGGGGGAGAGACACAGACCCCCCAGGGACACGGTCTGCTGTCTAATAGATTTTTCACTTATGGAAGAAATTTTGCGAGCATCCAGAAATCGCAACCAACTATCCTTCCAAGGCTCAAGCACCAAGATATACCAGGACCTTTCAAATATCACCCTGCAACGTAGGCGGGAACTAAGGCCTCTGCTGGACATACTAAGAGCCAGGTCTATAATCTACAGATGGAAGTTTCCATTTGGCCTTTCAGCATCACATCAAGGCTGCACATCTCTTCTCAGGGTCCCAGAAGACCTGGAACATTTTTGTTCTGCCCTGGATATTCCAACGGTAGCCTTGCCCGATTGGTACAGCGATTTACGCTTACCCCAGATGCAAAGAGCCACATCAATGGACGGCATTGCCGAGGTGGGCAACTTCAGTCTTGGTCACCGCTGCCCTCATCCAGCACCTCCCCATTCTCCACTGCGAGACCCAGGTGTGCCCCACGGCCTCCCCTGCACACCGCAGGGCCCGTATCACCTAAACAGGCAACCTCCTTTCTCCGGTTATACATGACACAGGACAGTTAACACCAAGTTCTTCACTCCTCCACTTTTTTACTCCACAGATGCCTATGTGAGACAAGCCGAACTGCTGCCAAATACCCTAATGCAACCTCGGGACCCCAGATAATATCTATATTTCGTTCTTTGAAGACATAACCACCTATCCCTTTTTCACCAACCCCATAATTCAGCCGGATTTAGATTTTGACATTGCACTCCTGAACGGTTCACCTGGTGCTGAGAGAAGCAACAATCCCTGGCTTTTGATCTACCCCCTCCTTCACTCCCACTGCAAATCGAAAGACACACGTCCGACGCCAAACACAGAAGTAAATCAACGTTCCTCACTAAAGAACGGATTAAACAAACTGAGTCAATCATCCAAATCTGACCACGTTGTCTGAGAACACAACTTGAATCTCTGACAAATAACCCAGAAGACGGGCAACAGGGTTATACCTATCAGTAGCGATGGACAGCAACAGCAATAAGGACGAGAGATCTTCCTCTAAAATTACATCAAGGACATCCGGTGCTCTTTAAAGACCCATCCTCATTGCTCCTTCTCTCCTTCTTCCTTTTGCTCCCCTATCCCCTTACTTATCCTCTTCTTTCTGTGGCCCTTTCTTGTTATCTTTGCTTTGGTATGTCACTTCACATCTGTTTCTGTCCTCACCCAGAACTCTTCTGCTGTCTCTAGTGCTTCTCTCAAACAGTGAAATATAGTGTTTTCATAGTATGTTCAATTGGAGTAAATTTACTGCCCTTCTTTCTCCTGTTATAGACATATCTACCAATCAGACCACCAAAACCAGGGACTCAATAGGACTATCTGGAAACCGAGAGGGACATGCTCAGGTAAGGAACCTGCACCAGCACAACTCACCCACACACACCTAATGCTCAGAGGACCAATTTCTTCCTCCTAACCAGAACACAACGCGCACCCTCCCACTTGATTTATTGGGCTCTGCACGCAGAGTGAAATTCTCTGGACCAGGATTGAGCATGTCCCCCTCGGACCCAGAGATGTCCAGTATAGGATTTCCTACTATTTCCACAGGTATGCAGTTTACTCTTAACGTTTCAGTTGAATTTGCAAGTTATATCACAACTTATGTTTCTCACCCCACCCTGTGTCATGTAGACTGTAAACCCCCAGTTAATGTTTACAATAGTCAAGACACCCGTTGCCTCAGCTACTTAGTTGGTTTAAAAAGTAGTGAACTAACGCCTGATGTGACTTTGCCTAGACAACGCACCTCAATCACAAGATACTGATGTACAGATCAGGTAACAAATAGAACTCTTCTGAGGAGACTCTTTCAGAAAGGTTCTCAATATCCTTAGTACCTCATACCCTACATGGACTCTCCACATCTGACCTCTTCCCTGATCCACTGACATATTCCCTCACCATAGTGAGCAACTACATTCTTTTTGTCGGGAACACCCTATGGGAACCTTATTCTCTCTACCGGAACCCAGCCAAATTATCCAAGAAATTACCCGCATAACTTATTTGACCTCTTAGGGACACAGGACTTCCTCCTCTGGTTGAACGACACCTACGACCTCCACCCCCAGCGGACACAGGTAGATACCGCTGATCCACACCGGTTCCCCCAGACTCTGTAAGTGGGACTGCAGGACAATCCCTACAACCGGTACATCACCCGGAGTACCCCTTGCCTTACATTACCCTCTCTCTCCCTACCCTCTTCCCTATTACTCTCCTCTCCCTCCATCCTCTGCCTTCTCCTTACCTGCCCCCCTGTCTCTGACTTCCCCGCTGGAACCCAACAAATCTAGTAACCAGCACCTCAACTAAGAGACAATGGCACCCCTCCGAACACCGACTGCTACTCTCTCTTTGAAAATACTTTCTCTTAATGTTAAAGGATTAAATACCCCAGAAAAGCACTCACAGCTCCTAGCTCAAATGCGTAGCGTGAAGGCAGATGTGGTTTTTCTTCAGGAGACCCACATCTGCTGCAAAAAAGCTCTCAGACTGACAAACCATTCTTTCCCGCACGGTTATCATGCTACTTCTCCAACCTCAAAAACTTTCCAAAAATGTACCCCTGCAAGTTACTGATACCCTTCTAGATGATCAGGGCAGATTCATCTTCCTTAAAGGCGCACTTAGAAACAAGCCAATCACCCTAGCAAACATATATAGCCCCAACACCTCCCAGGTCCCCTTTCTCCGAACAGTGACAAAAAAGCTGACGACCTTCCAGGAGGGACTCTTAGTTATGGGGGGGTGACCTCAATGTCCCCTTAGACCCTCTATTAGACACCTCCACAGGCAAATCTCATTTGCCATACCGGGCTCTGAAGCAAATCAAGTGCTGTCTCCAAGACCTGTCTCTCCACGATGCATGGCGTACTCTCCACCCTAAAGACAAAGACTTTACCTTTTTCTCTGCCCCTCACAACAAATATTCCTGCATTGACTACCTGTTTCTCTCACAACAAGACCTTCCGACTCTGACAGCGACGCCCATAGAGCCTATGACACTCTCAGATCATCATCCCATCTCTATGACACTCACTTTTCCAGATATACTTAACCGAACATACATATGGAAGTTAGATCCTACACTATTAACGGACGAACAAAATGTACATGAGATCCATTTCTGTTTAAGGGACTATTTTGTCGAAAACGACACTCCAGACACATCCACCCTGACACAGTGGGAGGCTCATAAATGCGTTATACGCAGAAAACTGATATCCCTAGCAGCCTCCGTCAAGAAAGAGAAGAAAGCTAAACTATCTAACTTATTTGCAAAACTGAAGAAACCTGAGGCCCTACATAAACATACTCTAGCTCAACAAACTCACTCCGAGCTTACTGAGATTCGCACACTCATTAAGGAAGAACTGCACCACAATCTAAAGAAAAAATTCATTCTATCTCACAAACTCTTTTATGAGTTTGGAAACAAGAGTGGCCATCTCCTTGCACGGGCACTACGTAAGAAAAAAGCCAATAATACGATCTACCAATTACACTCTACCTCTGGAAACCCTCTCACACACAATGACAACATAGCAAAGGAATTCGAAAAATATTATTCCTCCCTTTACAACCTCCACACCTCCGGCCCCACCTCGATTTCAGCCTCCCTGAGATCTAGAGACATTGAGACGTTCTTAGAACAATATGCCCCAGGGAAAATACACCACGATACAGTAGCAACCCTTGATTCGCCGATCACCATTACAGAATGGGAACAGGCAATCAAACAGCTTAAACCCGGAAAGAGCCCAGGTCCAGACGGTCTTTCTGCAGTTTATTACAAGACATTCTCAAACACCCTCCAAACTCCCTTCCTTAAAATTCTCTCTCCCCTTCAAATCCCCTCACAAGCGGTATGCTGGAAGCTCACATTGTGCTCATTCCCAAAGACGGTAAAAACCCTTCTCAAACAGGAAACTACAGACCAATCTCACTATTAAATGTTGACATAAAAATATTCTCCAAGATACTAGCCAACAGATTGTTACCCCTCCTTCCCTCCATCGTTTCCCAAGACCAAGTGGGATTTATTCCCGCACGCAAAGCTAGGGACAACACCAGTAAAGCAATTAACTTACACCATCTGATTACCCAAACAAAGCAAAGCGGTTTCTACCTGTCACTAGATGCGGAAAAGGCGTTTGACAGAGTGTCCTGGGACTACATGTCCGCAGTTCTACAAGCCATGGGACTTGGTCCTCATATGACTGGGCTAATCATGTCATTATATGGGAATCCCTCTGCTAAAGTGAGGGCCAATGGCACTCTGTCAGACGCCTTCCCTATCCACAACGGAACAAGACAGGGATGCCCTCTGTCACCTATCCTCTTTGTACTTACCCTCGAACCCTTTCTCCGCAAACTCAAACTTAACAAACTTAACCCAGACATACAGGGAATCAGATCACCAGTTCAAATATCACAGTGCAAATAAAAATATGCTGCATACGCAGATGACATACTCTTGTTCCTCACGCAACCATTAACTACAATACCAATACTATTATCCGAATTTAAACACTTCCAAACACTCTCTAATCTAAAGATTAATCTCACATTAATCTCACTCAATCCTTCGTGCTAAATATATCACTACCCCAACACATAGTAGACCAATGCAAGGAGAATTTTCCTTTCCAATGGAAACAAGACTCGATCACATACTTAGGCATTCAAATCCCCTCCAGACTTTCAGACCTATATACAAAAAATTACCTTCCCCTCTTAAATAAACTAACTTCTGACCTCAAATCTTGGAACAAACTGATATTTTCCTGGTTCGGTAGAGCGGCCATCCTGAAGATGAACGCTCTTCCGAGACTCTTGTACTTAGTACAGACGATCCCAATACAGATCCCCACATCCTTCTTTAAAACATACAAACAGATATGCTCCAATTTCCTGTGGGGTAAACACAGACATAGAATCAGTTACGATCAATTCACCCGCCCGGAAAATCTCAGAGGCATAGGCCTTCCGAACATCCTACACTATCGCACCGCCACCCACCTTGCCAGGATTGTGGACTGGAATGTCCACACCCAACAGAAAGACTGGGTCTCTTTAGAAGCCTCCTTCATGAAATTACCATTGAGTTCGCTACCTTGGATTTCCCTAAACCATATCCCACCAGAAATTCGATTACATCCGACGATAGGACCCACCATACAATGCTTTCATCAGACGTGTAAGAAAACTTCCATTTCCTCCACCCCCAGTCCATTGACTCCAATTAAGTTAAATCCTGACTTCCCGCCAGGAATGCAGCACCAATATCTCTTTGACAACTGGCCACAGGAACAAATCAGAGTCCACCAATTTTACCACCAGAGCAGTTTACTCACTACAGCTCAAATTGCCACCCGCCTAGAGAAGACGCCTATTCCCCCATGGGCATATATAATGATTGCCCATTACCTCAAAATCTTAGACAAAAGGGGTCAGTGTTCCAGACCACTTACACCTTTCGAATGACTATGTAACAAAACGTCACCCCAATCACATCTTATCTCCTACATACACAACCTTATCTTTGCTGATCTCAAAGCAAACGATAATCAGTCTTGCAGAAAAAGGGAGGCTGACCTTTCCATCTAACTCACGGAAGAGAGCTGGGAACAAATATTTCTGACCATACACAAGGGCTCAACCAACGTCACCACCCAGGAAAATGGTTTTAAAATTCAGGCTAGATGGTACCATACCCCAGTACTGTTGCACAAATTTAAGCCTGACATTCCTGAGACTTGCTGGAGGTGCCATCAAGAAAGGGGTACCCTTCTTCACATTTGGTGGTCTTGCACCCCCTTGCAGGCCTTTTGGTCAGAGGTGTGTCGCATAACCACTCAAATCACCACATACAACCTAGACTTCACCCCAGCTCAATTCCTTCTACACCTCCCGTCTTTACCACACACTACCTATTACAAATCGCTAATGATGCACATGATTAATGCAGCAAAACAATGTATCCCCATACATTGGAATTCGAAACAAATACCTACTCTCAAAGAATGGTTTGTCAAAATAAACAGAGTAGCAGAGATGGAAAAGCTCATTCATATCTCAAGAGACACACCAACAAAATTCAGTCGAAAGTGGGCCTGTTGGCTACATTACCAAACATTATCTGAATACGAGGTCATGGAGCAGTGTTGGCGGGGATGTGACGCAAACAGATCGGGGGAGTGGCCTGACGGTGGCGCCATGGTAGCGGGCGGCGTTGTAGCTCGGGATGCAGCTGCACGCGAACCAGGAAACCATCGACCCCTGCCGGAGCCGTAAGTAGATCAGCCGGCTCGGTATCCAGTGGTGGATCCCGAGTTGACTGGGACATTGAGTGCGCCGAGCTGGATATCCTCCCGGACCCCCACCCGCCATACGGACGTGTGTTTGGTGAGAGTCGATCTTTACAACCCCTCCCGGACCGTCCCCCCCACCTGTCCCACATGCCTCTCTGACATCCTGGGGTCCTATCTGGAAAGCTGACAGGCCGGTCAACATACTATATCCACTGCGGCTCGTTTTGTAAAAGAAATTTCAGCGGCCTGAGGGAGGACAATCCTAAAAGTCTTTTTGGTTATAACTGGGCGATGCTGAGTGGATGGGAGGTGAAAAGCCTTAGTTGGACTCAAATCTGCAATGTAGATGAGTGCTGATTCACCTGCAAGGTCTTGACTATATCCCTTGGAAAGACAGAACTGGTCTCAGAGGTATTGTCGTATGAACTGTTTATTAACTGCTAACTGTATTAACTGTTTATTGGGAGCGGGCTTATGAGGAGATACCTATCACTCATAGATACCTGCGCAAATAAGCATAAAGTGGTATTTGGTTTTTGTATAGTCCAAGGCACTAAAAGGGCCATGGAGAAGGCGCTGCTATAATTATCGCTAAGTTTTGTCGCTTTATAAGAGGAAAAATCTTTGCTAATTCTTATAACAACATATACTATAAGTTGGAAGACTGTTTGCTGCTAGAGCATTAACGGTTAAGGGGCCCTGTGCTGAAATACGAAATAAGGTTCGGTGAGGTGCCACGGAGTACGGTGGGGACAAGCAAATAGAGACAATTACATTGAGAAACAAACAAATCCAGTAAGGGGGGAGAGAGAGAGAAGAGGCTCGGGAGCGGTGTGGAAAATGAGAGGTCGCCCCCAAAGAGGAGTGGAAGTGAAGCAGCCGAGAGAGAGCCTAAATTCTAGTTCCATACAGAAGTATTTGAAGGAGGCAAACCTGGGAAGCCCAAAGGACACAGCCCAAGAAAGTAAACAGCAAGGTGGGAAGGATAAGAAGGAAGATTCAGGGAAGGATCAAGGTGATCAAGGTGGAGCTCCCGGGGAGGTTAGAGAAGCCTCCTGCATGGTAGAAGATAGCACCATGGAAGCACTTCCAACAAAAATCGAATTACTGGAAATGTTTGCCAAACTGGAAACCGTAATCAAAACAGAGATCCATAATGTTAGAACGAACATGGGCCATTTGCTGAAGCGAGTAGAAATAGTGGAGGAGGTTTCTGAGAAACAGAACCGAGAACTACTCGAATTAAAACAACAAGTAAGGAATCTGCAATTAGCCCAACAAGACACTCTCTATAAATTAGAAGATTATGAAAACCAAAGTCACAGACAAAACTTGAGACTGCGTGCCCTACCAGAACAGCACGGCGAAGACCTGACTACCAAAATGAAAGCTATCTTCAATCCCATCTTAGATAGGGGTCCAAATGAAGAACTGAAGATAGATAGGGTCCATAGGTTGAGGAAACCCCCAAGCGCCAGTGAGGACTCACCCAGAGATGTGATCATTAGGTTCCATCATTATGAGGATAAAGCAAGAATCTGGAGCAACCTTAGAAAAGCTCAGCCTGTAAAATTCAACGGGGCAAAGATCCAGATCTTTTCCGATATTTCGGCGGGGACCCTAGCCAGGAGACGTCAGTTAAGACCTTTGCTGGAAGAACTAAAGAAGGCAAATATGAAATATAGTTGGGGTTTCCCCTTTTCGCTAAATGTAGTGAAGGCGGGCAGATCAGTCAGATTGAAAGATATAGAGAACCTTCAAGATTTTTGCAGTAAGCTCGACATCCCGGTCCCAGTTATGCCTATTTAGAGGGAAGATGATCCCGAAGGAGGCCAGGACTTTGGGGACAACGAATTATGCAATTGAATTAGCGATTGTTTCTTGGGGGGGTGGATGGGGGGGTTCGGGTGGAGGGGCGGTGCCCCGTGCGGGGGAGATTGGCGGGTTTCGGGCTGCCCGCTCCCCCTGGTCCCTCCCCCCTTCATCTATCTAGTGGGGGGGGAACAGGGTGACCGTGGTAAGCCGCCGTCAGAGTCGCACCCCAATGATTAGGCGGGCCGTAGACAGAGATAAATGGTACCTCTCTGCTGCGAGTATGTAGCTAGGAATTGGCTAGCAGGGAGTGGGGGAAGGGGGGTATGAGGTGGGAGAGAGTGTTGTGGAGGGGGGGAGGGGGGAGTATCTGGTCCTGCAGAGGCTATGTATAGGAGTGCAAAGAACAACATGAGCCATTATAATGCAGCTCTACTTAAAGATTAAATGACAGAGTTCACATGTATCACGTATAATGTTAAAGGGCTGAATTCCCCCCTTAAGAGGCATAAGGTGTTAAGAGAATTAGAGTAACTCAAGGCAAACGTTGTGTTTCTCCAGGAGACCCACCTCTCACTGGACACACATGTCAGATCATTCTCCAAATGCTTCCCCAACTGGTTCTACAGTGATTCTCCTATCAAGAGGGCCAAAGGGGTAGCAATTGCGATTCTGGAAAGGTGCGCAGATATGGAGGGATATGGAGGGCCGCTATCTTTTTTTGAAGGTGAGGGTGGGAGAAAGGGTTTTTACCCTGGTAAATGTTTATTGCCCTAATAACAACCCAGTCGAATTCCTGCTTCAGGTCCTGAATAAGTTGTCAGACTTCAGGGCAGGGGAGGTGATTTTGGCAGGAGATCTACATGTTTGCTTAGATCCAATTTTGGATAGTACATCTAGTTCACAGAGAGTGAGTAGGAAACTCTTAAAAAAAATAGGACAGAAATTTCATAGTTGCCATATGATGGACGCATGGAGAGTTCAACACGCGAAGGATAGGGATTATACTTTTTTTCTACAGTCCACGGGTCTTACTCTAGGCTTGAATATTTTGTGGTAGACCATAGATTATTAGACCAAGTCAAGGCAACGAAGATTGGAGTCACCACGTTGTCAGACCACGCTCCAGTCCTGATGAAGGTGGGGATCCCGGAATACCGGAGATCCCCATTTTCATGGCAACTGGATGAAAGGCTCATCGAGAATCATAGTGTCAGCAGTAAGATACAGGAGGAAATCGATGGGTTTTTCTTGATAAACGACACCGGGGAGATTTCTGGAGGCGCTAAAAGCGTATATAAGGGGCATATTGATTTCATTAGGAGCCGATGAGAAAAAAGAAAGCACTAAGAGGAAAACAGAACTAATAGAAGAAATATACCATCTTGAACAATCACACAAGGTAGCTAGCGGGGGCCATAACTCACTCCTGCATCAACTAATTTAAAAAAGAGAAGAACAAAAAGATTTAATGGAATTGGATTCTAAGCGTATTTTAAATAAAAGCTTAAAAAATAGATTCAGATGGAGTAACAAGGTAGGGAAGCATCTGGCAACAGTAGTAAAAAGGAAAGGGAGCACCAACTTTATAGATAGGGTTCAAAATAAAAAAGGGGTACTAAAATATACTTCCAGAGACATAGCTGAAGAATTTCGGAGCTACTTTGCATCCCTCTATAGGGTTAGGCAAGGTGGGGCAGGTACCCCGGAAAGAGAGGAAATAATGGACAAGTTTATAAGGGAGGCAGGTTTACCAAGCCTCTCGGACTGCGAGGCAAAAGAATAAGAGGGTCCGATCAATGTAGAAGAGATTGAGAGGGCCTTGAAGGCATCTCCCTCTGGAAAGAGTCCAGGGCTTGATGGTTTTACTTCCCATTTCTACAGAAAATTCAAGGAGTCCCTGATCCCCAAGCTTTGCCAGATCTGGAACAAGATAGGGGGTCAGGAAGAGTTTTGTGATGGGGCATTGACAGCATCAGTTACTTTAATACCAAAGGACGGGAAAGATAGCTCGCTATGTTCGAGCTATAGGCCGATAGCTTTGCTTAACGCTGATACTAAACTATATACCAAGGTATTGGCCAGTAGATTAAGGGATAAAATGTCGTATTGGATTCACCCAGATCAGACGGGTTTTATACCAGGGAGAGAGGGGAGGGATAACGGCGTTAAGTCACTCCTGGTCATGGATGCGATGAAAACAAAGGGGACCCCCGGTCTGCTTCTGTCGATTGACGCAGAGAAAGCCTTCAACAGAGTAGACTGGGGGTTCATGTTGAGGACGTTGAGGGCAGTCAGCTTGGGTGATACCATGCTAAACTGGATTAAAGCATTGTATAAATCTCCCTCGGCATTCGCAAAGGTGAATGGTATATCATCAGCGGAGTTTAGGATGGAAAACGGGACCAGGCAGGGGTGCCCCCTGTCCCCCCTTCTGTTTGTCCTAACCCTGGAACCCTTATTAGCTTCGATCCGAAAGAACCCGGATATATGCGGATGCGTTGTGGAGGGAGATGTACACAAGCTCTCGGCGTTCGATGATGTACTGTTTTACATCGTTAACCTGAGGATCTCACTCCCTAATCTGCTGGCTACTATGAGGAGATATGGGGAGCTCTCAAATTACAAGGTCAACCTTAGTAAATCGGTTGTCTTAAACATCAACATCGATGGACGAGAAGCATCTAAACTCAAGGAAATTTTCCATTTTCCGTGGTGCAAAAAAATAGATTACCTGGGAGTCACATTATCAAATTCCTTAAAGAATTTATACCGCTTAAACTTTATCCCTCTCCTTGACGAAATCAAGCAGGAAACAAGGAAAAGTATGCATCTCCCGATCTCTTGGTTCGGTCGAGTTAATACTGTTAAAATGACCCTGGCCCCGAAGATTTTGTATAAAATGCAGCTACTCCCAATCCCGTTAGCACAGTCCTTTTTTAGGGTTCTGAACAATATTCTTACCAGATTTATATGGAAAAATAAGAAGCCACGGATTGCCTATAAGGTCCTGAGTAGGGATAAAGCACAGGGTGGTCTGGCTCTTCCAGACTTTAAAAAATATCACAGAGCGATAGTATTATCACGAATGTTAGAATGGGGTAAGGTATCGATAGATAAAAGATGGGAAATTTTAGAAAAAGATATGAGCAATGCAAAATTACACCAATTAATTTGGAATCCTCCACACTTTAGGAAGCTAGGTCCGAATGCACATATTATAACACGCTACACTTTAAAGATTTGGGATCAGTTACATAAACAAAATGCATGGGAGTTAAATTCACCATTTATTTACTTAAAAGAGAACGAGTTCTTCCGCCGGGGTTGAGGGAAGTGGGAGGGAACTGGATAAGAAGTAGTGATGCACCATTGATTGATATTATAAAAGACGGTGGAATTGTTACTTTTCAGGAGTTAACCCTACTCAAGGACCTAATGACTATAGACACATGGCGATATAATCAGCTCGCTTTCTTTATTAAAAGCCTCCCCGGTCCAATTAGAGATAAGAAGAACTTTAGGCCTCTGGAGAAACTGTTTTTGAAGAAGGGAGTTATAAAAAAAACAAAAGAATTGTATAAAATAGTGCGGGATGAGAGTGAAGGAGCGAAACCGTTATACCTTAATAAATGGGAATCTGAGTTGGGACCTATATCTGGTGGAGTGACGTGGGAGGCCATACTAAATGCAACACATAAATCGGCAATTGATACGAGAATTATAGAATCAAATTTTAAATGCCTAGCCAGATGGTACATAACACCAGATAGATTATATAAGATGCAACCGGAGGCCTCTGGAAACTGCTGGAGGGGGTGTTCCACCAGGGGAACAATGGCTCACCTGTGGTGGGAGTGCCCAATTATTAAAAGATTCTGGTAAGAGGTGCTAAAGATAATACAGGAGATAATGGGTACCGAGATCAGGGAAGATCCTTGGGTGTGTTTGTTCCATGGGACGGAAGGTCATACTAGCAAATATAGTGTTTCTCTAACTCCAGTACTTCTAAATGCGGCAAAAAGTCTAATACCAAAAAAATAGCAAGAGGTGGAGGGCCTAAGCATTCGAGATTGGTTAATTAGGGTTAATGAAATTTATATCTTAGAGGCGGGGGAGGCCGAAGACACTTTGCATGAGATAGAAGATTGGGATGGAACAAAGTGGGCGAAGTGGTTATCCTTCAAAAAATCAGGGAGATTTACCGAGAAGTTCATATAAAGAATGCATGTATTATCGGAAGCAGGGCTGCAGGACGGGGGGGGGGGGTGAGTTGGGGGGGGGTGGTAGGGGAATTTAAGCTGTTTATGGGGCTTAGTGATAGTTGAGGGGTTTTAAAGTGTGTTAAGAATAAATAAAGATTTCTTAAAATGGAAAAATAAGAAAGTTATATTTTTGCTACTATGATGTGATGATAATGAGATGGGAAAAAATGAGCCATAAACGGTGATTTAAATCCGAGGTCATACTAAACCCACCCACATGAAGGAGATTTATACCTGCGGACCTAACCCCCATGCGATCTAACCTTCTCACCATAACCATTTCATTGTCCAGGAATTGCCCCTCAAATTCTTCCAATGCCCCTTCAAATCACCGGAGTCGAATGCCACTTGTCAGGGGAAGTCAGAGACCTCCCATCACACCCTTTTCCCCCCATTTCCATTTCTCCTATCCTTCCCCTTCCCTGTCCCTCAGCCTTCCCTCACCCCCCTCTCCCCCTCCCCTAAGCTCCCCAACTAGACACCCACGCAGGCACACAGTCTTCCCACTTCACATACTCATTAAATACCCAACCCAATAGACGACCTTAAGACATACACAAAGCTACTCAAAATGCCCACCGAACAGGTCCAGATGTACCCAGGGATATTTGCAAAATACCTCTGATAGCTGTCTTACTCCGATCTCACGCTACAGGACCCGCATATCGGTACTTCCACTGCAAGTATAACAGATTTCCCGTAGGATCAGTTATTGAGCACTTAAAACCCAATTAAAGGTTCAAGTTGGGTCATTGACCCCTCCCATAATTAATGCAGTATGGAAGTGATTGTCAATACTAGCTGGGGCATTCTGTCTTTTTGTATCTCTTAATTATTTCATTAATGTTTATTGTTTAATGATTACTGTAAAGACTGTATATTCTTCAATAAAATACATGGAAAAAAAAAAATAATGACCCAGATATGTATTTCCCTCCACATCGTCAAGCAGTTTCTTCCACCTGCATATATTTACATTTATAACACATATAACATATGCCAAAAACCAAAAAAAAAAAAACGGGAAAAAAGTCCCCCTTCCTTCCTTTTTAGGAGCTTTGGGGAAGCTCCTCTTCTTTCTCATTCAATAAACCATCTGTTAGGACATATTATCTTTTATGCGGGTTTATGCCTCCCTTGACGATTTCTGCGCTGACCCTTATGGGACACTTGTTGCCACTGTTATGGCCGTTGTAGGGGGGTCCTCTTTGTATGTCCTCCAGTCTGTAAAGTCTACTAGTGGAAGATCCAATGTTTCGACAAAAAACTGCAGGTCGTCTTTAGTACGTAAAGTTGCTGTTCTGCCATTCCTAGAGGCCGTCAGACTAAATGGGAACCCCCCATCGATAATTCACCACCTTTGAGCGCAGTATTTCCAACAGGTGCTGAACTGCTCGGCATCGGTACAAGGTCCTGCGTGTTAAATCTGGGTACAGTGATAGATTTGTGCCCTCAAGGGAGATTTCAGGATTACTGCAGGCCATTTTCATAATGGTTTCCTTTACTGCATATTTATGTACTCTGCATATAACATCCCTGGGTTTCTCCATATTTTGGGTAATGTATGTGGGAACTCGATGCACCCGATCTATCTCAATACATTCAGGTGCCGAGGTCCCCATAATCTGACCAAATACTTTTTGGATAACTGAGGCTAATTCAGATGTTTGGATTGTTTCGGGTACCCCTTTTATATGAATGTTCTGCCTTCTGTCTCTATTTTCATAGTCGCCCAATTGGTCTTTATATGAATTTAGGACATCCTCGTGATCTTTAATCGCGTCTTGAACCTCCGCCACTGCCTGTGCCATTACCTCCTGACTCTCTTCCACACTTTGTACCCTACGCTCCAATGCCCGTGTATCTTCTCTTAAGTCCTCCACTGCTTGCTGACATGCCTGCTCTAATTAGCTGATGGATATCAGTCTTTGTAGGAAGGGCCCTCAAAAGTTCCCTAATTTCCATCTCTGTTTCCCCCCTCCCCCCCTAGCACCGGGGGTCCGTTTCTCCCCCTCTTCCAAGGATGGGCTTATGAGACTTCTGTCTTGTGGGCTTAGGTTTTCTCCTTGTATCCTGGGGCCATAAGCATTTAAAAAAAAAAAAAAAAACAAAAAAAAACAAAAAAAAAAAAAGGAAAATACTTTCACGAAAACCAATATAGTTTCTCCTTCAAATTTTTAAGGGTGTGGGGGTGGGGGGAATGCAGTCTCTGTAGGTCAAGTCAAAGCAGGACCTATATGGTATATACAAAGAGCATGGAGGAGTAAGTGGTTTTTATCCCCCTTTTTTCCCCTTAGGGAACATCTGCAGATGTTTAAGCAGTCAAGCAATCAAACAGTCCAGCACATTAACTTTAGCAGTCCTTTTCCACTGGGTTGATAAGAAATTTTTCAGATTTGCATATAACACAAAAGTAAATGAAACAGCAGGCAGTCCACGGGTGCAGCTAGAGACCTAAAAGTACTATCACTTTTCGTAGAAAAAAAAAAAAAAAGATCTCCTACCCAAGCTTTCGATCCTACAGTCCTGCAGTTTAACCAGACCAGCCAGTCCGGCTGTGTTGAGCTCCACTAGCCTCCGTGCACCTTCACTCTTCCTTCGGTAGACCGCAGTCCCGGGGGGTGGGGGGGTGCTTCTGACCCAGGCTTCTGTATCTGTCACCGTCCCAACTCCTGCTCAGCCCCCCAGTGGCTCCAGCGGCTCCACTCACTCCAGCAATTCCAGGCCCCCCCGATCCTTACGAGGATGCAGCCCACACAGGTCAGCAAACAGCAAACAGCTCCTCCTCCAGGTCAATCACTCAGTCTTCGCTCCAGGCACTCCCAATCGTCCCGGCAGCAGCGTTGCTCTAGGTTTCATAGAGGGCTTTATCACACGGCTGGTATCAAGCACGGCGAAGGGCAGTAAGGGGCCCTCTATATATCCATGATAATACCGCACTGCATCCAGGAGGGTCCAAAAGGATCCAGTCAGGTAATGCTCAAGATGCCACTATATACATACAGGTCTCAGCTCCAGCTTACTCCATTGCACTCTGTCTTTGCATCTTCTTGTACAATCCGCTGATTGCACTACCCCGGTTCCATTGGTGATCTTCGCTTAATGCATCTAGTATTCCTAAAGCAGCATGGGAGCTCAGGCGAAAGACGTGCTCACACGTCCACACTCACACCCATTCTGGGTGAATTCATTCTAACCAGGAGGGCAAGCATTCTTCCCACGCTTTCACCCTCACCGAAAGCTACTTGCTTTTGGAAGATTTGTTTATTCTCTGCATTCCCAAGCATTGTTAGGCGATAGTTCTGCTGTGTCTCTATCCATGCCTTAAGCCTCTCAGGTGTCGGGTCATTAATGTATTGTTCTTCTGCTAGTATCTCTCCTGCCTTTTTTTACCATTCCTTAGATTGTTTTTTGATTTTTGATACTTGTTGAATCATTAAACCTCGAAGAAATGCTTTGAGTGTGTCCCATACAACCCCACTCTGGGGCAGTACCTATGTTCCTTTCAAGGAATTCCCCTAAGGCCGTCAATACCGCCTGTGGTTCTCCTATGAGCTCCATCCAAAAGGGGCTTATTCTCCACTCTCGAACATCTTTCCCTTCCCCTATTTCAATGAGGGTGTGATCCGATAGGCCTCTTGGCATATAGCTTACGTTTTTTATTGTAGGTATCACCTCCTCGTTCCCCAAAACTAAATCAATCCTCGATAGAATGGAGCGTGTCCTGGAGAAGCATGAGTATCGCCTGGACATCGGGTTCTGTATTCTCCAAATTTTCTTCAGACCTATTTCTCCCCAAAATTTGGACAGTCAGTCATCCGTTACACCGCCCCGTTGTACCCCCTGGGGGAATCTGTGAAGTTTCTGGTCCATGACCATATTAATATAGGGTGGTGGTGCAATGTTGGTCTATTGAGTGAGGTGGGCCCACATCCCAAAATTCAGGGAGAAATGGAAATTTGATCCTCTTACGGGACTTTAAAGGGGACACCTACTCATGAGTAATAGAGTATAATAAGGAGTGTAATAGATATAGGTTTGATTGCAAAAGTTTAGGTGTTTATTGGGGTAAGGATTCAGGTAAATTTAGGGTACAACAGATGAGGCATAAAGTACCACAATCATAGGACTCCAGGTGTGTATGGAGCACACCCCCAGAGGGTACCCGACGCGTTTTGAGAAAAACTCTTCCTCAGGGGTGTCTGATAGGGATCAGCAAGCATAGAGGTATGTCTATAAATCAAAAAGACAGTAATGAACAAACTATACAATAATGTGTATACAACAGGGTCAGTAACATCATAGGATAGTGTAGCTAAACTACTACAGAAATATAATATATTGTACATGGTGAGAAACATTTGAGATACTGACCATATTATGTTGCTTGGAAAGCATGTATTACTGCATTGTATCCAAAGAAGCACTCAAAAGGAAGGGGGGGGTTTGGTTTGTTGGGGGGATAAAAAGACACACCACTGGACTTCCGCGGACCGCTCGCCTCCAGTCCGCGTCAGGCCCGTGACACCCAAAACCCGGCGGGGCAGCCTAAGAGAGAGCTCCCCAGCAAAGGGCGCCACAGAGCCACCGTGGAGAAGAGTAATCCTAAGTAAGCTCCAATCTGTAAAGGGTCAAAAGGGTAAGAGGGGAATGTTACAACCAGTTGGAGAGGTGCGTCCCAGGGAGGGGTGAATTATAAAAAATACCCCCGATGTGGGACAAGACACGTAGATATAGTAGGATATGTATGAAAAAAGAAAAAATACTAATGTACCTGGAGAGGGCCGAGAGAGGGCCCATGCAGGCAGGAGACTGCAGGTCTCCAAAGGGAGGGCGTTTTATCCTTAAAATCCGGCCTGGTGAGCAGGTGTGATGGTCCTGTATGCTGTCCCAGACTGTGTGCATCCAGTCCCTATGAGGGTAGCGGTGCCCCAGGGGGGTAATGGCAGTATGGGAGCAGTGGAGGTGAGTGCTCCAACAGGGGGTCCAGGCCAGGAGGTCCAACCTGTATTAGTAAAGGCATGAGTGAGGGAGGAAGGAGGACGGAATGGAGGTGCGTCTGCCTGGAGGGATCCATGGCAATGCAACAAACAGCTGATTACCTGGTGGGTGTAGCAGCGGCGTGCAGTGGTGTGGGGCGGAAAGCCGTAGGATGATGGAGTGGGAGCCGTGTCAGATATAGTAAGGCCGCACCCGTGATTGGTCACGGGTGCAACCAATGGTGCGCAAGGGAACGCCCCCCGAGCCTGGGGCGCGCGCAGCCGGGGAATCTCTGAGAACCCGGATGCGGTGACGTCAGACCCCGGCGCGATGACGTGGGTCGCACGGGGGTGGGGAGCCGAGACCCGCGCCGAAGACCCGCGGTGCAGTGATTGGAGGAACACGGATCGGACTTCCGATCCGAGTCCTCCAGTGAGGAGAGGGCCGCCTGCAGCGATCATTGTTGCACCTGGCAGGAATCTTCACATTCCACCCACTGGCTTCTTAGCTCGCCCTCTCTCTCCCCCTCCATCCCGGGCCGCCCCGGCCCTGGCGGGGCGGCCGTCTGCTCCCCACTCGGCGCAGGGGGGCCGCCTGGTGCGACAGTGATCGCTGAAGGCGGCCCTCTCCTCACTGGAGGACTCGGATCGGAAGTCTGATCCGCGTTCCTCCAATCACTGCGCCGCGGGTCTTCGGCGCGGGTCTTGGCTCCCCGCCCCCGTGCGACCCACGTCATTGCGCCGGGGTCTGACGTCACCGCGTCCGGGTTCTCGGAGATTCCCTGGCCGCGGTCTCCAGGGGACCAAGGCGCGCGCCCCAGGCTGGGGGGCGTTCCCTTGTCCACCATTGGCTGCACCCGTGACCAATCACGGGTGCGGCCTTACTATATCTGACACGGCTCCCACTCCATCATCCTACGGCCTTCCGCCCCACACCGCTGCACGCCGCTGCTACACCCACCAGGTAATCAGCTGTTTGTTGCATTGCCATGGATCCCTCCAGGCAGACGCACCTCCATTCCGTCCTCCTTCCTCCCTCACTCATGCCTTTACTAATACAGGTTGAACCGACTGGCCTGGACCCCCTGTTGGAGCACTCACCTCCACTGCTCCCATACTGCCATTACCCCCCTGGGGCACTGCTACCCTCATAGGGACTGGATGCACACAGTCTGGGACAGCATACAGGACCATCACACCTGCTCACCAGGCCGGACTTTAAGGATAAAACCTCCTCCCTTTGGAGACCTGCAGTCTCCTGCCTGCATGGGCCCTCTCTCGGCCCTCTCCAGGTACATTAGTATTTTTTCTTTTTTCATACATATCCTACTATATCTAGGTGTCTTGTCCCACATCGGGGGTATTTTTTATAATTCACCCCTCCCTGGGACGCACCTCTCCACCTGGTTGTAACATTCCCCTCTTACCCTTTTGACCCTTTACAGATTGGAGCCTAGATTGTAAGCTCTAAGGAGCAGGGCCCTCTGATTCCTACTGTATCAAATTGTATTGTATTTGTACTGTCTACCCTCAAGTTGTAAAGCGCTACGTAAAATATTGGCGCTATATAAATACTGAATAATAATAATAATACTTAGGATTACTCTTCTCCACGGTGGCTCTGTGGCGCCCTTTGCTGGGGAGCTCTCTCTTAGGCCGCCCCGCCGGGTTTTGGGTGTCACGGGCCCGACGTGGACTGGGGGCGAACGGTCCGCGGAAGTCCAGTGGTGTGTCTTTTTATCCCCCAAAAAAACAAACCAAAAACCCTCCATTCCTTTTGAGTGCTTCTTTGGATACAATGCAGTAATACATGCCTTCCAAGCAACATAATATGGTCAGTATCTCAAATGTTTCTCACCATGTACAATATATTATATTTCTGTAGTAGTTTAGCTACACTATCCTATGATGTTACTGACCCTGTTGTATACACATTATTGTATAGTTTGTTCATTACTGTCTTTTTGATTTATAGACATACCTCTGTGCTTGCTGATCCCTATCAGACACCCCTGAGGTAGAGTTTTTCTCGAAACGCGTCGGGTACTCTCTGGGTGTGTGCTCCATACACACCTAGAGTCCTATGATTGTGGATTCTCTGCATGTTGTATTGCCATGTTTCCATGCTTGTAACTTGTATCCTGTACTTTATGCCTCATTTGTTGTACCCTAAATTTACCCGAATCCTTACCCCAATAAACACCTAAACTTTTGCAATCAAACCTATATCTATTACACTCCTTATTATACTCTATTACTCATAAGTAGGTGTCCCCTTTAAAGTCCCGTAAGAGGATCAAATTTCCATTTCTCCATGACCATATTAAAGTCCCCCATGAGTAACACCGGGACACCTGGCTTATCCAGGACAAACTCCAGCAAACTACGCAGAATCGCAATATTAAAATGGGGTGGATTATACACATTGGCCAGCACAAATATTCTATTCTCTATCTTACAATATAAAAAAAAATTAGCGTCTAAATTCATCAATCCGACTTTGCATACAATTAAACATTACCCCTGATTTAATCAAGATACTCCCCTAGAAAAGGAAGTGTGAACCGAGTGATAATGTGGACAAAAGTAGGGTAGTGAGATGTGTCTTCTGCAGGCAAAGGAGTGTAGCCCCATATATTTTTGCCGGTGACAGGACTGCCCTTTTTTTCCCTGAGTCTCCCAAACCTCTAACATTCCAAGAACATAGTGTTAGTTCTTTTTTATTTGTGTGCCTCTACTCATTAGTGTTCATTTTTCCTATAGTCATTGTGTGATTTCCTTTTCCTTACTAACTCGTGTCATTTGTTATTCGTGCATTTTTCCTGTAGTCTCTTAGTGATCTCTTAATGAACAAGTGATGTTTGTGACAGTCGTTATTGTTAAAAATGTGCGTTGTACATTCTTCCCTGGCCCTTACATGCATACTGGAACTTACATACCAAACAATCCCATCATACCAATCATACCATCCACTTTTCTCACCACTTTACTAGGTTTAACTTGGGGCCTTCTATTGTGACCTACCCATACACCCCTTTTTTTAAATATTGTCATTGTGGTTATTTTTAATTTCAATCCACCCCCTTCCCTATCCCTCCCTCCTAAAAAAGCACAAAAAACGCAAAAGAAAACAAATACAACAAATACAACATACAGTATGCAAGAACAATGTGCAGTAACCCTTAAAAAAAGGGGGTACCATGCTTTTTGTTCCCCCTTCTTCCATACACCACCCCCCACCCCCCGTCTTCTTAGTGCAAAAAAAGAAAAAAGGAGGAGGCAAGAAGAGAGAGAAAAAAAAACACACACACAAAAAAAAAAATCATTATAAATCATTTCTCCCTCTTCTTTCCTCTCCCTAGTGTTATATTAACTCAATCATATTATCCCTGGGTTTCCCAGGGAGGAGCAGTCCTGTTCTTCTAGCGTCTCTCCTTGTGGGTTGTCAACCACTCCATTACCTCTTCGGGAGTATCAGAAAAAACAGTCTCCCCAAGACCAGTCACCCTCAGTCTTGCCGGGTACAAAAATCCATATGTTACATTCAGTTGATATAATTTGCGTTTTTTTTTCCCTGAACTTAGCTCTCCGCTTTTGGAGATCAGGTGAAAAGTCTGGGTATATAGACACCCTAGTGCCATTGTAGAGTATATTGCCTATTTCTCTAGCTCTGCGCATTATAATTACTTTATCCTTGTAATAAAGCATTTTTGCCAACAGAGACCTTGGGGGGCTCCAGGCTTGGGGGGGTCTAGTGGGGACCCTGGGTGCTCTCTCTATTGCGAAGAATGGTGTGAAAGACTCCTGCCCAAATGTATCTACTGCCCACAAGACCTCTTTCAATGATGGCTCTGGCTCCCATGAGGCTCCTGCCCCAGACGGTAACCCTAGGGTCTCTTTCGCCTCCTGCTCCAGGCCCCCCCCCCCCCGAGACGCTCACCTCCGTTGGCATTGATACATGGCTCTGTCCATGACTTCTTCTTACCCCAGAAGCCCCAGCCTGCCGGTTGGGCTGTACCTGTTGGGCTGTACCTGTTGTGAGGTATTTTTTGGGGGGGTCTGGCCTGGGTTATGCGCATATTTTTGTAGTTTTGCAGCAGCTAGACTTGCCTTTGTGGTTCACTGTGATGACATGATGATATTAGCAGGGAAAAAAAAGGAGATGCAGCTATTCTATGCCACTCCTTATTTATACCTTTCCTCTGAATAGGGCTATGCAAAAGAAAATTGGATCAATTCAGACCTGCAAGAGGCTGTGGAGCGGGAGAGGGAAAAGGGAGAGCAGGGCAAATCAGGAACATTAAAAAAAAAAAAAAAACAAGTTCAGACCCACTGTTCAAAAAAAACCCAACCCCATACTCCCTGTGTCTAACACCGTTTTTGATGCAAAGAGTTGTTTCTTACCCATCCACGATATAACTTTCCAGCAGATTTTAAAGTTGGGAGTGTTTGGCTCCAGTCACCCAGTTTTCAGATGTAGAGGTGTCAGGGGGGAGAAGAAACTTCTTAGCAGCAATCAAACGTTAACTCCACAGCATCTCCACAAATCTTGAAAGCCAATCTGCCACCTGTTTAAACGAGGGGAGGGGGGAGATAGCGTCTCCACGTCTCCACAGTTCCCCCTGTTTTCAGGCAAGTATTCAAATATTCCTCCAGCCGTCCCGACTCGCATCCAGGCAGGGATCTCTCAAAAAGACAGCACGGCTGAAGCCTCTCACGCCACCGACAATGACAGTGGGGGTAGCCTCTCACTCTACCCTCTTCAGCACTGCTCTTCTCCGCTCTGTCGACCGACAGCTGAGTCTCTCACACCACTGCCTCCGCCCTACACTGCTCCATTTGCCCGCTTCTGGCTGTTACCGCCGCTCTCACCGACGGTCACAGCTCAGCCCGACACTCGGTCTCGGTCTCCTCAGCTAGTGCTTAGCAACATAGATCTGCAGGGTGAGCAGAAGACAGGAGGTGAGGAGATGCTGCACTCACGCTCACATCCTCATCCAGTCACGCCCCCTTTCGGCCACTCTCTCATAATTTTAACCTCATGTTTTAGTGGGTGCAGATCATCCTCTAATTGACTTATCCTTCCTTCCAAAGCTGCTGTTCTTTCTGCTGTCTTTTGCAAGTCATGTCTGACCAATAATAATTCTTCCTTAACCCCCTTTAGTTGGTCACATAATTCCCCCAGTGAGAACTTACATGCATTCACAGCTTGAAAAACATCTTTCAGTGTCGGTTCTTTCTCAAAAGAGGCTAGGATCAGAAATTGCCTCCAGATCTTGCTCATTAATCCTCAAACTTTTATTACTCACCATTATTAATTAATGGAACAGGAGTACTGGGGTACCATGCACTGGGATTGCTGGAGCAGGAGTACGGAGTACTATGCACTGGGGCACTATATGCTGGAGTTGCTGGGACAGAAGTGCTGGGGTACTATGCGCTGGATTTTGCTGGGGCAGGAATACTGGAGTACTGCGCACTGGTGTTGCTGGAGCAGGAGTACTGGGGTGCTGGATTTGCTGGGACCGGAGTGTTGGAGTGCTAAGCACTGAGATTGCTAGGACTAACCTGTTTTTCCAGGGTCTCAGCGATCTGCTCTGTTGTTGCTCCGTCCCATCCATCCTCTCGTGGTACTCACATACAGCTTTGACAAAAAATCCTGGAAGCTGAAAGCTTGATTTTTTTTTTTTTTATGCAGAGCTGCACCAGATTTTGCACTCCCCAGTTTTAGTAAATCAAACCCATTCCATGCTTTTAATTGATCTATTGACTTTACTATATTTTAAGTAAATGACCCAGGTGTTCTGGCCTCAAATGCTTGCTGCATGTGTGTTCCAGGTCATTGAGTCATTAAATGTCAGAGAATTAGAATGTGAGAGTCTGGCAGTTAGCATCACAGAAAGTGACCAGTATTGGCTGTTAACAGCAATTACAGTGGCTTTAAAATCACAGCCTGTCACTGTGTTTCAGCAATCATAAAAATAATCTTGTCTGTGTTTGGATCCCAGCGCTGCCCTTACCAAACATGCAATTCATATCCTTATAAACATATACAAATGCAAAATTTTATATAGTCAAATGAGAATAAATCAAGTCCTGTAAACAAAGTGCAAAAGCGCTTTCTTCAAAAGTGCCAAAAGTGCTCCAATTCTTCTTTGCCTGATAAATAAAGTGCCGTACTCCCCTCTTATGTGCCCTCACTCAACAACTTTATGATTTGAATTCGCCTATTGATAGCAAAATATTCCTCTAATGTTGCTGTTCCTCCAACTCCTCTTCTCCCCTCGATGGGATGGTGGAAATTTCTCTCATGTAAAGAGGATTAAAATATGTATATAGTGTAAATTTATTTTTATTTATTTAAAAGAGGTTAGAAACAAATATATGATTTACACTCACAAGCAATCTCTGTTAAACACGTAAAGCCGGTCCGGAACCAGTGCTGCGGGGTGCGCTTCAAGGACCAGCCGTGACGTCAGCGGAAGTTCCCACTAACGCAATTCGCCCATCTGGGAGAAGAAAAACCCATTAGGGTGGTGACGTCATGTCCAGTCTTTGGAGCGCATGCCGAAGCGCTGGATCCGAACAGGCTTTATATGCTTTTTTACAGAGGTTGCTTGTGAGTGGAAATTGTATATTTGTTTTTAACCTCCTTTAAATAAAAATGGAATTACACTATGGAGATCTTAATCCTCTCTACATGAGAGAAATTAACACTATCCCAACCTGCCATCCCATCGAGAGGAGCAGCAACATTAGAGGAATATTTCCCCAACAATAGGCGCATTCAAACCGTATAGTTGACCAGTGAGGGCACATAGGAGGGGAGCACGACACTTCATTTATCATGCAAAGAAGAATTGGAGCACTTTTGCACTTTGTTTACAGGACTTGATTTATTCTCATTTGGACTATATGAAATTTTGTATATATTTATGTTTATAAAGATATGAATTGCATGTATGGTAAGGGCAGTGCTGGAATCCGCACACAGATAATATAAAGGGGTAACCATATCTCTATTTCAGCAGCAGCCCACACAGTCAGCAAGTCACTTTTGGAATACTATAATTTACTGTAGTGCAGGTATATACTTATCAAATAAAAATAATCTTACTAGAGAACTTTGGGAAAATAGACTTGTAGAGATGACAACTTTAGCTTGATTTTTGTTCTAGAATAAAAAAAATGGAAATCTTGAAACCAAGTGCTTACCACACAGCTAGCATAGCCAATTCCTCCAAGACGAGGGCATATGTAATTCCACACACCAATGCTACCTCTACGAATTCTTTGTCCCACAGCCAGTTCAAGGAAGAAGAGAGGGATGCCAATCAAAATGAGCAGAATCAGGTACGGTATCATATAGGCTCCTAGGGAACAAACCATTGATTCATCATTCTAGAGGCATATTTGCACAGCCAAATAAGGTTAGGCAATATCTATCTTTTCTAGTGTTTGGAGAATATGACAATATTACTGTATATTTAATAGCATTTGATACTCCCAAGCCTTTTTGGGGGTTTGTCCATATACAAGATTCTAGAGTTCAACTTGCTTCCATTGCCTGCCAAAATATATTTAATCCTTTTGTCATGAAAGGCTTTGCATTTGGAATCCTAATAGAAAAAGCGTAGGATAGGCTTTTAGGTTGGGTTTTCATATTTAAATAGAATATATTCTACCCAGACATGGAATATGCACCTCAGACCTTTCCATTCATCAATATTAACAGACAACACTACATTGGGAGAAGTGGGGGGTATTACAACTGTCATGAAGAAGTGATTTTTTCCCAAAGATAGGCAATGGCTTTGTGATTCTATTGAAAACTATTTTTTTTTTTGCTGGAATATTTCTTGGAGAAGGTTTATACAGTATTCATTTTCTATTAGTGCTTCTGAGTTCTGGGAGTTAACTTGGCACTTTAAAATTTTCAAACATTTGTCCAAAGTTGAGAACAAATTAGGAAGGGCAGTGGTGATTGAAAGTGAAACTTTAGTCAGAAAATTAAAAGAGAAGTATGGGATTGTGAAAAAAAAATTATACTCACCTAGGTGGATGCAGCATCAGTCCCCCTCCAGCTCCAGACCAAGAACCGAGCGATCAAACACTGCTAATCTCTCAGCTCGCAGCCAGAGATGTGGAGAGGAAAGAAAGCCAGCTAGCGTGGAATGCAAGCTGTCCGTTGCGTTCCACACGGGCTCACAGGCTTCCCCTTCCACATCTCCAGCTCGGCGCTGACGTCATCCAGGCACACCTGACAGCTCCGTCCCCGGCTCTCCCGGTTTCGGTTGGCTCTCCTTTCCAACAACAGGCTCTGTCATTACCCCCCCCCCGGGTTGGCTCCACGTCTACCCACCAATAGCGGTATCAACACTGCCTGGACACAGCTGTCAATTGGCAACCAGTCAGCAGCCATCAAAGCCACACTGCACACCAGGCTTCCTTCTGCCCCAGCATGGTTCCTGGTGCCCCTCCGTGCTCCACCAGTGACCCCTCCAGCCTGTGAGCTTTTAGTAGTATCGTTGGCTTTTTTATCATTATTATAGTGTTTTATGACTTTTGTCCAATTTTATTCCCTAATAAATCATTGGTTTATGGTTTAAACTAACTGTCCATACTACACTGTTTGGATTTAACCCATTGAGCGCTGCTCATCAGTTTTTCTTATCTATGCTACATTCTCCTCAATGTTCAAGCAGCTGCACTGGGTTCTGATCCACAATCTACAGATTTAAGTTTGTCACACCACATCATAGGACCAAACGGTTTTGATAGCACTCCAGGTTTTATATGTATTTTTTCTTATAAAAGGTAAGTACCCACTTGAGGACTGTCCGCCATGTACTGTGGGTGGGCAGCCTGTGCAGACAAAGCAACGTACTGGTATGTCACTGCCTGCTTCCCGGGTTTAGGGCGCGCATATGCAGAGCCCCCCTGCCGACACCCATTGTGGTCGTACACAGCAGGGGTTTGTCGGCAAGTCCCAGCCAATGATTCATGGCCGGGACCTGCTGATCGACTTTGTCCAATCACAGCCCAGAGCCAAGTGTTGACAATTTACAGAATGAACAATCTGTCTGTTTCTTATTCTTAGACACAAAAAGATCAGTTAGTAAAAGCAGCACATAATGCACACATTACACATTGTTAGGCACACATGATCGCCCTAGATGTTAACCCCTTCCCAGCCAGTGTCATTAGTACAGTAACATTGTATAATATTTTCTCACTGTATTAGTGTCACTGGTGATGTCAGTGGCAGTTAGTCAGTCCAATCCCCCCCCCCCCGAGTCAGTTAGCGTCAGATTTTCCCACCGCACTATTGCAGTCCTGTTATAGGTCGCTGATCACCTGATGGGGAAATTGCATATTTCCTTATTAAATTTGTCTCACAATATCTAAGAAAGCCTCCAATATCCTTAATACCACAGGAATGTCATTAGAAACTGACCAAGTCCTGAAAAGGTCATGTTTCTGAAGTCCTGTTCAGTAGACATGTGCACAACGGAAAAATTTGTTTTGTTTTTTTTTTCTATTCTGTTGATTCGTAATTTCGTAAGACGTGAGTTTTCATATTCTGACTAATTCGTATTTTCGTAAGTTATTTTTTCGTTGAATCGGAATGATTTGTATTTCTGTAAGCCTAATTTTTTATTGATTTGGAATTCGTACTTTCCTTAGATTACATTTTTTTCGTTGATTCTGGACACAACTCCTAATTTTGTAATTCGTACTTTCGTGAGATGGCCTTTTTCGTTGATTCGTACTATCGTAACATTGTTTATTTTTTTCCTGTTCATTCAGAATCGGAGCACAATTCATAATTTTGCATATCTCTCTCTCAAAATGGCGCTGCCTAACATATTTCGGTTATTCAGAATGATTCAAAATCTTGTATTTTAGTTTAATTTTCAGACATTAGCCTCTGCCCTTGTAATGTCATTTTGAGAGTACAGTGGTGTGGTGAGGGAGGAGCAGAGAGTAGAGCAGAGCTTGTATTGTTGTTTTGGTGGTTGATTTTGTGTGGTTGATGGGTGCTTTTGTACAAATTAGACTGTCCGTAGGAAAAGTAAGAATGAATGTGTGAGTGAGAATGTTGGTGTTAGTTAGTGTTGGTATAAGAGTTGTTGGTGTGAGTGAGAGTGGAGGGGAGCGGAGGAGTGGAAGCATGGGGCTCAGGGGAGAGGAGGGGTGGAGGTGGGAGAAGGAGTGGAAGGGAAGAGAGGGGAGAAGAGAAGAGGAATGGAGGGGAGGGGAGAGGAGAAAAGGCATGGAGGGGAGAGGAGTGGAGGGAGGAGGAGTCACGGAGGGGAGGAGAGGCATGTAGGGGAGAGTATTGTTGGGGTGAGGAGGAGTGGAGGGGAGTGGTGAACAGAAGCAAGGAGTGGAGCAGAGGCATGGAAGGGAGTGTGGAGGCGAAGTAGAACAGGAGCATGGCCAAAAAAGGAGACATATCCCCCCACATCAGAAGAGAGTGCAGCAGAAAACGAAAAGACAGAGATCAAGGGGGCCCATGTTTAGCCCAGAGGAGAATGATGCATTGGTTGCTACAGTTATAAAAGATAAACTGACACTCTTCTGCTTAACTGTGTCAGCATCTGAGAAGGCAGCCTGGGAAAGAGTACGGGATTCGGTGAATGTGGTATCAAAGGTTCGCAGGGCCACCAGTAGGTTATGCCGCGTACACACGAGCGGACTTTATGGCAGACTTTGTATGGCGTACTTGTCGACGGACTTTCCAAATGAACGGACTTGCCTACACACAATCAACCAAAGTCCGACGGATTCGTACGTGATGACGTACGACCGGACTAAAACAAGGAAGTTCATAGCGTCGGTTTTTGTCCGTCGGACTAGCATACAGACGAGCGGACTTTTCGACCGGACTCGAGTCCGTCGGACAGATTTGAAACATGTTTCATTTCTAGGTCTGTCAAACTTTTGAGAAAACAAAGTCCGCTGGAGCCCACACACGATCAAATTTTCTGACGGACTCCGGTTCGCCGGACCAAGTATGCCGTAAAGTCCGGTCCTGTGTACGTGACATTAGGCACAGGTAATTATTATTCAAACATTATATCACTGTTAGAACACACATATGTAAAAAATACACAGTATAGTAGTCAATAAAAAGTAAACTGAGTTGAACTTAACAAAAATATTTATTTGGCACAGCCACATACAGAAAAGTATATGGAAAATATTGTAAAAGTGTATACTGTACAGTGCCTTGTTACAACCAAAAACATAAATGTATTGTATTGGGATTTTATTTGATAGACCAACATAAAGTGGCACATAATTGTGAAGTGGAAGGAAAATGATGAATGATTTTCAACAATTTTTACAAATAAATATGTGAAAAGTGTGGCGTGCATTTGTATTCAGCCCCCCTGAGTCGATACCTTGTACAACCCCTTTACAGCTGCAAGTCTTTTTGGGTATGTCTATACCAGCTTTGCACCTCTAGAGTGACATTTTTGCCCATTCTTCTTTGCAAAATAGCTCAAGATCTGTCAGATTGGATGGAGAGCATCTGTGAACAGCGATTTTCAAGTCTTGCCACAGATTCTCAATTGGATTCAGGTCTGGACTTTGACTGGGTCATTCTATCACATGAAAATGCTTTGATATAAACCATTCCATTGTAGCTCTGGCTCCGCCCCAGTCTCAAGTCTTTTGCAGACTCTAACAGGTTTTCTTTTAAGATTGCCCTGTATTTGGCTCCATCCATCTTCCCATCAACTCTGACTAGCTTTCCTGTCCCTGCAGAAGAAAAGCATCCCCACAACATGATGCTGCCACCCCCATGTTTCACAGTGGGGATGGTGTGTTCAGGGTAAAGTGTATTGTTAGTTTTCTGCCACACATAGTGTTTTGCTTTTAGGCCAAAACGTTCAATTTTGGTCTGATCTGACCAGAGCACCTTCTTACACATGTTTGCTGTGTCCCCCACATGGCTTCTTGCAAACTGAAAATGATACTTCTTATGGCTTTCTTTCAACAACGTCTTTCTTCTTGCCAGGCTTCCATAAAGTCCAGATTTGTGGAGTGCACGATTTATGCCACGTACACACGATCGGAAATGCCGCCAGCAAAACTCCAATGAGAGCTTTTGGTTGGAAAATGAGACCGTGTGTATGCTTCATCAGACTTTTGCTGGCGGAATTCCAGCCAGCAAAAGATTGAGAGCATGTTCTCTATTTTTCGGTCGGAAAAAGTTCCTATCCGAATATGTGATCGTCTGTATGAACGGACGTGCAAAAAATCACGCATGCTCAAAATCAAGTACGAGACTGGAGTGCTCGGTCTGGTAAAACTAGCGTTCGTAATCGAGATAGCACATTCGTCATGCTGTAAATTTTTTGTATCTTTTAATGCAGTGCATTCTTTTGTTCTTTATAATGCTAGAAGAATGAATTTGTTTTGCTGCTGATATTCACAGAGTTCTGACAAACTCTTTTTTTTTGTGTGTGTGTCAAGTTTCCACAACAACATTATTATCTTGTATTTTTAAAGCTCAAGGAGGTTTTTGTCCCTTGTTAATTTGACATTGCATTTTCGAAATGTACCTGCCTACTCACAAACAAACTGTCCTTTTTGAACAAAAACACATAGGCAAGTATTTTCATATAAAAAAAATCTCAATTTATTCTGGCTCATAACAAAATAAAGAGGAAGGCAATGCTGGAGAAACTGCTTGAATTTGCGAAGCCTTTGTACCCCAGGGCACACATCAACTCTTTGTAACTAGAAATTGGTAGCATGAGAAGTCCATATAATAGGGAGCACAACCTGGTCCAGGACTCCCAGAGATCAGGAACAGCAGCAGATGACATATATGTCCCCAGGATGTGGTACTACAACAGCCTGCGTCTTCTGTCAGACCAGACTGAACCCAGGCCATCACTTTCATGTCTTCCTTGCAGCCTTCCCTCCACGCTTCCCTGCAGCCTTCCTTGGAGGCTGTGGCTCTGAAGATGGACTTGTAGCAGGAGGAGGAGGAGGATGGGCGAGCGCACATAAGTGCATGTTCTCACTAACTTGGCCCCTTATCCCCTTCTGAAGGGCCTGAAAAATAATATTCTCACACATGAGGCGTTGGCCCTCCTCCATTTGCTGCAATGTTGCAGCTACATAGCAGCCATAGGCCTCTTCAGCATCAGGGAGTGTTTTCAGGGCCGCATTAGCGTCCTTAATGAGGCCCAGTGCCGCCTCCTCCACGTTACTCCCCTTCCTGGCCCTTTTTGTTGTAAGGCGGAGGGGAGGCACCTGGGATTGGGTGAGGCTACTGGGCCTGGCTACCTCCTAGCTGACACTTGCCCCCACCTCCTCCTGGCTGACACTTACCCCCATCTCTTCCTGTCTGCCACATTCCAGATCCTTGTCCTGGCTGAGGTCTTCCTGTGTATGAAAAAGGGGCACAATTTTCAGCTCATGACTGCAAATTGAATGTTAATAAATAGAAAAGACTATCATTCTGAGCCCAGCATTTTTCATTCTTGTCCCAATCATTTTTGGCCCCTACTGGCTATTGATTTGTACAATCATTCATTTGTTATCAATAATAACATCTAGTTAACAACAATAATTTTCGGACAATAAATCTGTTCAAAAATACTATACCTGGCTCCAGCTGGGCTCCTCAACTTCTTCCAGGATGGAAGGCCCAGGTTGGTCCTCGGAAGCCTCAGCTGGGGTTGAGGGAAGGGTGGATGGAAGTGTAGAAAGTAATTCCCTGGCTTCAATCTGGTCTTCCAGAACAACAAACTTGTAACTTGTAAACAAGTTAGATGTGTAATTTATGCTCCTAGAACACCTGATGGTGCTCCCTGCATATTGGGCCTATCTATGTGGCTAGGCTGTGAAAAAGTCCCACACATGTGGTATCATAATACTCAGGAGGAGTAGCAGAATGTATTTTGGGGTGTCATTTGTGGTATACACATGCCATGTGAGAGAAATAACCTTTCTTTATCGTACATCACGGGACACAGAGCACCATAGTAATAACTATCTGGGTTTATATGCTACTTTTAGGTGATTGGACACTGGCAACCAATAGTAAGAAGGTTCCTCCCATATAATCCCTCCCATACAGGAAGTACCTTTAGTTTTTTGCCAGTGTCTTGAAGGTGATGGTCACGGCTGTGAAAGCTCTTCAAATTTCTTCAAATAATGTCCCAGTGAGGATGTTATAATCGGATCCATTTGGATGGCATATCATGCTAAAGTGGATGGTACCCGAGCCCTGGTTCAAGAACAGGGTTTTGCCTGTAACGTGTCCTTATGGAACGGGACCCTTGTGATATGGTATTCCTGGTCTTTTATTTGCCCAAGGAAACCTAAAGGGTGCTTTACAGGTCCAGGGGTGAGGACCCTAAACAAAAGGGGACCCGGTCCCTAAAGGTCCTCAGTGATGCTACCTGCAGTGATGGGGGAAGATTGGGCCTATCTCAGGCCCTGCTGCGAGGATCGGTGAGTGCTTCCTTTGGGAGGCCCCATTTTATTACATTATTACTAAAGTAATGTATATAGCCAGATTACCGTGTCTTTGTGCCCACTATGATGGTTCCAGACAGGCCGCAAGATGCACTCAGGCGGGTTCCCACACGGGGACTGCGCGGACTGGTCGCGCGCGCGCACACGTGATGAAGCGTGCGCGTGCATTGGGAAGCGCCCTCTCCCACCGGTGCACACTCTAGCGTGTTCCCTGCGGGCGTGCGCATGCGTGGTAAGTCCCGGGCGTGCGTTCGTCACGTGAAGGAGCACGCAAATAAAGGGAAGTCGGGCGCTTGTGTCAATGCTTGTCAGATTGGCTCAGGTGAGCCAGGAGCCTGTTGCAGTGGGACACAAAGCTGGGCACGTGAGTCGGGCATTTGCAAACTCTTTAAAGGAGGCTATAGTTTGGGCTTGCTGATACAGCCATATAGCACAGTGAGTTTTCCTCAAACCTTGTAAGCAATGTCTTCCAGAAAATGAGGCATGGGGAACAGGGCTAGTCCAGGGGTTAAAATTACTCCTTCAAAAACAGGAGATCAACCTCAGGCTACCGCAGCACCTATCTCCCCTGAAAGACCTGCGGCATTTGGCCTGGCTGAGCCATTGCATTTGTCAGGCGTTGTGGCCACCACCAATATCCCTGCGTCGGCTTAAGTTACTAAGGATGACTTAACGTCAGCTCTCGCTGGCCTTGAAGGCAAAATAGCGGGTATGATTGCCTCAGTAACACAGGGAAGGAAAAAACAACATAGATCTCCCTCTCCTGAGCCTGTTCCCAGTGCTGAGTCACTTGAGCACCAGGACTCCCTTAGCCAATTGGGTCCTTGTGATTTGGATCCAGAATGGGCAGAGGATTTTGAGGAGGTGGCCATAGGGGATAAAGAGGCAGAGGCTGAAGAGTCCTCAGCAGGGTACTCAGGTTCTGAAGAACCATTGTCGGCTTCGCAATCCCAAAAATTGTTTATCCAGTCTTTAGCTGAAATGGTGAGGGCAGGATTTAAGTTACCCCCGGTACAGGGGCCAGAACTTTCCTGTTCTACATTGGGATCCTTGCAACCTCAGCAAGGTTCCTGGGCGTTTCCTGTGCATCCATTATTGGAACAGCTAATTTATGCTGATTGGGACCATCCGGACAGAATATACTTACCTCCAAAAAGGTTTTCTTTTTTGTACCCTATGGAGGAAAAATTCAAAAAAAGGTGGGATACGCCTTTAGTGGATGCTGCTATTTCTTCAGTAAATAAGAGCTTAACCTGTCCAGTGGATAATGCCCAAGGGTTTAAAGATCCAGCGGATAAAAAGTTGGAATCCTTACTAAAGGCCTCCTTTGCGGTGGCTGAGTCAGCAGTACAACCGGCTGTTGCGGCTATTGGGATCTGCCAATCCCTGAAGGACCATTTTAAAAAATTGGCCAGGAACCTGCCTGTTCAGGATGAATATTCTGATGAATTGTCAGAACTTCCTTATGTTTTGCAGTAGACACATTAAAGGACTCAATCCAGCAGATGTCCCGTTTTGCGCTACTCTCTATACATATGCGCAGAGTCTTGTGGCTAAAGAACTGGTCAGCCGAGATGCCATGCAAAAGGCTGCTCGCGGCTTTTCCCTTTCATGGGGAACGTTTATTTGGAGAAGATCTGGATAAGTATGTCCAAAAAATCTCAGGCGGAAAGAGCCCCTTGCTTCCTGTTAAAAGAAGGAATAAGCAGCCCTCCTTTAAAATTCCTAACGCTCCTGGGCCAGGCGCTTCTTCTCCCAAGAAGTATGGACGGCCTTAACAACCTGCCTTTAAGAAACCTCAAGGTCAAAAAAGACCTTGGACTCAGAAGCCGAACAAGGCCAATGCCAAGTCCTTATTGTGAAGGGGCGCCCCCACTCTTACAGGTGGGGGGCAGACTGCGGCGGTTCGCAGATGCTTGGGCAAGGTTGGTGCAGGACAAGTGGGTCATTTCCACTATAACACAAGGTTACAAAATAGAATTCCAGGATTTTCCCCCAAATCGGTTTCTGGTATCAAGAGTCCCATCGGACCCAGAGAAAAAGAAAAGCCTATTCCTGGCCTTGGAACAGCTAAAAAGGCAAAGGGTGATTATCGAGGTTCTGCACAAAGAAAAATTCAAAGGGTTTTATTCGAACCTATTTACAGTGCCGAAGCCGAATGGGGAGGTAAGGCCCATTCTGGACCTAAAGTGCCTCAATTCCTTTCTAAAGGTCCGAACCTTCCGTATGGAATTGGTTCGTTCAGTAATCGCATCCTTAAGAAAAGGGGATTTTTTAGCATCCATAGACATCAAGGATGCATACCTACATGTGCCGATTTTCGCTCAACATCAAAGATTTCTATGCTTCGCAGTAGAGGGGTGTCACTTCCAGTTTGTAGCACTTCCATTCGGTCTGGCTACGGCCCCTCGAGTCTTCACAAAGGTGTTGGCTCCGATATTGGCTTCTCTAAGGTCCCAAAAGATATCGGTGATAGGATATCTAGACGACCTTCTGATGAAAGGACCAGTCCTATTCCACCCTGATAGAAAGCGTTTCAACTACGGTTCATTTCCTGAGATGCCTAGGCTTGATTCTGAATATATGTTGTATATGCCCGTCCCAAAAAAAACAACAATGTTCTGCGCTTAGTACAATATTCTAGCAGTGTATGTGCGGCACATAAATGATTATATGACTAGTAGCAGCTGCTTAAATAGTAGAACATGTATATAGGCAATAATGAATCAATTAAATTAGATAAATACACAATTATAAATATATAAAGTGTCTCTTCAGTATTGCAGCAGCGCTGTGCACGCCAGTTGAACAGGGTCTCTTAATCTAATTCAGAAAGTTCAAACACGGATCTGATAGCCAGAGTCCCACCAATAAATAATCAAGATTTATTCTGTGAGGGTAGTAATCCTTTCACCAAGCGATACACCACGTGCTGGGGTCCCCAATGAAAACTCACTCAATAAAAGCCTTGATTAATAGTAGTAAATCTGCATCAATATCCAAAGCGACCACCAGATGTCAGTATTATTCCCAGTAGTTCCAATAGGATATGTAGAAGAAACAAAAATGCTCACATAGCGTGATACTGCTAAACATCTTTATTTGGACCATCCAAACATTCCCTTAAAACCATGCGTACCAAAATTTAATAAACATTGAGCAAAGATAACAAAGTGCACTGTGCCTGATTGCGTCCTCCAGTCGTAAAAACCTGTCAGGAGCGCTCCCTGTGTGTAGCCACAGTCACACGCTTCCTGGTTCCTCGGTTGGTGGAGCGCATGCGTCACTTCCTGTGCGACACATCCCTAACGTTTCGTCACTTCCTGGACTTCTTCTGAGGGCGTGATTCTGAATATGGAAAAATTGGCTCTTCATCCAGTTCAGATCTTGACATATCTAGGCCTGATCCTGGATATGAACCAGGAAAGGGTGTTTTTACCCCCCTTAAAGGTCAGCTCAATAGTGGAGCTGGAGGAAAGTCAAAAGGATGGAAAGACCCTCAATTTGATTGTGCATGAGACTACTGGGCAAGATGGTGTCATCTTTCAGGGCAGTTCCTTATGCGCAGTTTCACTCCAGGTTGTTCCAGAAAACTATCCTGGAGGCTTGGAACAAGTCTGTTCTGGCCTTGGATCATCCAATGTCTCTATCCCCAAGGGTAAAGCAGGACCTCTCTTGGTGGGCAAAGACCAGCAACTTAAAAAACGGGAAGTCCTTTCCGCCGGTAACCTGGACGGTGGTAACTGCAGACGCCAGCTGTCTCGGCTGGGGAGCGGTGTTGGAAGAGGCCTCCGTACAGGGAAAATGGTCCCAGGTAGAGAAGACCTTGCCTATCAATCTGCTGGAAATCCAAGCAGCTCGCCTGGCTCTCATATTCTGGACGGCCAGGTTGCAGGGGTCTCCAGTCAGAGTCCAGTCCGACAATTCCACGGTGGTGGCATACATCAACCACCAAGGGGGTACCCGGAGTTGGGCAGCCCAAAAAGAAGTAAATCACATATTGACTTGGGCAGAGAGACACGTGCCATTCCGGGGGTGGACAATTGGCAGGCAGACTAACTAAGTCATCAGAAATTGTTACCGGAGGAATGGTCCCTTCACCCCGAGGTTTTCCTTCAAATATGCCAGCGTTGGGGGATGCCGGAGGTGGATCTCCTGGCATCCAGGTTCAATGCCAAGGTGGACAGCTTTGTGTCCAGGACCAGGGATCCACTTGCCGTGGGGACGGATACATTGGTGGTTCCCTGGGATCAGTACTCTCTAATTTATGCTTTTCCTCCGATACAGATCCTGCCGCACCTGTTACGCAGGATACAGGAGGAACGGAAATCAGTTATTCTGGTGGCTCCACGGTGGCCAAGGAGGTCTTGGTACTCACAGATTGTGAGGATGGCGGTAGGGGACCCATGATGTCTTCCATTCCGCCCAGACCTGCTGTCTCAAGGTCCCATATACCATCCTTCTTTACGGTTGCTGAATTTGATGGCATGGCTATTGAGACCAGAGTACTAAAAGACCGTGGTATCAGAGGTTCTGTTCTGTCTACTTTTATAAATGCTAGAAAGCCAGTGTCTAGGAAAATTTACCATAGAGTCTGGAAGTCGTACATCTCATGGTGTGAGGAAAAAAGATGGCACCCTCGCAAGTATACAATTGGGAGGGTCTTGCCTTTCTGAAAACAGGAATTGACTTAAACTTGTCCCTAGGAACCATTAAGGGACAAATTTCGGCCTTATCAGTTTTTTTCCCAGAGGCCAATAGCTTCTCATTCCTTAGTACAAACCTTTGTCAAGGGAGTACTACGTTTGAGGCCACCAACTAAACCGCCCTTATGCCCATGGGACTTAAACCTAGTGCTTTCAGCTCTACAGAGTCAACCCTTTGAGCCTATTAAGCATATTCCTTTCATCCTATTAACTAGGAAATTGGTCTTTTTGGTGGCTATAACCTCAGCAAGAAGGGTCTCTGAATTGGCCGCCCTTTCTTGTAAAAAACCCTTTCTGTTTATTCATCAGGACAAGGTGGTAATGCGGCCCGCCCAGATTTTTTACCCAAAGTGCTTTCCAGTTTTCACTTGAATCAGGATATCATTTTACCTTCCTTCTTTCCTAACCCTAAATCTAAGGAGGAAAGATCGCTCCATTCATTGGATGTGGTGAGAGCTGTCAAGGTTTACTTGGATATGTCAGCCCCTTTTCGGAAGTCTGACTCACTTTTTGTTCTGCCTGAGGGTCCTAAGAAAGCACAGGCGGCAACTAGTTCTACAATCTCTAGGTGGATTTGTCAGGTCATTATCCAGGCCTATGAGGTGAAACACAAGGTTCCACCTCAATATCTCAAAGCTCACTCTACCAGAGGAGTTAGTACGTCATGGGCGGTACGCCAATAAGTGTCTATGGCTCAGGTTTGCAAAGCGGCTGCTTAGTCTTCGGTTCATACATTCACCAGGTTTTATCGACTGGATGTTAGGTCTCAAAAGGAGACTGTTTTTGGCCAGAGCGGGCTGCAAGCAGCTTTATAATCTGGAGCCTAAAAAAAGGGGATCTAGGAGTATTCCCTCCCTTCAAAGGCATTGCTTTAGGACATCCCAGATAGTTATTACTATGGTGCTCTGTGTCCCTTGATGTACGATAAAGAAAAATGGATTTTTAAAACAGCTTACCTGTAAAATCCTTTTCTTGGAGTACATCACGGGACACAGAGGTCCCTCCCCTCTTTTTCTGGGATCTTCATTGCTTGCTACAAAACTAAAGGTACTTCCTGTATGGGAGGGGTTATATGGGAGGAACCTTCTTACTATTGGTTGCCAGTGTCCAATCACCTAAAGGTAGCATATAAACCCAGATAGTTATTACTATGGTGCTCTGTGTCCCGTGATGTACTCCAAGATAAGGATTTTACAGATAAGCTGTTTTAAAAATCCATTTATTACAATGACAATTTTGTGGGGAAAAAAAATCTTCATATTGCAAAGAATTGTGGGAAAAAATGACAACATCAAAAACCTCACCATACATCTTACTAAATACCTTGGGCTGTCTACTTTAAAAAAAGGGGGTCATTTGGGGGGTATTTATACTTTCCTGACTTGTTCGGGTCGCAAGAAACGAGATAGGCCGTCAGTACATCAGGTGTGATCAATTTTTTATGATTTGCACCACAGCTTGTAGACTCTATAACTTTCACAAGGACCAAATAATATCCACTAATTTGGGTTCTTTTTACCAAAAAGATATGTAGCAGTATAAATTGTGCCCAAAATTTATGAAGAAAAATTAATAATTTGCAAAATTTTATCACAGAAACTAAGAAAAATTTGTTTTTTTTTCAAAATTTTCGGTCTTTTTTCATTTATAAAGCAAAAAATAAAAAAACCCAGAGGTGATCAAATACCACCAAAAGAAAGCTCTATTTGTATGAAAAAAATGACAAAAAATTCATTTGGGTACAGTATTACATGACTGAGTAATTGTCATTCAAAGTGTGAGAGCACTGAAAGCTGAAAAATTGGTCTGGGCAGGAGGGGGGCTTTAAGTGCCCAGTTGTCAAGTGGTTAAAGGAGAAAACTTACCCTAATATAGTCCTTCTGCAAGACCTGTATGATTGCAGAACAGGTCTCTGGAATAATGATCCCCAGAGCCTAGGGGGAGATGCCTGTAGAGAACTTGAGGTCCTGTAGACTTCTCCCCGTTGCCAAGTACTGCAACGTGGCGACAAGCTCTGCTCCAGAGTGATGGCTTGCCACATGTAGGTGTCCTGCTTCGTAATATAAGGGGACAGCAAAGCCAACAGATGGTGAAAAAGGGGGTCCATTGTCCGGAGAAAATTCCTGAAATCATCAGGGTTATTCTCCTGGATCTCACGCAGCAAAGGCATATGAGAGAATTGGTCACGCTGGTGCAACCAATTCTTGGTCCATGAACTCCTCCCCACCCTGTTCATGGACTGGGCTTGAGTCAAAGCAAGATCCCCAACACCAAGCCCCCGCATAGCACAAACTCTACGATGAGTATGTACCTGCAACATGGCTTCAAAACGGTCATCTGGTCAGAACGAACTAACAGAACGCACTGAAGAACAGAAAGGCCTGTGAAGAACGAGCAGACAAATCAGAAATGAGCGGACAAGAATGCACTGAAAAACAGATACAAACTGACTACACGCACTGAAAAACAGATACAAACCCACAAGCACAAACTGAAGAGCAGTAACGATCTGAAAAGGACGAGATTGAAAAGCGCGAATCATCTCTCACTAAACTACTAACACAAGATAAATACGAGATTAGCAGAAGGAGCCCAAAGGGTGGTGCACTGGCTATTGAACTTCTGTTTTCTAGTCCTGTCGTATGTGTTGTATGTCACCGCGTTCTTGACGGTCGGAATTTGGTGTGACCGTGTGTATGCAAGACAAGCTTGAGAGGAATTCCGTCCGAAAAACCATCCAAGATTTTTCCGACAGAAATTCCGCTTGTGTGTACGCGGCAAAATAGTGTGGATCCCTACAGCTCCTCCAGAGTTACCATGGGCCTCTAGGCTACTTCTCTGATTAATGCTCTCATTGCCCGGCCTGTCAGTTGTGTTCCTTGGCCTTCATGATGCTGTTTGTTCACTAAGGTTCTCTAACAAACCTCTGAGGGCTTCACAGAACAGCTGTATTTATACTGAGATTAAATTACACACAGGTGAACTCTATTTACTAATTAAGTGACTTCTGAAGGCAATTGGTTCCACTAGATTTTATCTAGGGGTACTGGAGTAAAGGGGCTGAATACAAATGCACGTCACACTTTTAAGCAATGTATTTGTAAAAAAAACCTTGAACCATTTATCATTTTCCTTCCACTTTACAACTATGTGCCACTTTGTGTTGGTCAATCACATAAAATCCCAATAAAATAAATTTACGTGTTTGGTTGTAACATGACAAAATGTGGAAAATGTCGAGGGGTGTGAATACTTTTTCAAGGCACTGTATATAGGAGAAAATAGGCATCATTCACCAAGTGTTGGTCAAGCAATACTTTTTTATTTTGTGGTAAACCAAGCCTTATAGTGGAAGGAAGCCATCACTGTGTGAAACAAAAGGCATTATTGTAGAAATCTTGTAATTTATTTAATAATGCTGTTTTTTCATGTGCAGGTTAAATGATTGTAGGGCGACAGTGAATAGAAAGATGGAGCAGCATCTTCGGGGACAGTCCACTGGGGGAAAGGCTGTGCTGTTCAGAGAGTGGGAGGCAGAGCTGAGGGATGGCCTTCTTGCAGAGGCTGTCACTGCAGTCAGCAATGGTCCAGCTGAGTATCAGAGAGCTGGTGAGTAAAATGAAATATAACATTATATATTGCAGTTATATGGTTGTTTCAAGCTGATTATTTTTTTTTTTTACGGCTACGGATGTTTTTCTTTACATTCATGTTTTCCAGATCCAACAATGTCATCTGGAGAGGGATCAACTCCAAGTTCGTCCCATCGACATTCTGGTGAGTACCAACACAAACACAAAGGATATATTATGATGTACATCTATTTAACATTTAAAGCAGGCATCACTGATTGGCGGACTGCGGGCCGGATGCAGATCGAGTCACTGTGCCATCTGGACCACCACAGTCCCGTCATTTAGGTGCCGGCTCTGTCTCCCTGCCTCCGCAGCTGTCACTATCACAGCAGAGCAGAGAGCAGGAGGCAGAACCGTTCTGCACACAGAGCCGGAGACAGCGGGAGACACAGCAGTGCTGACTAGTGGGTGGGAACGGAGCTGCTGAAGTTAACTTTCCAAGTTAACCAGCAGATGATTGGTTACTAGGTTGCAACCAATCATCTGCTGGTTAACTTTGATAGCTAACTTCAGTAGGTCCTGCCCACTATTTAGCGCTGTTGTGTCTCCTGCTGTGTTTCCGGATCTGCGTGTCCAAGTTAGGTAGGAAGGGGCAGAGCTGTGGTGGCTGTATTATGAAGGGGGCAAAGCTGCAGCGGGTTAAGCTGTAAAAGTGGCAGAGATGCAGGGGTCTGTGTAATGTGAAGGGAGACATAGGTGCAGAGCCTGTGTAATGTGAAGAGGGCCAGAGGTGCCGGGAGCTGAGATGTGAAGGAGGGCACAGTTGGGGGGGGTTGAGATGTGAAGGGGGAGCAGAGGACACAGAAGTGGGGGAGAAGATACCATTGTGAAGAGGGGTTCAGAACACTACTGTGAAGGGGAAACTGTAATGTGAAGGGGGGATTGTGATATGCAGGGGGACTGAGGTAACTGATGTAAGAATGGGATTGTGAAATGGAAGAGGGGGCTGTTAAAGGACAAACTGTTTAGCAACGATTTTCCCTCTTACCTGGGACTTGCTGGGATCCTTGTTTGCTCTGAAGTCAGATTTACGACATCTGGCTTCTGCTGTGCTGCAGAAGCCAGATGACAATTTTGCTGTTCAGCGTCCATATCCTGGCTGAGAGATTTTTAGTTGACTGCTCTCAGCCAATGAATGGCACACTGCACATTGAAAAAAATATTATTAGATAAAGCTCAAATAAGTCCTGTAATATAGTATATTTAAAAGCCTATTCACAAAAATGTTAATTGGTAAATTTGCAAAGAAATGTAACGTCTGTTTTAACACATCATCACTACCAGCAACTTTAGATTAGATTTTACAGTTCCATTGCAAATTCACCTCAGTGCACTTTTTTGTGAATAGACGCTTTGATTATCAAATATGTTGTTGTACAACATATTACTAGCAAAGATAAATAGCACTGTTGACTTTATCTTGAACATTACCTTGACTCTTTTATTCCGTCTTTAACAGAAAGCCCTAGCCGTATCCCTCCAGTGACAGCTTCTGGCAGGAAGCAGCAGCCCATTACTCCTCAGAATCAGTACACTGATCAGTAAGCTGCCAATATAAAGAAACCGGACACACACCAACACCATCATTATCTACACATTATACACAGGCATTATTATATAAAACACATACGAGATATTTAACAACCATCCATTTTCAATTTCATACACACACCTCATACCTCTCAATCACTTCTTCATGAAATCATTCAATAAAGGTGTTCATTTATGAAACTGAACAGCAGTGATCCCTAGGATCGCTGCTGATCTCAGCTCATAAACAGTTTATGAAATAATGGAGATGATCGGGGGAGAATGTAATGGATGTGGGAAATGTCCTAATGAAATGTCTATTCCAATATATATATATATATATATATATATATATATATATATATATATATATATATATACACATGCTTTATATATCTAACATATATATATCAGCTTCTGTATATCAACCTTAAAACATATTCAGATATTTGCAAAGCTTAGCTTATCCCTCCCTTGCTGCTGTGGAACCGAAGAGTTAACAGGAGGACAGTTAACAGAAGAATCGCACCTCTTCTAAGAATACACTCAAAGTTAACACCAACATTTCAGAAGAAGCAAGAACACAGCAAGAACAAAGCTACTTCCTCATATGGGCGACCCAGCTAAAGCCAATATTTTGTCACTATATGTATTTATATATCTGTGGTTGTTTTGTGGTTTGCATACGCCGGTCTTATCTGATGTGTCTTAATGTTGTCAAAATGGTATACAAGTCTCAAAAAGAGGAAATATTAAAACAGAGAGTTTTTTATTCTGAACTGAGTGTCTGTGTAATCACTTCAGAGTGTGCACGCTTTATATTCAATTTGATCAGGGGTAGATATAATAATATCGGACATTTGTTCTGATCCAAAACATCTGGCGCCCAACGTGGGGCTATTTGGGTTTTGTCCCGAGAGGGAGCTGATTCAGAAGAAACCAGGGACAAACCAACACGGGCAGGAAGGAGACTGATCACCTCTGAAAACAGTAAGACACTTTTTTTTAATATCTAGTCTACTGTTTATCCTGTACCCATGATTGGCTAATCTCTGTGTCTATATCGGCTCTCCACGGTCAGCAAAGAGACAGGTATATATCTTGCCCATAGCCTATTGAACCTGTACCAATTATATCTGCCGTCTGTTTTGTTCTGTTCTGTTTTGTTGATCGATCTTGTGTTTTGTGGCAGCTGTTGGGAATGAGTGATTTATTATATAGTCACGGATGAATTAGTTGACGTGGATAAACTCCTCCTGGGGAATAAATAATTGTGCGATAAAGCACGGGTGCGGTGAAACACAGGAGAACCAGGAGGGGGCGTCAGGAATACGCCCAAGGGCGTGGGGATCCCGTGAGGATCTGAACAATCCTGTATTTCTCTACAGTAGTCACACATCTTGTTGTTGGTTATTGGTCACATCTTGTTGTTGGTGGTAATGTCATGTCCTAAGTGTGTTTGTGGTCTGTTATTTGGCATACATGAAGAGGGTTGGGGGCTGATTGAAATGGTACAGCCAGGATATAGGACTGAGTCTCTTGGTTATAAACCCTTATTCCCGGAGACCACACACCTATTGGTGTTCAGATTAAATGTACATTATCCAGTCAAATTTGCTTGCGGTAAATAATTGAAAGTCATAGAGGCTGAGGCTAGAATAAGAGGACAGGGAGACGAGAGGTGCCCCTTACAACTTGAACAACCAGAAGGGCTTGAAGAGGTAGAAAAAGATAGGGTGAGAAATTTGGGCTTTGAGCTGGGACATGTAAAAGCTTTGAGCTGGGACTTGTAAATGAAAGTTGAAGTGGTGCATTATTGAATATTAACTGCTGTACTACTTATTTGTCTGCTAAATGTCTTGTTGAGAGTGTGGTCACATATTACTCGGCTCCCCTACCTGCGGCCACCTCGGGGGTGTGACTGGTCTACGTTTTGGGAAGGCGCATACAAGGAGGCTTGCTTGGCAGCCGAACACTGTAGACGTTCCTCTCTCCCTCTCCCACTTTCTATCTGTCTTGGCCTCATTAACTTGAGACAGCGATATAGTCTGAACTGGTACCAGGTGACGGATAAAGGAATTGTCGGACCCTTGAGTCCAAGACAGCCTCGTGACCTGTCTGAAAATCCTGAGCAGACACAAATATCCCAGTCATCAAGACGGAACGTAGCAAGGTAGCCTTATATATTAGAGGGTGGTCCGAACGAGGACAGGTGGCAGTCAGAGGATTTTCGGACCCTTGAGTCCAAGACAGCTTCATAAAACCACCATACAAACCCTGAGCCCAGACACATAAACTCTTCAATAGCTAACGAAAGGATGGAGCAAAAGTTAGTGAGGCCCAAAGAGGGCAGTTTGGCTTGTGACTTGGTATTAGAGCGGGAAGGAGAGGGTGCTGTCAAAAAGGGAAAGAAGTTGGCGAAAGTGTGTGGGGTTGATATGCATTTTGGCGGAAGGCTACAAGTAGATGAATGGCATACTATTTTGAAACAAAAAAGGGGTTTATTGTCAGACGATGGGTTGCTACTAGAAGCAGATGCTTGGTTTAAAGTTGCAAAAGCTATTCATGAGGAAGGGTGGATAGAGCAAGAAACGAATTGAGATAGTCGTATTGTATATGTGTATAAAAAAATAGAAAAGAGGAAGCTAAGTAGTCAGCCACCGCCCTATGATGGCATCTGGTCCCCAGGAAGTAGACACTGCTCTTCGCCTACCGCCCCTTTGTTACAAGTGACAGAGGAGCCTCTGACACCTCCTCCGCCATGCTTAACAGTAGACAAGGCATACTTATCTTTATACGGCTCGGGTGGTTGCTGCCACACACGCCTTACCCAATCTGTACCACCTGCACCACCGCCCACACCGGAACCTACCTACATGTATCCGGTGATAGACCAGTCCTCTGGGTCATATTACAAGGCCCAACCTACCTCACTGATGACAAGCACTGACGACAGCGCTGTGGGGGGAGGGGGGACCCGGGACTAGGGACTCAGACTCAGCCCGATTCCTCCCCTCAAAGTCCCGACGGCCCTGTCAGGGTGCCTGGAGCTGACATGCATGCTGGAACAGGTACAATCCCAAAACGACAGACTGTTACATTTCAAGGCACACCCCACATTGAATCTATTCCCCTGTATGACTCATCAGCTGAAGGGGCAACTGATTCCTTCGCGCCACCGTCCAACAACCCACTTGACCACCTGTTTGATAGTGACACACAATTACAGTTCCTCATGCGCCCCTTGCAATCCAATACACAAATGCAGAAGCCACCCCCCAGTGCTCTCCCTAAACCCCCCCTTGAATGGACTCCCCCTGGACCCTCACACCACCAAAGACAATGGCCCCTTCATTTCACCACCGAGAGGAATGCCTACGGCACAAGGGGCTCCCCCCTGAAAAACAGCCCATGCCGTTTTATAGAAGAATCACCCAAATCCAAAAGACATACGCGGCTGCATGGCGGGATTTGGTGAGCCTGTGTGAGATAAAGGCAGGAGATGCCTATTGACCAGTGATGGAAAAATGTTTTGATCAGTACTACTGTGACAATACTTATGATTCAGGATGTGACTTTGTGAATCATTTAAAAAAGTGGGCTCAAGAGCGCTTGGCAGACCAAGCGTCTAGTATACAAGAGGTCACACAACAAAAAGGCGAATCCGTTCAGAAATATCACAATAGAATAGCACAAAGGTTTACTGATTTGGGTTTTAGCACACTGACCAAAGCACATAGACACATGCTAGCTGACGCATTTGTCTCAGGTCTTAAAGAATCAATTCAAAAGGGTCTGAACCTATCACGCCCAGAGTATAGAGTAATGGATCTTGAGACGTTGTTATTAGTAGCAAAAGGCCTAGAATCCGCACAGGGCAGCAAAAAGGTAGCTCCTCTCATGATGGCCTCTGACACACCGTATCTGCGCCCACCAGTACCAACTCCACGTGTCTTCTACAACTGCAGAAGACCCGGCCATTTCCGAAGGGAATGCCGAAGCCCCCTGAAGTTTACCCACAGACCACCTGGCCCCAACCATGGCCAACAGGAAAACGCCCAGTATCAGGGACATGACACCCCACCTCGCCCACCACCCCGCCCTTCTCCGGATCACATGGACCTTCTCTGCTAGAATTCAGGCAAGCCTGTGTCACCTGTCCCTGCCATGGTATCCTCTTGAGACTCAGGAGGCCCTTTTGCAAAAATAACCCTCCCCATCGAGGGCCATCCTACCACTTTCCTATGCAACACAGGCGCGGCCAGGTCCGTAATCAGGGCAGAAGAGCTACCCAATACCTCATTCCTATCAAACATTGATATAACATGTGTAGCGGTTGATGGAACGCCCAGGAAGAACCCCTTAACCTGCCCCCTACAAGTTGGCAATTTTCCAGACCTACTAGCAAGATTTGTGGTCTCATCCACATGCCCCTTAAATCTGTTAGGGGCTGATGTTTTGTCCAGACTCCAGGCTTCTATTTCCTTCCATCCTGATGGCGGTGTTCTGGTCACCTCACCTAGCTATCGCAATGCCTCAGCAATATGTTCCGTCCCCCTTCTATTATCCCTGGATGCACAAAGTGAGGCTGAAATCCCGCAAGGAGTCTTGGATCGAGTTCCCCCATGCTTGTGGTCCACAGGGCCCGAAGATATAGGGCTCCTAAAGGTGCCACCAATCGTGGTGCAACTGAAACCTGGAGCTCCCTTACCCAGAAAACCACAATACCCCTTGAAACCAGCTCAATTCGCATCCATTTCAAAGCAAGTCGAGGTCCTAAGGCAAACGGAGCTCTGATACCTTGCACATCCCCGTGTAATACACCACTGTTTCCAGTGAAGAAATGAACCGCAAAAGGAGAGCCAGAGAAATACAGACTGGTAAAGGACCTCAGGGCAGTGAATGAAGCTACCGTACTGGAAACGCCCATCGTGGCCAACCCCCACACCTTGCTGGCAGGGATACCGCCCACAGCAAAGTACTTTACAGTGGTGGACCTAGCGAACGCTTTCTTTAGTGTTCCCCTCGACCCCTGTTGCCAGTACCTATTCGCCTTCACCCACGAGGGGCAGAGCTACACCTGGACTGTTATGCCACAAGGTGCTCAGAACTTCCCCTCCCAATTCGCCAAGGCAATGGCCTCATTCTGGACACCTAGATGAAGTTACACCCAGACATTGTACTCCTTCAGTATGTAGATGACCTCCTGCTTTGTGCAGATACCCTTGCCTCAATCTTCTCTGAAAGCCTCCTCCACTACCTGGCTGAGCAGAGATGCAAGGCCTCAAAGCAAAAGGTCCAGTGGTGCAAAGAGAAGGCCACTGTATCTCCCAAGGCACCGACATCTCACTGAAGAAATCAAGGCCATCCCCTTGCCTCAAGGTCAAAAGCCCCTTCACGCCTTTCTAGGATTGATCTCCTACTGCCGTTCTTGGATCCCAGGAGCCTCCCTCTTGATGCAACCTCTCTATGACGCCCTGAAATCTGACCCTTTCTCGCTTTCCCCAGAAGCTGTGGACAATTTTGAAACTCTGAAGGAAATCCTCACAACAGCCCCTGCTTTGGGCCTCCCAGACTATGAAAAGACTTTCAAACTGTCTCAGAGAGACAAGGACATGCCACAAGAGTTTTGGCTCAGGCCCATGGCAACAGACTCAGACCCATTGGGTATTACTCCTGTGAACTGGACTCAGTGGCCAGGGGGGGACCCTCCTGCCTCAGAGCCGTCTTTGCAGCTCAAGCCCTCTTGGACAAAACTGCTGACCTCATATTGGGCCATCCTTTGATCCTCCTTGCCCCTCATGACATAACTGCTATACTAAACCAAGTACAGCCCAAACACCTGTCCTCGGAGAGGCACCTCAGACTTCAGTGTGCTTGTGCCTTGCTTCTCCCCGATAATATCACCATCCTCCGATGTGATACCCTTAACTCATCCACTCTGCTTCCTCTTCTCGAGGGGGGAACTTCCTTGGAGAATGATCCTCACCTCACCCACTCATGACTGCTTCGAAGTGATGAAGATGGAGACATCACACCTACCGACAGTCAGTGAAACAGCCCTTGAGAATCCTGACTTGACAATTTTTGTGGACGGTTCCAGGTATGCAGACAGCACTGGATGGTACCACACAGGATAAGCAGTCACCACCGAAGATACAGTTCTTCAGGCTTCAGCATTACCTTCCTCCATGTCTGCTCAGGAAGCAGAACTCCAGGCCCTAACCATGGCATGCAAGTTGCTAGAAGGAAAAAGAGCCAACATCTATACAGATTCGAGATATGCCCTTGACGTTGCCCACGATTTCGGCATCATCTGGAAAACCAGAGGGTTCCTAACAGCAGCAGGTACATCGGTAAAACACAGTGCAGCTATCAAGGACTTAATGGATGCCTTACTCCTCCCAGCACAAGTGGCCATACTTAAGGTGAGGGCACATGGCAAATTGGTATCTCAAGAAGCACGGGGCGCGGGGGGCGTGACCGGATGTGGGAGTGAGAGGAGGGGTGAGCGAACTCCCCCCAGCCCGATGCCTCCGTGTCTATAGCAATTCGCTCCAGCGCCTCCGACCTGGCTGCGAGCGATCTCTCCCCCTACAGGACCCTGTGCCTACCCAGCTGCTCGGCGTGACGCCGGAACATTAGCCTAGCCGCTCAGGAGAAGCTGTACCCTGATCCTTCGGAAGTGGAGAGGAGGAGCTCTGGCTCCCTGCTTGGGGCGGTTGCCCGGGCGACGGCTAAGGCTTCACTATCAGAGGAAGGAGACGGTGGGGACGGCGTGTACTCACAGAGAAAGGAGCCACCAACAGGAGCGTCCCTGTGCTGCCCAGGTACCCGGCAGCGTTAAGGTATCAGCTTTTGTGACCATACTAGCGGGCGTGCTGGAAGTGGACTGTCTCTCCCCTCTCCCCAGGGATTAGCCTAAATGCCGTGGATGAAGGGGGAGAGGAGGTACAGGTGAGCTCAGCCAGCCTGATTTATCATCATTCTGTGACCTGTCCTGAGCCCAGGCAGGTTCAAGCAACCTGTTGCACTATTTTATAGTGACTTGTGCATATTTGGGAAAAGTTACTTTCTGATGGTTGGGTGAGGGCTATATTAATAAGGGATACTACTGAGTTTGTAACTGCACTGAGTGAAGAGAAAAGGAGCAGGGGAAGAGATTGGAGAGGGGGGGGGAAATACTAACCCCACGAGCGGCTAAACCCTTTTATATATCCCCCCGGCTCATACAACAAGCCATGACTAGAAAAAAGGGAGAGGAATTACAACAACAGGACAATACTGGATCCCAAATGACCCGTACTTCAAAAGAAAAGGCGAATCAGGCAGCAGTCGCAGCAGCGGCCAAACTGGAAAAATTTGCTCACCCCTCCACTTCATCGCCACCTAAAAACACTCAGCAGCACCAGGACAGGTCGCAAGTAGGGGGCTCAGGGGACAGAAAGAGCCTAGGAAAGGGACCAACTGCAATGCACACAACGAAAATGGCGATTAGTAAAGGTACCACGGGCGACCCCGTGGGACTAGCAACCAGTAATGCCGCTGCGCAAAACGCACCAGCAGACGGTGAACCCACGCTGAAGGACGTTTTATGTGCTGTCAATTCCTGTAAAGCCTCTTTAAGCGACCTGAGCGACCAGCTGACGGGACTAAAGGAAGAGATTATTAGGGTAAGCCAAGAACTGCAAAGGGTAACAACTAGAACATCTGAATTGGAGGAGAGAGTAAGCCAGGTTGAGGACGACTTAACCCCACTGAAGCAAGATATCAAGTCACTAAAAACGCAGATGGGCCTATACAAAGCGAAAATGGAGGAAATCGAAAATAGGTCCCGTAGGAACAACGTGAGAGTGGTAGGCCTACCGGAGCGGTGTGAGGGTCCTCACCCCGAGGAGTTCTTGGAGAAGTGGCTTAGGGGTATATTTGGGACGGAAACTTTCTCCCATCTTTTTGCAATTGAGAGAGCCCACAGAGTGCCAACCAGGGCCTCGCCATCAGGGGGGCACCCTAGGCCAATAATAATGAAGCTCTTTAACTATAGAGATAAGGCAATATTGATGCGTAGGGCCAGAGAACTGGGGGATATTCTGTATAACGGAGTCAAGATCTCATTTTTTCCTGATTATTCCCCAGACCTCCAGAAACGAAGGGCTGAATATAGGGATATTAAGCGTAGCTTACGGACTTACAATATAGAATACGCCCTGCTATACCCTGCACGGCTGCGCATCACTGCCTTGGGATCTACCCATTTCTTTGATACAACAGCAGGGGCAACAAAATGGCTGGAAGACAATAAAATGGGCCTACAGAGTTAAGGGTTAAAAAAAGGTTATTTAAACCTGGACAGGAAAGGAGGAAAACGCAACTTTTTCTTTTTTCTTTTTTCGATTTTTGTTCATTTTTTTATTTTTCCTTTTTTTTTTTTTTTCTTCCCTTCTTTTTTCATAGTAATTAGCAGTTGACACGGGGGCGGGGGGTTGGGGGGGGGCACGAGAGTGGAGGCACGGATGAAGGATGTGATTCCACTAGCTGTGTATGTTGTTTTGTGGGCTTGGAAATGGGTCGTGGGTGGGGGGGCGGGGGGGATGAGCGTGGTAGCGAGTCACAATGTAATTTATCAGCATATGTGTGGGGAGTCACTTCTTGTATGGTTGGGAGGGGGGAATAGGGTCACAAGCGTAGCCCCCAGGGCTAGCCTAATTAGGCAGGGGGGGGATCACGAATAAGGGTGGGAAGAAGGGGGGGGGATAAAACTGCAGGCGGGTGGGAAGGGGGGTTCACAGTGAGTCATAGGGATAGGCAACGGTGTAAATGCAAGGTATATACAGTTATGAAGAGTTGGTTCACAAAAACAAATGTAATGTATATTAGCACAATGGTTTGTATTTGCAGCTAGGAATTGTAGGGGGGGGGATCCCCGGACGCGGGGGCCCCCTGCCCCCCTCTCACCTTATTTTTTCTCACTTTTTTTCTGTATTTTTTTCTCGCTTACACAACCACAGAGTTCACGACGAGCCCGGTACCCATAAATGCACAAACAAACTTTTTTTTTCTTTTCCCCCTTTTCTTTTTTTTTTTTTTTTTTTTTCCCTCTTGCTTTTTCTCGTTTCTCCTTTTTAGATGCCTTTTAAAACGTTAAGGATAGGTTCCTGGAATATCAGGGGCATGGGTGATCCTACCAAAAGGGCAGCGGTATTTTTGGCAATGGAAGCTCACGGCGTTGAAATGGCTTGTCTGCAGGAAACCCACCTTACTAATGATACCAAACTACAGGCTCGGAACCACAAATTCCAAGAACAGTATCACTCAGTTCACACCTCATACTCAAGAGGGGTGAGCATATTGGTGGGGAGAGGTATCTCGTTTTCCTGCAGGGAAGCCAGAATAGACGCACTGGGTCGCTATATTTTTCTGAGCTGCGTTGTGGAAAATCAGCCCCTGGTGTTAGCAAATATTTACATCCCCCCTCCGTTTAAAACAGAGATCATTCTGGACCTGCTGGAGTTTGTGGAGAGCAAAGTAGACGTACCGATCATATTAGTAGGGGATTTTAATACAGTTTTGGATAATAAATTGGATCGGTTCCCGCCCATGAACCGGGCGGAAAGGCTATCAGAGGGCCGCTTAGGCCAACTCCTGGAGGAAGTTGGGTGGTGCGATCTATGGAGATCCCACAGCCCAAACATCCGACAGTACTCCTGTTATTCAGGGACGCACTCTACTCTCTCGCGCATAGACATGGCGATAGGCAACAGGGATGCTATGCAATTAATAGGGAACATAGAGTATAAGCCGAGGGGCATTTCAGATCACTCACCCTTGATCCTGACTCTGAACCTAGCTGCTAAATCTAGCCATAAAAGGTGGACAATAAAACCATTATGGTTGGACTTAATAAACAGCCCAGTAGAAGTAACCTCTAAATTAAAAGAGTTTGTAATGTTTAACTCAGGCTCAGCCCCTGTGGGGGTAGTGTGGGATACTTTAAAAGCGTTTCTTAGGGGACTGCTACACCAGCAGGTTGTCATAACTAAGAAAATGTCAAGGGAATGGGAAGAGAGGGCCAGTAGGGAAGCTATGGAGTCTGAAGCACAATACGTGGCGGACCCAACTCCGGAAAAACAGGCGCTATGGCTCAGTAGACAACAAGAGTATAGAGAAGTAATCAATAGAAGAGTAGAAAATAAAAGACTCTTCCAGAAGCAAAATTATTTTGGTGAAGGGGAGAAAGTGGGCCGGATGTTGGCACTTATAACCAAATCTAACCTATCCCCATCGGCCATTTTCTCAATTAAGACACCGCCTGGAGAAATTACTTCCGACCCCGCCAAGGTCCTAGAGACTTTTTCGGCGTTTTACAGGGATCTGTACAGGTCGCGCAGGGGGTCGGACCGGCGCGTTATGAACAGGTTTATAGAAGGGGTGGAGCTGCCCGTGCTCTCGGAAAGGGACAGGAGCGAGATGGATTCTCCCCTGACCCTGGAGGAGTTGCAAAAGGCCGTCGCGGAGCTGTCAGGCCAGAAATCTCCAGGCCCGGACGGTTTGCCATTGGAGGTCTATAGAAAGTATGGGGAGGTGCTACTTCCGGAGCTTCTAAAAGTACTGGAGCAGTCGACCAAGGACGGAAGGCTACCTTTGTCGATGTCGGAGGCCGATATAGTGGTGATACCAAAGGAGGGGAAAGATTTATCGGAAGTCTCTTCATATAGACCAATTTCATTACTGTGTTCGGACGCTAAGATTGTTGCAAGGGTACTGGCATCCAGACTAAATAAATGCATTACAAAACTTGTACATCCAGACCAATCGGGGTTTATTCCCGGTCGGTCTACTAGTACCAATATTAGACGGGCCTACTTGAACCTTCAGGTACCGGCGGAGAATGCGGGGTCTAGAGCCATACTGTCCTTGGATACCGCCAAGGCCTTCGATAGCCTGGAGTGGGAATATCTCTGGTGGGTCCTGGAGAGGTTTGGATTCGGCCCCGTATTCATCAGCTGGTTAAAAACCCTATATAACCATCCAAAGGCAAGACTCGAGGTAAACAATGACTACTCGGAAAGCTTCCCCCTTGAAAGAGGAACCAGGCAGGGCTGCCCCTTGTCCCCTTTGTTGTTTGTCTTGGCTATGGAGCCATTGGCGGGAGCGGTGAGATCATCAGCCGATCTGCAGGGCTTTCATAGGAAAGGCGAGGAAGAGAGAATAGCGCTTTTTGCGGACGATGTTTTATTCTTCCTTGGGGACACGATCTCCTCATTAGAGAAAGTAGTCCATTTGGTGGAGGACTTTGGTAAATTCTCAGGTCTGACCATTAACTGGGAGAAATCATCGCTCCTGCCGGTTGACCCATTGGCCAGTCCTATCCCAACGAGCCTACCTCAATTAAGAGTCACGGGGAAAATGAAGTACCTTGGCGTTGTGTTGTCTAGGGACCCCGACACGTTCATTGAGGACAACTTGGTCCCTCTTCTTTTGAAATTTAAAAAAAAATGTGACATCTGGTGTAGACTCCCTCTCTCCACAGCGGGTCGGGCTAACTTGATTAAAATGGTATGGCTGCCTCAGTTGTTATACCTGCTCCACAATTCCCCAGTGTGGATTGGGGAGAAGTGGTTCCAAAGAATTCAGTCCCTCTTTAGGGAATTAATTTGGAAAAAAGGGCAGGCCAGGATAGGCCTACAAAAACTGCAGTGTCCTGCCACGGAAGGGGGATTGGGGATCCCCCACCCGTTTGCCTATTTTTTGGCGGCCCAACTACAACAACTTGGTGGATGTGCCACTGATGGAGGGGGAGGCAAGAGTGTCCAAATTATTTTGCAGGGAAGCCCTCATAGTTCATTAGTTGAAGCACTGGAGGCAGACTCGCTACAACGAGAGACCCCAACACTTAAAATGATTACTAAGGTCTGGCAGACAGCCAAGCGAGTAATGGGGTACAAGGGAATCTCAGAATATTCACCAATTTGGAACAATAGGTTCCTGCAGGAATTACTATCAGTCGATAGGAACAAGTTGTGGGAAAGGAGCGGGATACGCCGGCTGACGCAGCTATATGAGGGGGACACCCTGAAATCCTTCGAGGAACTGAGGCACGAATACGGGTTGCCAAACCGAGTATTTTATAGCTACCTACAGATTAGACATGCCTTGAGCAAACAGTTCGGAAGGCAACCCCTTATATGGTGCAAGATCCCATTATTACAAGCAACAATAAAATCAGAGACCTCTAAGGGGTTAATCACAATGATATATATCCAACTAATAAAGAAAATAAACACACAGGTAGGTTCTTTTGGGGGTAGGGACAGGTGGGCGGCCGACGTGGGGGAAATCACGGATACAGAGTGGAAAAGGATTCTGGAACTTGGACCAGAGGTGTCGGTCTCTCCCTCACAAAAAGCTTCTCACCTGATGCTGCTGCACAGATCCTACTATACACCGAAAAAGCTTTTTATCTTTGGCCGCAGAAGTAGCGACGAGTGTCCTAGATGTAGAAACACAGGCGACTTAATCCACATGTTCTGGAGGTGCCCAAAATTAGCTAGGTACTGGCCTGAGATTTTAAAGAAAATAAATACCACGCTTAAAATTAATTTAGGGTTAGATCCCAAGACATGCGTGCTGGGACATGTGACTAACGGACTGAGAGACAGTAGTACGGTGGTAGCGGCAGCAAGATGTTTGTTCCAGGCCAGGAAACTAATTGCACAGTCTTGGCAGTCAAGAACTCCCCCCACCCCGGAAGACTGGATCAGAACTGTCAACTCCACAGTGTGGAGTGAAAGAACATTCTACACTAGGTTAGGCAACCATAACAAGTTTGTAAGAATGTGGAACCCGTGGATTCAGGCAATGCCTTGTCCGCTAGCAGTGTTACCCTAGTGTTGAACACATCTGCCTCCCCCATCGATGGGGCTAGGCCGAGCGAGTAGTAGCTTAGAGGTCAGAGCTGAGAGAGAACAATGTATTGAACTAACTCTGGCCATTGAATGCGCTTTGGAAACTTGAGGGCTCAACAAGGGGGGGTTAAAGGGGGGAGGGGGGGTTAAAGGGGGGAGGGGGGGTGGGTGCATTAGTGAGAGAAGTATCAATGCATTAATACGCACAATAGTAATATGTGGGCGTGCGGCTTCCGGTTTTGAGAGGTAGGATGTTGGTTTCATACTTTGTACTGCCGCACCTCTATAATTAGCTACATTCTGAAATGCATTTGGTTATACAATACCTCACTTAAAAAAAACAAAAAAAAAAAAACCTTCGAATGGCCACAATGATGTGACTGGATTAGAGACATATATGAATATCACTCTGAAAGAAGTCTCTGGATAAAGTTAACTGATGTGGCAAAGAAAAAAAAAGAAAAAAGAAAAAAAAAAAAAAAGAAGCACGGGGCAATCACCTGGCAGATACTGCTGCAAATGGAACGCGAGAAGTGGTCAGCAGAGGGAATGCACCCATCCTGGGTGACCCAATAGATGCCCCTAAAAAGACTGTGCAAACCACCATGATTCTACAAAACCCTCCTGTGAACAGGACCCACCTCAAGGAGCAACAGGAGGCAGCTGACAAAGAAGAAAAAGAAGTGTGGATCAAAAAAAGGAGCCACAGAAGTTGAAGGAATCATGGAAATAAACAAGAGACCGTGTCTGCCATGATCAATGTTTCCTGCAGTGGTACAGTGGGCCCACGGGGCCTCTCAGCTGCCAAAAACCTTGATGAACGCCCTGGTCAACAAATACTACTTGGCTCCGGGGATCACCCCACTCACCAACAACTTCTGCAAGTCGTGCACCATCTGTGCTAAGTGCAATCCTGGAAGAACAGAGAAGGTACCTTTGAAGCATCTAGCAAAAGCCCAGTACCCCTTCCAAAGGATACAGATCGACCACATCCAGATGCCGAAGAGTGGCTGATATGAATTTGCATTGATTGTCATTGACATGTTCTCTGCATGGCCAGAAGGCTATCCTGTTACCAACATGATGACAAAGACCACAGCTAAAAGACTTTTAACGGAAATAGTGTGTAGATATGGTGTCCCAGAGGTCAAAGAGAGCGATCAGGGGCCGGCTTCACAGCCTCAGTGACCAAGGAAATATGGCCAGCTTTAGGGGTCACACTAGCTTTCCACACCCCATACCATCCTCAAAACAGTGGGAAGGTGGAAAGATTGAATGGCACAATAAAATCTAGAATGCTAAAAATGTCTCAGGAAACGGGAATGAGTTGGCCAGACAGCCTACCCATTGCCTTATTCAGTGTTAGGTACACTCCAAGGGGAAACCATGGCCTGTCACCCTATGAGATATTGTTTGGTTCAGCCCCCAGACTGGGTTGTTACTTCCCACAGCAATTACAGATCCAATCTGATCTATTGGAGGAGGGGGGAGAGGTGCTGCGCTAACCAGAACAGTGGGTTGCTGGGTATAATCTCTGCATAAAATCAATTAAACAGCATGCTGATACCCCATTGTGAATAAAATCGCATAAATTTATATAAACACTGAATTAACCCGTATCCATTCGCAAGTGTTTTCTTCCATTCCAGATCTTGAGTTAGATACAGAAAAGCACAAGCTGGTTCCCGGTGATTGGGTCCTGATAAAGAAGTTTGTGAGAAAACATACTCTTGAACCCAGATATGATGGTCCTTTCCAGGTTCTCCTAACAACTGCCACATCAGTTAAGGTGGCCAGGAAGAACACGTGGTTGCACGCCTCCCATTGCAAGAAAGTCCCTGTACCTGAGGAAGAGGTCGAGGGGACCAAATGATTCTGTATATCCTTTCATTGTAATCATTGCTCAGGCACAAGAGGTAGCAATCAAACAAAAAGATGGTATAACACAATTCTGGTATAACTCATCCAATACACATGTTGCCACCTTTATATCCACTTATGAACAGATAATTCCAAGTACTATGTACAAGATCCGGTCCTGGGATGAAACAGTAATGCCCCGTACACACGGTCAGATTTTCCGATGAAAAATATCCGATCGGAGCGTGTTGTCGGAAATTCCGACCATGTGTGGGCTCCATCGGACATTTTCCATCGGATTTTCCAACACACAAAGTTGGAGAGCAGGAGATAAAATTTTCCGACAACAAAATCCGATCGCGTCAATTCAGACCGTGTGTGGCCTGTTCCGACGCACAAAGTGCCACGCATGCTCAGAAGAAATTCCAAGACGGAACAGCTCGTTCTGGTAAACTTAGCGTTCGCAATGGATACAGCACTTTCGTCACGCTGCAATGTTAAAAATGGTTTAATACAGCGCACTCTCTTCTTCTTTATAATGTGACAAGAATAAAGTAGTTTTGCTGCTCATATTCACACACACTTCTCACAAACTTATTTCGTTACTATTTATCGTGATTCCCTCAATATATTTTGATTTCTCACATCTGACAACATATTTTTGTATATTTTTTATATATATTTTGGCTTTAATGTAGATTCTTTTTTTGTGTTTTTATTTTTTTTATGTTTTTTTTTTTTGGGGGGGATTTTGATTTGTACTCCCGAAAATGTTTGTGTGTGTTTTTTGTGATAAGTTCCCACAACACCATTGATATGTTGTTCTATTTAATCTGTAGGAGATTGTTTGGTGTTGGTGTCCCTTGTAATTTCACATTTTATGTTAGAAATGTACCTGAATCATCACCAACAAACTGTCCTTTTTGGATGAAAACACACACAGGAGAGTATAATTTCCCTAAAAAAATTTTATTAAGGGCTCACAACTAAACAAAGAGGGAGGCAACGCTGGAGAAACTGCAGAAGTGGGTGAAGCCTTGGACCCCCAGGGCAGACATCAACTATTTTTACGCAAAATTGGTGGCCTGAGGAGTCCTTATCTAAGGGAGGGCAGTTTGGTCCAGCAGTCCCAGAGATCATGAACAGCAGCAGATGACATCTGTGTCCCCAGGCTGTGGTCATACGAGAGACTGCAGCTTTTGTCAGACCAGACTGAACCCAGGGCAATCACTTTCTTGCCTTCCTTCCACGCTTCCTTACACGCGGTGGCTCTGGTGGTGGAGTTGTGGCAGCAGAAGGAGGAGGATGGTCCAACTCAACCACGTTGGTCTTGGGTGTTACTTCCCCACTCACCCCCTTACGTAGGACTTTGTACATAAGGTCCTCACAGAGCTTGCGTTGACCCTCCTGCATGCCCTGCAATTTGGTGGCAGCCATGCAGGCAAAGGCCTCTTCAGGAGTTGGTAAGGCTCGTAGGGACGCCGAAGCCTCCTGGATCAGCCTGAACGCAGAATCCTGCACGGGACTCGGAGTGGCCTTCCTGGCTCGTTTATATGGCAGGTGGAGGGGAGGGACCTGAGACTCACTCAGGCTGCGACTGGTCCCATCTTCTCCTGGCTGACACTTAGCCCCGCCTCCTCCTGGCTGCCACTAATCCCCGCCTCCTCCTGACTGCCACATTCCACAACCTCCTCCTGGCTGAGGTCTTCCTGTGTATGAAAAAGGGACATAGTTTTAGTTTTTTATTCATCAATCACACACAATTTTCACCTCCTGACTGCTGCAAATTGAATGTTAACAAATATAAAAGACTATCCTTCTGAGCCCAGCTTTTTTCATTCCTGTCCCAATTTTGGGTGCCCACTACTGTCTATTGATATGTAAAACACTTTCAAGCAGCAATTAGTGATCAATAATAACATCTAGTAAACATAATTTATTTATTGACCAGAAATCTGTAGAAGAATGCTATACCTGGCTCCAGCTGGGCTCCTCCACTTCTTCCTGGCTGGAAGGCCCAGGTTGGACATCGGAAGCCTCAGCTGGTATGGAAGGAAGCGTGGAAGGAAGAGTGGAGAGGGATTCCCTGACTTCAGTGTGGTCTGACAGAAATCGCAGTCTCTCATAGTACCACAGCCTGGGGACATAAACGTCATCTGCTGCAGCTCCGGATCTCTGGGAATCTGTGACCTTCTTGCGCTCCCTAAGATATGTGCTCCTCAGGCCACCAATTTTGGTTTTTAAATAAGGGATGGTTGCTGTGGGGACCACCGGCTTCACCAACTCCAGCAGTTTCTCCAGCACTGCCTGCCTCTTCTGTTTGTGATTATAGTGGGGGTGTCTGACCTGCCACAGACAGGGCAGGTCCCTGTATTTGTCAATGAACAGGGGCAGGAAATTGTGGTCGTTGAACCCATCCATTTTCTCTGCAAGACACAACACAAGACAAACCCTAATGTCAGGCCAAACTCCCCTAATCTTGTTACAATATAGGCTTCCACTTCGAAGCAGTATAGGCGCAAATTTAGATCTTACCTTCGTTATCACGATCGGCGTCTCTGATGCTCCTTCCTCCGCTCACAGATCGTACGTAATACGCACGTGTGTTACGCTTTATACACACTGCGCATGCGTATAACTCCGCCCGCCCCTGACGTTCTTTCTAGTCTATTCCCCGCCCCTTTTCGTTCAGCGCAGTGGGGGATGAGCACATGGCGGATAGACAGCAGGTGCGTGCTAATTGTAGCAACGAGGACGAGGAGGAGAGGCCGGATCCGGACACGTCCCGATCCAGAAGGAGATTTAAGGACTCAAATATGTCCTTTGGGGAGATGTTGGAGATGGTAGACATCCTGAAGAGGGCCGACTATGACGGAAAGTATGGGCCTTACCCCAACCCCAATGTCAGAAAGGCCAAGATCATGGCGAAAGTGGTCAGGAGTCTGCACCGGAATTTCGGGGTACGACGATCTAAAGATCAGCTCAGGAAAGGTGGTCGGACCTCAAATTATGAGAACATGAGCAGTACAGAAAGATCCGGAGAGTGCTGCAAAAAAGTAAGTAGTTGTGCTGTGTTCCTATTCTTTATGTTTATTACGTTCGTGCTGCTCCATGTGCTTTTAGGAACTGTTGTACAGTTTAAAATGGCAACTTTCATGTTCATGGGCACATTATTCGTTCGGATCAAACATTTTTCGTTCAAACTATAAAATACCATTGTTTAGCCCATAGGCATTTGGCCACCATTTTGACGCCCTATACTTGTCTTCAAAGAATTGGGTTGTGTAGATGGCTTTGTTACTAGAATGAAATGCAAAATAGATTCTGTGTAAGGAGAGGACACTGAGCAGCTGTTTTCACATCTGGACAATGGAGCACTAGTGTGGGACAAAAGAACACCATTTTTATTAGGGGGCCACACAGGTGCTCCAGTGTATACTATAGGGGGGGGCTACATCTGTGAAGCTTGTACAAAACAGGTAAAGTATTGCATGTTGACAAAGGACACTAAAAAAGCTACATCTTGGAACTCTGCTAAAATTGACAATTGTACCTCACTTCCAAGCAATGTTTCATCTTTATAGTTCTGCCATCAAATATCTGTGTGCTAAGTATACCATTTTTGGTTTACATAGGGGATAAAAGACTCGGAGGACACCCCTCATCCGAGGAGACCAGAGCCCCCCCCCCCTGGAAGAAGGGGAAATCCCCCCAACACAAGCTGAGCAGGAGGAAGAAGATGTGGTGGAACTAGTCACCACAACAGTTGAGTGTCTGCGACCACAGGCTCAGATAAGAGATGGATGGTGGCATTTTTTTGAAACCTAATTTATTTTGGGGTTCCTCTCTTTTTAGGTGATCATGAGGGTGTGGATCCAGATCCTTTCACATCCGAAAGTGCCCAGATCCTAATCGGGGAGATCATGGGGTGTAATTTACAATTGGAAATCATCAAGCAAAACATCAATGATGTTATTCCAAAAAATAAAAACATCATTGATGTTTTGGGGCGAGTTTAAAGCCCCTCCAAATCGCTTTCTTCTTTTGTGTGCTACAATGTGCTAAATGTGTGTTTTTGTGATTTTTCCCAAAGCCAAATTTGGAGGATGCACACAGTGTGTCAACATGTGCTATCTGCCATCACGGGAGATCAATGGACGCGTTTTGGGGGTGCAACCCCTTCCTCAATAATAAAGTAGCTGAGAGGAAGGGCTTGCTCCCCCAAAACACATCCCTTGATCCCCCATGATGGCAGCTAGCACATGTTGACATTGGTAAATTGGTGTGCATCTTCCAAATTTGGCTTTTCCAGGGGTGATTTCCCCCCATCTGAACGCAATATCAAACACAGTTCCTAATTACTCGTGTCTGATATTGCCTTCAAATTCGACCAAAATTGACGTTTGTAAGTTCAAGATTTGTGTCTTTTCTTGTTGGTTTTACACAGGCCTGTTTTATCTAAAATGGACATTTTGAGTTTGGATAATGCCACCACAAAAATTGGTATACCACAAACATGTTGGTATACCAACATGATTGTAAATGCACATGTGATTGTGCAGGTATTAAAAAGATTGTTAATCAAGAATGTGTGGATTATTGTCTCAACGCTACAACACTTTTGGGGTGATGTAATTGTTGTTTTCTGCGAAAATGGGGGTTATTTCCTAAGGGCAAATCCACTTTGCACTACAAGTGCAGTTTCAGTGCAGTTGCAAGTGCACTTGTAGTGAAATGTGTTTTTGCATTTTGTAAATAACAGCCAACAGTGCTTTGTATAAGGTTACACAATCACGCCATTTTCTTCACTCAAAACATTTCTGTCAGGGTCAGCTAAAACAAACACAAGCAGTAAATGTCCACAAAGAATTTCTTTTTTTTTTTTATTATAAAAAGGCTTCACAGATTGTCTGGCATATTGATAGCCCCCCTACCCGCAAAGAACTCCAGGTAGCGTAACCGGACATCACAGGCACTCAGGGAGGGCAAGCCAGGACGGCCACTTTCAAGCGCGTGTGGTTTGATGTATCATTCCGGCCTCAGGCCCAACTGAGCCAGCATAGTTGGCCGAATGTTTCCTTAAAAAGTTATGGAGAACACAGCACGAAAGTATAATATGGTTCAGTTTATACTCCGCCATATGGATGGGTGTCATAAATAGGCGGAACCGGCTGGCCAGGATTCCAAATGTGTTCTCCACCACTCTTCGGGCTCTGGCCAGCCGGTAATTAAAAACCCTCTGTTCCGGGGTGAGGGTCCTCATTGGGAATGGCCGCATCAGGTGGTCCCCCAGCGCAAACGCTTCATCAGCAACGAACACAAATGGGAGTCCTTCAACATTGTCCTCTGGAGCTGGCAAGTCCAAGCTGCCATTCTGGAGACGCCTGTAGAACTCCGTCTGGGTGATGACTCCACCATCGGACATCCGGCCATTCTTCCCCACGTCCACATACAAGAAGTCGTAATTAGCCGACACCACCGCCAACATCACTATACTATTGAACCCCTTGTAATTATAATAGCACAACCCCAAGTTGGGTGGTGGGACGATGTGGACGTGTTTCCCATCAATTGCCCCTCCGCAGTTAGGAAAGTCCCACCGCTGGGCAAAGTGGGAGGCCACAGTCTGCCATTCCTGTGACGTGGAAGGAAACTGTTGAGGAAAAAACAATAAACATTACTATTTTTTCACAGAAACATGGCAAGCAGATTAGACACAAACATTATGGGGCAACCTCCAGATAGCATTTAGTAAGGGGAATTTAACAAGGCCAAAGTATAAGGTACACCTATCATATTCCCCCTCCCCCCCCTCTCATGGGCCATTTCTAACATTATAGGGGGGGAACTCTTGGACAGGTAACCCTCTTCACTTCATTGAGAGATGAATGCCTAAATAATGGGTATTACTTGGAACAGCCCCTCCTTAGTTACACTATTGGCAGACCACTGGACAGGTAAGAAGTGTCATAATACAAAGATATAAATACACATTGTACACATTTGAGGACATTTGGACATTCTGCTATTACCTATCAAGATAATAATAGGATCCAAAAACGTGAAACAGTACCATTGGAAAGTATACAGGCAGGCCCTTGCACTACATGCTTTGGGGAATTCATCCATAAATCTGAGCAGAAAAGAGATGGGTATAGTGTGTATGGGTTTGGCAAAGTCAGCAGATAGATGATTGAGGATAGAGAATTGGGATCAGCTGACTTAGCAGTTGGGGGAGGGAGGGTTACTAAAAATTATTTGGGGACACCAACAAAAAAAGCCTCTGGCACTCTGCCAGAATTTAAATCAAAAATAACATTTCCAAACATTTTAGGGGGTGTTTGGGGTAAAGCACTACTATGGAGCTGATAAAATACATTGTTAAGTGACTACATGAGGTGAATATAGGCCAGGAGACACCATGCTGGGGAGGTTATTGAAGGGCAAATATGTATGAAGGACCTAAAATAATAATTACATAAAAATCCAGCATGCATGAGAACAAAGGGGACATTCACAGCATATTACAATCATGGTAATTAGGGAATGAGGAAAGAAATACAATATATTAGCAAACATTCAATACAATAAAATGTGATATTAAAGGATAAAAATCTTACCTTCATATACTCCTTCTGTAGGACCTGTATGATGGCAGAACAGGTCTCTGGGATAATGATCCCCAGAGCCTGGGAGGAGATGCCTGTCGAGAACTTCAAGTCCTGCAGACTTCTCCCTGTCGCCAAATACCGCAGGGTAGCGACCAACCTCTGCTCCGGAGTGATGGCTTGCCTCATGCAGGTATCCTGCCTGCTGATATAGGGGGTCAGCGAAGCCAACAAACGGTGAAACACGGGGTCCATCATCCTGAGAAAGTTCCTGAAATCCTCATAATTATTCTCACGGATCTCACAGAGCAAAGGCATATGAGAGAACTGGTCACGCTGAAGCAACCAATTCTTGGTCCATGAACTCCTCCCCACCCTGCTCATGGACTGGACTTGTGTCAAGGTCAGGACCCCAACACCAAGCCCCCGCACAGCACGAACTCTACGAGGAGTACGCATATGCAACATGGCTAGAAAACGGTCGGCTGCTCAGAACACAGTAACAGAACGCACTGAAGAACAGCAAGGCCTGTGAAGAGCGACCTGAAAAACAGTAACGAACGAACAAGAATACAATGACTACTTAAAGTCACGCGGAACTTGCTTGCACGCACTGAAGAGCAGATACAAACCCACAAGCACAAACTGAACGGCAGAAAATGATCTGAAAGCCACGAGTCTGAAAAAGCGCGAATCGTCTCTCACCAAACTTTTACTAACACAAGATTAGCAAAAGGAGCCCAAAGGGTGCCGCGCTTGGTTCTGAACCGGCCTTTTCTAGTCTCGTCGTACGTGGTGTACGTGACCGCGTGGTTGGCGATCGGAAATTCTGACAACTTTGTGCGACCGTGTGTAGACAAAACAAGTTTGAGCCAACATCCGTCGGAAAAAATCCTAGGATTTTGTTGTCGGAATGTCCGAACAAAGTCCGACCGTGTGTACGCCCTATTAAGACCCATTGACTGTGTATGTATGCGTTACTGATTCCTATTGGGGTAACAACTGTGATTCCTGGGGAGCAGTGGGTTGGAACACTGGGGATACAAGCTGAGGGTACAAGCCTGAGAACGCCTTGAATAGAAAGGACAAAAATGGGAATTTACTCATAGATAGAATGACAATCAACAAACACACAGACCAGCATTTCACCAAGGAATTCAGGCTGACCATTGAGAATCCTGGCCCAGGAGACAGCGGGACCTATGTTCTGGGCCTTTGGTTGGGAAGTGGGTATCCCAGTTTTAGAAAGCCATTCCAACTGAAAGATATGTTCAATAACCCAGAGTGGGGAGTTCCCCAATCTACATCTAGCTCCAACCCCCTGAGGCCCCATATACAGACATTAAAAGATGTGGTAGCCATAGCAGACCCTACCTTTGAGGATACTATGGCTGCAGAAACCGGGTTCTCAGATGTCAACTTGTGGCTCGAGTGGATGAGGTACAGTGCAGGGAAACACGATAAGACCAATTAGTATGTGTGGGGGGGGGCTAGACCACATTTGGGAACGGTACCCCTGAACATACCCCCAGAACATGAGACATGAGCCTATTTACCACTAAACACTAACCACTAATCACTCTCTGTGTGAACACTGGAAGAAGGAATATCCCATAGTCACCAAGACCCCCAAGCCAGGAGAAGGTATCACCATATACCCTGGCAATTACACATGTTATGGAAGATATCACGGAGTGGGGAAACCCCTTGGGAATTTCACTAAGGGTTACTGTGGGTCTTACAGTGAGGCCTCTGCAGATCTGGTGCAAAATCAAGTCCAGTCTTTGGGAGACGTATACTGGATCTGTGGAGGCATGAAAATCAGAAGCAGATTGCAGGACAGTGGACAGGAGAATGTGCACTGGCAAAGACCATAATGCCTCTACATATTCTCTCAGAAAACCCAAAGCCAGATACAGAGATTCCCTAAAGAAACATTTGAGGCTCTGGAAAAGGATATCTCAATAGAAGAGGTCCAGCAAGTGATTACAGAATTAGCTCCAGGGAAAAGTCCAGGACCTGATGGGTGTACCACTAGATTTTACAAGTGTTTCCAGGATATAATTTCCCCCGTTTTGAAAAAAACATACAACTCTATATCCAACATTCAAGGCTTCGTACCACAAAGCACAGAAGCCCACATTACCTTAATTCCAAAACCAGAGAAGGATCACACGCTTTGTAAAAACTACCGGCCTATTTCTCTAACCAACATAGATATAAGGCTATATTCTAAAATTATTGCAAATAGAATAACACCAATCCTACCTAATTACATAAAATTAGATCAGGCTGGATTTATGAAAGGTAGAGAAACTAAAGATAATATCTTAACCACTTCAATACCAGGCACTTAGACACCTTCCCGCCCAGCCCAATTTTCAGCTTTCAGCGCTGTCGCAATTTGAATGACAATTGCGCGGTCATGCTACACTATACCCAAACAAATTTTTTTTCATTTTGTTCCCACAAATAGAGCTTTCTTTTGGTGGTATTTGATCACCTTTGCGGTTTTTATTTTTTGCGCAACAAATAAAAAAAGACCGAAAATTTTGAAAAAAAACAAGTTTTTCTTTGTTTCTGTTAAAACTTTTTGTAAATAAGTACGTTTTCTTCTTCAATGAGGGGCACTGATATGGCTGCACTGACGGGCACTGATACGGCGGCACTGATGGGCACCGATGAGGTGGCACTGATGAGGTGGCACTGACGGGCACTGATAGGTGGCACTGATGGGCACTGATAGGTGGCACTGGTATGCAGCACTGATGGGCACTCATAGGTGGCACGGATGGGCACTTATAGGCGGCACTGATGGGCACTCATAGGCGGCACTGATGGGCACTCGTAGGTGGCATTGATGGTTACTTATGGGTGGCACTGTTAGTTGGCACAGATGGGCACGGATGGGCACTGATAGATGGGCACAGATGGGCACTGACAGGTGGCATGAATGGACACTGATGGGTGGCACTGATGGCATTACTTGTTTGCAGTGATGCCCCTAAGGGTGGCATTGCTGGGCATCACTGCAACATAATTGTGCCAATCAGTGCCCATTTGTGGGCACTGATTGGCACAGATTTGGCACACTGGGCACATGTGGACGGCCATGGGGTACATACCTGGCCATCCACATGTTGCCCCTTCCCTGGTGGTCCTAGTGGCGATCCCTGGTGGTCCAGTGTGGTGATCTGCGGGGGGGCTGCGCTGATAAACAATCAGCACAGACCCCCCCTGCCAGGAGAGCCGCCAATCGGCTCTCCTCTACTTGCGTCTGTCAGACGCGAGTGAGGAAGAGCCGATCAACGGCTCTTCCTATTGACAGCGTGATCAGCCGTGATTGGACACGGCTGATCACGTGGTAAAGAGCCTCCGCCGGAGGCTTTTTACCAAGATCAGTGTAGCGGTGTGTGAGACTGACACACCGCTCCACCGATCGCCGCGATGCGCGCCCCCGGGGGCGCGCTGCGGCATGTTATCCTGCTGGACGTCATATGACGTCCAGTCAGGATAACAGAACCACTTCCCGGACGTCAATCCGCTATAGGGCGGGCGGGACGTGGTTAAAGACTTGTACACTGATAGAATTCGCCCAAAAAACAGCCACTGAAACATGTATGATGGCTGTAGATGCCGAAAAAGCATTTGATAGGATAGGGTGGGGCTTCTTGGAAGAAACACTAATACAACTCGGCATGGGTCCAATAATGCGTAGTAGGATCTCCGCTCTGTATTCCAACTCGAAAGCAAAAGTGAGATTAAGCAGCATATTATCAAAGGATATAAAATAACGAATGAAGAAGGGGGGACACAGGGAAGAGAGAAGGTGCTGCTCACCCCTGATGATTGAAACAAAAAAGAAAGAGACAAATTCCCCACTTGGGGTTTTTAGGCAGCAAAAAGAAGGGAAAGGGTGGAGAGCCAATTCATAAAAATGTATCTTTATTATACAAAAAACTTGAACACACTGGTTAAAAAGAATGAGCTCCCATGAGGTGTATATCAATGCATAACACTCAACACATACACTGTAAATATATATTCATGACAACATGACATGTAGGTTGACTTAGGCAAAATATAGATGGACCTGACGCGTTTCGACCTGTTCCAGGTCTTCTTCAGAGGTCAATTTTGCTAAAATTATATCAAGAGATGCATGTGTCAAAAAAAGTCAGTGTACATTGGAAACAAATACATAACATATCAATACAGCATATTTACCCAGTAGTGAGTGTTCTAAACCCAGGAGCTTCTTTGTTGGGTAGATCCCTTTAAGGTTAAGAAATTGCCCGTTCACCTTCCCCCGGAGGTCTCATGGCATCACCGCCGCAGCCCCCATTTCCAGGGGGAGGAAGATCCCAAAAAGATGTGACTTACAAGAGGTCACACTAAGAGGCACCCCCTATACGCAGGCCACCCAGGCGGTCAAATAGGGAAAACACCTGCAGTAACAACCCAAAGAAAGAGGAATAAAAAAGATATAAACAATGTATATTATGTATTGGTGTGCACTCCAACATAAAGTCTAATGGGTGCAAAAAGTGTATATATGTTTGTATCGGCCTGGTTATAAAAAACCAGGACTGCCTATATCCACCCACTACATGGGCCGTGGCCCATGCGTACTGGGTGTGTGTGTCTGTGCGTACAAAGATCCGCACAGACATATATGTGCGTGTATGCACACCCACATATATATACCATAATCATGGTTTAAATTGCCCATTTAGATATGAAAGATATGGCGGAGTGCACACTGAGGTAGAAAAATTATCTAAATTGAAAAGGAGGTAATAGAAAACGAATTAATACCTCAACCCTATAAAGGAGTGTAAGTAGAATAGGGAATGTGATTGATGAAGGGTGAAACAGGAAAGTGAAAAAAGTTATAAGGACCTGGGATATAAATCCCTGATGTGAACAAGGAGGTGTGTGAGAAGTGAACACACAACAATATAGTGAGAAACAAAAACCATTACAAAATAATAATAATGTGAAAGCCAGGTGAACAGTGCCCTCTAGTGAGGGAAAAAAAAAAAAAAAAAAAATTTTTTTATGTATCAAGTGTGCCAGGTAAATTACCTTATAAGCAAGATAAAAAACAGTGCAGAAATCACACTATGTTGCCCAAAATTGCTTGCACTTAGGTATGACCTGACCCGGGATAGGTCACTGCCTAGAACTGGCTAAATAAGCGCCTGTCCAGGTTACCATTTGGCAAGTCTGAAAGTATAGAATAAAATAAAAAATATTGAGTATTTAATATGTATATGTATATGGTCGTTGTAATAGACCAAAAATTATATTAAAGGGCAGCAAAAGTGCAATAACGTGAAACCAAATAGTGTACTTACGATGAGAAGCCGTAGGGGAGACCATCAGCTAGACAGGAAGTGTTCAGGGTGATAGGGAGGGGATGAGGGAATGTATATAAGCCCTTGAGATTAGGGCGGAACTCCAATGTGGGTTGATTAATGGCAGGTGTGAGTATACCACTAATGAGACCGCTCCGGGGGGGACCTAGTACGGGGGCATGGCGGCCGCAAAGCGGCCTCGTGTGATCTCCTCGGCGTTCAGGGAGAGCAAGCGCCCCGTCCACTGACGTCATCACCGTCGCAACTGCGTGACGTACCCGCGTCACGTGGCACGCGCGGGGCCCCGCGCATGCGCAGTGAGCGGAGACGTCCGGGGATGTCCCTGAACGCCGCCGGCAAGGGGGAATCCCCAATCTGGCAACCAGGTCCACCCTGGGTATCCAATGGGGAACGGCGGGAGGGGGAACCATCCATAGAGGAGTCCCGCCTCCCCGCCTTACCTTGCCGGGAAGACACATCTGGGGGAGCCAACCCCGGGAGTGGGGCGGCGCAGGCAGCCACGATGGCTACTCCAAGGGGGAAGGGGAGCAAGCTGATAAAGGGGACAACATTTCAATAATTGTACAAGATCAATAAAGTACAAGAGTAGTAACAAATATGAATGTAAGTATGTCATCCTATATTGATGCACACAATTTTGGCAAAAAAGATTTTCATATAAGACATCCATATATGCAGGGCAAATTCACATATCTAGGTATATAGAGATATCATGAGATAAAAAACATGAGATAAAAAACATGAGATAAAAAACACATTCTAGAGCAAAAAAAGAGACAACACAGATGGAAATCAAAAATTGCATGTACACTGCACATCAAAAAGTGTACGCAGAATGAATACATAGATGGTCATGAGTGTCCCTAAACTATCAGAAAGGGGGATGGGGAAAGGGGGGGGGGAGGGAGGGGGAGGGGGAGAAAGGGGGAGAAAGGAAGGGGAAGTGGAAAAAGGGGAAGGGGGGGGGGGAGGGAAAGGGGAGAGGGAAGGGAAAGACGTGGGAACCGATAAAGCAGGGGAGCCCCCCCTAAAGGGGCACATTGGCTTTCTAAGGTTGGCAGAGGACAAAAAGGGCCTTATTGGGTCTTACCCGAAACAAACCCTTCTAAAAACGGGGCAAAAGATATAGCATCGTTAAGTCCTGGGAACGAGGTGGCATTTAATTGAAATATCCACTTTTGTTCATGTTGCAACAGGATTTTGTTCCAATCACCGCCTCGATTTGGTATATGTACTCTATCGAGGGCGGTGAAGGATACTTTGGGCATTTTGTAGTTGTGCACTGACATCACATGTCGGCCCAATGGTAGATAATAATTACCAATTTGCATATGATAAATATGCTTGGACATGCGACGGTGGAATTCCTGTTTGGTCTTACCAACATAATAAGCCCCACATTCACAAGACATAAGGTAAACGATCCCTCTAGTTTGGCAATTCGTGAAGTGTTTGGGCTTGAACAGTGCCCCATTTGGAAGGTGGAAAGTTTTCTCCCGTCTGATGTATTGACAGGTAGAACAATGTCCACAAGGGAAGGACCCCAAAGTCACACAATGTTTGGATCTCTTTATTTCATCTTTGAACTCACTTTGAACTAGTCTGTCTCGTAAAGATGTAGCGCGTTTATAAGTAATTGATGGTTTATTGGAGATAAAGTTACAGACCTTTGGGTCATTAAACAATATAGGCCAGTGTTTTTGGATAACATTGTTGACCACCTGATGTTGTCTAGAGAACCGCAAGATGATCCTAGTGGGGCCAATGTTGGTACCCTCCATATGCTTTTTATTGTGTTGGGATAAAAGTTCAGACCGAGATTGTGCAATTGCTCTATTATATCCCTTTCGTAAGCAGGAGCGACTATAGCCACGTGCCAGCAATCTGGTTTGTAACTTATAGGCTTCCTCTTTGAAGAGGGTATCACTTGAGCAGTTTCTGCGTAGACGCAGGTACTGACCATATGGTATCGACCTCTTCAGAACTGTAGGATGAAAGCTTTCGGCGTGCAACACTGTGTTGCCGGCCGTGCTTTTGCGAAAGAGAGTGCTTGAGATCTTATTGTCAGGGGTACGTATCAATTTGACATCCAAAAATGTCATTTGATCAGGATCATAGGTCATAGTAAACTTCAGATTGTATTTATTTTGGTTAATGTGATTCAAAAATTGAAGTAACATTTCCTCCGAACCCTCCCAGATGATGAGGACATCATCAATGTACCGTAGCCACAATTGGATGTGGCCCGTGTACACCGAGAGGTCCCCATCATCTCGGAGGGCCCTCTCCCACTCCCCCAGGTACAGATTGGCGTAGGCCGGGGCACAGCAAGTGCCCATGGCCACGCCCTGCACCTGGAGGTAGTGGGAATTGTTGAAACAAAAATAGTTGTGGTGTAGGATGTAGTCAAGTCCGTCCACAATGAACTCATTCAGTGCCTCATCATATTTTTGGTTTCGATGCAGAACCGCCCGCACAGCAGCGATCCCCTGTCTGTGGGGGATCGAGCTATACAGGGCCTCGACATCGATAGCTACCAGGAGAGAATTCACTGGAAGGGTAAGCTCATCAATTTTTTGTAACAGGTGTATTGTGTCCTTCAGAAAGGAGGGCATACTAAGGACGAAGGGTTGCAGAAAGGAGTCGATAAGTCGGCTCAGGTTTTCCGATATACCCCCATTGCCCGAGACGATGGGTCGTCCAGGGGGATCTGTCTGGCTCTTATGTATCTTGGGCAAACTATAAAAGGTTGCCACCCTTGGATATTTGATACAAATGAATTCGTATTGGTCCTTAGTGATAACTCCCCTTTCAAATGCTGATAAAATCAGTTTGTAAAAGTCAGTATAGGAGGCCTGTATGAGTCTGATGGGGACGGTCCTATACCACTCCTCATTGTCAAGGATATTTTGGCACATACATACGTAGTCTTCATTATTCATTAAGACCACGTTGCCGCCCTTATCAGATGGCTTAATTGTAATTTTGGTATTTTTACATAAGGAGTCTAAAGCTTGAGACTCCTCTTTGATTAAATTTTCAGGGCGTGCATTCTTGATGTGTTGGAGCTTTAGAAGATCTCTTAATGTTTGTTTAACAAAGATCTCAATACTTGGATTCAAACTGAGGGGAGGAAATTTTGCAGAAGGTTTTTTGAAACGTGTTGTGGGGTATTGAGTAGACTCGTTGACAGTGGAGAGTAAAGTCTCCAAATCAATTTGATCAATGAGGTCCAAATTATTGCTTTCCTGAAATAGGAGAGTCAAGTCCCGTAGGGCCTTAAACTCTCTCATGTTAAAGCTAGGCCAGTCCATTGTATCGTCATTTTCATCTACTTTTGCATGGAGGCTTTTAAGTAGTAGCCGGCGTGCAAAGAGATGCAGATCAGTGATCACTTCAAAGATGTCAAAGTCGTTCTGTGGGCAAAAGGTTAAACCACGTGAAAGTACGCTATTTTCTGCTGCAGAAAGGGGATGAGATGACAGGTTAATTACGCTGAGGGATTCTGTTGTCCCCTTGTGACAAAAGCGTCCAAATTTCCTGTTCCCCTGTTTGTCTGGGATAGGGGAGATCCCCGTAATGAGTTTAAAGGACTCTGAGGTCCAGTTTTCGGGCGCCCTGATGTTTGGTTTGTATGAGTGGTGTTTGTGGGGATATTTTGAGGTAGAGAATCTGTTTCACTTGTTCCAATCATTGGACCATATGGTCCAAGATTGGAAAGTGTAGGTTGCTCACTTATAGGAGAATCATGTGCACTTTCCCCATTATTTTCCACAATACGTTTTTTCCTTTCCTGTTCAGGAGAACCCCTGTTATTTCGATTTCTTTTGAATTTCCCAGAGCTCTTGGGAGGTCCCTTTTTAATTTGGTTGGAATCAGATTTATCATGGGGTTTGAATACATTGTTTGTGTTCTTTTTGTTATTAATATTCTTGGGTTGTTGTTGTACTGTATATTGTTTATTCCTTAGATTACGCGAGATCTGGGTGTTCCACTTATATGCCCGCCCATCTGTAAATGCGGATTTGTCCCTCCAGAATTTTGATTCTTTTTTCTGCAGGATGCCTTTATTATGGGCCGACAGGTTATCCCGAAGGTTCCCCTGTAGTTCCAAAAAGAGGGCATGCTGTGTAAAAGGTTTTAATGCTTTTTCTATATGGTTAATTTCTTCATCTAATGATGCTATTTGTTTATTATACTCTCGAATGAGGATAACCATCATCTGCCGAGAGCATGCATCAAGATTGGCCTCCCATTCGTTTTTAAGGTCGACACTAATTTGATCCAGGTTAGGGAAAACCTGGATCCGTAATCCCAGAGGGTTAATTTTTTCTTCAATATACCTATTTAAGGATTTGACGTGCCAGAAAAGTGCTGATTTTTTCTCCAAGATTTTATTTAGCTTTTGGACTAAGGAAGAGATCAGGGTTTTCATACGATCACCCTGTTCGAAATCTGTCTCATATCCCAACATTAATTTGGCCCATTCCTCTCCCTGATAGTTGCTCATTTTTGTAAAAATACAAAGAACTTCTCAAGTATCATGAATACCAAAAAAGAAAACCTGTGAACAGCCCTACACCCTGGAGCTCATATTTTTCTTCCCATGTGTCAACGGGGAAAGGGGTGTTTAACCACCCAAATTTGACTAAAGAAGAAGGGGGGACACAGGGAAGAGAGAAGGTGCTGCTCACCCCTGATGATTGAAACAAAAAAGAAAGAGACAAATTCCCCACTTGGGGTTTTTAGGCAGCAAAAAGAAGGGAAAGGGTGGAGAGCCAATTCATAAAAATGTATCTTTATTATACAAAAAACTTGAACACACTGGTTAAAAAGAATGAGCTCCCATGAGGTGTATATCAATGCATAACACTTAACACATACACTGTAAATATATATTCATGACAACATGACATGTAGGTTGACTTAGGCAAAATATAGATGGACCTGACGCGTTTCGACCTGTTCCAGGTCTTCTTCAGAGGTCAATTTTGCTAAAATTATATCAAGAGATGCATGTGTCAAAAAAAGTCAGTGTACATTGGAAACAAATACATAACATATCAATACAGCATATTTACCCAGTAGTGAGTGTTCTAAACCCAGGAGCTTCTTTGTTGGGTAGATCCCTTTAAGGTTAAGAAATTGCCCGTTCACCTTCCCCCGGAGGTCTCATGGCATCACCGCCGCAGCCCCCATTTCCAGGGGGAGGAAGATCCCAAAAAGATGTGACTTACAAGAGGTCACACTAAGAGGCACCCCCTATACGCAGGCCACCCAGGCGGTCAAATAGGGAAAACACCTGCAGTAACAACCCAAAGAAAGAGGAATAAAAAAGATATAAACAATGTATATTATGTATTGGTGTGCACTCCAACATAAAGTCTAATGGGTGCAAAAAGTGTATATATGTTTGTATCGGCCTGGTTATAAAAAACCAGGACTGCCTATATCCACCCACTACATGGGCCGTGGCCCATGCGTACTGGGTGTGTGTGTCTGTGCGTACAAAGATCCGCACAGACATATATGTGCGTGTATGCACACCCACATATATATACCATAATCATGGTTTAAATTGCCCATTTAGATATGAAAGATATGGCGGAGTGCACACTGAGGTAGAAAAATTATCTAAATTGAAAAGGAGGTAATAGAAAACGAATTAATACCTCAACCCTATAAAGGAGTGTAAGTAGAATAGGGAATGTGATTGATGAAGGGTGAAACAGGAAAGTGAAAAAAGTTATAAAGACCTGGGATATAAATCCCTGATGTGAACAAGGAGGTGTGTGAGAAGTGAACACACAACAATATAGTGAGAAACAAAAACCATTACAAAATAATAATAATGTGAAAGCCAGGTGAACAGTGCCCTCTAGTGAGGGAAAAAAAAAAAAAAAAAAAATTTTTTTATGTATCAAGTGTGCCAGGTAAATTACCTTATAAGCAAGATAAAAAACAGTGCAGAAATCACACTATGTTGCCCAAAATTGCTTGCACTTAGGTATGACCTGACCCGGGATAGGTCACTGCCTAGAACTGGCTAAATAAGCGCCTGTCCAGGTTACCATTTGGCAAGTCTGAAAGTATAGAATAAAATAAAAAATATTGAGTATTTAATATGTATATGTATATGGTCGTTGTAATAGACCAAAAATTATATTAAAGGGCAGCAAAAGTGCAATAACGTGAAACCAAATAGTGTACTTACGATGAGAAGCCGTAGGGGAGACCATCAGCTAGACAGGAAGTGTTCAGGGTGATAGGGAGGGGATGAGGGAATGTATATAAGCCCTTGAGATTAGGGCGGAACTCCAATGTGGGTTGATTAATGGCAGGTGTGAGTATACCACTAATGAGACCGCTCCGGGGGGGACCTAGTACGGGGGCATGGCGGCCGCAAAGCGGCCTCGTGTGATCTCCTCGGCGTTCAGGGAGAGCAAGCGCCCCGTCCACTGACGTCATCACCGTCGCAACTGCGTGACGTACCCGCGTCACGTGGCACGCGCGGGGCCCCGCGCATGCGCAGTGAGCGGAGACGTCCGGGGATGTCCCTGAACGCCGCCGGCAAGGGGGAATCCCCAATCTGGCAACCAGGTCCACCCTGGGTATCCAATGGGGAACGGCGGGAGGGGGAACCATCCATAGAGGAGTCCCGCCTCCCCGCCTTACCTTGCCGGGAAGACACATCTGGGGGAGCCAACCCCGGGAGTGGGGCGGCGCAGGCAGCCACGATGGCTACTCCAAGGGGGAAGGGGAGCAAGCTGATAAAGGGGACAACATTTCAATAATTGTACAAGATCAATAAAGTACAAGAGTAGTAACAAATATGAATGTAAGTATGTCATCCTATATTGATGCACACAATTTTGGCAAAAAAGATTTTCATATAAGACATCCATATATGCAGGGCAAATTCACATATCTAGGTATATAGAGATATCATGAGATAAAAAACATGAGATAAAAAACATGAGATAAAAAACACATTCTAGAGCAAAAAAAGAGACAACACAGATGGAAATCAAAAATTGCATGTACACTGCACATCAAAAAGTGTACGCAGAATGAATACATAGATGGTCATGAGTGTCCCTAAACTATCAGAAAGGGGGATGGGGAAAGGGGGGGGGGAGGGAGGGGGAGGGGGAGAAAGGGGGAGAAAGGAAGGGGAAGTGGAAAAAGGGGAAGGGGGGGGGGGAGGGAAAGGGGAGAGGGAAGGGAAAGACGTGGGAACCGATAAAGCAGGGGAGCCCCCCCTAAAGGGGCACATTGGCTTTCTAAGGTTGGCAGAGGACAAAAAGGGCCTTATTGGGTCTTACCCGAAACAAACCCTTCTAAAAACGGGGCAAAAGATATAGCATCGTTAAGTCCTGGGAACGAGGTGGCATTTAATTGAAATATCCACTTTTGTTCATGTTGCAACAGGATTTTGTTCCAATCACCGCCTCGATTTGGTATATGTACTCTATCGAGGGCGGTGAAGGATACTTTGGGCATTTTGTAGTTGTGCACTGACATCACATGTCGGCCCAATGGTAGATAATAATTACCAATTTGCATATGATAAATATGCTTGGACATGCGACGGTGGAATTCCTGTTTGGTCTTACCAACATAATAAGCCCCACATTCACAAGACATAAGGTAAACGATCCCTCTAGTTTGGCAATTCGTGAAGTGTTTGGGCTTGAACAGTGCCCCATTTGGAAGGTGGAAAGTTTTCTCCCGTCTGATGTATTGACAGGTAGAACAATGTCCACAAGGGAAGGACCCCAAAGTCACACAATGTTTGGATCTCTTTATTTCATCTTTGAACTCACTTTGAACTAGTCTGTCTCGTAAAGATGTAGCGCGTTTATAAGTAATTGATGGTTTATTGGAGATAAAGTTACAGACCTTTGGGTCATTAAACAATATAGGCCAGTGTTTTTGGATAACATTGTTGACCACCTGATGTTGTCTAGAGAACCGCAAGATGATCCTAGTGGGGCCAATGTTGGTACCCTCCATATGCTTTTTATTGTGTTGGGATAAAAGTTCAGACCGAGATTGTGCAATTGCTCTATTATATCCCTTTCGTAAGCAGGAGCGACTATAGCCACGTGCCAGCAATCTGGTTTGTAACTTATAGGCTTCCTCTTTGAAGAGGGTATCACTTGAGCAGTTTCTGCGTAGACGCAGGTACTGACCATATGGTATCGACCTCTTCAGAACTGTAGGATGAAAGCTTTCGGCGTGCAACACTGTGTTGCCGGCCGTGCTTTTGCGAAAGAGAGTGCTTGAGATCTTATTGTCAGGGGTACGTATCAATTTGACATCCAAAAATGTCATTTGATCAGGATCATAGGTCATAGTAAACTTCAGATTGTATTTATTTTGGTTAATGTGATTCAAAAATTGAAGTAACATTTCCTCCGAACCCTCCCAGATGATGAGGACATCATCAATGTACCGTAGCCACAATTGGATGTGGCCCGTGTACACCGAGAGGTCCCCATCATCTCGGAGGGCCCTCTCCCACTCCCCCAGGTACAGATTGGCGTAGGCCGGGGCACAGCAAGTGCCCATGGCCACGCCCTGCACCTGGAGGTAGTGGGAATTGTTGAAACAAAAATAGTTGTGGTGTAGGATGTAGTCAAGTCCGTCCACAATGAACTCATTCAGTGCCTCATCATATTTTTGGTTTCGATGCAGAACCGCCCGCACAGCAGCGATCCCCTGTCTGTGGGGGATCGAGCTATACAGGGCCTCGACATCGATAGCTACCAGGAGAGAATTCACTGGAAGGGTAAGCTCATCAATTTTTTGTAACAGGTGTATTGTGTCCTTCAGAAAGGAGGGCATACTAAGGACGAAGGGTTGCAGAAAGGAGTCGATAAGTCGGCTCAGGTTTTCCGATATACCCCCATTGCCCGAGACGATGGGTCGTCCAGGGGGATCTGTCTGGCTCTTATGTATCTTGGGCAAACTATAAAAGGTTGCCACCCTTGGATATTTGATACAAATGAATTCGTATTGGTCCTTAGTGATAACTCCCCTTTCAAATGCTGATAAAATCAGTTTGTAAAAGTCAGTATAGGAGGCCTGTATGAGTCTGATGGGGACGGTCCTATACCACTCCTCATTGTCAAGGATATTTTGGCACATACATACGTAGTCTTCATTATTCATTAAGACCACGTTGCCGCCCTTATCAGATGGCTTAATTGTAATTTTGGTATTTTTACATAAGGAGTCTAAAGCTTGAGACTCCTCTTTGATTAAATTTTCAGGGCGTGCATTCTTGATGTGTTGGAGCTTTAGAAGATCTCTTAATGTTTGTTTAACAAAGATCTCAATACTTGGATTCAAACTGAGGGGAGGAAATTTTGCAGAAGGTTTTTTGAAACGTGTTGTGGGGTATTGAGTAGACTCGTTGACAGTGGAGAGTAAAGTCTCCAAATCAATTTGATCAATGAGGTCCAAATTATTGCTTTCCTGAAATAGGAGAGTCAAGTCCCGTAGGGCCTTAAACTCTCTCATGTTAAAGCTAGGCCAGTCCATTGTATCGTCATTTTCATCTACTTTTGCATGGAGGCTTTTAAGTAGTAGCCGGCGTGCAAAGAGATGCAGATCAGTGATCACTTCAAAGATGTCAAAGTCGTTCTGTGGGCAAAAGGTTAAACCACGTGAAAGTACGCTATTTTCTGCTGCAGAAAGGGGATGAGATGACAGGTTAATTACGCTGAGGGATTCTGTTGTCCCCTTGTGACAAAAGCGTCCAAATTTCCTGTTCCCCTGTTTGTCTGGGATAGGGGAGATCCCCGTAATGAGTTTAAAGGACTCTGAGGTCCAGTTTTCGGGCGCCCTGATGTTTGGTTTGTATGAGTGGTGTTTGTGGGGATATTTTGAGGTAGAGAATCTGTTTCACTTGTTCCAATCATTGGACCATATGGTCCAAGATTGGAAAGTGTAGGTTGCTCACTTATAGGAGAATCATGTGCACTTTCCCCATTATTTTCCACAATACGTTTTTTCCTTTCCTGTTCAGGAGAACCCCTGTTATTTCGATTTCTTTTGAATTTCCCAGAGCTCTTGGGAGGTCCCTTTTTAATTTGGTTGGAATCAGATTTATCATGGGGTTTGAATACATTGTTTGTGTTCTTTTTGTTATTAATATTCTTGGGTTGTTGTTGTACTGTATATTGTTTATTCCTTAGATTACGCGAGATCTGGGTGTTCCACTTATATGCCCGCCCATCTGTAAATGCGGATTTGTCCCTCCAGAATTTTGATTCTTTTTTCTGCAGGATGCCTTTATTATGGGCCGACAGGTTATCCCGAAGGTTCCCCTGTAGTTCCAAAAAGAGGGCATGCTGTGTAAAAGGTTTTAATGCTTTTTCTATATGGTTAATTTCTTCATCTAATGATGCTATTTGTTTATTATACTCTCGAATGAGGATAACCATCATCTGCCGAGAGCATGCATCAAGATTGGCCTCCCATTCGTTTTTAAGGTCGACACTAATTTGATCCAGGTTAGGGAAAACCTGGATCCGTAATCCCAGAGGGTTAATTTTTTCTTCAATATACCTATTTAAGGATTTGACGTGCCAGAAAAGTGCTGATTTTTTCTCCAAGATTTTATTTAGCTTTTGGACTAAGGAAGAGATCAGGGTTTTCATACGATCACCCTGTTCGAAATCTGTCTCATATCCCAACATTAATTTGGCCCATTCCTCTCCCTGATAGTTGCTCATTTTTGTAAAAATACAAAGAACTTCTCAAGTATCATGAATACCAAAAAAGAAAACCTGTGAACAGCCCTACACCCTGGAGCTCATATTTTTCTTCCCATGTGTCAACGGGGAAAGGGGTGTTTAACCACCCAAATTTGACTAAAGAAGAAGGGGGGACACAGGGAAGAGAGAAGGTGCTGCTCACCCCTGATGATTGAAACAAAAAAGAAAGAGACAAATTCCCCACTTGGGGTTTTTAGGCAGCAAAAAGAAGGGAAAGGGTGGAGAGCCAATTCATAAAAATGTATCTTTATTATACAAAAAACTTGAACACACTGGTTAAAAAGAATGAGCTCCCATGAGGTGTATATCAATGCATAACACTCAACACATACACTGTAAATATATATTCATGACAACATGACATGTAGGTTGACTTAGGCAAAATATAGATGGACCTGACGCGTTTCGACCTGTTCCAGGTCTTCTTCAGAGGTCAATTTTGCTAAAATTATATCAAGAGATGCATGTGTCAAAAAAAGTCAGTGTACATTGGAAACAAATACATAACATATCAATACAGCATATTTACCCAGTAGTGAGTGTTCTAAACCCAGGAGCTTCTTTGTTGGGTAGATCCCTTTAAGGTTAAGAAATTGCCCGTTCACCTTCCCCCGGAGGTCTCATGGCATCACCGCCGCAGCCCCCATTTCCAGGGGGAGGAAGATCCCAAAAAGATGTGACTTACAAGAGGTCACACTAAGAGGCACCCCCTATACGCAGGCCACCCAGGCGGTCAAATAGGGAAAACACCTGCAGTAACAACCCAAAGAAAGAGGAATAAAAAAGATATAAACAATGTATATTATGTATTGGTGTGCACTCCAACATAAAGTCTAATGGGTGCAAAAAGTGTATATATGTTTGTATCGGCCTGGTTATAAAAAACCAGGACTGCCTATATCCACCCACTACATGGGCCGTGGCCCATGCGTACTGGGTGTGTGTGTCTGTGCGTACAAAGATCCGCACAGACATATATGTGCGTGTATGCACACCCACATATATATACCATAATCATGGTTTAAATTGCCCATTTAGATATGAAAGATATGGCGGAGTGCACACTGAGGTAGAAAAATTATCTAAATTGAAAAGGAGGTAATAGAAAACGAATTAATACCTCAACCCTATAAAGGAGTGTAAGTAGAATAGGGAATGTGATTGATGAAGGGTGAAACAGGAAAGTGAAAAAAGTTATAAAGACCTGGGATATAAATCCCTGATGTGAACAAGGAGGTGTGTGAGAAGTGAACACACAACAATATAGTGAGAAACAAAAACCATTACAAAATAATAATAATGTGAAAGCCAGGTGAACAGTGCCCTCTAGTGAGGGAAAAAAAAAAAAAAAAAAAATTTTTTTATGTATCAAGTGTGCCAGGTAAATTACCTTATAAGCAAGATAAAAAACAGTGCAGAAATCACACTATGTTGCCCAAAATTGCTTGCACTTAGGTATGACCTGACCCGGGATAGGTCACTGCCTAGAACTGGCTAAATAAGCGCCTGTCCAGGTTACCATTTGGCAAGTCTGAAAGTATAGAATAAAATAAAAAATATTGAGTATTTAATATGTATATGTATATGGTCGTTGTAATAGACCAAAAATTATATTAAAGGGCAGCAAAAGTGCAATAACGTGAAACCAAATAGTGTACTTACGATGAGAAGCCGTAGGGGAGACCATCAGCTAGACAGGAAGTGTTCAGGGTGATAGGGAGGGGATGAGGGAATGTATATAAGCCCTTGAGATTAGGGCGGAACTCCAATGTGGGTTGATTAATGGCAGGTGTGAGTATACCACTAATGAGACCGCTCCGGGGGGGACCTAGTACGGGGGCATGGCGGCCGCAAAGCGGCCTCGTGTGATCTCCTCGGCGTTCAGGGAGAGCAAGCGCCCCGTCCACTGACGTCATCACCGTCGCAACTGCGTGACGTACCCGCGTCACGTGGCACGCGCGGGGCCCCGCGCATGCGCAGTGAGCGGAGACGTCCGGGGATGTCCCTGAACGCCGCCGGCAAGGGGGAATCCCCAATCTGGCAACCAGGTCCACCCTGGGTATCCAATGGGGAACGGCGGGAGGGGGAACCATCCATAGAGGAGTCCCGCCTCCCCGCCTTACCTTGCCGGGAAGACACATCTGGGGGAGCCAACCCCGGGAGTGGGGCGGCGCAGGCAGCCACGATGGCTACTCCAAGGGGGAAGGGGAGCAAGCTGATAAAGGGGACAACATTTCAATAATTGTACAAGATCAATAAAGTACAAGAGTAGTAACAAATATGAATGTAAGTATGTCATCCTATATTGATGCACACAATTTTGGCAAAAAAGATTTTCATATAAGACATCCATATATGCAGGGCAAATTCACATATCTAGGTATATAGAGATATCATGAGATAAAAAACATGAGATAAAAAACATGAGATAAAAAACACATTCTAGAGCAAAAAAAGAGACAACACAGATGGAAATCAAAAATTGCATGTACACTGCACATCAAAAAGTGTACGCAGAATGAATACATAGATGGTCATGAGTGTCCCTAAACTATCAGAAAGGGGGATGGGGAAAGGGGGGGGGGGAGGGAGGGGGAGGGGGAGAAAGGGGGAGAAAGGAAGGGGAAGTGGAAAAAGGGGAAGGGGGGGGGGGGAGGGAAAGGGGAGAGGGAAGGGAAAGACGTGGGAACCGATAAAGCAGGGGAGCCCCCCCTAAAGGGGCACATTGGCTTTCTAAGGTTGGCAGAGGACAAAAAGGGCCTTATTGGGTCTTACCCGAAACAAACCCTTCTAAAAACGGGGCAAAAGATATAGCATCGTTAAGTCCTGGGAACGAGGTGGCATTTAATTGAAATATCCACTTTTGTTCATGTTGCAACAGGATTTTGTTCCAATCACCGCCTCGATTTGGTATATGTACTCTATCGAGGGCGGTGAAGGATACTTTGGGCATTTTGTAGTTGTGCACTGACATCACATGTCGGCCCAATGGTAGATAATAATTACCAATTTGCATATGATAAATATGCTTGGACATGCGACGGTGGAATTCCTGTTTGGTCTTACCAACATAATAAGCCCCACATTCACAAGACATAAGGTAAACGATCCCTCTAGTTTGGCAATTCGTGAAGTGTTTGGGCTTGAACAGTGCCCCATTTGGAAGGTGGAAAGTTTTCTCCCGTCTGATGTATTGACAGGTAGAACAATGTCCACAAGGGAAGGACCCCAAAGTCACACAATGTTTGGATCTCTTTATTTCATCTTTGAACTCACTTTGAACTAGTCTGTCTCGTAAAGATGTAGCGCGTTTATAAGTAATTGATGGTTTATTGGAGATAAAGTTACAGACCTTTGGGTCATTAAACAATATAGGCCAGTGTTTTTGGATAACATTGTTGACCACCTGATGTTGTCTAGAGAACCGCAAGATGATCCTAGTGGGGCCAATGTTGGTACCCTCCATATGCTTTTTATTGTGTTGGGATAAAAGTTCAGACCGAGATTGTGCAATTGCTCTATTATATCCCTTTCGTAAGCAGGAGCGACTATAGCCACGTGCCAGCAATCTGGTTTGTAACTTATAGGCTTCCTCTTTGAAGAGGGTATCACTTGAGCAGTTTCTGCGTAGACGCAGGTACTGACCATATGGTATCGACCTCTTCAGAACTGTAGGATGAAAGCTTTCGGCGTGCAACACTGTGTTGCCGGCCGTGCTTTTGCGAAAGAGAGTGCTTGAGATCTTATTGTCAGGGGTACGTATCAATTTGACATCCAAAAATGTCATTTGATCAGGATCATAGGTCATAGTAAACTTCAGATTGTATTTATTTTGGTTAATGTGATTCAAAAATTGAAGTAACATTTCCTCCGAACCCTCCCAGATGATGAGGACATCATCAATGTACCGTAGCCACAATTGGATGTGGCCCGTGTACACCGAGAGGTCCCCATCATCTCGGAGGGCCCTCTCCCACTCCCCCAGGTACAGATTGGCGTAGGCCGGGGCACAGCAAGTGCCCATGGCCACGCCCTGCACCTGGAGGTAGTGGGAATTGTTGAAACAAAAATAGTTGTGGTGTAGGATGTAGTCAAGTCCGTCCACAATGAACTCATTCAGTGCCTCATCATATTTTTGGTTTCGATGCAGAACCGCCCGCACAGCAGCGATCCCCTGTCTGTGGGGGATCGAGCTATACAGGGCCTCGACATCGATAGCTACCAGGAGAGAATTCACTGGAAGGGTAAGCTCATCAATTTTTTGTAACAGGTGTATTGTGTCCTTCAGAAAGGAGGGCATACTAAGGACGAAGGGTTGCAGAAAGGAGTCGATAAGTCGGCTCAGGTTTTCCGATATACCCCCATTGCCCGAGACGATGGGTCGTCCAGGGGGATCTGTCTGGCTCTTATGTATCTTGGGCAAACTATAAAAGGTTGCCACCCTTGGATATTTGATACAAATGAATTCGTATTGGTCCTTAGTGATAACTCCCCTTTCAAATGCTGATAAAATCAGTTTGTAAAAGTCAGTATAGGAGGCCTGTATGAGTCTGATGGGGACGGTCCTATACCACTCCTCATTGTCAAGGATATTTTGGCACATACATACGTAGTCTTCATTATTCATTAAGACCACGTTGCCGCCCTTATCAGATGGCTTAATTGTAATTTTGGTATTTTTACATAAGGAGTCTAAAGCTTGAGACTCCTCTTTGATTAAATTTTCAGGGCGTGCATTCTTGATGTGTTGGAGCTTTAGAAGATCTCTTAATGTTTGTTTAACAAAGATCTCAATACTTGGATTCAAACTGAGGGGAGGAAATTTTGCAGAAGGTTTTCACAGGTTTTCTTTTTTGGTATTCATGATACTTGAGAAGTTCTTTGTATTTTTACAAAAATGAGCAACTATCAGGGAGAGGAATGGGCCAAATTAATGTTGGGATATGAGACAGATTTCGAACAGGGTGATCGTATGAAAACCCTGATCTCTTCCTTAGTCCAAAAGCTAAATAAAATCTTGGAGAAAAAATCAGCACTTTTCTGGCACGTCAAATCCTTAAATAGGTATATTGAAGAAAAAATTAACCCTCTGGGATTACGGATCCAGGTTTTCCCTAACCTGGATCAAATTAGTGTCGACCTTAAAAACGAATGGGAGGCCAATCTTGATGCATGCTCTCGGCAGATGATGGTTATCCTCATTCGAGAGTATAATAAACAAATAGCATCATTAGATGAAGAAATTAACCATATAGAAAAAGCATTAAAACCTTTTACACAGCATGCCCTCTTTTTGGAACTACAGGGGAACCTTCGGGATAACCTGTCGGCCCATAATAAAGGCATCCTGCAGAAAAAAGAATCAAAATTCTGGAGGGACAAATCCGCATTTACAGATGGGCGGGCATATAAGTGGAACACCCAGATCTCGCGTAATCTAAGGAATAAACAATATACAGTACAACAACAACCCAAGAATATTAATAACAAAAAGAACACAAACAATGTATTCAAACCCCATGATAAATCTGATTCCAACCAAATTAAAAAGGGACCTCCCAAGAGCTCTGGGAAATTCAAAAGAAATCGAAATAACAGGGGTTCTCCTGAACAGGAAAGGAAAAAACGTATTGTGGAAAATAATGGGGAAAGTGCACATGATTCTCCTATAAGTGAGCAACCTACACTTTCCAATCTTGGACCATATGGTCCAATGATTGGAACAAGTGAAACAGATTCTCTACCTCAAAATATCCCCACAAACACCACTCATACAAACCAAACATCAGGGCGCCCGAAAACTGGACCTCAGAGTCCTTTAAACTCATTACGGGGATCTCCCCTATCCCAGACAAACAGGGGAACAGGAAATTTGGACGCTTTTGTCACAAGGGGACAACAGAATCCCTCAGCGTAATTAACCTGTCATCTCATCCCCTTTCTGCAGCAGAAAATAGCGTACTTTCACGTGGTTTAACCTTTTGCCCACAGAACGACTTTGACATCTTTGAAGTGATCACTGATCTGCATCTCTTTGCACGCCGGCTACTACTTAAAAGCCTCCATGCAAAAGTAGATGAAAATGACGATACAATGGACTGGCCTAGCTTTAACATGAGAGAGTTTAAGGCCCTACGGGACTTGACTCTCCTATTTCAGGAAAGCAATAATTTGGACCTCATTGATCAAATTGATTTGGAGACTTTACTCTCCACTGTCAACGAGTCTACTCAATACCCCACAACACGTTTCAAAAAACCTTCTGCAAAATTTCCTCCCCTCAGTTTGAATCCAAGTATTGAGATCTTTGTTAAACAAACATTAAGAGATCTTCTAAAGCTCCAACACATCAAGAATGCACGCCCTGAAAATTTAATCAAAGAGGAGTCTCAAGCTTTAGACTCCTTATGTAAAAATACCAAAATTACAATTAAGCCATCTGATAAGGGCGGCAACGTGGTCTTAATGAATAATGAAGACTACGTATGTATGTGCCAAAATATCCTTGACAATGAGGAGTGGTATAGGACCGTCCCCATCAGACTCATACAGGCCTCCTATACTGACTTTTACAAACTGATTTTATCAGCATTTGAAAGGGGAGTTATCACTAAGGACCAATACGAATTCATTTGTATCAAATATCCAAGGGTGGCAACCTTTTATAGTTTGCCCAAGATACATAAGAGCCAGACAGATCCCCCTGGACGACCCATCGTCTCGGGCAATGGGGGTATATCGGAAAACCTGAGCCGACTTATCGACTCCTTTCTGCAACCCTTCGTCCTTAGTATGCCCTCCTTTCTGAAGGACACAATACACCTGTTACAAAAAATTGATGAGCTTACCCTTCCAGTGAATTCTCTCCTGGTAGCTATCGATGTCGAGGCCCTGTATAGCTCGATCCCCCACAGACAGGGGATCGCTGCTGTGCGGGCGGTTCTGCATCGAAACCAAAAATATGATGAGGCACTGAATGAGTTCATTGTGGACGGACTTGACTACATCCTACACCACAACTATTTTTGTTTCAACAATTCCCACTACCTCCAGGTGCAGGGCGTGGCCATGGGCACTTGCTGTGCCCCGGCCTACGCCAATCTGTACCTGGGGGAGTGGGAGAGGGCCCTCCGAGATGATGGGGACCTCTCGGTGTACACGGGCCACATCCAATTGTGGCTACGGTACATTGATGATGTCCTCATCATCTGGGAGGGTTCGGAGGAAATGTTACTTCAATTTTTGAATCACATTAACCAAAATAAATACAATCTGAAGTTTACTATGACCTATGATCCTGATCAAATGACATTTTTGGATGTCAAATTGATACGTACCCCTGACAATAAGATCTCAAGCACTCTCTTTCGCAAAAGCACGGCCGGCAACACAGTGTTGCACGCCGAAAGCTTTCATCCTACAGTTCTGAAGAGGTCGATACCATATGGTCAGTACCTGCGTCTACGCAGAAACTGCTCAAGTGATACCCTCTTCAAAGAGGAAGCCTATAAGTTACAAACCAGATTGCTGGCACGTGGCTATAGTCGCTCCTGCTTACGAAAGGGATATAATAGAGCAATTGCACAATCTCGGTCTGAACTTTTATCCCAACACAATAAAAAGCATATGGAGGGTACCAACATTGGCCCCACTAGGATCATCTTGCGGTTCTCTAGACAACATCAGGTGGTCAACAATGTTATCCAAAAACACTGGCCTATATTGTTTAATGACCCAAAGGTCTGTAACTTTATCTCCAATAAACCATCAATTACTTATAAACGCGCTACATCTTTACGAGACAGACTAGTTCAAAGTGAGTTCAAAGATGAAATAAAGAGATCCAAACATTGTGTGACTTTGGGGTCCTTCCCTTGTGGACATTGTTCTACCTGTCAATACATCAGACGGGAGAAAACTTTCCACCTTCCAAATGGGGCACTGTTCAAGCCCAAACACTTCACGAATTGCCAAACTAGAGGGATCGTTTACCTTATGTCTTGTGAATGTGGGGCTTATTATGTTGGTAAGACCAAACAGGAATTCCACCGTCGCATGTCCAAGCATATTTATCATATGCAAATTGGTAATTATTATCTACCATTGGGCCGACATGTGATGTCAGTGCACAACTACAAAATGCCCAAAGTATCCTTCACCGCCCTCGATAGAGTACATATACCAAATCGAGGCGGTGATTGGAACAAAATCCTGTTGCAACATGAACAAAAGTGGATATTTCAATTAAATGCCACCTCGTTCCCAGGACTTAACGATGCTATATCTTTTGCCCCGTTTTTAGAAGGGTTTGTTTCGGGTAAGACCCAATAAGGCCCTTTTTGTCCTCTGCCAACCTTAGAAAGCCAATGTGCCCCTTTAGGGGGGGCTCCCCTGCTTTATCGGTTCCCACGTCTTTCCCTTCCCTCTCCCCTTTCCCTCCCCCCCCCCCCTTCCCCTTTTTCCACTTCCCCTTCCTTTCTCCCCCTTTCTCCCCCTCCCCCTCCCTCCCCCCCCCCTTTCCCCATCCCCCTTTCTGATAGTTTAGGGACACTCATGACCATCTATGTATTCATTCTGCGTACACTTTTTGATGTGCAGTGTACATGCAATTTTTGATTTCCATCTGTGTTGTCTCTTTTTTTGCTCTAGAATGTGTTTTTTATCTCATGTTTTTTATCTCATGATATCTCTATATACCTAGATATGTGAATTTGCCCTGCATATATGGATGTCTTATATGAAAATCTTTTTTGCCAAAATTGTGTGCATCAATATAGGATGACATACTTACATTCATATTTGTTACTACTCTTGTACTTTATTGATCTTGTACAATTATTGAAATGTTGTCCCCTTTATCAGCTTGCTCCCCTTCCCCCTTGGAGTAGCCATCGTGGCTGCCTGCGCCGCCCCACTCCCGGGGTTGGCTCCCCCAGATGTGTCTTCCCGGCAAGGTAAGGCGGGGAGGCGGGACTCCTCTATGGATGGTTCCCCCTCCCGCCGTTCCCCATTGGATACCCAGGGTGGACCTGGTTGCCAGATTGGGGATTCCCCCTTGCCGGCGGCGTTCAGGGACATCCCCGGACGTCTCCGCTCACTGCGCATGCGCGGGGCCCCGCGCGTGCCACGTGACGCGGGTACGTCACGCAGTTGCGACGGTGATGACGTCAGTGGACGGGGCGCTTGCTCTCCCTGAACGCCGAGGAGATCACACGAGGCCGCTTTGCGGCCGCCATGCCCCCGTACTAGGTCCCCCCCGGAGCGGTCTCATTAGTGGTATACTCACACCTGCCATTAATCAACCCACATTGGAGTTCCGCCCTAATCTCAAGGGCTTATATACATTCCCTCATCCCCTCCCTATCACCCTGAACACTTCCTGTCTAGCTGATGGTCTCCCCTACGGCTTCTCATCGTAAGTACACTATTTGGTTTCACGTTATTGCACTTTTGCTGCCCTTTAATATAATTTTTGGTCTATTACAACGACCATATACATATACATATTAAATACTCAATATTTTTTATTTTATTCTATACTTTCAGACTTGCCAAATGGTAACCTGGACAGGCGCTTATTTAGCCAGTTCTAGGCAGTGACCTATCCCGGGTCAGGTCATACCTAAGTGCAAGCAATTTTGGGCAACATAGTGTGATTTCTGCACTGTTTTTTATCTTGCTTATAAGGTAATTTACCTGGCACACTTGATACATAAAAAAATTTTTTTTTTTTTTTTTTTTCCCTCACTAGAGGGCACTGTTCACCTGGCTTTCACATTATTATTATTTTGTAATGGTTTTTGTTTCTCACTATATTGTTGTGTGTTCACTTCTCACACACCTCCTTGTTCACATCAGGGATTTATATCCCAGGTCTTTATAACTTTTTTCACTTTCCTGTTTCACCCTTCATCAATCACATTCCCTATTCTACTTACACTCCTTTATAGGGTTGAGGTATTAATTCGTTTTCTATTACCTCCTTTTCAATTTAGATAATTTTTCTACCTCAGTGTGCACTCCGCCATATCTTTCATATCTAAATGGGCAATTTAAACCATGATTATGGTATATATATGTGGGTGTGCATACACGCACATATATGTCTGTGCGGATCTTTGTACGCACAGACACACACACCCAGTACGCATGGGCCACGGCCCATGTAGTGGGTGGATATAGGCAGTCCTGGTTTTTTATAACCAGGCCGATACAAACATATATACACTTTTTGCACCCATTAGACTTTATGTTGGAGTGCACACCAATACATAATATACATTGTTTATATCTTTTTTATTCCTCTTTCTTTGGGTTGTTACTGCAGGTGTTTTCCCTATTTGACCGCCTGGGTGGCCTGCGTATAGGGGGTGCCTCTTAGTGTGACCTCTTGTAAGTCACATCTTTTTGGGATCTTCCTCCCCCTGGAAATGGGGGCTGCGGCGGTGATGCCATGAGACCTCCGGGGGAAGGTGAACGGGCAATTTCTTAACCTTAAAGGGATCTACCCAACAAAGAAGCTCCTGGGTTTAGAACACTCACTACTGGGTAAATATGCTGTATTGATATGTTATGTATTTGTTTCCAATGTACACTGACTTTTTTTGACACATGCATCTCTTGATATAATTTTAGCAAAATTGACCTCTGAAGAAGACCTGGAACAGGTCGAAACGCGTCAGGTCCATCTATATTTTGCCTAAGTCAACCTACATGTCATGTTGTCATGAATATATATTTACAGTGTATGTGTTGAGTGTTATGCATTGATATACACCTCATGGGAGCTCATTCTTTTTAACCAGTGTGTTCAAGTTTTTTGTATAATAAAGATACATTTTTATGAATTGGCTCTCCACCCTTTCCCTTCTTTTTGCTGCCTAAAAACCCCAAGTGGGGAATTTGTCTCTTTCTTTTTTGTTTCAATCATCAGGGGTGAGCAGCACCTTCTCTCTTCCCTGTGTCCCCCCTTCTTCTTTAGTCAAATTTGGGTGGTTAAACACCCCTTTCCCCGTTGACACATGGGAAGAAAAATATGAGCTCCAGGGTGTAGGGCTGTTCACAGGTTTTCTTTTTTGGTATTCATGATACTTGAGAAGTTCTTTGTATTTTTACAAAAATGAGCAACTATCAGGGAGAGGAATGGGCCAAATTAATGTTGGGATATGAGACAGATTTCGAACAGGGTGATCGTATGAAAACCCTGATCTCTTCCTTAGTCCAAAAGCTAAATAAAATCTTGGAGAAAAAATCAGCACTTTTCTGGCACGTCAAATCCTTAAATAGGTATATTGAAGAAAAAATTAACCCTCTGGGATTACGGATCCAGGTTTTCCCTAACCTGGATCAAATTAGTGTCGACCTTAAAAACGAATGGGAGGCCAATCTTGATGCATGCTCTCGGCAGATGATGGTTATCCTCATTCGAGAGTATAATAAACAAATAGCATCATTAGATGAAGAAATTAACCATATAGAAAAAGCATTAAAACCTTTTACACAGCATGCCCTCTTTTTGGAACTACAGGGGAACCTTCGGGATAACCTGTCGGCCCATAATAAAGGCATCCTGCAGAAAAAAGAATCAAAATTCTGGAGGGACAAATCCGCATTTACAGATGGGCGGGCATATAAGTGGAACACCCAGATCTCGCGTAATCTAAGGAATAAACAATATACAGTACAACAACAACCCAAGAATATTAATAACAAAAAGAACACAAACAATGTATTCAAACCCCATGATAAATCTGATTCCAACCAAATTAAAAAGGGACCTCCCAAGAGCTCTGGGAAATTCAAAAGAAATCGAAATAACAGGGGTTCTCCTGAACAGGAAAGGAAAAAACGTATTGTGGAAAATAATGGGGAAAGTGCACATGATTCTCCTATAAGTGAGCAACCTACACTTTCCAATCTTGGACCATATGGTCCAATGATTGGAACAAGTGAAACAGATTCTCTACCTCAAAATATCCCCACAAACACCACTCATACAAACCAAACATCAGGGCGCCCGAAAACTGGACCTCAGAGTCCTTTAAACTCATTACGGGGATCTCCCCTATCCCAGACAAACAGGGGAACAGGAAATTTGGACGCTTTTGTCACAAGGGGACAACAGAATCCCTCAGCGTAATTAACCTGTCATCTCATCCCCTTTCTGCAGCAGAAAATAGCGTACTTTCACGTGGTTTAACCTTTTGCCCACAGAACGACTTTGACATCTTTGAAGTGATCACTGATCTGCATCTCTTTGCACGCCGGCTACTACTTAAAAGCCTCCATGCAAAAGTAGATGAAAATGACGATACAATGGACTGGCCTAGCTTTAACATGAGAGAGTTTAAGGCCCTACGGGACTTGACTCTCCTATTTCAGGAAAGCAATAATTTGGACCTCATTGATCAAATTGATTTGGAGACTTTACTCTCCACTGTCAACGAGTCTACTCAATACCCCACAACACGTTTCAAAAAACCTTCTGCAAAATTTCCTCCCCTCAGTTTGAATCCAAGTATTGAGATCTTTGTTAAACAAACATTAAGAGATCTTCTAAAGCTCCAACACATCAAGAATGCACGCCCTGAAAATTTAATCAAAGAGGAGTCTCAAGCTTTAGACTCCTTATGTAAAAATACCAAAATTACAATTAAGCCATCTGATAAGGGCGGCAACGTGGTCTTAATGAATAATGAAGACTACGTATGTATGTGCCAAAATATCCTTGACAATGAGGAGTGGTATAGGACCGTCCCCATCAGACTCATACAGGCCTCCTATACTGACTTTTACAAACTGATTTTATCAGCATTTGAAAGGGGAGTTATCACTAAGGACCAATACGAATTCATTTGTATCAAATATCCAAGGGTGGCAACCTTTTATAGTTTGCCCAAGATACATAAGAGCCAGACAGATCCCCCTGGACGACCCATCGTCTCGGGCAATGGGGGTATATCGGAAAACCTGAGCCGACTTATCGACTCCTTTCTGCAACCCTTCGTCCTTAGTATGCCCTCCTTTCTGAAGGACACAATACACCTGTTACAAAAAATTGATGAGCTTACCCTTCCAGTGAATTCTCTCCTGGTAGCTATCGATGTCGAGGCCCTGTATAGCTCGATCCCCCACAGACAGGGGATCGCTGCTGTGCGGGCGGTTCTGCATCGAAACCAAAAATATGATGAGGCACTGAATGAGTTCATTGTGGACGGACTTGACTACATCCTACACCACAACTATTTTTGTTTCAACAATTCCCACTACCTCCAGGTGCAGGGCGTGGCCATGGGCACTTGCTGTGCCCCGGCCTACGCCAATCTGTACCTGGGGGAGTGGGAGAGGGCCCTCCGAGATGATGGGGACCTCTCGGTGTACACGGGCCACATCCAATTGTGGCTACGGTACATTGATGATGTCCTCATCATCTGGGAGGGTTCGGAGGAAATGTTACTTCAATTTTTGAATCACATTAACCAAAATAAATACAATCTGAAGTTTACTATGACCTATGATCCTGATCAAATGACATTTTTGGATGTCAAATTGATACGTACCCCTGACAATAAGATCTCAAGCACTCTCTTTCGCAAAAGCACGGCCGGCAACACAGTGTTGCACGCCGAAAGCTTTCATCCTACAGTTCTGAAGAGGTCGATACCATATGGTCAGTACCTGCGTCTACGCAGAAACTGCTCAAGTGATACCCTCTTCAAAGAGGAAGCCTATAAGTTACAAACCAGATTGCTGGCACGTGGCTATAGTCGCTCCTGCTTACGAAAGGGATATAATAGAGCAATTGCACAATCTCGGTCTGAACTTTTATCCCAACACAATAAAAAGCATATGGAGGGTACCAACATTGGCCCCACTAGGATCATCTTGCGGTTCTCTAGACAACATCAGGTGGTCAACAATGTTATCCAAAAACACTGGCCTATATTGTTTAATGACCCAAAGGTCTGTAACTTTATCTCCAATAAACCATCAATTACTTATAAACGCGCTACATCTTTACGAGACAGACTAGTTCAAAGTGAGTTCAAAGATGAAATAAAGAGATCCAAACATTGTGTGACTTTGGGGTCCTTCCCTTGTGGACATTGTTCTACCTGTCAATACATCAGACGGGAGAAAACTTTCCACCTTCCAAATGGGGCACTGTTCAAGCCCAAACACTTCACGAATTGCCAAACTAGAGGGATCGTTTACCTTATGTCTTGTGAATGTGGGGCTTATTATGTTGGTAAGACCAAACAGGAATTCCACCGTCGCATGTCCAAGCATATTTATCATATGCAAATTGGTAATTATTATCTACCATTGGGCCGACATGTGATGTCAGTGCACAACTACAAAATGCCCAAAGTATCCTTCACCGCCCTCGATAGAGTACATATACCAAATCGAGGCGGTGATTGGAACAAAATCCTGTTGCAACATGAACAAAAGTGGATATTTCAATTAAATGCCACCTCGTTCCCAGGACTTAACGATGCTATATCTTTTGCCCCGTTTTTAGAAGGGTTTGTTTCGGGTAAGACCCAATAAGGCCCTTTTTGTCCTCTGCCAACCTTAGAAAGCCAATGTGCCCCTTTAGGGGGGGCTCCCCTGCTTTATCGGTTCCCACGTCTTTCCCTTCCCTCTCCCCTTTCCCTCCCCCCCCCTTCCCCTTTTTCCACTTCCCCTTCCTTTCTCCCCCTTTCTCCCCCTCCCCCTCCCTCCCCCCCCCCTTTCCCCATCCCCCTTTCTGATAGTTTAGGGACACTCATGACCATCTATGTATTCATTCTGCGTACACTTTTTGATGTGCAGTGTACATGCAATTTTTGATTTCCATCTGTGTTGTCTCTTTTTTTGCTCTAGAATGTGTTTTTTATCTCATGTTTTTTATCTCATGTTTTTTATCTCATGATATCTCTATATACCTAGATATGTGAATTTGCCCTGCATATATGGATGTCTTATATGAAAATCTTTTTTGCCAAAATTGTGTGCATCAATATAGGATGACATACTTACATTCATATTTGTTACTACTCTTGTACTTTATTGATCTTGTACAATTATTGAAATGTTGTCCCCTTTATCAGCTTGCTCCCCTTCCCCCTTGGAGTAGCCATCGTGGCTGCCTGCGCCGCCCCACTCCCGGGGTTGGCTCCCCCAGATGTGTCTTCCCGGCAAGGTAAGGCGGGGAGGCGGGACTCCTCTATGGATGGTTCCCCCTCCCGCCGTTCCCCATTGGATACCCAGGGTGGACCTGGTTGCCAGATTGGGGATTCCCCCTTGCCGGCGGCGTTCAGGGACATCCCCGGACGTCTCCGCTCACTGCGCATGCGCGGGGCCCCGCGCGTGCCACGTGACGCGGGTACGTCACGCAGTTGCGACGGTGATGACGTCAGTGGACGGGGCGCTTGCTCTCCCTGAACGCCGAGGAGATCACACGAGGCCGCTTTGCGGCCGCCATGCCCCCGTACTAGGTCCCCCCCGGAGCGGTCTCATTAGTGGTATACTCACACCTGCCATTAATCAACCCACATTGGAGTTCCGCCCTAATCTCAAGGGCTTATATACATTCCCTCATCCCCTCCCTATCACCCTGAACACTTCCTGTCTAGCTGATGGTCTCCCCTACGGCTTCTCATCGTAAGTACACTATTTGGTTTCACGTTATTGCACTTTTGCTGCCCTTTAATATAATTTTTGGTCTATTACAACGACCATATACATATACATATTAAATACTCAATATTTTTTATTTTATTCTATACTTTCAGACTTGCCAAATGGTAACCTGGACAGGCGCTTATTTAGCCAGTTCTAGGCAGTGACCTATCCCGGGTCAGGTCATACCTAAGTGCAAGCAATTTTGGGCAACATAGTGTGATTTCTGCACTGTTTTTTATCTTGCTTATAAGGTAATTTACCTGGCACACTTGATACATAAAAAAATTTTTTTTTTTTTTTTTTTTTTCCCTCACTAGAGGGCACTGTTCACCTGGCTTTCACATTATTATTATTTTGTAATGGTTTTTGTTTCTCACTATATTGTTGTGTGTTCACTTCTCACACACCTCCTTGTTCACATCAGGGATTTATATCCCAGGTCTTTATAACTTTTTTCACTTTCCTGTTTCACCCTTCATCAATCACATTCCCTATTCTACTTACACTCCTTTATAGGGTTGAGGTATTAATTCGTTTTCTATTACCTCCTTTTCAATTTAGATAATTTTTCTACCTCAGTGTGCACTCCGCCATATCTTTCATATCTAAATGGGCAATTTAAACCATGATTATGGTATATATATGTGGGTGTGCATACACGCACATATATGTCTGTGCGGATCTTTGTACGCACAGACACACACACCCAGTACGCATGGGCCACGGCCCATGTAGTGGGTGGATATAGGCAGTCCTGGTTTTTTATAACCAGGCCGATACAAACATATATACACTTTTTGCACCCATTAGACTTTATGTTGGAGTGCACACCAATACATAATATACATTGTTTATATCTTTTTTATTCCTCTTTCTTTGGGTTGTTACTGCAGGTGTTTTCCCTATTTGACCGCCTGGGTGGCCTGCGTATAGGGGGTGCCTCTTAGTGTGACCTCTTGTAAGTCACATCTTTTTGGGATCTTCCTCCCCCTGGAAATGGGGGCTGCGGCGGTGATGCCATGAGACCTCCGGGGGAAGGTGAACGGGCAATTTCTTAACCTTAAAGGGATCTACCCAACAAAGAAGCTCCTGGGTTTAGAACACTCACTACTGGGTAAATATGCTGTATTGATATGTTATGTATTTGTTTCCAATGTACACTGACTTTTTTTGACACATGCATCTCTTGATATAATTTTAGCAAAATTGACCTCTGAAGAAGACCTGGAACAGGTCGAAACGCGTCAGGTCCATCTATATTTTGCCTAAGTCAACCTACATGTCATGTTGTCATGAATATATATTTACAGTGTATGTGTTGAGTGTTATGCATTGATATACACCTCATGGGAGCTCATTCTTTTTAACCAGTGTGTTCAAGTTTTTTGTATAATAAAGATACATTTTTATGAATTGGCTCTCCACCCTTTCCCTTCTTTTTGCTGCCTAAAAACCCCAAGTGGGGAATTTGTCTCTTTCTTTTTTGTTATAAAATAACGAATGGTACCCGCCAGGGCTGTCCCCTTTCCCCTTTATCGTTTCTATTAATAATGGAACACCTAATTACAGCAATCAGAAATAATAAAGATATAAAGGGAATAAAGGTGGGTGGAAAAGAGTACAAGATAGCGGCATACGCAGATGATCTGCTAATATATATAACTAACCCCTTAATAACTATCCCAAACCTGATGAAGGAATTTAGAAGATTCGGGGAATTAAGTCACTTCAAAGTAAATTACGATAAATCAGAAATATTGAATATATCAATAAATGAAAAAATATATTCACTTATGCAAAAAGATTTTCCATTTAAATAGAAGCAAGACGCAATAAAATATCTGGGAATCTTTATAACAAAAGATTTGAAGCAACTACAGGGGATTAACTACGAGGAAGCAATTCGAAAGGCTATTAAATTATTACAGAAATATGATAAATTAAAATATTCATGGACGGGGAGAGTTAACATAGTAAAAATGGACATATTACCAAAACTTTTATACATATTTCAAACAATACCATTGGAACCCCCAAAAAAGCTGATGATGGAGTTAAGGAAAGCTATAGTTGAGTTTATATGGGCGCATAAAACTCCTCAGATAAAAAGAGAAAATCTAATAAGGAAAAAAAGAAATGGAGGGCTTGCGTTACCAGATTTTGTAAAATACTTGCAGGCAGCACCAGCGACCAGAATAGTAGATTGGTACCATAATAAAGAAAAAAAGCAATGGGTTAGTATGGAGGAAGAAATAGTGGGGCCCCGATTAAAAGTTCTTCCATGGATAGAGCCCCACTTAAGACCTAAAAGAAATTAATTAACACTCTTTGTAAAGGCTACACTAAAGATATTGGACGATATAGTGAAAGGGAAGCTCTCCACATTGATTGGACCTATGACTCCATTATTGCTCAATCCCGAGTTCCCTCCAGCTAGGGGAGTTAAAACGTTTCTAAAGTGGAATAGATTTGAACATACAAGACTGGTACAAGTTCTTGAGAATGGGAAAATACCCACGCTGCGGGAACTGGGATTGGAAAACGAAAATAAATGGTTACAGTACCAACAACTTAGGATGTTTATAGAGCCCAAAATATTTAAGATAAATAGACCAGATACAAACAACGCACCCAGGCCTAACAGGAGACGTAGGAGTGTCCCAGCAGGAAGCTTTGACCCTCATGTATACATAGATGCCATAGTGGTCCCTAGAGGGGTCCCAGAGAAGTTCAAAGCAAGAGACCAAGTAGCAGCAGGATTCGAGTCCCTGATCCCCATCATCACTGTAAACAAGAATGTAGACTGGATAAATTACATCTACTACAACCAGCAAAGGTTTGTCAATTACACTAGAGATGCACTCCAAGGTTTAGCCGAACTAGAAGCCGCTTCACACATGACTTTCCAAAACCGTTTGGCCTTAGATATGGTCCTAGCTGAAAAGGGGGGTGTGTGTAAGATGTTACCTGAAACGAGTACATGCTGTACTGATATCCCAGACAACACAGGCCCAAATGGTAAAGTGACTTTAGTCATCCAGAAACTTGAGGATTTGTCCAAAGAATTAAAGAAGAATTCAGGGCTCTCCAACACCTGGGATCAGTACTTCACCGTGATCAAGGGGGGGATGGCAGGGAATTTTAACACAGATCAGAATAGCCATTCTGATAATTCTAGTGACCCTATCCGTTATGGTCTGCTGTGTTCTTCCCTGCTTTAACCGGTTCCCAACCGGCGCACGCCGATGTACATCGGCAGAATGGCGCGGCTGGGCATATGGGCGTACATTTTTAATCGCACTGATCGCTGTATAAATGACAATGGTCCCAAAAATGTGTCAAAAATGTCCGACATGTCCGCCATAACATCGCAGTCACAATAAAAATCGCTGATCGCCGCATTACTAGTAAAAAAAAATTATTAATAAAAATGCCATAAAACTATCCCCTATTTAGAAAACGCTATAACTTTTGCGCAAACCAATCAATAAACGCTTATTGCGATTTTTTTTACCAAAAATATGTAGAAGAATACGATTGGCCTAAACTGAGGAAAAAAATGTTTTTTTATATATTTTTGGGGGATATTTATTATAGCAAAATTTAAAAAATAATTAGTTTTTTTCAAAATTGTTGCTCTTATTTTGTTTATAGCGCAAAAAATAAAAATCGCAGAGGCGATCAAATACCACCAAAAGAAAGCTCTATTTGTGGGAAAAAAAGGACATCAATTTTGTTTGGGAGCCATGTCGCACGAGCGCGCAATTGTCAGTTAAAGCGACGCAGTGCCGAATCGCAAAAAACGCTCTGGTCAGGAAGGGGGTAAAATCTTCCGGGGCTGAAGTGGTTAAAAAGTGTGTAGAAAAAACTGTTGATCAATCTACTCCCATGTTTGTGAACCAGGAAATACTAGACGATGATGACGATTATGTAAGACTTGATCGTGATTATGTGTTACGCTCGGTCACAGTCACTTCTCTCCGAGATGCAACACCATAGGATTACAGGGACAGACAGCACCTGATTGACCCTCTCTAAGCTGTATCGAGGGGGGTAGTGAGTTAGTCGCTGCTCTTCTCTATATACAGGCCAAAAGAGTTGCTGAGGAGAATGGGCCAGGTGAGTAGGACCTTCAGTATAAGGGACAGTACTGAAATAGACAGTTTCAAGGGGGGATTGTAATGGATGTGGGAATGTCATGATGAAATGTCTATTCCAATATATATATATATATATATATATATATATATATATATATATATATATATATTGGAATAGACATTTCATCATGACTCTTCCATTACATCCATTACTCTTCTAGCCATGTTTTGTATGCGTACTCCTCGGTAGAGTTCGTGCTGTGCGGGGGCTTGGTGTTGGGGTCCTGACCTTGACACAAGTCCAGTCCATGAACAGGGTGGGGAGGAGTTCATAAACCAAGAATTGGTTACTTCAGCGTGACCAGTTCTCTCATATGCCTTTGCTCCGTGAGATCCGTGAGAATAATCCTGATCATTTCAGGAACTTTCTCAGGATGACGGACCCCGTGTTTCACCGTTTGTTGGCTTCGCTGACCCCCTATATCAGCAGGCTCCTGAGGCAAGCCATCACTCCGGAGCAGAGGCTCGTCGCTACCCTGCGGTATTTGGCCACAGGGAGAAGCCTGCAGGACCTCAAGTTCTCGACAGGCATCTGCCCCCAGGCTCTTCTTTGTGGACATTTACTGCTTGTGTTTGTTTTAGCTGACCCTGACAGAAATGTGTGGAGTCCAGAAAATGGCGTGATTGTGTAACCTTATACAAAGCACTGTTGGCTGTTATTTACTAAATGCAAAGACACTTTTCACTACAAGTGCACTTGCAACTGCACTGAAACTGCACTTGTAGTGCCAAGAGGATTTGCCCTTAGGAAATAACCCCCATTTTCTCATAAAACAACAATTACATCACCCCAAAAGTGTTGTAGCGTTGAGACAATAATCCACACATTCTTGATGAACAATCTTTTTAATACCTGCACAATCACATGTGCATTTACCAAAGGTTTTTCTGACAAACCAACATGTTTGTTGTATAACAATTTTTGTGGTGTCATTATCCAAAATCAAAATGTGCATTTTATAGAAAACTGGCCTGTGTAAAACCAAGAAAGACACAAATCTTGATCTTACAAAGTTCACATTTGGTAGAACTTGAAGGCAATATCAGACATGAGTATTTAGGAACTGTGTTTGATATTGCGTTCAGATGGGGTGAAATCACCCCTGGAAAAGCCAAATTTGGAAGATGCACACAAATTTCACAATGTCAACATGTGCTATCTGCCATCACGGGGGGATCAAGGGATGTGTTTTGGGGGAGCAAGCCCTTCCTCACCGCTACTTTATTATTGAGGAAGGGGTTGCACCCCCAAAACGCGTCCATTGATCTCCCGTGATGGCAGATAGCACATGTTGACACACTGTGTGCATCCTCCAAATTTGGCTTTGGGAAAAATCACAAAAACATTTTGCACATTGTAGCACACAAAAGAAGAAAGTGATTTGGAGGGGTTTTAAACTCGCCCCAAAACATCAATGATGTTTTTATATTTTGGAATAACATCATTGATGTTTTGCTTGATGTTTTCCAATTGTAAATTACACCCCATGATCTCCCCAATCAGGATCTGGGCACTTTCGGATGTGAAAGGATCTGGATCCACAACCTCACAATCACCTAAAAAGAGAGGAAACCCAAAATAAATTAGGTTTCAAAAAAATGCCGCCATCCATCTCAGATAGAGCCTGTGGTTGCAGACACTCACCTGTTGTGGTGACTAGTTCCACCACATCTTCTTCCTCCTGCTCATCTTGTGTTGGGGGGATTTCCCCTTCTTCCAGAGGGGGGGGCTCTGGTCTCCTCGGATGAGGGGTGTCCACCGAGTCTTTTCTCCCCTATGTAAAACAAAAATGGTATAATTAGCACACAGATATTTGATGGCAGAACTATAAAGATGAAACATTGCTTGGAAGTGAGGTACAATGATCTATCTTAGCAGAGTTCCAAGATGTAGCTTTTTTAGTGTCCTTTGTCAATCTGCGATACTTTACCTGTTTAGTACAAGCTTCACAGATGTAGCCCCCCCTATAGTATACACTGGAGCACCTGTGTGCCCCCCCTAATAAAAAATGGTGTTCTGGGGTCCCACACTAGTGCTCCAGTGTCCAGATGTGAAAACAGCTGCTCAGTGTCCTCTCCTTACACACAATCTAGTTTGCATTTCATTCTAGTAACAAACCCATCTACACAACCCAATTCTTTGAAGCCAAGTATAGGGCGTCAAAATGGTGGCCAAATGCATATGGCCTAAACAATGGTATTTTATAGTCCGAAATAAAAATGTGTGATCCGAACGAATAATGTGCCCATGAACATGAAAGTTGCCATTTTAAACTGTACAACAGTTCCTAAAACAACATGGAGCAGCACGAACGTAATAAATACAAAAAGAATAGGAACACAGCACAAATACTTACTTTTTTGAAGCACTCTCCGGATCTTTCTGTACTGCTCATGTTCTCGTAATTTCAGGTCCGACCACCGCTTCCTGAGCTGATCTTTCGATCGTCGTACCCCGAAATTCCGGTGCAGACTCCTGACCACTTTCGCCATGATCTTGGCCTTTCGGACATTGGGGTTGGGGTAAGGCCCATACTTTCCATCATAGTCGGCCCTCTTCAGGATGTCCACCATCTCCCCAAAGGACATATTTGAGCCCTTTAATCTCCTTCTGGATCGGGACGTTTCAGGCTCCGGCCTTTCCTCCTCCTCCTCCTCCTCCTCCTCCTCATTGCTACAACTAGCACGATCCTGCTGTCTATCCGCCATGTGCTCTTCCCCCACTGCGCCGAACGAAAAGGGGCGGGGAATAGACTAGAAAGAACGTCAGGGGCGGGCGGAGTTATACGCATGCGCAGTGTGTATAAATCGTAACACGCACGCGTCTTACGTACGATCTGTGAGCGGAGGAAGGAGCATCGGAGACGCCGATCGTGCTAACGAAGGTAGGATCTAAACTTGGGCCTATACTGCTTCGAAATGGAAGCCTATATTGTAACATGATTAGGGGAGTTTGGCCTGACATTAGGGTTTGTCTTGTGTTGTGTCTTGCAGAGAAAATGGATGGCTTCAATGACCACAATTTCCTGCCCCTGTTCATAGACAAGTACAGGGAGCTGCTCCAGGCAGCGCTGGAGAAACTGCTGGAGTTGGTGAAGCCGGTGGTCCCCACAGCAACCATCCCTTATTTAAAAGCTAAAATTGGTGGCCTGAGGAGCACTTATCTTAGGGAGCGCAAGAAGGTCACAGATTCCCAGAGGTCCGGAGCTGCAGCAGATGACGTTTATGTCCCCAGGCTGTGGTACTATGAGAGACTGCGATTTCTGTCAGACCACACTGAAGTCAGGGAATCCCTCTCCACTCTTCCTTCCACTCTTCCTTCCATACCAGCTGAGGCTTCCGATGTCCAACCTGGGCCTTCCAGCCAGGAAGAAGTGGAGGAGCCCAGCTGGAGTCAAGTATAGCATTCTTCTACAGATTTCTGGGCAATAAATAAATGATGTTTACTAGATGTTATTATTGATCATTAATTGCTGATTAAAAAAAGTGTTTTACATATCAATAGACAGTAGTGGGCACCCAAAATTGGGACAAGAATGAAAAATGCTGGGCTCAGAAGGATAGTCTGTTATATTTGTTAACATTCAATTTGCAGCAGTCAGGAGGTGAAAATTGTGTGTGATTGATGTAAAAAATACTAAAACTATGTCCCTTTTTCATACACAGGAAGACCTCAGCCAGGAGGAGGCTGTGGAATGTGGCAGTCAGGAGGAGGCAGGGATTAGTGGCAGTCAGGAGGAGGCGGGGCTAAGTGTCAGCCAAGAGAAGCCTGGGACCAGTCGCAGCCTGACTGAGTCTCAGGTTCCTCCCCTCCGCCTGCCATACAAAAGGGCCAGGAAGGCCACTCCGAGTCCCGTGCAGGATTCAGCATACAGGCTGATCCAGGAGGCTTCTGCATCCCTCAGAGCCTTCCCCAGTCCTGCAGAGGCCTTTGCCTGCATGGCTGCCACCAAATTGCAGGGCATGCAGGAGGGCCAACGCAGGATCTCTGAGGACCTGATTTATAAAGTCCTACGTAAGGGGGAGAGTGGGGAACTAACACCCAAGACGGATGTCATTGAGATGGACGATCCTCCTCCTCCTCCTCCTGCTGCCACAACTCCACCACCACAGCCAAAGCCTGTAAGGAAGCGTGGAAGGAAGACCAAAGAGTGATTGCCCTGGGTTCAGTCTGGTCTGACAGAAGATGCAGTCTCTCGTATGACCACAGCCTGGGGACACAGATGTCATCTGCTGCTTTCCAGATCTCTGGGACTTCTGGACCACACTGCCCTCCCTTAGATATGGACTTCTCAGGCCACCAATTTTGCTTTTAAATAATTGATGTCTGCCCTGGGGATCCAAGGCTTCGCCAATTTCTGCAGTTTCTCCAGCGTTGCCTCCCTCTTTGTTTTTTTATAGTTGTGACCCCTTAATAAAATTTTTTTAGGTAAATTCTACTCTCCTGTGTGTGTTTTCATCCAAAAAGGACAGTTTGTTGGTGACGATTCAGGTACATTTCTAAAGTACAATGTGAAATTAACAAGGGACAACAACACCAAACAATCTCCTACAGATTAAATAGAACAACATATTAGTGGTGTTGTGGGAACTTGTCACCAAAAACACACAAACATTTTCGGGAGTACAAATCAAAATCACCAAAAAAAAAAAAAAAAAAAAAGAGAAACACAAAAAAAGATTCTACATTAAAGCCAAAAAAAAAATTAAAATATACAAAAATATGTTGTCAGATGTGAGAAATCAAAATATATTGAGGGCATCCCGATAAATAGTAACGAAATAAGTTTGTGAGAAGTGTGTGTGAATATGAGCAGCAAAACTACTTCATTCTTGTCATATTAGAAAGAAGAAGAGAGTGCGCTGTATTAAACCATTTTGAACATTGCAGCGTGACGAAAGTGCTGTATCCATTGCGAACGCTAAGTTTACCAGAACGAGCTGTCCCGTCTCTGAATTTCTTCTGAGCATGCGTGGCACTTTGTGCATCGGAACAGGCCACACACGGTCGGAATTGACGCGATCGGATTTTGTTGTCGGAAAATTTTATCTCCTGCTGTCCAACTTTGTGTGTCGGAAAATCCGATGGAAAATGTCCGATGGCATCCACACACGGTCAGAATTTCCGACAACACGCTCCGATCGGGCATTGTCCATCGGAAAATCCGACCGTGTGTACGGGGCATAAATCTTGTCAAAATGGTATATAAGTCTCGAAAATAGGAAATATTAAAACAGAGAGTTTTTTTATTCATTTATATAGTGTCAGCGTAACCACGTCAGAGCGTGCATGCTTTATATTCAATTTGATCAGGAGTAGATATAATAATATTGGACTTTTGTTCTGATCCAAAACAAGAACATGTTCTCCGCCAATGATCTCCGCACACTGAGAATCTGTCATTGTCTGACGCAGAAACGGCCAGTTTATAAAGCTGCGATCTCAGCACTTCACTTGCAATCTGTGTCAGAATTCACAATCCCCTATTCACCTGCTCAGAGGTGGTGAATCAGGGAGTGAAGAGAGAATCCCGGGGGAACTGAGGAGGAAGAAGGAAAATTATCGACTTCCTTCTACCTCGATCAGACCCTCCAAGACAGTAAACATGTCCCCCTGTCATATATATATGTGTGTATAGTGTAATATATATATGGGCTGTCTGTCGGTGTACTGAGTGTTTCAGTGAATTTCTGGTACTGTAATCTCGTTAAGTCTCATGAGATTCCAGTATCAGGGGGCGTTCTCCACTGTTTGAAGCGTTTGTAGATCGCTTCATAAACTGGCACCCACAGGAGAGAGATCTCCTCTGTGAATGCCGGAGAATGGAGCAGTAGATATTTTCCACTGCTTCATAAAAGGATACCAAAGTTTTGTGTATGAAACAATGTTTGTATGTGTAGCCTAGAATTGTTTATTATATTTCTAAAATATTTTGAAATGCATCTGATCTTGTTATCCTCCACTACAATCGGCCACCAATAACTAGGGTGGACCTTAGAAAAGAGTAACGAAAGTGAAATATTTGATAAATATATAAAGGAAGAAAAGAACAAACACATTTTTGTTTAACCACTTCAGCCCCGGAAGGATTTACCCCCTTCCTGACCAAGCCCTTTTTTGAGATACGGCACTGCGTCGCTTTAATACAGTAATACAGTAACTGAATTGCGCGTGCAACGTTGTACCCAAACAAAATTGACGTCCTTTTTTCCCCACAAATAGAGCTTTCTATTGGTGGTATTCTATTTTATTTTATATATAAAAATATTATGTATTTATTTTATATATAAGAATTGCAATAAGCGTATATTGGTTTGCACAAAAGTTATCGCGTCTACAAAATTGGGGATAGATTTATGGCATTTTTATTGTTATTTTTTTATTGGTAATGGCGGCGATCTGCGATTTTTATCCTGACTGCGACATTGTGGTGGACAGATCGGACACTTTTGACACTATTTTGGGACCATTGGCATTTATACAGCGATCAGTGCTATAAAAAGGGGTTAAACACAAGGGGGCAATCACGGGGTTAAGTGTGTTCCCTCCATGTTTTCTAACTATAGGGGGGATGGGCTCACTAGAACATGATAGAGATCACTGCTCCCGATCACTGGGAGTAGTAGATCCCTGTCAAGTTGCTAGGCAGTACAGGGAAATGCCTTGTTTACATAGGTATTGTCCCCTTCTGCCTCTCCATGCCACGATCACGGGCCACCGGCAGACATAGAGTCTGCAGGACCCGTGGGCATGCACTCGCCCGCTAGCCGCTGATGAAAAAGTGACATACGGGTACATCATTTTGCGCACTCATGCTACTTTGCCGACGTATATCGGCGTGAGCTGTTCGGCAAGTGGTTAAAGTGTTTATTAACCTAAAAAAAAAAAAAAAATTAAAAATATCCTGTTCATTTAAAGTATGAATAACAGCACGCGTGCTTGTGCTGTGTAATTTGGCCCCCTGTAACACTTGGCTGATCCTGCCAGTTTCTGCCCTCCCTTTTATAAACTGACCACAGTATATCATGGCTGCTGAGCCCTGACACTGTGGTCAGCTTACATGCCTCTGTCATCCGCTGTGTCTCCTGTATCTCCTCTGTGTTCTCCTTCGTTCTCTCCCCCCTCCCTTCCGTCTGTCAGCTCCGTGTCCCTGCCCGCCCTCTTCCCTCCTGCTGCTCAAATTAGGGTTAAATTTACAGGTCAGGCGGGTCAGCTGTCAGGTCGAGAGAGGAGAGGCGGTGGGTCATGTGAGCGCTGATCGGCGCTCTGTAAACAGATATATAGCTGCATTTTTTTTTATAAAGCACAGTCACACCCCTTGTCACATTACATGAATCAACCGAGAGGATAATGTAAATATAACCCTGTGGCTTAACAACCCCTTTAAGGCTTTATCTGCTATATTAAACTGTATTTATATAAAAGGTTATTTGATTAAAATAGTGGAAAATCAAGTATAATTTTGCTTTGACTTTTATATACAATCATCTTACACAGGTTTAGGTTTCTGCATCCAGGAGTGATAGATTAGAATATTAAAAAATGTGTAAAAAAAAACTGCGCTAAAGAATAATCTAACATAAAAGGTATATTATGTATATAAGCAGCAAATCTCCTGTGAGACATATACACAGTGAAAAACTTAAAAACAACATAGGTTGCACTAATCAATCATTTTAAACCAATAAAAATGATTCAAATTGATTTGAAAACAGTCCACAAGTGTTAATCCTGATGCCATTCTGCACTGTCCACCACCACAGTAATCATTAAAACATCAGTGCCTCCACCAACAGCTGAATGGCTATGCGCTTGTAGCTTTAGCCTAGCCAAAGCCTTTATCCAGGTCCGGATGGTCTCCTGCACAGGATCACCCCTTGGCGCCATATTATAGAAAAGGATTTCTGCTCTCCTCCATTGGAAAGTTCCTCTTGGGCTTCAGCAAAGAATGGCAGATCTTTGCTGAAGCCCAGGAGGAACTTTCCACAAGCGCATATGATCCTTTGTAATGAGGGATCAATTGGAGCTGGTAAGCGAGCCATTCAGCTGTTGGTGGAGGCACTTATATTTTATTGATCACTATGGCGGTGGACAGTGCAGAATGACATCAAGATTAACATATCACATCGTTTGTGAACTGCTTTCAAATCAATTTGATTATTTTTTATTGGTTTAATATGATTGATTAGCGCAACCTATATTGTTTTTAGACTACAATATTTGTTCAATCACTTCCCACCCATCATATAGCAGAATGACAGCCAGAAAGTGGTTTCATTATCCTGACTGGGCCTCCTATGTTTTGTGGAAATTAATGTACGCTATGCACAATCAACTTCACTTGCGCTAATAAGCGCACCTTTCAGCTCTTTTGGATAATGCAATTAGGTGCACTCAAATAGTAGGTGTTATACAAAGCTCAACCAATGAAAACACATGTGTATATTCAAACAGAACAATGGCTAGGGGAGTCTGATCGTGTCTGTGCAGAGCAGTGTGCACAATTTCCCGCCGTTTGTACTTGAACACTGTGCTTCTACAGTTAACAAAGAAACCCACGTGTAGTGAGATTGGCGCCTAGAAAATTGTGAATGCTGTTCCGACCAAGCTCACGCACACATTCCTGCTTCTACCGTTGGTGCGAATCTTTATTCTGCATTTTTCAGAGAACAATGCATAGCCGGATTATACTACCTTTCCTATGGATGCGAGGCTATCTGCAGGGACACGTTTGGGTTTCTCCATGTGGTGATCAGACACATAGAAAGACACAAGCGTATAGCCCTCCGCAAAGCAGATATGTATCAAACCCATAATGTCTTCGCAGAGCGAACATATCCCCACCAATTAAACAAATCTGTGCATAACGGAGGGGCCCTTGCTGGCAGACACATCTTCATAGAGTGAACACATCTCCACATCCACAGGGAGGTTTTCAATACCAATGGTCCTTCACCGGTGCCGGTTCGCTCTTATGAACAAGCCGCAAGTAGAACTAACACTGGGAGACATTGTGACAATACATATTGAATACATTATTTTCAATTCTTTCATTGCCCTTGATCAATTGGGATTGTCTTGTCTACTGACACGTGTCTACTACACGTTATAGTTTACACTTTTCACATTCTCACTCATTCATCACTATTCTAATTATATTCTATTATCCCTACATAGACCCAATAGCACTATCAATACACTGACAATGCACTTTTTATTTCAGACTACCCTCAGGCAGCCACCACAGGTTCACCATTGTGTTTCCCTATGTACAAGCAACTTGTGTTGTGTGTCTTTGGGGGGGGTTTGTATGTGCACCTTGCTGCACGTGGCCCTTTACTACCTCAGCTCTCAGGAGAGACAGCCCCTGGGGCCTTGGCCCTATGGTTGCCGTATTCCATCATATTGGACCCCATGTAAGTACTCAGAACAGGCTAACTCGCCTTTCCTTTATCACATATAACCAAACTAATTATATTTTATTATACTTTACAAATACATCCGAGCATCCGCTCCTGAAGAGTGTTCTTACACGAAACACGTCGGGAATTTGTGATGCTGACCCATGTCTGTAATGGACTATCAATCTAGATTTTCATCTACCCACCAATTATGGGTATATATATATATATATATTGTGAGGGGTTAGCTCGGCAGCGGGTGTGTGTGACCCCCTGGATGGGTTCACCACACAAAAACAGGCACAGCAGACAGCTTGGTAGGTGAAACAAAAAACAAAGGTGCGGTTTATTCAGACTAGATGCATTGAAAAAAATAACAGAAAAACAAAAAGAAACATGAAAAGAAATCCTGGTCAGCTTGACCGCTTACTACACACGTAGATTCCCTAACTAACAACTGGGTGCAGCCTTGTGCTGCCCCAGACCCTATCTCTCTTTGAGAAGTTTTGCCACACAGGCGTTAACTCACCGCAAAGCTCAGATACCACACTCCCCAGTCTACACAATCACAGAACTGGTTCCAGGATGGAGCATCTCCCTAAGCCTGCTGGGGTGTTTTCTATAGGTCTTAATGAGCCCACTTACTTCAGCTGGGCTCATTAACTCTTCCCCTGCAGGACTCCCAGCACTCCCCCTAGTGGTATAAGTCAGCATAAAGCCTGAATCTAGGGCATACATATTTTCCATCCTGGATGCAACCAGGTGATTTTACCTGCCTGCTGTCACATACCCCCCCCTCTTGTTTCAACCTTGGGGTTGGAACACACGCAGTCAGGCACGCATGTACACGAGACAAAGCATCCACATTCCCCATTTTAACGCCAGGGCGATGCTTTACTGTAAAGTTGAATTCCTGTAGGGCCAGGAACCACCTATTTATCCTTCTATTGGTCTCCTTGTTTTGAGCCATCCACTTTAAAGGAGCGTGATCAGTTACCAGGTCAAAGTGCCTACCTAATAGATAGTACCGAAGGGAATCTAGAGCCCACTTCACAGCTAAACACTCCTTCTCAATTGTGGCGTAATTTACCTCATGGGACTTCAATTTCCTGCTGAGGTAAATGACTGGGTGCTCTTCCCCGTTCCAGACCTGGGACAACACTGCTCCCAACCCAACGTCTGATGCATCAGTTTGTACAACAAAGTCCTTAGAGAAGTCTGGGGAGTACAACACTGGCTGGCTACATAAGGCGGTTTTTAATGACTGGAATGCTGCTTCAGCCTCTGGGGACCATTTGACCATGACAGACTCTTTCCCTTTTGTCAGGTTGGTGAGGGGCACAGCCTGAGAAGCAAAATGGGGGATGAATCGCCGATAATAGCCAGCGATTCCCAGAAAGGCTCGTACCTGTTTCTTGCTGTTGGGACGTGGCCAACTCTGTATGGCCTCAACTTTATTGACTTGAGGCTTTATCACTCCCCTCCCAATAGTGTACCCCAGATATTTGGCCTCCTCCTGTCCAATGGTGCACTTCTTTGGATTGGCTGTAAACCCAGCTTCCCGTATGGAGTCTAAGACTGCTTGCACTTTTGGCAGATGTGAGACCCAATCTGTGCTATGGATAATCACATCATCCAGGTAAGCTGCAGCATACTTCTGATGGGGCCTCAGAATTTTGTCCATTTTCCGCTGGAATGTTGCAGGTGCATTCTGTAACCCAAACGGCATTCTCTTGTATTGGAACGCCCCATCTGGGGTTACAAACGCCGTTTTCTCCTTGGCCGACTCGGCCAGGGGAATTTGCCAATACCCTTTGGTGAGATCGAGAGTTGTCATGTATCGGGCTGTTCCCAGCCGGTCGATCAACTCATCTATACGCGGCATGGGGTAGGTGTCAAATTTTGTAACTTTATTCAATTGTCGAAAATCGTTACAAAACCGCCAGCTCCCATCTGGTTTGGGCACTAATACGATAGGACTGGACCAGTCACTCTGGGACTCCTCTATCACACCCAATTCCAGCATCCTTTGAACCTCCCCACGTATTGCCTCCCGTCGGGCTTCTGGTATTCTATAAGGTTTTAGTTTTACCCTTTCTCCTGGCGGGGTAATAATATCATGCTCTACGCCAGAGGTTTCTCCCGGTAGCTCAGAGAAAATCTCTTTGTTGCGAAGTACAAACTCTTTAACCTCCTGTTTTTGGGGTTTCGATAAGGAGACTGCGATTCCAACCTCAGGAACAAAGCAATCAGACTGGACCGGTGACAAAGTCTCTGCGACTAGGGATTCCCTATCCCTCCAGGCTTTCAGCAGATTGACGTGATATACCTGTTCCGGCTTTCGCCTTCCTGGCTGTCTAACCCTATAGTTCACCTCACTCACTTTTTCGAGAACTTCGTATGGACCTTGCCATTTGGCCATGAATTTGCTTTCAACCGTAGGGACTAGCACCAATACCTTATCCCCTGGGGAAAAAGTACGGGTCTTGGCCCCACGGTTGTACACTCTCTGCTGTGCTAACTGCGATTGGGCCAAATGTTCCTTTACGATTGGCATTACCTGTGCAATTCTATCTTGCATCAGGGCGACATGCTCAATCACACTCCTGTGGGGAGAACTCTCATTTTCCCAAGTTTCCTTGGCGATATCCAGCAGTCCTCTTGGGTGTCTCCCATAGAGTAACTCGAAGGGTGAGAAACCCGTAGAGGATTGGGGTACCTCCCTAATGGCAAACATCAAATAGGGTATTAGACAGTCCCAATTCTTTCCATCTCTATCCACCACCTTCTTTAACATTTGTTTTAGGGTTTTGTTGAATCTTTCAACCAACCCATCTGTTTGGGGGTGATACACAGACGTACGTAATTGTGTCACTTTGAACAACTTGCATAGTTCTTTCATAACTCGGGACATAAAAGGTGTACCTTGGTCCGTAAGCAGTTCCTTACAAATACCCACACGGCTAAAAACAAGTGATAGTTCTTTGGCTATGGTTTTGGCCGAGGTATTTCGAAGAGGAATCGCTTCCGGATAACGGGTGGCATAGTCCATTATAACCAAAATGTACTGATGCCCCCTAGCGGACTTCATTATCGGACCTACCAAATCCATTGCGATCCTCTCAAAGGGGATCTCAATGATAGGAAGAGGTACCAGCGGGTTACGGAAATGTGGCATAGGTGCCGATTTCTGACACACAGGGCAGGAGGAACAATAATTTTCTGTTTCCTTCATGACCCCAGGCCAATAGAATCTCTGCAATACTCTCTCTCTGGTTTTCTCTGTCCCCAGATGACCTCCAAGAATGTGCCCATGGGCCAATTCCAACACCAACTTCCTGTAAGGTTTGGGCACCACAAGTTGCTCAACGGTTTCTTCTGCCCTTTGAGCCACTCGATACAGTAGGTCCCTTTCCACAGTGAAGTACGGGTAAGTGCAAGTTTTTTCTGGGTTCACTAACTCGCCATCTATTTTCACCACATTCTCCCGTGCCTTTATTAGGGTGGGGTCTTTTAACTGTTCTGTGGCAAAATTTTCCCTGTGAACCTCAAGATCTGAAAATTCCACAGACGGCATGTTTTCATCTGAGGATGTTGGCTCCTCCCCATTTTCTCGAGTTTCCCCTGCCAATACCGACAAGGGAAATTCTGGAGAGTCCTCACCACTCTCAGAGGAATTCTGGTCATCATCTTTCTGGTCTATAGGGGCACCAGTGGGGGGCTCAGGACAATCCCAGAGTTCCCAGAACATTGGAAAATCCCTTCCCACAATGGCATCATGTGGTAAGTGAGACACTAACCCCACCTGATGAGAGAGGTTACCTTTGTGGGTCTCAAAAAACACTGAAGTTACAGGATACTCTCGGGTGTCCCCATGCACACAAATAACAGCCACCTTGTTATTCCCAGAGACCACTGTAGTAACTAATTCAGCCTTTATCAATGTCACCAGGCTACCTGAATCCAGCAACACATCCACATTTCTACCATTAATACACATTTTACATAAATGTTTCTCAGGTCCCCGAATGGCAGTACAAGCGACTGTCGCAAACATCGACTGACGTCTGTCCCTTATAAAGTCACATTGCATAGGTTCATCCACAACTGGGCAATTAGCTGAAATATGTCCCTCTTGCCGGCAGCGGTAGCAAATAATCTTTTTCGCTGCCTCTTGCGGCCTGGGCTTCCCGGGCTGCTCCCGCCAGACATTAGGTTGAACCCCCACCTTCTCACTCTCTCCACCCTCACCCCTTGGAGTCATCTTACCCGCCACTGGGGATGGTCTGGTCTTAGGGTGGAAAGTCCGTGAGTCCCTGGAAGAGGTGGTCAGGTTCTCTGTAGCCAAGTACCTCTCAACCAGATCCACAAGCTTATCTGCAGTTTCTGGGTCTCCATGGCTTACCCACTTTTGGATGGAAGTAGGAAGAGCTCTCAGAAAACGATCCATAACAACACGTTCCACAATGTTTGGTGCGGTCAAAGTCTCTGGCTGCAGCCACCTCCTGCTCAGGTGAATGAGATCATACATTTGAGACCTGGGGGGTTTTCCAAGCCGGAAAGTCCAGTTATGTACACGCTGAGCCCGGACGGCCAGGGTGACACCCAGCCGTGCCAATATTTCTGTTTTTAGCACCACATAGTCTTTTGCTTGGTCCGGCTCTAGATCATAATAGGCTTTCTGCGATTCCCCTGTTAACAGAGGGGCCACAAGTCCAGCCCACTGCTCCTTAGGCCACTTTTCCCTTTCAGCAGTCCTTTCAAATGTGGTCAAAAACACCTCCGGATCATCCTCTCCAGTCATTTTTGTCAGTAAACGGCTCACACCAAAGGATGCAGTATTAGTGGAACCACTTGCCTCACTGGTCTGCGGCCGTTGCTGCATTAATGTCTCGATTTGTTGTTGGAGTCTCTGCTCTTGCTTTTGTAACAGCTCTATGAAGCGGGCCTCAGATTGCTGCTGGGCTTGTTGCTGAGCGTCCAGACTCTGCAGTTGAGCTTTCTGCTGAGCTTCCAGACTCTGCTGCAAAGTTGCATTTGTCCGCTGCTGATTTGCATTTGCTAGAGCCAGCTGTCTCAGTATCTCCTCCATGCTGGCCTTAAAAAAAAAAAAAACTGCCCCTGCTTCTCCACCAACTGTGAGGGGTTAGCTCGGCAGCGGGTGTGTGTGACCCCCTGGATGGGTTCACCACACAAAAACAGGCACAGCAGACAGCTTGGTAGGTGAAACAAAAAACAAAGGTGCGGTTTATTCAGACTAGATGCATTGAAAAAAATAACAGAAAAACAAAAAGAAACATGAAAAGAAATCCTGGTCAGCTTGACCGCTTACTACACACGTAGATTCCCTAACTAACAACTGGGTGCAGCCTTGTGCTGCCCCAGACCCTATCTCTCTTTGAGAAGTTTTGCCACACAGGCGTTAACTCACCGCAAAGCTCAGATACCACACTCCCCAGTCTACACAATCACAGAACTGGTTCCAGGATGGAGCATCTCCCTAAGCCTGCTGGGGTGTTTTCTATAGGTCTTAATGAGCCCACTTACTTCAGCTGGGCTCATTAACTCTTCCCCTGCAGGACTCCCAGCACTCCCCCTAGTGGTATAAGTCAGCATAAAGCCTGAATCTAGGGCATACATATTTTCCATCCTGGATGCAACCAGGTGATTTTACCTGCCTGCTGTCACAATATATATATATAGGTAATTATGGGTGTCCTATAACACTATTTTTTTTTGCAAGTGCTGCCCACATGATGTATGTACATATATTAATTCATCTAATGTAATAATCAATTGTTTTAGAGTTGATCTATATTTATGTACTTTTTGTCCATGCTACACGTGTATGTAGATGTGTGGGTGGATCATATATGAAATGATATACCCTTTGTCAATGTGGTCTTAAATATCGCCATGTTTTTATATATCTTTTCATGATCATTAAATTTGTACTTTTTCAAATCTACCTCCACAATGTCAACAACCTCATTTAAAGTCCAACCTTCCTCCTTCAGTTACTCGTACCAGGGATGGAGGCACACCACATATGTGCCTCATCTAAAGTCCCAATAACCCCCCCCCCCCCCTTTTTTTGACATATTGAATACATATTATTAAAACTTCTACAACATATTATGTCCAGCAGGATAAGCCGCTAGCGCACACTCACAGGGGAGCGCAGCACAGAGATCGGTGGTGTGGTGTGTCAGTCTGACACACCGCATCTCTGATCCTGGTAAAGAACCTATGATGTAGGCTCTTTGGACACAGCTCATCACATGGCAATTACAGCTCATCACATGGTAACCAGGAAGAGCCGTTTATAGGCTTTTCCTCTACTCGCACTGACAGGCGTATTGATTATCAGTGCAGACCCAATGAGGATGTCAACTCCTGGTATGTCCACTAGAGCCCACCAGGAATGCCAATCAGTGCCCATTAGAATGGCACTCTGTGACCATCAGTGCCGCCCATCAGCGCCACCCATCAGTGCCACCAGTGCTCCTTATCAGTGCTCATCAGTGCTGCATATAAGTGCCTCATCATCAGTGCCACCTCATCAGTGCCAATCAGTACTGCCTCATCAGTGCCCGTCAGTGCAGCCTCATTAATGCTTATCAGTGAAGGAGAAAACTTATTTACAAAGTTTTATAACAGAAACAAAGAAAAACATTTTTCTTCAAAATTTTCGGTCTTCTTTTACTTGTAGCGCTAAAATAAAAACCCCAGTGGTGATCAAATACCACCAAAAGAAAGCACTATATGTGGGAAAAAAAAAGATAAAAACCCCGCTTGGGTACAGTGTTGTATGACCGCGCAATTGTCATTCAAAATGCGACAGCGCTGAAAGCTGAAATTGGACTGGGCAGGAAGTGGGTGAAAGTGCACTGTATTGAACAGTATAAGTGGTTAAGACTAGAGAAAACAAACTATGGCTATATAAGATATAAATACAATTTACGCTAATGGGTAGATTTAGCGAAATAAGTTGTAACCGTATTTAGCTAGATAAACCTTTTTGAGATTTTCTCTTAATCATTAATACAACTTAACCCCCCGCTATCATCAATATTGGCTATCTCATCTATTTCAGATCAACAAGACCAGTCTGAGGGGAGAGTGCAGTGCAGCCGCCTCACTCACCTGTCCTTATTTCAAATGAGGGCATTGAGAATGAGGCAGAGCTGACCCCTTTGAATGCCAAGACACCTGCCTTCTCCCCATGGCTAGAGGAGGAGGTCATGAGACAAGGTTTCTGCATCCTGCCACCAGTCTCTGATGCTGGCCTCAGTGTGCCTGTACTGCAGGAGCCACAGCTGTAGCCTCTACCTTCCCGGAGGCCACCTACTGCTCTACCGCCTGGCCCAGCAACTGTCCATAAAGTTCTTCAGAGGGTGCTTAGGGAAGTGAGGAGGCTAACCCAGACCATTCATCTGGTAGGCAGACAACAGACTAATCATTTTGAATTAGGCCTCATGGACACAGGGCATTAGAAAAAATGGGCTGCAAAGCCACTACCAACGCCAGTAAAAAGCGGCTGTAAAAACTTGCTTTAAGTAGGTTTTTGCATTGGCATTATTGCACATTTAGCCATGCTAGCTTTTAGCAGCGTTTCTCTGCTTCTATTCAAAATCAATGGTTCCCTATGAGAGCCTATTGATTTGAATAGAAATCGCATCACAAGTCGGATCATGATGATCTGACTTGCGGTGTGGCTTGTGCGCTGAGAAAATTAAAGAGGAACCCTCGCCAAAATGAAGAAAAAAAAACTGGGGTGGGGTTCCCCCCAAGAGCACACGAGACCCTTCGGTCTGGTATGGGTTTTAAGGGGAACCCCCACACCAAAAAAATTGGCATGGGTTCCACCCAAAATCCATACCAGACCCTTATCTGAGCATGCAGCTCAGCAGGCCCCTCTCCTGGACTATACCAAGCCACATGCCCCCCACCCCAATGCACCTTGTTCCCCATGTTGTTGGGAACAAGGGCCTATTCCCAACAACCCTGGCCGGTAGTTTTCGGGGTCTGTGAGCGTGGAGCTTATCGGAATCTGAAAGCCCCTTTTAACAAGGGGGCCCCCAGATCCCAGCCCCCCCCCTTTGTGCATGAGTATGGGGTACATTGTACCCCTACCCATTCACCCCAAAAAAGTTTCAAAAATAAAAACAGTACACAGGTTTTTGATAAAGTCATTTATTAAAGCAGCTCTGGCATCTCTTCTCCTTATGATTTCTTCTCCCTACAACGATGTCTTCATTCTCCGGTTCTTCTCCCTCTGCTGATATCTTCTGCCGCCGGTTCTCTTCTCTCCGCTGTCTTCTCCCACCACCAGTTCTCTTCTCTCCACTGTCTTCTCCCTCTGTTCTTCCTCCGATGTTCTCCCGATGCTCTCTTCCGCTGTAATGCTGGATCTGCCGTGTGCCATTACTTGGCTATATACCACCCAGTGACATCACCCGGAGGCCCCATCCCCTTGTGATGTCACCGCCCCATCATGCCCTGGGCAGTGATGTCACAAGGGGGTGGGGCCTACGGATGACATCACCGGGTGGTCCCGCTCCATGGCTATATAAGTAATGAAACACAGCGGACAAAGCATTACAGCGGGAGAGAGCGTCAGGAGAACATCAGATGAAGAACAAGGAGAAGATGGCGGAGAGAGGAGACCAGGCAGAGGGAGAAGACAATGGAGAGAGGAGACCCAGCAGCAGGAGAAGAAAGCAGAGAGAAGAGAACCGGCGGCGGGAGAAGACATCAGCAGAGGGAGAAGAACCGGAGGATGAAGACGTTGGCAGAGGGAGAAGAGATGCCAGGGCTGCTTTAATAAATTACTTTATCAAAAACCTGTGTACTATTTTAATTTTGACACTTTTTTTTGAGGTGAATGGGTGGGGTACAACGTACCCCATACTCAATCACATAGGGTGGGGGGCCCGGGATTCCTATAAGCCCCTGCCCGCAGAGCCCTACAACCACCAGCCAGGGTTGTCGGGAAGAGGCCCTTGTCCCTATCAACATGGGACAAGGTGCTTTGTGGTGGGGAGCGCAGGACCCCCTGCCCCAAAGTACCCGTCCCCTCATGTTGAGGGCATGTGGCATGGTATGGTCCAGGGGGGTGCTCGCTTGTCCCCCCCTTTCCTGGCCTGCCGAGCTGCATGCTCGGGGAAGGGTCTGGTATGGATTTTGGAGGGAACCCCATGCCAGTTTTTTTTTCCATTTTGGCGAGGGTTCCCCTTCAAGATCCTCAGCGTACAAGCTGCACCGCAAGTCGGATCATCATGATCCGACTTGTGGTGCAACTTTCTATTCAAAACAATGGGTTCTCATAGGGAACCATTGATTTTGACAATGATTGAAGAGGCCTAACCTGGCTGTATCCAGCGTTAAGCCGCTTTTACCAGCATCAGACGTTTTTACAGCTCTAATGCTGGTCCTCAGAACGTACAGCCCCTAAAAGCCTGTGTGTGTGCATGGACACAGAACAACATGGAGAGGCATTTTTAAGCTGCAAAAAAAAAAAAAAAAAAGCCTGACGTTGCCCAAAGCAGCTGTCAAAATGCCTTGTCCTAAATGCACGAGGCCTAAATGTTGGCCCGGGTAAACCTATAACAGAACTAGGGGATGGAGCAATTGAGACTTTCTTTTCTGGAAGCAATTTCCCGTCACAATGCTCCATTGATTGGGAGCTCCTCCACAACACAAAGCAAGCAGAGAACCCTCTCCCTCTGAAACCTGAGAGCCGGTTCACACTAGAAGCGGCACGACTTGCAGGTCGCCTCACCGAGGCGACCTGCACACGACTGCCACGGCGACTTGCAAGACGACTTCTGTATAGAAGTCTATGCAAGTCGCCCCCAAAGTAGTACAGGAACCTTTCTTCTAAGTCGGAGCGACTTGCGTCGCTCCGATTAGAACGGTTCCATTGTACAGAACGGGAGGCAACTGACAAGTCGCCCCCGTGTGAACCGGCTCTGAAGGCTATGTCTTCCTCTGCCCCATGACCCAAGGCAGCTCAGCTCACCTTTTTATTGGTAATGTGTATATAAATAATCCTTCCTATTATAGTTAAAAAATAATATACATATGTGTTTGCTACTTTTGGAAATTCTTTTGTTAGTGTAAATAAAAATAATTTTTGTGTAATAAAGCATACTTTCGTGAATATAGCAATTATTAATATTATTAAGTGTTATTTTACAATACATCACATATCTGGTTAATTAATAATTCATTATCACACACACATTAATAAAACTTTATCAGTTAAAGGAACATTCTTGCCACCAACAACTTTAGATTTAGCTAGGTATTATACTGCCTCACTGACCTTAGTATTCTCTTACTTTTTCCAGATCATTATATATTGTAGTCCAAAGTTGCAGTAACAGAAATGGAAATAGTATTAGTTGTCATCTATTTGTGTATAAGTGTTCTATACAGCTGTCTGGATTTTATGTTTGAAAGGAACTTGCATCACTTAACATTCCCTCTGGCCGGCAGTGCCATGAGGGAGCTTGGAGACGGCTTCCCTGCTAATCATGAATCCAGGAGGTCCAGCTTCCTGATAAGCTGTGTAAATGACGTCAAGCTCCTTATGAATATCTCCCTGTGACCGGCAGCTCTGGTATTGGGGTAAGTATGGCAGCATTAAGGCGAGTACAAGTACTCACCAAAATGCTCAGCAAGTCAGTATCAGCACCGAAACCGATACCAATTGCTGTGTTCCTATTTGTATGATTGATGATGATTATAGTTATGTTGTAAATTAGACAAAGTAGATGTAGCAGAAGGCAAGTTATGACCCGCCACCCGGCTTTTTGATTTGTCAGGAAGCCAGGCTGCACCAGTGTCACGAGGGAGTGTAAGAGACTGTTTCACGCTCCCTTGCAGCACTTGGATGCAGGTATCAGTATTTGGCAACGACGAGTACAGATAAAAAAATTACTCGTATCCAATACCAGTATCCGTGCATCCCTACATACAGGTTTATAATTATACCATAAAAGAGGTGTACTGTTAATACGTACCTGTGAAGTCTTCGATGATGATTCTGTCATGATGTTCCTCATCCACGTCATATTCCAGTGGTACTTTCACTAAATTGGAAAATAAAACAAGAGGTACATAAATGAATGGAAAATCAATGATGGATGGGGGAGTAAGTGGGCAGTTGAGCAGTTACTCACCTATTTCTGCCTCACGGCAAAACAGTTACAGTCTTTCCTTCCTTGTCGTGAGTGATGGCTTTCCAGAGTGCCAACTTACAAGTGCCATGTTGCCAACACTGTGGCCTGGAGACTACATGAATATTTTGGTGGATATATTAGCAGCAAAATCTCCTTGTCACAATGTAGGTGCCATCAGAGGGTTGAAAGTGTCAGGGAAATTTTAAGCTTCTCCCTAAAAGGAAATAAGTTCTTTGCGCTTAAAAGCACAAAAACAGCTCTCTCATATAATGGCGGGAACGCGCTCTTGTATTTCTCCAAGTAACACAGACAGATGCTGGTATCACATTGAGCTTAGCAGAATCCTCCAGAGAATAGCCAGGCTCCTTTTATTTATATTATAAACATGAATAACAAAGGAAGATGGTGCCTTCAGAATCAGCCAATCAGGCACTTGTGTTCTTTCAAAAGAACCAATCACACACACATGTATATATTCAAATAGAAATACAGTAGTGGCGTGTGCAGAAGGTCTTGTGTAGAGCCATGCGGCAAGCAAATTGTGAGACACAAAGGACTCACAATTTGAACACTACTTACATGGCTCTGAACACGATCGTGTGCACATTCCCTCTGCTACCAATGACACGAGCCATACTCTGTCATGGCTCAGTGGGCCATAATTTTGTATGGTTATGCTATGGTTCCCATGTACGCAGTTCTGCTTATTAAGGAGTTTAGATTCAGTCGCCATGGAATGGCCAGTCCCTTGGTGAGGCATAAACAAACATCCTTAAAAGGAGCAAACAGATCTGCCGTGTCCATGGAAAGGTTTCCACAGCCAATGGTTTTCCACCAATGTCTGTATGTGTGAATACGCTCACATGAGCGTATTACAGCAAAACTGACACTGGGGAACATCTGACAACATACATTAATAAAAATTTCCACAACAGCTCCTCCTTTTTGTCATATGCTCCCATGTGTCCCTCGATAAATCTTGATCTTCTTCTTACACCTGGAAATGAATCAGTCCTTACGAGTTCATAATACGGCTTGACTTGTAGACTCTTCTTCAGGAGGGATGACTTAGAGGAGGACATGAAGACTGGTCGGTCTGGGATCCTCTGTGTCTTGTACATGGGTTGGGCTTTGGGCGTCTCATCTCAGAGGAAGACGTGGTCATCTGCTCAGGCTCTGTTCACTCATCCAATCAGGCAACAGAGCACCTCATCATGGCATATAGAAGGAATAGAAACAAAAACATCATGAGTATAGATACCCCTACTTCCTTCAACCATGATCTGCTGAAAAATAAAAAATAAGATTCCCAAAGATTCCCAGACCCTTAAAAGGACTTCAACCTTCACTAGCTATAGCGCTGGCTTTGCCTTGCAGGGATCTAAACCTTATCCATATGGGCCTGAACTTTGTCACTAGTATCCCCAATCCAGGTACAACAATCTTTACCTATCAATTCACAGGAACCCCCCTTGGATGCCAACAGATAATCATGGGCCATCTTTTAATAAAAAGGTCTTGATTTCCTGTTATTCCTGTGGGAACTTCCTTGTAGCTTCAACAGTTACATTAAACATCCCATCCACAATGGATGAGAAATTGTTCAATCGTTTCATAAGCTCAAGCTCCCACCATGTACAAGCAGGAAACCATGCCCAGACCTGGTCGGGGCTGGTGAATAATTCCCTTCTAGCTGTCCCTGCCATTCTTACCTTCTCTCGCGCCATCAGATCCTCACGATCGGCCGCGACATAAGATGCTGGGACGAGTTTCACCAGCACACATGAACCTCTTGCATTAGGGGGAATTACCTTATAAGCTGTAGATCCGCATTAATACGAAACTAAAGTTGCAGCACACTTGTGGGCTACATAGTTGTCCCGATACCAAAGCTGGCAAGAACCAGAACTATTGTTAAAACTATACCGTATATACTCAAGTATAAGCTGATTTTTTCAGCACATTTTTTTGTGCTGAAAAAGCCCCCTCGGCTTATACTCGAGTCTCCCTGCCTCACTGTGTCCATCTGCAGCCTCATGCACCTGATCTCCCGACGCTGTGACGTGCAGTCTAGCTGGCGGGCCATCCAGTGTAACAAAGCCCCATCTCCTCCTCAACCGTGATAGGCGGAACACTGACTCACTGCTGGGAAACTGAATTAGTGTTCCGTCACGGATGAGGACGAGGAGGAGGCAGGGCTTTGTTACACTGGACAGCCGCCGACTAGACTGACTGCAGGTCACAGCGCCGGTGTTCTGGAGATGAGGCTGCAGATGGGCACAGTGAGGTTGCAGATGGGCACAGTGAGGCATGCAGATGAGCACAGTGAGGCATGCAGATGAGCACAGTGAGGCATGCAGATGAGCACAGTGAGGCATGCAGATGGGCACAGTGAGGCATGCAGATGAGCACAGTGAGGCTGCAAATGGGCACAGCGAGGCTGCAAATGGGCACAGTGAGGCTGCAAATGGGCATTGTAGACCCTCTTTTTCACTTACAGTAGCTGCTGCATTTCTCACCCTAGGCTTATACTCGAGTCAATAAGTTTTCCCAGTTTTTTGTGGTAAAATGAGGTGCCTCGGCTTATATTCGGGTCAGCTTATACATAAGTATATACGGTAATTTTACCCTCTAGAAATGTATCATTAAATTCTATTGACAAGTGTCTATTTGGATTTTACTAGTTTGTCAAAACTCCTCATACCAATATGAACATCATATATAGCATGTACCGCTGTCATCGCTGGGGTACTAAAGCACGGTGGAGAGTCAGAGTAAAACCAACAATGTGTCCTGTTCACTTTCGTAGCTAGTTGGAGAATACACTTTAAACAATAAGTTGCGCTACTTTTCATCGTTATCCTTGCCAAAATATACTAAACTAAAAAATATAAATAAACAAAGATACTCCTCATCCTTTGGTGTAGTTGAACAGCTTCTTACAGTGGCTGGCGTAGATCCAGTTGCCTTGTCCATCAAGCTTCTTTACAACGACCCAGTCACCTGGTTGGAAAGAATGTAAACCGGTTATTGTGCCAGGGTCCAGGAGGGACTCATGAACCCTGTGGTGGACCTTTTGAAGTTCATGTCACAGTGACTGCACCTACCCCATCAGCTGAGAATGAGCCTATGATACTTTTACCTTCTTAGGCGTGTGTACTTATGCATGTGTACAGCTATCTACATGCACCTGCTTTCTATGTACATACACTTTCAGAAACTCCTTGGACCTGAAAAGATACTTAAACAAAAGTTATTACTCTATCCTTCATATTTAACCTGCAAAGAATGATAAACAATACAACATTCGTGTAAATTGTCACTGACAATTCCTCAAAACCGTCAACAACTAAACCCTCTGTAACCCTTACTTTCACGTTCCTACTAAAATACAACACCCATGGCATGCAAGAGGGCTGTCGCGGTAGGTTCAAACATATTCTTGTTACTACATACAAACAATGAGAAGACTAAAACATGAGACAAACATTTAGATACAAATGTGGGGGAGATATTTCAGAGTTCCCAAAACAAAAATGAAAAAACAAAACAACCCGATGGAATGCTACCTTCACCCTTTTAGCGATAGAAAAAAATACAATGGGAAAAACACGAGAGCATCTTGAAATCTTACATCGACCAGCCACACAAAGGTAAAAAAAACAGGCATGAGAATTTTAACCACACAAACGTGTACTACACATCCATCAATCCACTCATCATTACAGATGTCTGAAGCCACAGCTGAACTACTTCCAAGGTATTTTTATTCTGGGGTCTCGTACCTCAAGACATCAAAAGAACCTTCCAAAGGAATACACCTTACTGTACCCTCTGACAATATCTGCCAATCTTTAAGGGGTCTCATGTTCAGAGCCCCAAACCCAGATCTCATGTACTATGCAGCTGTCTGACTGGTGTGGAGCCTCATTTTTTTTCTCCAACGCATGGATGGTCAACATTACCCATGACAATTTGAATCGCTTATGACGTGTCCCTGCGTCCAGGGCACCCTCGCACTAACTTTCGGAGCAGTACTGACTATTTTTACAGTACTGGCACCGGCGTATTCCGATTATTATACACGGCCTCCCGGTATGCTAGAATCTACTCCTCACATTTACATGCTCTCCAACCGATTATCGGCAGCCCTATAAATGTGTTGTTAGACAAACTACAAAAGTACTATGAAATCCTCCACTATTCAAAACAATATTATGGCTTCTATCTGTACCTAGATATTACAACAATAACTTGGACGCCTCCTGTTTACTCTCTACCCAAAACTGTATTACAGTATAAAACTTCACATAACAACACGAATTAAAATTAAAAATCAAAATGGTTTTGTCCTTTCAAACACAAGTCCCTTTGTCCACATGTTTGTTTCACAAGACCCCAAACTCCTCCCACCAACTTCCTGTTATACATCACATCTTGTAAAGAACTTCCTGTTGAATACCTGCAAAGCTCTAAAAACCCATCTACCGTAACTGGTTTATTTACCTATCAATGGACAGGAAGAGGGAGGGGGAGGAGAAGCCTAGTTTCATCCTCCCTGAAGTGATAAAACCCAAAGCAATGGGTGGGTGGGGGCATGAATTGCCCTCTGAGAAACTCAAAAGAAACGCCCGAACAACTAAAAATAAAAATAACACACCGCTAAAAGTACAAAAACTCAGTTAAAGTTAGTAAATTCAGTGCAAAGTAGAGATTTCACTTAAGACCAAAATTCAATACAAGAAAAAACTCAATAGTTTTACTGAGAAGTATGTAAAAAAGTACAAAAAAAGCTAAACCTGAAAAGAATTCACGTAAAAAGAAATGGTGCCTACACTATTTGCAATGACAAAATAGTGTCTTTGAAATCCAACAGTGGAAAAACAAATTTAAACCAATGAGTTTAACATTTAAACAAAACAGTTTCTCAGTTTCCGGTGTCTCACCCCTGAAATTGGAGCAATTTCCACTCTGGGATGATTTACAGGCTGAACAGTATAAATTCCTTAAACTGCGCCTCTACAAACCAAAATCACCTTTTTAAACCTGGCCCAAAAGCAGAGCAATTCCACCAGAACAAAAACACAGTAGACACAAAATGGCAGTTGCAACAAACAAAAATTAAGCCACGCCCACATGGTGGCTACAAGAAAATACCGGGACGAAAGCTGGGCCACATGGTAGATAGCAAAATGGCTGACGACTATCGGACAACATGGTGAAACAAACATTTGAAATGCAGTTGCTGCCAAAACCAGCACAAACCAAGATTTCTTCATTAGAAAACCAAAATCTTTCTCCACAAAAACCGACTACACAATTGAGAATGCACACTTAACCATAGACACGCACACTTTAGGCTACATCAACCAGGGCCCATAGGAACACATGCTATCCAGTGAAACCACACATCCCTATCCACCAGTGTTACATAAAAACACAAATTCAAACTTACACTCTTGTTCCCAAATACAAAACAATACTTGGCCCTGAAAGTTGGAAGGTCAACAGATACACAGGCCCAAGACAATGCTGCTTGCATGCTTGATCCTTTCATCTCAAAACAAAAGAACTCCACCCATGGTATTGTCTAGGATCCTGCAAGACATGTCCCAACAATGCATGGCCGCCCTTCCCCCCCTCAGCCACATGGCCACTTGAATATGCGGCAGCCATTTTCAAACCAAACCTTTTCTAAATGACCAAAGTCCAGTTAAACAATCCCATAAATAGGTAATAATCACAATTCATACATTTCTTTTTCTCATATACATCACAAACTTATTACACAGCATACAGTTACACAGCCTGCTCAGTCACACACACAGCATTCACTTTAGGTTTGTATTAAGTGGGACCTAAAGAGCATTTAAATTTAGGTGCTTCCCCAATTAATAGACCTATTTACAATGACAAAAATATAACCTACAATTAAAGTCCCATCATTATAGAGAAAGCGACAAAAAAACCCATAAAGGTTCTTTGCCTAGCAGATCTTACCCATGCAGCGGACAGAGAATCAAGACCCCGAACACAGAACAGCAAAAATGTTCACTTTTGCTGGTCTGGTTCTGGATGTCTCTCCCCTCGAGGTCCGCTGAATTAGGAAGATCTGTTGGCTTCCTTTCTGGCCCGCCAAACTGTCAGGGAAATTTTAAGCTTCTCTCTATAAGCAAATAAGTTCTTTGCACTTAAAAGCACAAAAACAGCTCTCCCATATAATGCCAGGAAAGCGCACTTGTATTTCTCCAAGTAACACAGACAGATGCTGGTATCACCTTGAGCTTAGCAGAATCCTCCAGAGAATAGCCAGGCTCCTTTTATTTATACTATAAACATGAGTAACAAAGGAAGGTGGTGGCTTCAGAATCAGCCAATCAGGCACTTGTATTCTTTCAAAAGAACCAATCACACACACACACACGTATATATTCAAATAGAAGTAGTGACATGTGTAGAAGGTCGTGTGCAGAGCCATGCGACAAGCGAATTATGAGACACAAAGGGCTCACAATTTGAACACTACTTACATGGCTCTGAACACGTTCGTGAGCACATTCCCACTGCTACCAATGACACGAGCCCTACTCTATCATGGCTCAGTGGGCCATAATTTTGTATGGTTATGCTATGGCTCCCATGTACGCAGATCTGCTTACTTAGGATTTTAGATGTGGTTGCCATGGAGTGGCCAGTCCCTTGGTGAGGCATAAACAAACATCCTTAAAAGAGCAAACAGATCTGCTGTGTCCACGGGAAGGTTTCCGCTGCCAATGGTCTTGGTATGTGCGAATACGCTCACATGAGCGTATTATAGCAAAACTGACACTGGGGGACATCTGACAACATACATTAATAAAAATTTCCACAACAAAAGAAAAAACATTTTGTTGGTGGGAGTATAGGAGACTCGGAGTCTCAATGTAGGGCTTAATTTTTCTGTGTCTGTATGTATATTAGCAGCAAACTCAGTATCACCAGTGCCACCACCAGTACTACACGTAGAGGATTAATAAGCAAGCAGCCTGGTTGGCATGCTACATAACAACCGAAAAAACAAACAAAACAGATTTAACTTAACCAGTTCAGATCTGCGCTATAGCCAAATGACGGCTACAGCGCAATTCTACATTGCCGGGACTACGTCCATTGACGTCGTCCCCTTTCCTCACTCCCGGCGCGCTCTCATGAGCGCGCATCAGGGAAAATCTGTGTTGGCCGTGTCACTTGGACACAGCCAATCACAGATCGCTGTAAATGGCCAATCACAGCAGCCGTTTACAGCATGATCGCCATGGCCAATGAGAGATGATCTCAAATGTAAACATATGAGATCATCTCTCATTGCCGGCTCTCTCTCCTCACACCGAGACGGCGTGAGGAGAGAAAGCTTCTGTGAACAATTGTGAGTGAATTTTACAGTAGAAAAACAAAGTGTGCCCAAACAGTGCCCATCTAGTGCCCACAGTGACAATTAGCATCTATAGCTAGTGCCATCTGTGCCCACCTGTGCGCATCAGTGCCCACTTGTGCATCACCTGTGCCATCAGTGCCCATCTGTGACATCAGTGCCCATCTGTGCCATTCTGTGCCAGTTTATCAGTGCCCAACTGTGCCACCTCATCAGTGCCCATCTGTACCAATCAGTGCACATCTGTGCCACCTCATCAGTGCCCATTTGTGCCACCTCAGTGCCCATTTGTGCTGCCTCATCAGTGCCCATTTGTGCCGCCTCATCAGTGCCCATCTGTTGTGCCGCCTCATCAGTGCCCATCTGTTGTGCCGCCTCAACAGTGCACATCTGTTGTGCCGCCTCAACAGTGCCCATCTGTTGTGCCGCCTCAACAGTGCCCATCTGTGCCGCCTCATCAGTGCACATCTGTGCAATCAGTGCACATCTGTGCCACCTCATCAGTGCCCATCTGTGCTGCCCCAGTGTCCATTTGTGCCACCTCAACAGTGCCCAGCTGTGCCACCTCAACAGTGTCCAGCTGTACCAATCAGCGCCCATCTGTGCCGCCTCATCAGTGCACATCTGTGCAACAAGTGCACATCTGTGTCGCCTCATCAGTGCACATCTGTGCTGCCTCGTCAGTGCCCATTTGTGCCACCTCAACAGTGCCCATCTGTGCCACCTCAACAGTGCCCATCTGTACCAATCATTGCCCATCTGTGCTGCCTCATCAGTGCACATCTGTGCAATCAGTGCCCATCTGTGCCGCCTCATCAGTGCCCTCTGTGCTGTCTAATCAGTGCTCATTTGTGCTGCCTCATCAGTGCCCATCTGTTCCACCTCAACAGTGCCCATCTGTGCTGCTTCATCAGTGCCCATCTGTGCCACCTCATCAGTGCATATCTGTGCCCACCTGTGCCGTCTCATTAGTGCACATCTGTGCAATCAGTGCACATCCGTGCTGCTTCATCAGTGCCCATCTGTGCCGCCTCAGTGCCGATCTGTGCCACCTCAGTGCCCATCTGTGCCACCTCAGTGTCCTTCTGTGCCGCCTCATCAGTACACATCTGTGCGATCAGTGCCCATCTGTGCCACCTCAGTGCACATCTGTGCCATCAATCAGTGCACATCTGTGCCCATCAGTGCAGGCTTAGCACACACCTGTGCAGTCTCATCACCACCAGCAACCATGTCCAAAGAAAGCTTTTCCACCGAGGAGGCATATCAAATTCTTTCCATAGCCGACGAGAGCAACAGGGAGCTCTCTTTTTCAGATTCCCTTTCAAATTCTGATTCTGAGTCTGACGTAAATTATGAGCCAATCCTCAGTAGTGGAACACTGACAGGAGGAAGATATTTGGCCCGCCAAATGAAGGCATTCTGGTGAGGAGGCAGTGGCATCAAGGGTTTTTCCTTTTTTCTGAGGATAATCGACCAGGATCTCCAAATTGGAAGCATTCATCAGTCGGAGCATTCTGTGTATGCAAAGGCATATACAATGCACTTTTCTGCACAGCTCTTACAAAACCTGTCATGGCAAATTTATTTATTACTAGACATAAACTTTTATGAAATGGTGAAAAAAAACTTGTATAAAATAAATTATATTTGTATAGTATTTGTAATTTGTATATTTGTAAAATGCTCCACCAGCACTGCAGTACCTCGGCAAGAAAGGCCAAGTACCAGTGGGGTGTCACCTCAGCCCAAAGGGTTAGGACCCATGCCAGCCTTCCCTATGCCCTTCAGAACCCCTTGTGGCTTCCTCCTAATTCAGGAGAAGCTAACGGTCCCCTTTTCACTGCCCAGCCAGGAGTCCAGGGGGACACAGAGAATTTTACCCCAATTCATTTTTCTAATTTAATTTTTACGGAGGACATGTTGGCGTCAATTGTGGCCCAGTGCAACCTGTATGCACAGCAATTTATTTTGCAAAATCCAACATCATATTATGCCCATCCCTATGATTGGAGAGACCCAACAGTGGAGGAGTTCAAGGTTTTTTGGGCCTCACATTTAATATGGGACTCACCAAAAAAAATCAATTGCGTTCCTATTGGTCAACCCACCCCATCCACCACGTGCTGCTCTTCTACACGGTAATGCCCAGAACCAGATCTGATGATCATGAGGTTCCTACATTTCAGTGACAATACCCAGTGCCCTCCCCGAAATGACCCAAATTATGACAGGCTTTACAAAATTCGGCCAATACTAAATTATTTTTCTGAAGTATTCCCCCAGCTATTTACCCCAGGCCAACACATATGTGTGGATGATTTCCTTGTTAAATTTAGCGGCAGGCTTACAATTAAACAATTTATTCCCAGCAAAAGGGCCCGCTATGGGGTGAAGGTGTACAAATGATGTGACTGAGCCACAGGGTACACATATGCCTTCACAGTGTACGATGGGAAGGACACCCAGCTGCAGCCCCCTAATTGCCCCGGACTACTTGGGATCCAGCGGGAAAGTTGTATGGGACCTCATATACCCCCTACTGGAGAAAGGCTACCACCTGTATGTAGACAACTTCTACACATCTCTGCCCCTGTTCCACAACCTTCACCGGAAGAAGACGCCAGAATGTGGCACTGTAAAAAAGAACCGTAAGGGCTTTCCTCAAAGTCTTGTCAATAAGAAGTTGAGAAAAGGAGAAACGGCAAGTCTACGCAACAAGGAGATTCTGGCAGTGAAGTGGAGGGACAGAAGGAACATCTACATGTTGTCTTCCATCCACAATAACACCCATGTGGAAATCCCCAGAAGGAATGGCCCCATCCAAAAACCAACATGCATCCATGAATACAAGTTGTTTATGGGGGGAGTCGACTTCAACAATCAAATGCTCGAACCATACCTTGCCACAAAATGGACATGCCATTGGTATAAAAAAGTAGAAATTAATTTTTTTCAATTGTCCATTTTCAATTCCTATATCATTTACCACAATTCGTACCCAAAACCCCCAACCCTTCCTTGGCTACCAGGAGGAAATTTACACTGCCCTTATATTCCCGAACGGCCCACCAGAAAACATCCAATCAGATGTTCTTAGTCGACTATCCAAACGCCACTTTCCAGATAAACTCCCTCCCAAACCAACAGGCCAAAGACATCAAAAAAGATGTAAGGTGTGTACCAGAGCAGGAGTCAATAGAGACACATCTTATTATTGTGCACAATTTCCTTCCCAACCAGGCCTCTGCATAGGTGAATGTTTTCGCCGTTACCATACTTCAATAAATTATTAGTGAAGTATGGTAAACGTAATACTCAGTTCCTACCTTCACACACCTTCAGACCCCTTATGCCACTGCCTGCTCTGTAACTGACCCTGGCTTGTTATTCCACCATGTTTCTGCCTACCGATTCTGTACATACCTCTGCCTGATCTGGAACTGACCCTGGACTGTTATTCCACCATGCTTCTGCCTAACGATTCTGTACATACCTCTGCCTGATCTGGAACTAACCTTGGACTGTTTGACCATGTTATTTGCCTGCCTCTTGGACTGATCTTGTACCCTGCAAATGGACTAGTGGGACGCAACACAGGGGTCTCACATATGTGAGGGGCTCCAGAATAGTTTTTTCTGGATGAAGAAAACAATGTTCTTTGTTTTCTCATTCCTAGATTAGGGTCTGGAGACTCGGAGGCTTCAAAGAGATTTGGTTGGGAGAAGCCTCTACCCCTGTCCCCATTCTGTCCTGAACGAGGCCCTACTTCTGCCTGCTGCCTGTAGGACTTACTGCCGTCATGCCTCTGTCTGTCGCACTGACCACAGCACATGGACAATGTTCCTGTCTACTACCAGAACCAATATTTTTGGTTGACAATATCTCTGCCTGCACTGACTCTGGACTGACAGTATCCCTGCCTGCTGCCTGAAAAATTGTGTTCGCTGTTGCTGCCTGCTGCCTGGACCAGTGCTATCCTCCTGTGGACAACTGCGCTACTAAAACCACAGGTAATCTTTTGTTTAGTGATAAAAGTGATTAATGCGCTAAACCATGAATATTCAAAAAGGAGCTGCTACAAATAATGTGACAAACATAAAAATATAAAACAGATGGATTGTAGCGCTAATAAAGGACAGCATAAACACCATGTGAAATAATGTATAAATGTCTCTCCAAGTGTGTGCGAGTACCCCACTAAAAGGGCATACTCAAAAATGAAAAAGTCTATAAAAATAGTGATGAGAGGAGGTGGGTCAGCAACAAGACTCCTCCAACATTCTAAATATCCAATCTGGGATCATCAAAACAGCAGGTGAATGTGGGTCCGCTTACCAGAACCGGTGGACTCTAGTGCCGATAGCATAGAGTCAAGTCAATCGAGCAGTGTGCCACCACGGGCAGATGTAGAGATAACCGAAAGCAGATGGATGGCTTCCAGACACGGACAACACGGCTGGATTACAACGGCCAAAGCAGGAATGGATTCAAGGTTCAAACTTTTTCTCATATCCAGGAAATATGTGGAAAGAAGGGAAATGCCTCCACAGTGCAACTCAAGGTTGTTTATTGCTAAAAAAACACTGTACATAAAAGTGATCACATAAATAAAAACAGAGTGGCAATGTAGAGGGTAAAAAGCCTCCCTACGCATTTCGATCAATAGACCTTCAACAGGGGCATAAGAGAACCTCTGCTACACTGCCTAAATATATAAATACCCTGAAAAATAAAATTATACCATCAGACCAATCAGCTAGGAGGAGACTGGAGAAAAGAATGTCATTGGATAAGAGGTGGTCACATGTCATATGTGGCCAAACCTCACCATGAGTTCCAATCAACAGCCAATCATTGGGCGAATTTGTCAGGATCATCCAACCAAAAGAGCGCACGTCATGGGACCAGACAGTCAGCTGATAAGCTGGAGTCCATGTCACGTGAGAAAGCCCGCGAAAAAAAAGCCTGCGAAAAAAGCGGGACAGACCACGTGACAATGACGTCCACCCGGAAGAACGCACACCGCATGGCGGAGCGGCCAGCCTGCAATGCGCGTCACGTCAGAAAGCCCGAGAAAAAGCGGGACTAGTCACGTGACAATCACATGACCAATATCGAACAGTGTCATGTGAGAAACGGAAATGAAAAAGCACGCGGTAAACAGGAAGACGAGGCACGGGGCTCAGCAGGGAGGCGCCAAGGCCCTCAAACAGCGTGGCCATGTGACAGGTCCCGACCACGTGATTTTAACACCAAACACAAAGATGATAATAATAAGAAACATAAAAATAAACATAAAAATCACAAGAATAAATGAGTTGACATAATGATTCACCATCTCTGATATACACAAATGAACAAGGAGAAATGTATAAAAATGGCCAAAACGGGGATACTAAATTCTTGAGAAATGATCACCAACGTACAGTAAGAATGATCGCTATAAGTCATAATGGACACCAAAAAAAATTTGCATGAAACTGTAAAAAATATGTATAAAGGAATAAAAAATGTATACAAAGGTTTAAGATTGATTGATAAATGAGTTGAGGTCCCACTCAACGTTTAACCCAAACGGTAAGTAGGACCTGAGCTCATATATCCAGTAAGTCTCCAACTTTGAGACCCCACGTAGACGGGACTCGCCCCTCCAATGAGGGACGAATTTGTCGATCACCTGAAATAAGATTCCCGTGGGGTCCCTGTTGTGATGTAATAAATAATGACAGGGTACCGTAAGTTTGCTTTTGCCACTCTTTATGCCCGCAATATGTTCGTTCACACGTACTGTAAACGTTCTGATGGTCCGACCCACATATTGCTTCTTGCATGGGCAAGTTAGCAAATGTACAACATACTGAGTGGCACAAGTGGCAAAGTGTCTCATGCAATAAGTGCGTGAAGTAGTGGTAGAGCTAAAAGTGTCAATTTTGCGTCTCCTTGCAATGTTATGCACACACACGTTGCACTTTCGACACGGGTAAAAACCCTTACATTGTTAAAAAAAAGAGACTTTTTTGGGGGGTCAATGATGTTAGGAGCAATTTGCCCCTGTATAGAGCGTGCACCTCTAAAAATAACTCCAGCCTGCTCGGGGAGAACAGGACCAAGGAGTCTATCACTCCTAAGTACCTTCCAATGTTTCCTAAAAATCTCTTTAATTTGTCTGGACTGTGTGGAATATGTTGTAAAAAAAGACCATCTAAATTTGGAATCTGAAGGGTCCACGGAGCGTTCAACCAAAGTAGAGTTTCTATCAATGAGTGAAACTCTATTGATTTCTGCATCCAACTCAGTAGGGTCGTAACCTTTAGCAATTTATCTATCTCTGAGTATTTGGGACTGTGAAAAGTAATCTGAAGTCCTTGAGCAGTTGCGACGCTGACGTAAAAATTGGCTGCGTGGGACCGACTTGAGCCATTGGGCATGGTGGCAACTATCTGACGGAATGTAACCGTTGCGGTCGGTGGGTTTGAAATAAGTTCTGAACTCAAAGTGTTGGTCTACCATCATAATTTCGAGATCCAAGAAATAGACATGTGCACACTGAAATATTTCGTTTCGGAATTTCGTTTTCGTCCAAAAAATAAATTTATTTAGTTACTCCCGAAATTCGTTTTTATTTATTTTGTTTTTCGTTAAAAATTGCATTTGTCCGAAAATCCAAATTAAGGTCAAATCTGTCATTGAAGGCTCATGGTGTCTGTCGAATGTTCAAAGAAGATTCGACGGAGCAGCTAAACTGTACGACGCTGTATAGTTTACCTGCTCCGTCGAATCTTCTTAGAACTTTCAACAGACACCATAAGCCAAAGTACGTGTGTACTTAGTTCTAGCTATGTTACTGCTCCTCCTCTTTGGTTACAATCAGCCAATAACATTCATCATCATCATTATTTTTTTTCATCTTTTCTCCCCTACGTCGAATCTTTCCTCCTCTACGTCAAATCTTTTCTCTCTATGTTGCATCTGTTCTCTCTGTGTAGAATAGTCTTGGACTAATAGAGTTAAGGTTAGGCACATTCGACCACAGGTTTGATGGACACAGATTGTTATTGTCATCATCATGTCAAATCTCCTATCTATATCGAACTGTTGTAGCAACGAAAATAAAGCATTTGTTTATGTCGGATCTTTCGTTTTTCGGATTCTGCACTTTCGTTATCGTTTGTTAAAACGATAACGAAAATACCTGAAATTCGGACGAAAATGCATTCGGACGAAAACGAATGCACATGTCTACCAAGAAATGAATGGAGCTCGAACTAGCTTCATAGCTCAAGGAGATACCGCGGTCCTTGTGGTTAAGAGTGGTCATAAAACCATCCAACGATTCACGGTTTCCATGCCATAGGAGGAGGATGTCGTCAATATACCTAGCCCAGAGAACCAATTCTGGTCTCCGGGAAGCATAGACGACATCCTCCTCCCATTGGGCCATGAAGAGGTTGGCCAAACTGGGGGCAAATTTAGCCCCCATGGCCACACCCTTCTGTTGTACATAGAACTGATTTTGAAACCAAAAATAATTATGACCGGTAGCAAACCTAAGAAGCTGTATATAATGTATATAATGCGGCCACATCGGCCATAACCAAAATCATCCCCTCACTGAGTTCTACATTTTCGAGAAGTTTGATAACGCCTCTGAGGTAGGACGGAGTGGACCTAACAATGGGTTGAAGATAAAAGTCAACATATCTCCCGATCCTGGAAATGACCGAGTCAATCCCGCTGACTATAGGTCGGCCAGGGGGATTGACTGGGTCCTTGTGGACTTTAGGGAGGTAGTATATAGCCGGGATTCGTGGAACAAGAGGTACAAGGAAACCTCTCTCCTTTTTATTAAGAATCCCTGAGGGAGAAGCCCTCGTTAATCAATTCCACTAGGGCTCGTTTATAATGGTTGGTAGGATCAAAATTAATAGGGGTATAGGTGTCAGAATCATTCAAAATCTTATACATTTCTTTAACATAATCTTCCTTGTCTAAAATGACAATCCCCCCACCTTTATCGGCGGGTCAGATGATAAGGCTTTTCCTCTCACAGAGGTCTTTGAGTCCAACTTTAATCTGTGGGTCCATATGTGTCCTTCTCTTAGAATTGGAAAGTTTGTCTAAGTCCTGTAGGACTAGGCCTTTGAAAACCTGGAGTGAAGGTGCTAAAGTCTCTGGGGGGTTGAACAGTGAAGGATTGGATAGTCCGGAATGTACATATCCGTCATCCTTTAGGGTATTATTAACTGCAGAGGAAATAGGAGGTTGAGTCAGAAAGTGTCTCTGTATACTCAATTTTCTAGTAAATTTCAATACGTCAATAAACGTAGTGAATTTATTCAATGGTCTCGGGGGGACAAATTTAAGTCCCTTGTCTAATACCGATTTCTCGGCATCAGTCAGAAGGACAGAGCTCAAGTTGAAAATTCCAGTACCTCTCAAGTCCTTTTTCTTTTGGCTTCTGACCTTCCGCCCCCCTCTGGTTCCTCTTTTCCTTCTTGGTTGCCTGGGTAATTTTCTATAGGTCTCTGAAAACCCAGAGCTATAGAAAATTACCCAATTACTCAAAGACCTCTGTGAGAGGAAAAGCCTTATCATCTGACCCGCCGATAAAGGTGGGGGGATTGTCATTTTAGACAAGGAAGATTATGTTAAAGAAATGTATAAGATTTTGAATGATTCTGACACCTATACCCCTATTTATTTTGATCCTACCAACCGTTATAAACGAGCCCTAGTGGAATTGATTAACGAGGGCTTCTCCCTCAGGGATTCTTAATAAAAAGGAGAGAGGTTTCCTTGTACCTCTTGTTCCGCGCATCCCGGCTATATACTACCTCCCTAAAGTCCACAAGGACCCAGTCAATCCCCCTGGCCGACCTATAGTCAGCGGGATTGACTCGGTCACTTCCAGGATCGGGAGATATGTTGACTTTTATCTTCAACCCATTGTTAGGTCCACTCCATCCTACCTCAAGGATACTAGAGACGTTAAACTTCTCGAAAATGTAGAACTCAGTGAGGGGATGATTTTGGTTACGGCCGATGTGGCCACATTATATACATGTATACCGCATAATTTGGGGTTTGAGGCCGTGGAAAATCATCTATCTAAAGATAACGCCCTCCCATTAATACAGCGCAATTTCATTATGCAGCTTCTTAGGTTTGCTACCGGTCATAATTATTTTTGGTTTCAAAATCAGTTCTATGTACAACAGAAGGGTGTGGCCATGGGGGCTAAATTTGCCCCCAGTTTGGTCAACCTCTTCATGGCCCAATGGGAGGAGGATGTCGTCTATGCTTCCCGGAGACCAGAATTGGTTCTCTGGGCTAGGTATATTGAAGACATCCTCCTCCTATGGCATGGATACCGTGAATCGTTGGATGGTTTTATGACCACTCTTAACCACAAGGACCGCGGTATCTCCTTGAGCTATGAAGCTAGTTCGAGCTCCATTCATTTCTTGGATCTTGAAATTATGATGGTAGACCAAAACTTTGAGTTCAGAACTTATTTCAAACCCACCGACCGCAACGGTTACATTCCATCAGATAGTTGCCACCGTGCCCAATGGCTCAAGTCGGTCTCACGCAGCCAATTTTTATGACTGCGTCGCAACTGCTCAAGGACTTCAGATTACTTTTCACAGTCCCAAATACTCAGAGATAGATTCATTGCTAAAGGTTACGACCCTACTGAGTTGGATGCAGAAATCAATAGAGTTTCACGCATTGATAGAAACTATACCTTGGTTGAACGCTCCGTGGACCCTTCAGATTCCAAATTTAGATTTTTTTACAACATATTCCACACAGTCCAGACAAATTAAAGAGATTTTTAGGAAACATTGGAAGGTACTTAGGAGTGATAGACTCCTTGGTCCTGTTCTCCCCGAGCAGGCTGGAGTTATTTTTAGAGGTGCACGCTCTATACAGGGGCAAATTGCTCCTAACATCATTGACCCCCCAAAAAAGTCTTGTTTTTTCAACAATGTAAGGGTTTTTACCCGTGTCGAAAGTGCAACGTGTGTGTGCATAACATTACAGGGAGATGCAAAATTGACACTTTTAGCTCTACCACTACTTCACGCACTTATTGCATGAGACACTTTGCCACTTGTGCCACTCAGTATGTTGTACATTTGCTAACTTGCCCATGCAAGAAGCAATATGTGGGTCGGACCATCAGAACTTTTACAGTACGAGTGAACGAACATATTGCGGGCATAAAGAGTGGCAAAAGCAAACATACGGTACCCCGTCATTATTTATTACATCACAACAGGGACCCCACGGGAACCTTATTTCAGGTGATCGACAAATTCGTCCCTCATTGGAGGGGCGAGTCCCGTCTACGTGGGGTCTCAAAGTTGGAGACTTACTGGATATATGAGCTCAGGTCCTACTTACCGTTTGGGTTAAACGTTGAGTGGGACCTCAACTCATTTATCAATCAATCTTAAACCTCTGTATACATTTTTTATTCCTTTATACATATTTTTTACAGTTTCATGCAAATTTTTTTGGTGTCCATTATGACTTATAGCGATCATTCTTACTGTACGTTGGTGATCATTTCTCAAGAATTTAGTATCCCCGTTTTGGTCATTTTTATACATTTCTCCTTGTTCATTTATGTATATCAGAGATGGGTTTTTTTTGCGGGCTCTCACATGACATGGACTCTGGGCTTATCAGCTGACTGTCCGGTCCCATGACGTGCGCTCTTTTGGTTGGATGATCCTGACAAGTTCGCCCAATGATTGGGTGTTGATTGGACCTCATGGTGAGGTTTGGCCACATATGACATGTGACCACCTCTTATCCAATGACATTCTTTTCTCCAGTCTCCTCCCAGCTGATGGTATAATTTTATTTTTCAGGGTATTTATATATTTAGGCAGTGTAGCAGAGGTTCTCTTATGCCCCTGTTGAAGGTCTATTGATCGAAAGGCGTAGGGTGGCTTTTTACCCTCTACATTGCCACTCTGTTTTTATTTATGTGATCACTTTTATGTACAGTGGTTTTTTAGCAATAAACAACCTTGATTTGCACTGTGGAGGCATTTTCTTTCTTTCCACATATTTACTGGACATGAGAAAAAGTTTGAACCTTGAATCCATTCCTGCTTCGGCCGTTGTAATCCAGCCATGTTGTCCGTGTCCGGAAGCCATCCATCTGCTTTGGGTCATCTCTACATCTGCCCGTGGTGGCACATTGCTCGATTGACTGACTCTATGCTATCGGCACTAGAGTCCACCGGTTCTGGTAAGCGGACCCACATTCACCTGTTGTTTTGATGATCCCAGATTGGATATTTAGAATGTTGGAGGAGTCTTGTTGCTGACCCACCTCATCACTATTTTTATAGACTTTTTACATTTTTGAGTATGCCCTTTTAGTGGGGTACTCACACACACTTGGAGAGACATTTATACATTATTTCACATGGTGTTTATGCTGTCCTTTATTAGCGCTACAATCTATCTGTTTTAATCTTTTGTTTACCCTTTGCTCCATTCAACCATTCAAAAGGCTCATTATGCCTCAGATTATACGTTGGGGTATTAGCTTTCCAAAATGGAGTCATTTTGTGGGCGTTTCCATTGTCCTGGTGCTCTAGGGCCTTCAAAAGTGTAATAGGTAGTCAACAAGTTAGATGGGTAATTTATGCTCCTTGAACACCCAATGGTGCTCCCTGCATATTGGGCCTCTGTATGTGGCCAGGTAGTGAAAAAGTCCCACACATGTGGTATTGTGATACTCAGGAGGAGTAGCAGAATGTATTTGTATGCACATTCCATGTGAGAGAAATAAGCTATTACAATGACAATGCTGTGGAAAAAAATATAAAAAATAAAATCTTAATTTTGCAAAGAATTGTGGGAAAAAATGACAACTTCAAATAACTCACCATGCCTCTTACTAAATACCCTGGAATGTCTGCTTTCCAAAAAGGGGTCATTTGGGGGGAATTTGTACTTTCTTGGCTTGTTATGGGTCTCAAGAAATGAGATAGGCCTCAGTACATCAGATGTGATCTTTTTTTTATGATTTGCACCATAGCTTATAGGCTCTATAAATTTCACACAGACCACATAATATCCACTAATTTGGATTATTTTTACCAAAGATATGTAGCAGTATAAATTGTGGCCAACATTTATGAAGAAAAATTGCTAATTTGCAAAATTTTATCACAGAAACAAAGAAAAATGCAGAAAATTAAAAAAAAAAAATTACCACCAAATGAAAGGATTATTTGTATGAAAAAAAGGACAAAAAATCATTTGGGTACAGTGTTGCATGACTAAGTAATTGTCATTCAAAGTGTGAGAGCACTGAAAGCTGAAAATTGGTCTGGGCAGGAGGGGGGGGGGGGGGGGTTTAAGTGCCCAGTAAGCAAGTGGTTAAAAAAGAAAAAAAAAAAAGTTTGTAACTACTAACTAGGAGAAAATCCAATGGAAATTGTGCTTAAAGTGCACTGTTTAAATTATGCGAATGACTGGAATAATTATAACATTCTTATATCTAAATAAATACAGCAGCTTGAGCCAGTTTTGCCACCTGTGCAGGTAGTCAAACCCTGACAAGAATATTGTATATATATTCATGTGCGCTCTGTCAGCTCAAATGATGAAGGCACACACATTATCTGAAGGCGCGCTCCTCCCCACTCTCTCACCATCCGGAAGTGACGTGTCCAGCTGCCCCTGAGCCGAATCAGAGAACCAGGAAGCGTTGGGAGCCATCAGCACAGCCGGGAACATCAGCTGCCTCTCCCACCTACGAGCCGACCGCCTTCCCCGAGGAGTGGATGAACTTCCTATACCATTTCACATGCGCTGTAATCTCTACAATCTTGTGAGTTTAAAATCATCTGTCCTATATTAAAATGTTTTTATCACGCTGCACTTAGATGGCATTGCTCCCTGACAAGAGGCAATCCTCCAAGGTACTGATTGCTTCATACTTGGTCTGTGCCTTCCTGATATATTGCATCACCATGTGCACACTGACTGCCTTCAAAAGGTTTCCCTTTCACCTTCATGGTGCTGCTTATACCGAACTACCAGGATGCAGTCATGTTCCAGTGTCCTAGGTATTAGAGAAGAAGACAGGGGGAGTGGAAATAGTAGGACTATTGCTGGTAAGTTTGACAAATTTAATGGTTTAAAGTTTTCATTTTAAATGTAAAAAATGATACAGCTGTCTCATTTATTTATTATGCTACTAAATGACACAGTTGTCTCAAAAGGATGAATGTTCCTTTAACAAATAAATATTTAAGTTATACTACCAGACCAGTAGCTATAACATTGGTCAGTAAAATAGCAGGGCAGGAGGTATGAGGTAGGACTTGGTAGGGGATCATTCCATGCCAAATCATCACAAACCAAATTGAACTTTTCAACCCTACCATCTCAGATTTTCATTAAAATTTGATAGGATGGTAGAGGACAAGCAGTAACTCACATATCTGACATTTTAGCCCTCACTGAAATGGTCAGTTTGGGGCGAGTGATGATTTGGCATGGAATGATGACCTTAGGGGAGACGGTGGGACTGCGTCAGGTGGAGCTTAGTTATGTTACCATAGATGATGTAGACTGAGTATTATTTTATTCAGCATCAAAGTCAAGATCAGGGTAACCAAGCTTTGGCAGGTTGACTTTAAAAAAAGCCATTTGCTCTAAGAGCTTGGGGAGCAATTGTGAGCGCTGAGGGCACAATATATTTTCCGTTATAGAAAACACACGCCCACTCTGGACTGTGTTTGGAGGACAGGAAAGGAGCTCCTGGGCTACCAAGGACAAAGCACACCCCTCTTCTCATCCCAGAAACTCAAGGGATCTGTACTGGGGGGGCAAAGAAGGTTCCGCTAGGTAAGTCATAACTATGTCACCAGCAGTTGTTTCTTTTCTAGGAGGCTGTTTAGTGGTTCCCACCAAACTGTCAAGTGCCTCAGCCCAAAAAGCTGCTGCTATATTGGAGTGAGCACTGGCAGCACTGCTGCTAGTATCAAGCAACAAAGTATCAGACATCTCTAGTTCCTCTTCTCCCTCCTCTAACTGTATTGCCATTTTTCTTTCCTTCTCACGTACCCTCGCTATCAATCTATCCCTCGAGGTGGTGAGAGAATTTGTGCTATCTTGCCTTTTATTCTGGGGTCACAAATTGTGGCAAACATGAACTCGGGGCAAGAGTTGATGAGCTATTTTATGTGCCGACTAAGTTGCTCCTTCAGCCTCCTCAGAAGAGCAGCAACTTCAGCAAGGGTATTGCCGCCAGGCAATCGTTCCCTATTGGAAAGGAAGGAATCGATTTTGTTTGAAAGGTATGCCATGAGGGGAACTACTTGTGCCAGGCTAGCACTCTCTTGGCTTAAATTTTCAGTGACAGCCTGGAAAGGCCTGAGGACTGCGACAGCTTGCTCAATCATGACCCAGTCTTCCCTGCCTAGTGGTCTGGCAATACCAATAAAATGTTTACATGCCATTGCGTGAATTGCCCTCTGTTGTTCAAGTATATGCTCTAGCATAACTAAGGTAGAGTTCCACCTCGTTTCAATATCCTGTTTGAGGCAGTACTCCACAAGGTCTGCCTTTCTCTGCTCCTGCCTGAGAAGGTGGCTATCCTTCACACTATGGTGGATGTGACCAACAATTTTGCGGCATTACTCTAGAAGTGCTGCCAACCTTCCACTGTTAATGTTATTATCGACATTGAGAGCAGACCTAACGACTAGATGCAGGATGTGTACACAGCAGCGACAGAATCAGTTGTAAAGTGCACTGATTGGCCAGCAGCCTTTCCCAGCAACTCCTTCACAACCCCAACACATGAACAGTACAGCGAGGGCACTACAGTTTGACTAAATGTGGTGCCACATCTTCCATAAGCTGCTTAAAGGGCTCCCCTTGCATAAAATTTAAAGAAGCACCCCCAACAACTATGAGCTGTCCAATGAGGCACGCAAGTTTCCGGGACTACTGTTTGGACATTCCCCGGTAATGTAACCCACCAAAATGTTTGATAGTGGGCTGTATGGATTGCTTTCTAATTTCAGTATGACCTGCAGCTCCAGAAGTGGTGGTGGTGACTGTGACACTGCTGGTACTAGTTGTGGTAGACACGGGAACCACACCTCTTTCTTCCCTCAGCACCACTGGCCTGTGGTGGGTATGCATGTGTTGGTTCATCCCAGAGTTCATGAGATGACCTAACTTTCTCTCACGGCTGACTTCTCTGCCACACAGTTTTCATTTAGCCGTGCGGCCATTGGCAACTGACATAAAATGCTCCCAAATTACGATGGCTGCTACTGCCACTGTGCGTTAAAGATTTTTTAGAGACAGTTTCTTCAGCCACAGATGCTAGAGTAACTTGCTTACTTTTTGACATAGACTGGCCTGTGCACTCTGCTGTGCTGTCTTTTTGTGACAAAATGGGAGGTGGCCTCATGTCAGGGATAGCGAAGGAGGTTACTTGACTCAGTAGTGGCGGCGGGACTAAGGCTTATGGGAGACTCAACAGGAACAGGAGAGGCAGGTGCCATTGGTGCTGTTCTTTCAGGGGAATCCAACAGTGGGGAATTACATTTAATATGGGAAGGGGAATATTCTGTCTGATAAATATTCAGTTCCTGATCTAGATTAAAAGGTAAGGTATAATCTGAATGTTTGCTGTTTGCAAAGGAGTATTTATCACCATCAGATGTTGGGGGGGACCTGCTGAATTCCCTCTTCTCCCTGATAGCTAATGGGAAATGGGACTAAAAAAAAAATCATAACTTCTATGACCTGCAGATGTAATATTAGATGTGGTGCATCTGGAAGTAGCAATAGTAGTGGTGGAGGAACTTTGAGCACAAGAATTTTCTTGCTCATACTGTAATATTTCACTTTTAGGCTGCTTAAATATATGTTCACTCTCAAAAGCCTGTGTTGGTACTGCCAGGCGTTTCCTGTAAAACATACTTGCTGTCACCACATTTTTGGAACTGCCCATAGCGGAGGTGGTGGTGATACAACTGGCACTACTAATTGTGCAGGTTGTTCGGGGGGGGGGATCCTAAAAAAGGTGACGACATGCAATAGATGCCAAAGTATATATATAAGAACAACCTCACACTAAAATGATTGGTGGCAGACTGCTGCACTTAAAAATTCCCTGAATACCGGAAAATAGGCATAAATACAAAAAAAACATACGAAAGTGCGCTGTCTGTATGACCACAGTGATAGGCAACTGAAACCTAGTCAAATATCTAGCTGAAAAGCTAGCAAATAAATTACAGTGGGTGAGAAACAAAAAACGGAAAGTTGTATCAAATACTTACCGTAATTTTCCTTTCCTGACGCCAATACATGGCAGCATACATATGATATCCACCGACAGGACCTGTATAGCTCTATAAAAGTCTGGCTGAGAGTTACCTCCCCCATTCTCCATAATAAAGCACAAAGATCAGAGGGAGGGTTTGTATGCTGCCATGTATTGGCGTCAGGAAAGGAAAATTACGGTAAGTATTTAATACAATTTTCCATTTTCCTGATGCCAAACATGGCAGCATATATATGATACATAATGAGCTTTTGAGAGGGAGGGTTTAATGCTACAAACTTAGTCTTTCACAATAGACATAAAAGCTTGGATGGTTTTCCTCCCAAACTCTACTGTAGTAAGATCTGCTGGATCCACCCTGTAGTGTTTTAAGTACGTATGATGTGATGACCAGCTAGCCTCTTTGCAGACTGTCTCCAGAGACAATCCTGCCCATGCCGCCCAAGAAGAAGACATCGCCCTGGTTGAGTGAGCTCTAACCACCTCTGCAGGATCATTCCCGGCCGCTCTATATGCCCGGTAAAACTTTTTACTATCTGGGCTGAGATGGTTCTGGCCAAGGCCTCGTTCCCTTTAAATTTTCGTGATGATGAAAAAGTCTGTCAGAACGTCTGAATGTAGAAGTAGCCTGAAGATAGGCTTTGAGGGCTTTTGAAATGTCCAACTCGTGCAGATCAGCATCTGATTCTGCTGGGAAGGCTGGAAGCACCCATTCTCTGGAGAGATGAAATGTTGATGCCACTTTTGGGACAAGATGATCCAATGGTCTCAGCACAACCCTGTCTGGGAAGAACATGGAATAAGGTTCTGCTGCCCTCAATTCTTGGAGCTCCGACACCCTTCCCCCTAAAGCTTTGGCTAATAGGAAAGCCGTTTTTAAGGTGATATCCCATAATGAACAGTCTTCTGTTGGAGTACGAGGAGGGTTTGCTAGAAAATTGAGGACTACTGCCAGGTCCCATGGAGGGAACCTATTTCTCTTAGGAGGACGTAGTCTAAGTACCGCTCTCATGAAGTGCTCCATCAGCAGGTTTGCTGCTAATTTCTTATGGGTAAAAGCCGAGATGGCTGAAATTCGCACCTTAAGCGAACTGAGCCCCAAATCCAATTTGGATTGCAGGTAAGACAGGATTTGAGATACATTTGGGTCAAACTGACATCCAGCTGCAAAGCTCGTGAACCTATTCCATATTCTGGAGTAGATGGCATTGGTTGACCCCTTTCTGGAACTCTGTAAAGTCCTAACACCTTCTGGAGAACATCCTAACTCTTGTAACCCCTGCCTTACAATCTCCAGGCCGCTAAGGCCAGTCGTGATGGTTGCGGATGTAGGGTATCTCCTTCAGACAGGAGATACCGGCAGAGTCAGCGGTGTGCACACGCTGAAATCAATTGCCAGAGAAACCCATGGTCTGTGAGGCCCGTAAGGAAATACTGTGATGACTGTCAAATTCTGTCAATCTCCTCAGGAATTTCAGGATTAAAGAAATTGAAGGGAAGGCATAGGCCAGTTGCCCAACCCAAGGACGGGTAAAGGCATCCGTCCCCTCCACTAATGGATGAGGGTAGCATAAGAGGAACCAGCTCACCTTGCAGATGGTTGATGAGGCAAAAATATCCATCTTCGGGACACCCCCACTCATGGATGATCTGAACACTTCTGGGTGAAGGGACCATTTGTTGAGGTCCATGAATTGTCTGGATAGGCAATCTGCTTTCAAGTTCTGACAGCCTGGAAGATATATGGCCCTCAAATCTGGGAGATATTGTTGTGCCAATGTCATGATTGGTTCCACCTCTCTCAAGAGGGATTGGCTGTGCGTCCCGCCTTGTCGCTGTATTTAGGACACTGCTGCCATGTTGTCCAGGTGGAGCAGGACTGGGCGACCCTGTATGTGAGGCAGCAAGGTGGCCAACGCCATGAATGCTGCTTGAAGTTCCAGAATATTGGAAATTAAGCCCTGAGTAGGAAATCCCCCTCTGCTGTGGATCTTGAGTTGTTAGTAGGTGGCGCCCCACCCTGCTGCGCTGGCATCTGTGGTAACAATGATCCATGGCTGCGGCCCTAATGGACTATCCTGTTTAGCTTTTGTTTTTCGTCTACCACCAGAGACTCTGGTGCCTCCAGCTGGTGATCCTGATTGGCTGGGCTAGACAAACTCTTTCACTGCATCAGAAAGGTTTGTTGGAAAACTCTGAGTTTCCAGTGAGCCCAGGGGATCATCAGAATACATGAAGCCATCGTCCTAAGAGGATTCATGCACTGGGATGCTGACATCACTGGTGCAGCCAATGCGTGTTGAAACTTATCCCTGATTTTGGGGAGTTTCTAAGGTGGCAAAGAAACTATGGCCCCCTGAGTACTGAATTGGGCCCCTAGGTAGACCATATTCTGGTAGGCTCCAGCTGGCTCTGGTAATGCCTGTTCCTCAACGCAAACCTGAGGAATTGCTGGTATGACTGAAGGATCGGGACATGCTGGTACGCATTTTGCAAGTCCACTGAAATCCTCCAGTCTCCTGGTTGAATATTCGGATAAATTGATTCAGCCTCTTGAGGTAGTTCTGGAGGCTGCCGTTTGAACAGTCGATAATGGCCTTGCTCCACGGTGGACTGAATCCACCATTTTTTGGCAGTGGCCTTGTCAGAACTGGGTCACCTTGAGTCACCTGGCTCCCACTGCCTCCTGGGCGGGCCTGGCATTAAAAGGGCTTCTGGGTATCTTGGGGAGCCCAGGGGTCTTAGCTCTCTGCGATCTTACGAAGGTTGACTGAGTACCCCTCCAATGTCTTCTGAAGTCCTTGGATGGGCGAAAGCCTCCGAAATCCCAGTACCTCTTTGGCGCTCCAATGGATGGTTGCTCCCTCTGGCATCTGGACCTTCGATCTCGGGGCAGAAGACCTGATTTTCCTCCTGTAACCCTGGAGATGGCAGTCTCCAGTTTTTTGGACAAACAACGCCTTCCTTACAAAAGGCAGTTTACAGCAATTCTGCTTTAAGGATGGGTCAGCCGCCCAGGGTTTTAGCCACAGAGCTCTTTTGGCTGTGACTGAGCTGAGCATGGCTCTGGAGGACCATGGAATAATGTCTATAGCTGCCTCACCTGTGCGGTCCGCCAAGAGTTTTATCTCATCAAGAGGCTTGATGATTTTTTTTTCTTATTCTTTTGGCAGCTGATTTTTGATCGCATACTTCAAGTTCTGCTTAGCACTTGTTACATATGTTAAAGCAACGGCGGGTTTAAAGCAAGGTAAAACTTTCTTAAGTCCATTTTACCTTTCTGCCGCAAGGAAAAACTTTCTTAAAGTGGAGTTCCACCCAAAAATGGAACTTCCACTTTTTGGATTCCTCCCCCCCTCCGGTGTCACATTTGGCACCTTTCAGGGGGGAGGAGGGAGCAGATACCTTTCTAATACAGGTATTTGCTCCCACTTCCTGGCATAGATCACCACGGCGCTTGCCTAAAAACCTATGCCACTTCTGGCGCCTACCCCATCCTCCCCCGCTGTATTCTGTGAGACACAGAACACAGCAGGGACCTGAGAGGATGCGCACGCGACTCGTGCATGCCCAGTAGGGAACCAGGAAGTGAAGCCGCATGGCTTCACTTCCTTATTCCCCTACCGAGGATGGCGGCGGCAGCAGCCAAGAGCCGAAGGACGGATCGGCTTCGGCTGCCGAGATCGCGGGCTCCCTGGACAGGTAAGTGTCCATATATTAAAAGTCAGCAGCTGCAGTATTTGTAGCTGCTAGCTTTTAATATTTTTTTTCAGCGGACCTCCGCTTTAAGTCCATGTCCATGCATCAATCAAGGATATTGTGAAAGGAGGAAGAGTCTTTCATCGGAAGTGTCACATTCTTGGCCTGTCTGTTGGTGTGTTAGATAAAGGAGTTGAATCCTCCTCCGTTAGTCTATACAACTTCTGCAACCTATTGATTGAGGAGGATTTTCTCTCCCCCTCTTCCCATTCCTCCAGAAATAGGCCTTTTTTTTCGTCAAAAAAAAGTTTATTGAGTATACAATGTTATAAAGATACATAAAGTAAGTTTACAAGGATCTATAAAGTAAGCTCATTGTTTTACAGTAGGGTTTATATAGGTAAATATCATGAAATTTCAAATATTAAACATTGGGTTCACGTAAACCTAAATTAAATTAAAGATATATATCATTTCCTTAGTTACTTTTGTAGGTATTTAAATGATTTATACCTACTATACATATTGTTTACAAGTAGAGTGTATATAGGTCAAATATATTCTGATAATGAGCTTTAATCGTAAGGTGGAGAAAAGGAAAAAGAAAGAAGAAAAAGGGTTGAAAGGTAGAGGTATGGTCCACAAGGTTGTCCCGCTCGTCAGTTTATTATTCTTTTTAGTTCTCTTTGAAGCCTTAGAATGGGTGTCTCTGTAAGTCATTTAATCTGTTACCATGGCAACAGGACAGAGTCATTGAAGTTTGACAGGAACTGTTGTTTTATCCAAGAATGCCAAAGTTTTTCAAATTTTGGAATTTGATTTTGATCGATGGCTACCATCTTAGCATGGGACATTGTATTATTCATTCTGTGAATTGTTTCTGCTAGTACCAATGTAGGAGATTTCCATGCCTTGGCCACTGTTTGTTTTGCAGCCGTTATTAGTTGGATCATAAGTTTGAATTGAGAGAGTGTTAACGATTCCGGTTTTAGATTAAGTAAAGTTAAATATGGATCTGGTTGTATTATTTTTTTAAATATTTTAGATGCAATCACAAAGACTTCCTTCCAGAAGGTTTGGATTACTGGGCACGTCCACCATATGTGTAAATATGTGCCTATTTCTGGGCATCCTCGAAAACAAAAAGCTGAGGTATTAGGTGAATATTTTGCCACTCTAGCGGGTACAAGGTACCAGCGAGTTAGGACTTTATAATTTGTCTCCAGTGCTAAGATGTTGGGTGAAGATGACTTAGATGTGAGCCATATGTTAGACCAGTCCGTGTCTTCTAAAGTTCGTCCCAGGTCCTCCTCCTACCTCTGAACGTAAGAGGGTCTATTAAGATTTGCTACTCCATATAATTGATTATAAAGTGATGAAATTGTACCTTTAGCAAATGGATCTTTTGTACAGATTGATTCAAAAATGGATAATTGGGATAATGGTGTATCCCCCTTTAGGAATGGTGTATAGAAATTTTTGATTTGGAGATACCTAAATATCTCAGAGTTTGGTAGATCATATTTTTCTCTAAGCGATGGGAATGAAAGGAATGATTTAGATGCTATGAAGTCATTTAGTGTCTGAATGCCTGATGTTGTCCAAGCTTTAAAAGAATTTGGGTAGATCCATGCTGGATAAAAGGCCGGATTTCTGATAAAAGAAAGGAGAGGATTGTGTGGAGATTGTAACTGATATTTGGTTTTTAGTTTATCCCAGAGAGATAAGAAGTGTTTAGTTATGGGATTATGAATTTTAAAGCGGTCTTTAGGATCAAGCCATAATAAATTTGATATTAATAGAGGGTCATTTTCTGAAGCCTCTATAAATACCCATAATGGGATTTCCTGTTTTGCATGGTATTTGGACAGACTGGCCCAATGTGCTGCTCTGTAGTAGTTAGTAAAATTAGGGTATCCCAGGCCTCCTTTATTTTTGGGAAGATGTAGTGTGTGTATAGGTATACGTGGTTTAGAAGAGCCCCATATAAACAAAGTTGCTCTTTTTAGTACTATTCTCAAAAAATAGGAAGGAATTGGAATAGGGAGGACTCTGAATAGATAAAGCAATTTGGGTAGAATAGTCATTTTGATTGCATTAATCTTCCCTATCCAGGATAAAGGAAGTTGCGACCATTGTTTTATTAGATTTGTGATCTGTCTTAATACAGGAGGATAATTGGATGAGAATAAGTCAGAATGAGATGCTGTTAAATGAATTCCAAGATATGGGATTGATTTTTCTGCCCATGTGAATGGGAGTGCAGCCCTAGCCGGGATCAATTCCATGTTTGTGAGTGAAATATTAAGCACTAGGCATTTCTTAGGATTAATCATAAGGCCGGATAGGGCTGCAAATCCATCAAGAGCTGGTATTAAGTTAGGACCAGAGACCTGTGGTGATGATAGAAAAAGTAATATATCGTCTGCAAATATACATAATTTGTGTGTAATACCTCCTACTTCAATGCCAGTTATAGTTTGGTTTGTTCTGATGTATTGGGCCATGGGTTCGAGTATAAGGGCAAATAATAAGGGAGATAATGGGCAACCCTGTCGGGTACCTCTTTCGATATTAAAGGCTTCAGATTTGTATCCAGCATATTTTATATAGGCTTTGGGTTTATTATATAATGCTTTGATCCATGTTAAAAAGTGGGGTCCAAAACCCCATTTTTGTAATGAATATTGCATATATTGCCAGGATACTGTGTCAAATGCCCTCTTAACATCGAGAGATAGAAAACATAAAGGGATTTTCCGTTTTTTAGCAATATGTGCCAATAACACTGCCCTGCGTATATTATTGCCTGCCTGTCTATTTAGCATGAAGCCTACTTGATCTCTATGTATTAATTTTCCTATAATGCTATTGAGGCGTTTTGCTATTATTTTTGCTAATAATTTAATATCGAGGTTTAAGAGAGAGATAGGCCGATAATTCACACAGGAAGTATCATCAGAAAGGGGTTTTGGGATCATACAAACAATTGCCATTAGTGTTTCTTGCCGAAAAGAATGTCCATCTAGAAGTTTGTTAAAAGTTTCAGTGAGAATGGGAGAGTATTTCTGAGAATGTTTTATAGTATAAAGCCGAGTAGCCGTCTGGGCCTGGTCTTTTGTTAAGTTTTAGGTCTTTTATGGCGTTAGCAACTTCATCTATAGTTATAGGCTCATCCAAACTGCTTTTTGATTCTGAGATAACTCAGGTAAGGTTATTTTTGAGAAGAACGATTCAGCCTCTGTAGGATTAAATTCATTGTTTGTCTTGTATAAAGTTGCGAGATGTGAGTGAAATTTATGGACTATTTTAACTGGATTACAAGTGTAAACATTTTTTGATAATTTCAAACGTATTGGTTTGAAAGATTTGTTAGTTGAATTTAATGCCTGAGCCAAATATGTACCTGGTTTGTTTGTATTCATGTAGAAATTGTGTTTGGAGCGTTTGAGGGATTTATCAACTGACTCAGTGAGAAATAGATCGTATTCCAATCTAGATTTTTCCAGATGAGATTTTGTACTCTGAGATGGATTATCTTGAAATGATATGTAGGCTGCATTAAAATTGAGTTCTAGTTTTTTTGCTAGATTTTTGCGTTCCCGTTTAAATAGTGCCATTTGTCTTTGTATTGTACCACGCAAGACAGGCTTATGAGCTTCCCACAGTGTTACTGGGGAGATGTCTGTTGTATTATTAATTGATATGTATTCCTTTAAAGCTTGTTCAATGGCCATCTGATGTAGTGGGTGTTTGAGCATTATGTCCGGTAAGTACCACGTTGGGTCATGCGCTTTTGGTATGGCTGAGGCTATAGTAGTGTATACTGCATTATGGTCAGACCACGGAATCGGAATTATATCTGATGCAATAATTTCTGGTATCATTCCTATTGTTAGAAAAATATGATCTATTCTGGTGAAGGTTTGATGGGGGTGCGAGAAATAAGTGAATTTCTTTTTCATTGGGTTACTTTCTCTCCACGAATCTACCAGATTGTATTTGGAAAGAAGTTGAGAAAAAGGTAATCTAGAGGTTATTTTGGATGGTGTAAAAGGTGATTTATCTAGAAATGAGAAATGGGAGGAGGACCTGGTTAGAATCCCCACACATTATCACTGTTCCTATTTTGTGTGTATTAATCACTTGTAATATATGTGAGAGGAATGGTGTAGGTTGTTTGTTAGGAGCGTAGTAGGAAATCACCGTGATTGCTGTATCCATTATATAACCCATGAGTATCAGGTATCTACCTTCTGGGTCTTTAATTTCTGATAAGGTGAATGGTGTGGATCGGTGAAATGCAATTAGAGTTCCCCTTTGCTTGGTACAGGCAGAAGCCGTGTAAATTTGTTGATAAAAAGGAGAAATATATTTTGGAGTAGAATCTTTGGTGAAGTGTGTTTCTTGGAGGCATACTATGTGAGCCTTCTTGTTATGGAAAGTACGGAAGGCTTTGGTCCTTTTTTGAGGGACATTTATTCCCTGAACATTCAGGGAAAGTATATTCAGTGGTGCCATGGCAACAGATCAAATAGTTTTGACTTACTTTTTGTTATGCAGAGCTGACTGCGCAGATCAACCTGTGTGGACTGAAGAGATGAATAGATAGAAAAGAAACCAGTGAATTCTGGAGTAAAGAGTAAACAAAAAACATATGAGATTAGATGATACATTGTATAAATTATTTTTGCAAGTAATCACAATTTACCCGTGAAAGAGAATAAATATCTCTCTCAGGGGAATAAGTGCCTTTGTCACACTCCCACATAATATGGTTGGGAGAATGAGGAGGGCTAATGGGGGTACACGGATCTTCCGCTTACAGGAGAGAAGTGCTATGTCAAAAGACATCAAAATGATGTTTCATTAATTGGAGTGCAGAATATAGTTTTTGTTGAAATTATTTATTCCAGGGTGGTTGTATATGGTTAGTCTTGCCCTAGGCTAAATAATTCAGTTAGAAAGGTACTGTTAATAACTTTGGTATTGATGAAGATAGTTTGAATTATTTTGGGATTTTAACCCTTTTAGAGTAAACAATTACATATTTTATTCATATGTAACTGTTTAGATATGTTAACTCATACAATTGAGGTTGTATTGCTTCAGATTAGAATAAACAAAAACATAATTCTAGGAACTAGTTAGGTAATAATATATTTGTTTTAAGAAAAGAAAGAAAAAGCTTCCATTACTTCTGCATTATTGAACATATTTGTCCTAAAAAGTAATAAATCTATTGTTATTACCGGATAATATATAACTGAACAAGAATTTCCTTATTTCACTTATATATTCTAAGGCTATATGAATCAGAAGTAATAAGAAATATAACTGGAATGTAACATGATCCCATACAGTGTGTGACTATCAGAATGCAGTTACATTCAGTTATAAATATAGGTTTTTTTTATAGAGAACCATCTCTTAGTATAATAAATGAAGAGATATCAGGAATTAGGATGTCAGTCCATTGAATCTTCTTGGTCCATGGATGATGTGGCATAACGGCCTCTTTTGTGAGAATGATGATTCCCATTTTGTTCTGAAATTTTCTGAGTGCTGCCTGAAGGTGAAGATGATGCCATTCTTCTGCGTGTGGGAGTGTTGCTGCTTGTGGGTTCTGTCAGATTTAATTTTAAAAGGGTTTGTTGTAGTTCATCTGCTGATCTGCTTCTGTAAATTGTACCTTGGTAGTTAAATCTGACTGAAAAGGAGAAGCCCCATTGATACATAATGTTGTGGCGTTGCAGTTCCATTAGTTGTGGTTTCATGGATCGTCTTTTAGTAATAGTAAGTTGGGATAGGTCAGCAAAAATTTGATAATTGTGTCCTTGAAAATTAAGTTCCTTTTTTTCTCTTGCAGCAATTAGTATTTGTTCTTTCGTTCTGTAATAATGAAATTTTGTGATTATATCACGTGGGGGTCCATCTTTCTTTTTGGCTGTGAGGGCTCTGTGTACTCTGTCCAGTTCTAAACGTTCAATAGGGATATCTGGCTTTAGTTCTTGTAATAGAGCAGTAATAGTAGATTGCAGGTCTGTCACAGTTTCAGGTATTCCCCTTATGCGCAAGTTTGAACGTCTGGCTCTATTTTCGTAATCTTCAAGCTTAGTTTGAAGTATTAAATTCTCTTTTTTTAATTGTTCCAATTCTGTTATATTTTCTTGGGTTGTAATTTCAATTTCATCCATTTTTATTTCTAAGGCTGCGGTGCGGTTTCCCAGCTCTCTTATTTCTTTGGTTAGGCTTTTTGTTATTTGGTCTGAGGTTTATTTTAAAGCCTTATGAAGCATCTTTTCAAATTGTAATAATATTACTGGGGATGCTGAGGAGGCTTGTGGAGAAGTTTGTGAGAGGATTTGTTCTGTATCTGACTCAAATGGAGAGTCTTGCTGTGACATTTTCTGTCTGTGAGAGCGCCCTGGTGCTGTATATTGTGAGGTGACTGGAGCTGCTTCAGCTGCAGTGAGTGCCTGTGAGCTCTTTGTGAGGTGATTTTTATTTCTGCTACGGTTTCCTCCCAGTACCATATTTCCTGCCCAAACTTTCACAGTTTGTTCCCTGGGGTAAAAAATGTTCAAATGGATACCTTTTGAGCCTGCAGGCTCCGCTTTGTCCTTCTCTTCTCACCTCAGCAGTGTGGAGCTCTAACAATGCATGTCTGCTCCGCTAGGCTCCGCCTCCTGCCCCCGGCCTTTTTTTTCTGTTATAAGAGGAAGGGTAGCTACCTGAATCATTAGGTTCCTCCTATGGAACCCAAAGGCTTGTTCACACTTGCAGCAGGCTCTGCTATTGCACTGAAAAGCGATCTGTGCTTAGGTCACTTTTCAGAGGCAATTGATATTATGTAGAGTGGACAAGTGTTCCTGATATGTGATTTTCAAAGAGCGATTTGTACGCAATGTTGCAACTTGCATGGGGGGGCAGCCCATTCTCTTGGCTGCCCTACATGTGCTAAAAGAAGCCTCTGCTCCTATTTAGGGGCGTCCAGCTTCGCACAATGTTTTTAAATGCGCGTTCCCCCACGTGACAATCACAGCAGAATCACATAGCATTTGGGGTACCCTGAAAGGATAAAGGCACCTAATACGTGTTGTGCAGCGATTGCCACACAATTTAAAATCAGATTGTATGGTGTATGATAATAGGTTTTCTCCTTCTTTGGAGGAGGTTCCAGATCCTCCCATTCCAGTGCAGCTTTTACTGCCTTAATGAATGGTGGTATTAGCGCAAAGTCAAAGCCTGAACATTCAGGATCCTTTGCCGAGGACGAGTCAATATCTTCTCCCTCTGGAAGGTTGGGTCTGGGGAACCAGCCTGCCTAATCTGCTGGGCTGGAGTCACCCCTGAAGTGCCTGGTATCCTTCTAGTTAGAGGGTTGAATGGCTTGGTTTAGATCTGGTGCAGGGCCCACACTGTTCATCCGCTTCTGTCCCTGGTTGCCCCAGATGACCGGAAAATTCTGCCAGGGAGTTGGGGACTACTTTCTTGAGTAAGGTTGACACCTGCTGACTCATATTCCTGGTCTCTGGCAAGCTGCCTGAAGCAGTTGCTGCAAAGTAGCTTTCCAGGCATAGGGTCATCTCCACATGACCAACATTTGCCTTTCGGGCGCTGAGCCGTCGGAGAAGCTGTGTGCATTCTCTTAAGCGTACATTTGCGCCCTTTGTACTGGGGTCTGCCAGGACTGGAGGAGTCACTTTCTGCCCTGGAAAAATCTTGACGATCCAGAGCGCCTCTGGATCTCCTAGAGCCGAAGTGTGAGCGCCCAGGACTGCAATAGACAAGAAGGCACACTCGTCTGGGCATAACGCACTCTTTTTCCCGCATCTTCTTACTTACCCAAAGTAGGCCCTTACCTGGTATTGCGGTAGTATTGGTTATGTGGTGTTAGGCTCATGCTGGCGGAAGAAACGAAAAATGCAAGGGGGACTGCATGGCAACAGAGAGAAATAAGGGAAGCGAGAGAGAGAAAAAATACCCCCCCCCCCTTTGTTTTTTTGGCAAAGAGTAACAAATTTAAATAAAAGAAATCTGGGCGAATCTGGGCAAACCTCCCCCCCTTCTATCCCCATTACTAGAATAGCAAGACTTACCTGTCATTGACTGTTCCTCAGAATGAGATGATGCCTGAATAGCAAAGGCATCCATTACCTGGCCATTTGTGCTCTGGAAATAGAGCACCTGAGAGAGAGAGATTCAGCCCTCTCTCATCTCTGTTCTAATAAAAAAAAAAGGGCTAGTACAATTAGTAGGAAAGCCAACGCCCATCCACACAAAAGGGCACTTTTAAGCTGGCTACACATCATACAATCTTCTGTAGATTTTTTCCCTCATATTTACCAAAACCACACAATATGAGGTCAAACCTTAAGAGCCCCAATTTGTATGCAATCAGGCAGGTCCCTGCACCACATGGTCCCGGCTAGGGATGAGCCAAACACCCCTCGGTTCGGTTCACACCAGAACCTGCGAACGGACCGAAAGTTTGCGTGAACTTTAGAACCCCATTAAAGTCTATGGGACTCGAACGTTCAAAATCAAAAGTGCTAATTTATAGGCTAATATGCATGGTATTGTCCTAAAAATGGTTTGGGGACCCGATTCCTGCCCCAGGGTACATGTATTAATGCAAAAGAAAGTTTTTAAAATGGCCGTTTTTTCGGGAGCAGTGATTTTAATGATGCTTAAAGTGAAAACAAAAAAGTGAAATATTCCTTTAAATATCATACCTGGGGGGTGTCTATAGTATGCCTGTAAAGTGGCGCGTGTTTCCCGTGCTTAGAACAGTCCCTGCACAAAATGACATTTTTAAAGGAATAAAAGTCATTTAAAACTGCTTGCGGCTTTAATGTAATGTTGGGTCCCGGCAATATGGATGAAAATCAGTTAGACAAACGGCATGGGTACCCCCCCACCCCCGAGTCCATTACCAGGCCCTTTGGGTCTTGTATGGATATTAAGGGGAACCCTGCACCCAAATTTAAAAGAGTAAAGGCGTGGGGCCCCCATGCCCTATATACTCTGAACAGCAGTATACAGGTGGTGCAAACAATACAGGGACTGTAGGTTTGTTGTTAAGTAGAATCTGTTTGTAATTTTGAACTGGTACCTTTTTAAAGTGTAGCTCCAGCCAAAAAATCTATTTTTAAGCTTTTTGGAAAACATAGGGAAGGGTTATCACCCCTGTAACATTTGTTTTGCTGTCTGTGCACCTCTTCAGAAGATTTCACCTCACTTTTTGTCCCAATGACAAATGTTTTTTGAAAATTTGGGGTTTTTAGTGAAACAAGGATTGGTGATAAAGCATCAGTGGAGAGGAGACACGTTTTTCCCATATTAACTCTTACAGGAGAGAATTTCCCTTCCTAGGGGTAGATTTCATCTCACTTCCTGTTGTCTCCTTCTGTTTGCAAGTAGGAGTCGTTTGTAAGTTGGATGTTTGAAAGTAAGGGCCTGCCCTATATACTCTGCAGAAATTGGGGCCTTAGGTGTTGGTATTGCCACAACACTGTAAGCCCTCACAGTTACTCTTGGTGGGCGCAGGAACGGGCCCTGCTGTGAAATATTAGATCAAGAATAGTAATTACATGCCATTGTTGAACAGGGGCAGAAAATTGGGCATTTGGTGGTGGTGCTGGTGCCACAACACTGTAAGCCCTCACAGTTACTCTTGGTGGGCGCAGGAATGGGCCCTGCTGTGAAATATTAGATCAAGAATTGTAATTACATGTCCCTGTTGAACAGGGCAGAAAAATTGGGCCTTGGGCACTGGTGCTGGTGCCACAACACTGCAACCCCTCACAGATACTCTAGTTGGAGCACAGGAATGAGCCCTGCTGCAAAGTATTGCATCAAAAATTGTAATTACACGCTCCTGTTAAACAGGGGCTGAAAAATTGGGCCTTAGGCACTGGTGCTGATGCCACAACACTGCAACCCCTCACAGATACTCTAGTTTAGCGCAGCAATGAACCCTCCTGCAAAATATTGCATCAAAAATTTGTAATTACACGCCCCTGTCAAACAGGGGCTGAAAAATTGGGCCTTAGCCACTGGTGGTGGCGCCCAGAACCAAAAATGTTTTTACAAGCTATGATCATTGAGGAGGAAGAGGATAATCACTCAGCATAACAGGATAGTCACTCAGCATCAGCATAGGCAGTCTTGAAGGGATCTGACATTTCAAAAAAAAAATATTCGGTTACATCAGCATCAGGTGCCTGCTAGCTGGTGGTGATCCAAGACTGATTCATTTTTATGAAGGTCAGTCGATCGACCGAGTCGGTGGAAAGGCGCACCCTGTGATCGGTTACAAAGCCTCCAGCAGCACTGAATGTGCGTTCCGAAAGAACATTGGATGCAGGACAGGCCAGTAGCTCAATTGCATACTGTGCAAGCTCTGGCCAGTGATCCATCCTCAAGACCCAGTAACCCAGAGGATTTTCAGTGAGAAAGGTGTCCAAGTCAGGTCTTGCCCCTAGGTATTCCTGCACCATGTAAAACAGACGCTGGCGATGGTTGCTGGAACCGACCATACCTTGGGGCTGCAGACTAAAAAATTGTCTGAACGCATCAGTCAGACGGCCACCTTCTCCACCGCTCCTTCTTTGACTGACCGAAGCCTCAGCAACACGTTGTCCAGGAAAAGGAGTTTGTAACCTCCCAGTCTCTGGGAACGAGTTGCACAGACCTAATACGAGGATCCTTGTAACGAGGATCAGGGAGGCCATGCAGTGTAGGTTTGCTGAAGCATTCTGTCCGGAGTCCTCTGGGTCACTAAGGACGACATGATCCACAGCCACCTCCTCCCAGCCACTTACAAGTCGATGGGTTTCTTTGGAGTGTAAATGATCCCTTGAAGACTGCTGCTGATGCTGAGTGCCAGGCTCCACCTCCATGCTGACACAATCCTCCTCCTCCTCTTCCTGTGTGATCGGCGGGCACGCAGGAACACTGTCTGGATAAAGGGGGCCTTAAGAGGTAAGGAAGTCCTCCTCTACACTCCTCTGTTCTGCCTCAAGTGCCCTGTCCATTATTCCACGCAGTGTGTGCTCCAACAGGTGGACAGAGGTACAGTGTCACTGATGCATGCACTGTGGCCTCCTCAAATGGTGACAGGACAGTGCATGCATCCCTGATCATAACCCACTGGTGTGGGAAAAAAAAAGGCCCCCTAACTCTGTCCCGGTGCCATAGTCGCATAGGTACTCATTGATGGCCCTCTGCTGCGTGTGCAGCCGCTGCAGCATGGCCAACGTTGAGTTCCACCTGGTGGGCATGTCACAGATTAGGAGGTTCTTGGGCAGGTTAAATTCCTTTTGGAGGTCAGCCAGCCGAGCACTAGTATTATATGACCTGCGGAAATGCACACAGACTTTCCTGGCCTGCCTCAGGACATCCTGTAAGCCCGGATACCTGCCCAAGAACCACTGCACCACCAAGTTAAGGACGTGAGCCAAACAGGGCAAATGGGTCAGTTGTTCCTGTCGAAAGGCGGAGAGGAGGTTGATGCCATTGTCGCAAACCACCATACCTGCCTTAAGCTGGCGTGGTGTCAACCACCTCTGAACCTGCCCCTGCAGAGCTGACAGAATCTCTGCCCCAGTATGGCTCCTGTCCCCCAAGCACACCAGCTCAAGCACCGTATGGCATCTTTTTGCCTGCGTGCTTGCATAGCCCCTTGAACGCCAACGGAGCACCGGTGTTTCCGAGGACAAATCAGCACAGGAAGAGGCCATGGAGGAGGAAAAAGAGGAGGGGGTGGAGGAGAGAGGTGTGGCAGAATCACCACTAGTAGAATTTTGGAGGCGTGGTGGCGGAACAACACTACTGCACCCTGTCCTGCATCCTTCCTAGCTGCCAGAAGAGTCACCCAGTGCGCGGTGAAAGATAGGTAACGTCCCTGTCCATGCCTGCTGGACCATGAGTCAGCGGTAATATGCACCTTACCGCTGACCGTCCTGTCCAGCGAGGCCAAGACATTGCCTTCCACATGCCGGTAGAGAGCCGGAATCTCCTTCCGCGAGAAAAAGTGGCGTTTGGGTACCTGCTACTGAGGAACCGCACATTCCACAAACTCACGAAAGGGGGCAGAGTCTACCAACTGGAAAAGCAGCAGTTGAAGTGCTAGCAATTTAGTCAAGCTAGCATTCAACCACTGGGCATGTGGATGGCTGGGAGCGAACTTCTTTTGGCGGTGCAGCAGCTGGGGCATGGAAATTTGCCTGGTACATCCTGACGTCGGTGTACCCCAAGTACTTGGCTGTGATACACCTAATTCTACACCTTCATTCCTCTCAGTGCAAGTGTCAGAGAGGACTGAAGGTATAGTGGGGTTGGAGATCCCAGCTGATGAGGAGCAAGGAGAGGTCCTCTTTGTTCTTTAGTGTGGGTCTTTTAAGTACGCTTGCCAACGAACTGCATGGCAGGTCCACATATGTCTGGTCAAGCATGTGGTGCCCAAGCGGGTGATGTTTTGGCCACGCGAGATACGCTTGAGACATATGTTGCAAATAGCAGCGGTGGGATCTGATGCACTCGTCTCAAAAAAGGCCCACACCAAAGAACTTGGAATAACGCACAGAGACAGCAGCGCCCTGCACATGTGGAGCTCTGCGGTGTGATGCAGTCGGTGTGCTGCCCTTAAGCTGGCCCCTGGAGGGCATCCTGCCTCGTTGGTGATGTGCCTCCTCCTTCTCTCAGGCACCCACGTGGATTCAGTGACCTCATCATCCCCTCCCTCCTCATCACTGGAGCAAAGCTGGCAGTATGCTGCAGCTGGGGGAACATGACTGTCAGATTGCTGTCTTTCTTGGGCACCCCCTCTCTTTAGGCTCACGTTACTGCCTTCCTCTAGCTGGGTACCATCATCGGAGCCTTCAAAACGCTGGGCATCCTCTTGGAGCATGTACCCAACACTGTGGTCAAACAGTTCCGGGGACTCCTCAGGAGGACATGGTGGGGCTAGGGAAGGAGTGACTGATGCCATTGAGCTGAGGGAAGAGGCCGCATTGGCAGCTGCTTTGCCAGACAAAGTACCCGGAGCCTGGGTGAGAGAGGATGAGGAGGATGAGGACGGCTTGGTCATCCACTCTACTAAGTCTTCCGCATGTTGTGACTCAACACGGCCAGCTGCCAAAAAAAAGGACAAGCGTGTCCCACGGCCACATGCTGATGAGGATGCACCGTGTCCACAACCAGCACTGTTGCCTCTAGAGACAGAGCCTGCTTGCCCTCTTTTATTGGCTTGTGACTGTCTGCCTCTCCTTGTTGGCCTTCCAGACATAGTAATGGCCTGTAGTGAGATGTAGCTGCACAAAGCTGGGATGTATATATATATATATATATATATATATATATATATATATATATATACTGATACTCCAGCTAGCAGAATCAACTGCCTGCCTGTAGTATTATTAGTATGAGAACACCAGCAATTGTCTTCAGGTAGCTTTAGGTGCACACTGTGCAGAGGACACAGTACACTAACTGTAAATACTGTAGCTGCCTGCTTGTGGTATTAATAGGAGCAGAACAACAGCAATTGTCTTCAGGTAGCTTTAGGTGCACACTGTGCAGAGGATGCAATACACTAACTTGTAAATAATGCAGCTTCCTGCGGTACTAATAGGATCAGAACACCACCAATTTTCTTCAGGTAGCTTTAGGTGCACACTGTGCAGAGGACGCACTACACAAACTTGTAAATACTGCAGCTGCCTGCGGTACTAATAGGATCAGAAAAACACCAATTTTCTTCAGGTAGCTTTAGGTGCACACTGTGCAGAGGACGCACTACACTAACTTGTAAATACTACAGCTGCCTGCGGTACTAATTGGATCAGAAGAACACCACCAATTTTCTTCAGGTAGATTTAGGTGCACACTGTGCAGAGGACGCACTACACTAACTTGTAAATACTGCAGCTGCCTGTGGTACTAATAGGATCAGAAGAACACCACCAATTTTGTTCAGGTAGCTTTAGGTGCACACTGTGCAGAGGACACACTACACTAACTGTAAATACTGTAGCTAATAGGACTAATAGGATCAAAAGAACACCAGCAATTTTCTTCGGGTAGCTGTAAATACTGTAAAAACACCTGCCTGCCTGTCAGTAGGAAGAGAATAACAGGAACGGATCTAGCTAAACTGAATACAGTGTGTATATATATATATATATATATATATATATATATATATATATACACACAATACACTGTTAGTGCAGCTAACTGACTTGCCTGCCTACTCTAACTTAAATCAAATGACACTGTCTTTCTCTCTCTCTCTATCTCTCTCTCAATGCCAGAACACACTACACAGGGCCGACGTGCAGGCGGCCTTATATAGTGTGGGGCGTGTACTAAACCCCCTGAGCCATAATTGGGCAAAGCCACCCTGGCTCTGGCCAATTACGGCTCTCTGTACAGATGGCGCTGTGATTGGCCAAGCATGCGGGTCATAGTGTATGCTTGGCCAATCATCAGCCAGCAATGCACTGCGATGCCGTAGTGAATTATGGTTATATATACACAATAATTCTGCGCTGCCAAAAGGAAAAACAAGCAGCTAACACAACCAACAAGATGTAAACAATGACAAAAAACAAAATAAGTGTAGCGCTATGGAAGAAAGTCCAATATAAAATCTTTAAACTGACAGTTCAAAATGTATGTGCCAAAAGGAAGGACATCCTTGGGAAAAAGATGATGAATCCTCAGGAACTAAACACATCAAGTATATAAACCATCTGGAGCAGAAGCACGCACAACACCACCAAAAGTGAAGAGGCTTACCAGAATCGGTGGACCCAACGGGGCATACGCCAAGTGGGGTCAGACAGGCTTAGGTGGTGATGGACTACAGGTGGCCCGGGAGGGCAATGTTGATGGAGTGGCTTCCACGTGGCTATGTTCCTCAAACAATACCAGACCAAAGGGTATGGGGTAAACAGCACGTAGATTATATTCCTCAGACCGGTGTTAAAACCAAAGGGTTGCAGCAGCAAATGGAAGAAAGGAAGGAATGGCCAAATAGTGTAAATCCGTATAAAATTGAAATTTATTTAAAAATAGTATACACTCACATGTAAAAGTATCAGAAACAGCGCTGTGGAGAAGTGGCGACAGTGGGTAGGACCCCACTGTCGCCACTTCTCCACAGCGCTGTTTTTGATACTTTTACATGTGAGTGTATACTATTTTTAAATAAATTTCAATTTTATACGGATTTACACTATTTGGCCATTCCTTCCTTTCTTCCATTTGCTGCTGCAACCCTTTGGTTTTAACACCGGTCTGAGGAATATAATCTACGTGCTGTTTACCCCATACCCTTTGGTCTGGCATAGTTTGAGGAACATAGCCACGTGGAAGCCACTCCATCAACATTGCCCTGCTGGGCCACCTGTAGTCCATCACCACCTAAGCCTGTCTGACCCCACTTGGCGTATGCCCCGTTGGGTCCACCGATTCTGGTAAGCCTCTTCACTTTTGGTGGTGTTGTGCGTGCTTCTGCTCCAGATGGTTTATATACTTGATGTGTTTAGTTCCTGAAGATTCATCATCTTTTTCCCAAGGATGTCCTTCCTTTTGGCACATACATTTTGAACTGTCAGTTTAAAGATTTTATATTGGACTTTCTTCCATAGCGCTACACTTATTTTGTTTTTTGTCGTACTGAATTATGGGCCATGACACGCCACTCGAATTTGGCACGAACGGGCCCATATTGTTCGTAATTTGACGAACGGTCGAACGTGCGTTTAACTCAAACTCGAAGCTCATCCCTAGTCCCGGCAAATCCAAAGGAAATAAGACAACAAAAGCTGCACAGTGTGTATGGGGTCTTTAGAGACATGAGAGCAAGAAAAAGAAAAAAGTTTTATAGAAATTGACAGACCTGGAAAGAGTTCCATAGGAGAGAAGACATCATGCAGTCCCAGCTGCTGGATCCGGACTCCAAAGCAGGCATGCCACAAGAGGATTGTTATCTCTGATTAGAGAACACCTCGACCCCAAAAGACCACCAGAAGGGGTTCTCCACCTTGTTGGTGCATTTACCCACCTAAGATGTGTGACTGCATGCTGGGAGAGGCTTTAACCTACGCGGACTCCGACATAGTCGTCAGGTAAGAGCTTATCCTGAGTGTAACGGTCTGTAGGTGTTGATCTTTGAGGACAAAAAGGAGAATGGGGGGAGGTAGCTCTCAGTCAGATTTTTATAGAGCTAAAGGGGTCCTGTGGGTGGATATAGAGGCGGAGCTATATCATATGTATGCTGCCATGTTTGGCATCAGGAAAAATATTTAAATCAAACAAATATGTGTCATCCCCAAAAAAATATGATATTTAGTGTCCACATTATTCTTTCCTCAAAATCTATTGTGCAAGTCTCACAAAAATATAATTCCAATGTATCAACATAAATGTCCAAGATCAAAAAACAATGTGTCCAAAATTTGCTGAGCTAACAAGCAAATGAACAAAAGTGCACTGTTCCCAGTTTTCCTGTATGTTAGCATCCAGTAAAGTGTTCAAAGATAGAAAATTATGGCCTCTTACCAGATCTCCATGATCTCCAGATTATAAGAGGTCAAGGACAGCGTGAGATTGTACATTGTACATTGAGATTGTTCAGCTGTACATTGGCATTGTGTGGAAGCAGATCACATGTTTCTGCACAGACGCTCCAATCTCCACACCAACTCGTTAAGAGCCTATAGTTAGCTCTTCTCAGTATTGGGCCATATAGTGTATGTAAAAAAGAAAGAAAACTCATTGTGCAGTATGTCCAAAAAAAAGTGTTTGTGTAATAAAATGGTTGCACTTACAGCAATACAAATAAAAATGAGCGGTAGAGAGAGGGGGGTCTGACTCTGGCTTGCACCGCCAAGTACGAAACACAATAATGTCTCAGCTTCTATCTCCTTCCTTTTTTGTATTTGTGCAATAGATGCTGACTGCTTCCTGGTCTCAGAGCAGGACCTCTCAGCCCTGCTAGTAGGGAATTTTCTGTTTGGAGGGTGGCCTAGTACTACTGCAAGTCAGTGTATCAGAGGTAGAGCTTGGCCTTTTGCACCTGCTAGATCTGCCTGAATGCATGCGCTGAGGCACTGAAACAGGACAGGCAAGCTGCTCCTGCTGCTTCATTTGCCTCTCCTTAGGAAAACTGCTCCTGTGAGACCTAGCACGACTCCTAGAACGTCGTGTATTACTGGTGGTGGAAGTATGACTGTGCCTGGCAAAACAGATGTTATTGACACAGACAATGGTAGTACACACTCACAGGTGGTGGTTGTTGCTGTGTCACTGCTGCTGCTGGTACCAGGAGGAACCTCATGTGGAGAGCTTGAATCCATATTGACAACTAAACTCTATTGCTGCTTCCTGTGTCTCCTCTGCTCAAATGCAACTCCCTTTCTCACTCAGTTCTCAGGAATGCAATGCACATTTTCCATTAACCTCCATTAACCAACCTCCAGCACAAAATTAAGCAGCTGATTGGACTGTAATTTACTCCATGCCAGTAATCCAGCCCTCAAGGAATCAACTGATTGGACTAGAAAACTGTAACTCTTGACCATCCTGAATAACAAATTAATTCAAATTTAATAAACGAATCATTCATTACTCATTGCCCACTAGAATAAAACAAATGTATTTAAATTAATTAAGATCATTCGTTATGGGATTACGAGTTGACCTGCTGTTGCAATAGGCCGTTAACGAATCAACGAATCATACCGAAACTGTGACGGACCGCCGTACTGAAGAAGAACCTGCTCGCTGTAAATGCTTCCTCTGTCCGGTACCAGCACGATCCAAGATTCCTCAGAGCACCCAGTCATTAGCCATAACTCAATGTAGGGTGAAAACAACAGACTGTTTATTGAAATCACAGGTACAAACAGATATACAACTCAGGGGGAACACACAGGCATTGAAACATTTGAACAATAGAGCACCTTATCAGAAGAGAGGGCTGTTGGAGGGATTCCCCCCTCCCCTCTCTGTCCTGCCCCCGGTTTACATGCCAGGAACACAATACAAACATCCATCCCATAATGCGCTTCTCCTAAGGCAGACAGACACAACAGAACAATGGGACACAGCCGAACGATCCCAGCAAAGAGTCCAACAGCATGAGACAACACACAATATATACATATATACAACATTCAAGTGTGGTTGTACAGTGATTCTGACTAGCACAGATCAGGCTGGGGCTCTCAGTCAACCTGTGCCCCTAATGGACACAGGGTGATTTATACTTAAGAGAGCCAGGGGAGCTGGACAAGGAGTTTCCAGAGCTCTGCAAGGTAAGCTGGGTTCCACAAGCACCCCACTCAAAGTGACTCCCGTCACAGAAACCATTCGCTATAATATATTTGTATTCGATTTATTTCGTAATTACTTTGTTCGGAAATTCGGATGCATTTGAATGTCTGAAAACTGAATAATTTGGTCAAATTTTGATTAGTTACGAAACTACCCTGTTTCCCCGAAAATAAGACCTAGCGTGATTGTCAGTGATGGCTGCAATATAAGCCCTACCCCCCAAATAAGCCCTACCCTGTTTCCCCGAAAATAAGCCCTACCCTGAAAATAAGACCTACAAGGACTTTAACTAGGGCTTCTTTGGGGGGTAGGGCTTATATTGCAGCCATCACCGACAATCACGATAGGTCTTATTTTCAGGGAAACAGAGTAATTGCACAAGCCTACTATACAGCAAGGAAAAAAGTATTTGATCTCCTGCTGATTTTGTACGCTTGCCCAATGACAAAGAAATGATCAGTCTATAATTTTAATAGCAGGTTTATTTTAATAGTGAGAGACAGAATAACAAAAAAAATCCAGAAAAACACATTTCAAAAAAGTTATAAACTGATTTGCATCTTAATGAGTTAAATAAGTATTTGACACTTTTTTTTTTTTTTACAAATAATGTGTTTTATTTGAAGAATAAAGACGTACAGATTTTATACACTGGCAATACAGTTGTGTCAAATTCAGTAACTACAAGAGAGTCAATGCATTTAACAAGTACCACAATCCGTACATATATATTGTTATACAGCATAAACGTGATTAGTTGTAATCCATGAAATATCAAAGGCCCAGACATCAGGTCTATGTAAAGTGAGAAGTATAATATACAAGGATCAATCAGGTAACACATTACATGTGGCTGCGTTTCCCAGCCAAGTGTCCCAAATTTTGCCATATTTGGCAGGGCATCCCCTATGGGTATATATCACTTATTTATACGGTAAAACATTATTTACAGCCGAGATCCACTCCTGGAATGTCGGTGGTGTAGCCTGGAGCCGCTTTCTCGCTATGAGTAGTCTAGCGATGAACAGTGGCTCCTGAAGAAATATTTTATGAAATATATCCGAGTCTGGATCGGGGAATACCCCCAGTAGACACTGTTTAGGACACAACTTCAAAGGGGATCCCATCTCATCATGGACAAATTTTACTATATGGGACCAATAGTCTTGTATTGCTGGGCAAGACCAGAGAAGATGGAAGAAGGTACTGGACGGACTGTCGCACCGGGGGCACAATGGGTTTTGGTCAGATTTGTATTTAGCCAATCGGAGAGGGGTTAGATATGATCCATGCATGATATAGAGTTGTGTGAGACTGTCCGACAGTCTTGTCGAGACCTTTTTGCAGGTATCCAATGCATCTTTCCATTCATCATCTTCCAGCCCCCCCACATCTCCGGACCAGCGGTCTTTCAGTTTATATGCAAGGGAAGTCGCTGTAGGGAGAAGTAGTAAATTGTAGAATCCAGAGATAAGTTTGCGAGAATCTAGTCCCATTATAATATATGAGATGTCTAGGCGTTCTATATTGGGGGGAGTGTTGCCAAACTGGGCCTGAAGGGCATGTCGAAGCTGGAGGTAACGAAAATGCATGGAGTTGGGAAGGCTGAACTCCACCCTAAGTTGTTGGAACGATTTTAAAACGGTGTCACAGTAGACATCTGACAGGTACCTTATCCCTTGATTAAGCCAAAGAGCATGGTCTGGTATAGTTAGCAATTCTTTTAGACCAGGGTTATCCCATAGGAGTGTGTGGAAGTGTGTGGGTGGTATCTGCAGTCTGCGCCCTGATATCTCCCATATTTTACAATGGTGACACAATAGACCCTTACAGTCACCTACCCCATATGTACCTGTAGTGCCTTTGAACAGAATCTGAAACGGATGAGTGATCTCGCGGCTATGAGGAGAGCATATCAGAGACAGGTAGCGATCCTTATCATGTTTATCAATATGAAAAAAATGGGACAGCTGCGCCGCAAGGTAGTAAAGATTAAAGTCGGGCAATGCCACTCCCCCCAGGTCAGTAGGGTTTTTCAGCGTTTGTCAGGACAGCTTATGCCGACTCGTCCCCCAGGCAAAAGAATTGAGGAGAGCTTCAATAGATTTGAAGACCTCAAGGGGTAAATAAGCCAGAGCATGCCAGAAGATGTACAAAAACTTGGGGATGAGAACCATTTTAATCAGGTTCACCTGGCCCATTACCCCGAGGGGTAGTTTGGCCCACGTCTGTGTTTTGGATTTTAAATTCGCTATTAGGGGTTCTATATTTAGCTTGATGAAGTCTTCTGGCGAGCGGGTGATCACTCTAAGGAGTGGGGAGGAGGACTGAAGTTCTGTGGGGACACTTACATCTATAGGAAGGATCTGGGATATGTCCCAATTTATCTTCAGGCCAGAATATCTACCAAAGTGTTGGATAACTTCAAGGGCAAATTGTAAGGACGGGCCTGTGTCTTCTAAGTATAATAGCATGTTGTCTGCATATAAACTGACCTTTTCTATCAGGTCCCCTCGTCGCAGCCCGCTGACTCCTGGATGCGTCCTAAGTATGGAGGCAAGGGGTTCTACTGTAAGGGCATATAACAGAGGGGACAAGGGGCAGCCCTGACGTGTACCCCTTGAAAGAGGGAAGGGGTCAGAGACTTTGCCATTGACCAAGATCCTGCCGCACAGGCTCTGATAGAGGAGTCGGGTCCATTTGATGAAATTTGGTCCGAATCCGAATCTTGCAAAGCATTCCCAGAGGTATTCCCGCTCGACTGAATCGACCGCCTTTGCGGCGTCGAGAGAGACTACCACCCTAGAACCCATCTTGTCATGCTCAGCCTGCATATTCATGTGAAGCCTACGCAGATTATATGCCGTGTTTTTAGCTGGCATGAACCCAGTCTGGTCTGGGTGAATCAACGTAAGGATCACAGTATTTAAGCGTATTGCCAGGATCTTAATATCTAATTGGAGAAGGGATATTGGGCGATACGATTCAGGAAATTCTAGGTTTTTACCAGGTTTGGGTACTAACACAATATAGGCCTCTCTCATGGAGGAGGGTAGGGAACCATGTTCAAATATAAAGATGCCCCAGTAGAAGACCTATGGGTCGAAACATGTCGGGCTTTTTTACCTTCTCTTAGGTTGCCCCATATATATATTTTTTATTCTGTGATCACTTTGTTTTTATGTATCTTGTTTTATTACAATAAAAAGATACCACCATTTTATCTGCACTATGGAGAAGCACTCTTTTTCTTTCCACATATGACTGGGAGAGGACTATTATAGCCCATCTTGGCTATACACCATTCACTTCAGTTGCCAGAATTCCGTTGAAGTCACCATAAGGATTCGTTTGATGATCCCCTGAGAACCTGGGTAATCGATACTCAAGACCGTTGTTGATCTGGATATCGATCTACAGGCCTGGTGTGGTGTAACGCTCCCATGACTCCATGTCATACGACAGGCGAGTCCACGAGATCTGGTAAGTGTCCAGTTTACTACTGTTTTGCCCTGTTGGAATTCTAGACGGAAGTTGCATCCATGTGTTGAACCCACCTAGTTTCCATTCACATCACAAACTTTTTCACAGCCATTTTTGTCTGTTTATACACATTTGCAGAGACATTTATATGGACTTTCCTTCATTTATGTTTTTGTCTTGATAAATCACACACATTTTTTATTATTAAGGTGTGTTGTGGAGAACCTTCATCACGTTTATACGCTACATTTTTTATTCACATTATTCATTGTTGTTTGTCACACCGTATGTAGCTGCTTCATTTCAATAATTTAGCGCAGTGTTTTTCTGTTTTTCCTTATTTCAAATATAAAGAAAAACAGCTCATGGAGCCTGAGGATGAGGGTCTCCTTATAAGTTGTGTAGAATTCAAGAGGTAGGCCATCAGAGCCCGGTGCTTTGGATGGGTCAAGCAGGGATATCGCCTTTGTAATTTCATCTACGGTGATATAAGCCTCTAAGAACTTAATTTGGGAGTGTGTGAGAGTGGGCAATTCTATATCTGCCAGAAATGACAATATCTCTTCCGTGGGATTATTGATAGCTGAGGAGTATAAGGATGTGAAGAAAGAGCGAAATTCGTCGACCACATTATCGGGGTCAGTCAGCAGCTCACTCACCATCAGTGGTGCAGAGGGAGACCACCGTGGGGGGTTTATGATCTAGATGGGCTAGATAGGCTAGAAGACGGCCCTCCACATTCATAATGCCTCTGTTTGGTATAATATATTTTCCGCTCTGCCTTCTCAAAGAGAAGATTATTTACTACCCTTGTTTGTAGCTTCAGTTGGTCTGCAGTAGATGGTGAGGGATTATCAGTAAAGTGTTTCTCTGCATCCGCAAGGGCCTGCTCCACCTGTCTAAGCACTTGAGAAGAGGTTTTTCGATATCTAGCTATGTGGTGGGACAGGACCATACGGGCGTGGGGTTTAAATGAGTCCCACACCACACCAAGTGGCGCAGTACCTCTATTACTCTGGAAAAAGAAATCCCATTCAGTAGCAGCCTCCCCCAATGCGGGGACAACCGTCAACCAAAAGCGATTGAGTCTCCAGGTGTAAGTTGTGGGGAGGTAGTTTAGCCGGAGAGTAATCCAGTATGGGGCATGGTCAGAGAGAACACGTGGGCTGAATCCCACCTCTCCTATTAAGGGAAGAAGGGTATGAGATATTAGGATAAGGTCTATTCGTGACATAGAATTGTGTGTGGTTGAGAAGCATGAAAATGCCCTGTCTTGGGGATATCGGTGTCTCCAGGTTTCTACCAAGGTGAGGTCAGCAAGAAATCTACCAAATCTAGTGTATAAGCGAGGGGGATGGTCGTAAGATGTTAGTGAGAGTCTGTCCAGATTACCGTTCACAACATTGTTGGAATCTCCTAGCCAAATCGCAGGAACAGTAGGGAATTGGGACATAAAAGCTATACCTTCGGTGATAACATTAAATTGGAAGGGGGGGGGTATATAACTTGCCAAGATCAATAGTTCTAGGCCATTTAGTTTAGCATGTAAAAATGGAAATCTACCCTGAGGGTCAGACCTGAGCGTTAACAATACAAATCGCAACGTTTTGGCGACCAATACTGCAACACCCCTAGAGTGTGCAGAATGGAGGCTTGGTATAACCAACCCAGCCATGGTTTTTTAAGTGCCATTTGGAGCTGGCCCATAAGATGAGTCTCCACTAGCACTATGAGGTCTGTTTGTTGTGCTTTAAGGTATGATAAGACTGCATTCCGTTTAGATTTTGCTCTAAGGCTGCGTACATTCCATGTAATACATTTCAGTTCAATCATGGTGGCAAACAATAAATCTCTATATAGACAATGGTTTGTAGCAAGAGATATACAAATAAACCGCCCCTGAATCTCTCTTACTCCACTGCGCCAAAGAAAAGTGCAAAGCTATATAAAAGATGTGTAAATGAATACAAAATGTGTGTACATACACAGTGTACAGTGAAAAAAGCTGCCACTTAAATAAATACGTAAACTGATCAGAATCCCAAAACTTCACCTCTCACACGTGTACAGATAGAGATAGCGGCGCTAATATAAATTGTGTAAAATAATGGGTCAGAGCAGCATTATGCCTATGACCCTCTACTTATACATAAAAATAATAATAGTGTCATGAAAAATATTATTTTTATCATGAAAAGAAATTTCTTTAACACCCAGTGAAAAGTGTCACTATTAATAATAAATTACAAGAAATGAATGAATAAGTTCAACAGCTGTTTTTCAATCTGCTTGTGTGTTATGTTTCAGTTTAAAAGTGAGTGTAACCATTGAAGTGTGTTTGAAGTGATTTTAATAAATCTGTCAAAATGGTATCACGCTAGCACTTTATTCATTTTTTCACATATGGAGCTGGCTTGATTGGATTCACGGTTCCTCACATGCAACCCAAGTGTGGTTCAATTGCTGTTTTGCCGACCACGAGAGTGGGAGGCTATACAATCTGGTGAGTGCGCTCTTCAGAGGGAGTGGTGTCACTATCACGGTGGTGTGGTGGAAGAGTAGAAGATTTTTCACACAAGAAGATTGAAAAACAACTGTTGAACTTATTCATTCATTTCTTGTAATTTATTATTTATAGTGATTATTCACTGCAAAATGAGCAACAACAGTAGGAGTGAGACTCCTGGTCTGGGATCTCCAGGATGACATATACGGGGGATGATACAGGATGCAAGTTTCCGAGTCCTTGTGCCGGGTGTCATGAGGGGCATTGACTTGCCGCAAAAAAATTGGAGTGTGGGGTTGAAAATCATGTCCACTCACAGAGAGCGTGTGTATGCTGGAGGGGGGGAAGGAAGATAGGGGATCCGGAAACAATATCGTGAGTTTTGCAATAAGGGGGTGGGGAGCCAGTTCAGTCAGATTAACAAATATCCTCTGCGGCAGAACGTATGGGCCTATGGGCAAAGGAGAAAAAAAATAGGGAGTAGAGAGGAGCAAAATAAGGGGGGGAGGAAGACAGAGTACCCTTAGGTGAGGTGATTTCAAGTTCCCTGCAGAGCGTAGGGTTACAGTACCGTATGCCCCCCGATATGAGCCAGACAATCAGGAGTCAGGATACTAGGCAGGCTCCCTGCCAGGTGGTGCCTTGCTTTCCAACCAAGTTAGGACAGCCTCCGGCGTGTCATAGAAATGCGCCCTATCTTCTCCGACGACACACAATCTGGCCAGGAACAGCATAGCATACGAGTAATGATGAATCCTTAGCTGGCGTTTAGCTTCCACAAAGTCAGCTCTCTTCTGAACCTCCGCCGAAAAGTCCGGGAATACTTTAATCTCGCTGTTTTTAAAGGGGATATTACCTTTCAGCCTGGTAAGGCACAAAACAGTGTCCCTGTCCTGGAAATTAACGTGCGCGGCGGTGCACCTGGAGGTGGAGGTGGAGGTTTGGCAGCCAACCTGTGTGCATGTTCAATCACAAAAGATGTAGAAAACTAATTTCTTCCAAAGGTGCTAACTAGTAGGTTCTCCAGGAATGAAGGGGGGTCGGAGCCCTCCGAGCCCTCGGGCAGACCCACAAATCACAGGTTGCATCTCCTGAGACGATTTTCCATATTGTCTTGCTTGGCTAACACCATATTCAGTTGGTGTTGTAAGCGTTCAGTGTGGACCTGCAATGGCAGTATCTCATCTTCCTGATGCGGGCCTCTGTCTCTGTGACCCGGTCCCTGAGTTTCTGCAGATCCTGGCGGATTAAGGAGACATCTATTTTCACCTCCTCTATCTTGCTGGTCAGGGTACTGATAGCCTCTAGCACTCGTGCTGTGTCTTCTGCAGCTGTGTCTGGAGGGGAAGAGGAGCCAGCGCCATTTTCCTCCCCAGCCACCTTGTCCACATGTTTGTATTTGGCCAGCTTTGCGGCCGAATCAGCGCAGTTGTTGACATGGTCTTCGTGGGCAGGGGAGTCAAGGTATCCAACAGAGGGTGGATAGTGTTCAATGATTAGCCCCAGGATATAAGGATTCGGATATCGGGCAAGCGGAGCTCCCGTTCTGCACTTCCTACACCATGCCGATCCAGGCCACGTCCCTGTATTTGACACTTTTACAAAACATTACTTAGTATTTGGTGGCAAAACCCTTGTTGGGTTTTCTTGTAGTTGGCCACCGGGCCAACTGTCCCAGTCATCTTTGCAGATCCTCTCCAAGTCATTAAGGTTTTGAGGTTGACATTTGGTAACTCGAACCTTCTGCTCCCTCCACATATTTTCTATGGGATTAAGGTCTAGAAAATGGCTAGGGCAACTCCAGGACCCTAATGTGCTTCTTCTTGAGCCACTCCTTTGTTGCCTTGGCCACTGATTTTCAATGCCCTGGCTGAGGGAAGGAGGTTCTCATCCAAGATTTGACAGTACATGGCCCTTCCATCTTCCCTTTGATGCAGTGAAGTTGTCCTGTCCCATTAGCAGAACCCCCCCAAGCATAATGTTCCACCTCCATGTTTGACAGTGGGGATGGCGTTCTTGGGATCATAGGCAGCATTCCTCCATCTCCAAACACGGCGAGTTGAGGCAAAAGAGCTTGATTTTGGTCTCAACTGACCATAACACTTTCACCCAGTTCTCCTCTGAATCATTCAGATGTTCATTAGCAAACTTCAAACGGGCCTGTACATGTGCTTTCTTGAGCAGGGGGACCTTGTGGGCGCTGCAGGATTTCAGTCCTTCACACGGTGTAGTGTGTTTTACACTGTTTTCTTGGTGACTATGGTCCCAGCTGCCTTGAAATCATTGACAAGATTCTCCCGTGTAGTTCTGTGCTGATTCCTCACCGTTCTCATGATCATAGAAACTCCATGAGGTTAGATCTTGCATGGAGCCCCAGACCGAGGGAGATTGACAGTTATTTTGTGTTTCTTCCATTTGTGAATAATCGTACCAACCTTTGTCACCCTCTTACCAAGCTGCTTGGCGATGGTCTTGTAGCCCATTCCAGCTTTGCGTTTGCTCTTTGGTCTTGGCCATGGTGTAGAGATTGAAATCTGATTGATTGAATTTATTGAAAAACTGAATCTCAGTTTTTGCAGATGATACAAAAATAAGCAGGGCAATAACTTCACAGCAGGATATAGAAATTTTACAGAAAGACCTGAACAAAATAATGGAGTGGGCAACTACATGGCAAATGAGGTTTAATGTGGAGTAATAAAATAATGCACTTGGGGACTAAGGACATAAATGCAAACTACTCACTGGGGGGGAGAACTGCTGGGGAAGTCAAGGATGAAAAAAGCTCTCGGGGTCCCAGTGGAAGATAGAATGTGCAATAGCATGCAATGTCAAGCTGCAGCTACCAAAGCCGGCAAAATATTAGCATGCATAAAAAAGGGGATATACTCCATAGTTAAAACTATTATCTTGCCACTTTATAAGACTCTGGTTCGGCCACATCTGGAGTATATTGTCCAGTTCTGGTCACCAGTCCTCAAAAGGGATGTGCTGGAGCTGGAGAGTCCAACAAAGGGCAACTAAATTAATAAGGGGACTGGAGGACCTCAAATACGTGGAGCGACTACAAGGGCTAAATTTATTCTCGCTGAAGAAAAGACGCTTGAGAGGGGACATGATAGCGATTCACAAATAGCTCAATTGTGATCCCAGCATAGGAAAAAAGCTATTCAATCTCGGGGTGTAAGAGGACACGGGTCCAAACAATGAGATTGGAGAAGAAGCGGCTTAACTTTAAGCAGCACAGGGGGTTTTTCACTGTCAGGGCGGTAAGAATGTAGAACTCTCTTCCACAAGTGGTGGTGTCAGCGGGGAGTATTGTTATTTTTAAAAGGCTCTTGGACTTGCATCATAAAGAACACAACATTCAGGGATATGGGAAATGATTATCGACACTGACTCACGTACACCTACACAGGTTGAACTGGATGGACTGTTGCTTTTATTCAACCTTACCTACTATGTAACTATGATTGCTTCTGTGGGCAGGTGTCTTTTATACAGGTAGCATGCTGAGATTAGGAGCTCTCCCTTTCGTTAGGTTCACACCTATGCGTTTTTTTAGTGCGTTTTGCAGTTTAGCAGAAACGCGCTACAGTCCATTTAACATGGTTTCCTATGGTACACGTTCACATCTATGCATTTTGCGGCCAGTGCATTTTTTCAATGGAATCGCACTAGAAACACAAGTGTTGTGTATGTGATGCGATTTTTAAAATGTTTTGCGCTTTTATTTTTCTGTTTGACCACTTGCCCACTGGGCATATAAACCCCCCTCCTAACCAGACCAATTTTCACATTTCAGTGCTTTCACATTTTAAATGACAATTACTCAGTCATGCAACACTGTACCCATATGCAATTGTTGTCATTTTTTTCACCTACAGTAAATAGAGCTTTCTTTTGGTGGTATTTAATCACCACTGGGTTTTTTATTTTTTGCGCTATAAATGTTTCTGTTATAAAAATTTTGCAAATTAATAATTTTTCTCATACATTTTGGCCAAAAGTTTTACTACTACATATCTTTGGTAAAAATAACCCAAATCAGTGTATATTATTTGGTCTTTGTGAAAGTTATAGAGTCTACAAGCTATGGTGCCAGTCACTGAAAATTGATCACACCTGATGTACTGACGGCCTATCTCATTTTTTGAGACACTGAGGCCAAGTTCACACTTGTACAACAATGCTCCGACATTGTGAGCACATGTCACATGACGTATAGAAATCAATGTTTCCCTGAGAGCTTTCTTAACTGGTCTGATACAAGTCAGTCCGACTTTGAAAAAGGTTCCTGCACTACTTTGGTCTGCCTAAGATCCTACTTCAGCCTATTCAATATCATCATCTTAACTGATCCGACTTTGGCATGTGACTTGAAGGGGAACTCCATGCCAGATTAAAAAAAAAAAACGTCATGGGGTTCCTCCTCCAAGAGCATACCAGGCCCTTCAGTCTGGTATGCATTGTAAGGGGAACCAAAAAAACGGCATCGGGTCCCCCTCAAATTCATTCCAGACCCTTATCTGAGCACGCAGCCCGGCAGGTCAGGAAAGGGGGTAGGGACAAGCGAGTGCCCCCCTCCCTCCTGAACCATACCAGGCCACATGCCCTTAACATAGGGAGATGGGTGATTTGGGGCAGGGGAGCCATGTGTCCCCCCACTCCAAAGCCCCTTGTCCCCGTGTTGATGAGGACAAGGGCCTCTTCCCGACAACCCTGGCCGGTGGTTGTCGGGGTCTGCGGGTGGGGGCTTATCAGAATCTGGAAGCCCCCTTTAACAAGGGGGCCCCCAGATCCCGCCCCCCACCCTATGTGAATGAGTATGGGGTACATTGTACCCCTACCCATTCACCTAAAAAAGTGTCAAAAATTGAGGGCATATGGCCTGGTATGGTTCGGGGGGGGGGGGTGCTCACTCGTTCCCACCCCCTTTCCTGACCTGCCAGGCTGCGTGGACAGATAAGGGTCTGGAATTGATTTTGGAGGGACCCCACGCCATTTTTTTGGCATAGGGTCCCCCTTAAAATCCAATACCAGACCAAAGGGCCTGGCATGCTCTTGGAGGGGGAACAAAGTTGGATCCCGTTCATTGAAGTCGGATGGATGTCGGACTTCAAGTCGCAGGGTAAAGTCGGATCCACAGTCGTACGACTGTCGTGTGGTACCAGTGTGAACCCAGCCTAAAGCTGGATACAGACTACACAATTTTCTGTAGATTTTTTTTCTTCAGATTTACCAAAACCATATAATATGAGGTCAAAAGAGTTTCAATTTGTATGCAATCAGGCAGGCCCTTGCACTACATACTACGTGGTTTTGGTAAATCTAAAGGAAATCTGACAACAAAAGTTGTATAGTGTGTATGGGGTCTTAGGTTGGTTTCACATGGGCATTTCGTTTTTTAGTTCAGTTCGGTCACTTTATTTTGTAGAAAAACGGATCAAAAACGGATCAAAAACGGATACAGATGTCAATTTTGACATCCGTTTTCATGTCTGCTGACATCCGTTTTTTTTACAAAAAAAAGAGACTGAACTGAAACTTCAAGCACTGCATATAGCTGGTTGCTAAGGAGTCTGGAACACGGCCGCCCTGTCCATAACAACCGATGAGTCATCAGCTGTCAGCAGGGTTCCTTGGTGACAGCTGAATGCAAAAAAAAAAGAAAAGAAAAATAGAAAAAAAAATGGTGTGGGGTCCCCTCCAGGTCCATATCAGGCCCTTTGGGTCTAGTATGGATTCAGAGGGGACCTCCACATGCCAAAATGTAAAAAAAAATGGTGTGGGGTGCCCCCCAAAATCCATACCAGACCCTTATCCGAGCATGCAGCCCAGCAGGTCAGGAAAGGGAGGGACAAACCATATCGCTCCGCACTTCAGATTCAGCCCACAAGTGCTGCTGCACCCGCTCCCTCCTCTCCTCACTCACAGGTTGAACTGGATGAACTATTGTCTTTTTTCAGCCTTATCGACTATGTAACTGTACCGATCGGAGCGAGGAGAGAAACTAAACCGGACATGCGCCAGTTTGTTGATACGTAATTGTACCCCTACCCATTCACCAAAAAAGTAGAAAAAAGTAAAAAAATAAAAAAAAACGAGCCGTTTTTTGACAATTTCTTTATTAATAGCTCTGAGCTGTCTTCTCCCGGTGTCGTCTCTCCCGGTGCCATCTTCTCCCGTCGCTGTCTTCTCCGGCTGCTGTGTTCTTCCTCGCCGCAGGTTACTCGCAAAAAAAAGCAGCTGTTGTTCTGTGGCTATCTTCCTCTGTTGTGTTGTTGCGCGCTGTCTGGCATCTGTTATATAGCCATGGGGCGTGGTCATCAGATGACATCACTCAGAGAGCCCTCCCACTGTGACGCCTACAGCAGCTTTTTTTTATTGGCTAACTGCCAGCGTGGAAGAACACAGCAGCGGGAGTAGATGGCACCGGGAGAGATGGCACTGGGATAAGATGGCGGCGGGAGAGACGGCACCGGGAGAGATGGCACCGGGAGAGACGGCACCGGGAGAAGACGGCTCGGGGAGAGATGGCAGTGGGAGAAGACAGCTTAAAGCTATTAATAAAGGAGATGTCAAAAACCGGCTCTTGTTTTTTCTACTTTTTACTGCTTTTTTGGTGAATGGGTAGGGGCACCCGATACTTATTCACATAAGGGGGAGGGCCGGGATCTGGGGGCTTCCAGATTCCGATAAGCCCCCCGCCTGCAGACCCCGACAACCAGGGTTGTCAGGAAGAGGCTCTTGTCCCCATTAACATGGAGGCAAGGTGCTTTGGGGTGGGGGGGTCGCAGAGTCCCCCTACCCCAAAGCACCCCCCCATGTTGAGGGCATACGGACTGGTATGGTTCAGGAGGGGGGGCACTCGCTCGTCCCCTCCCTTTCCTGACCTGCCGGGCTGCATGCTCAGGTAAGGGTCTGATATGGATTTTGAGGGGGACCCAATGCCATTTTTTTTTTAAATGTTGGCGTGGGGGGTCCCCTCCGAATCCATATGCCGTTTCTTTCATGATTATATTTTTTTACGGCAATTTTTTTTTTCACCCTGCTGACAGCTGATGACTAATCAGTTGTTAAGGACGCGGTGGCTGGCATCAGTGTGTTTAAGGGGGGAAAGCGGATCGGATACAAGTGGATCGTCCGCTAACATCCGTTTTTTGCCCGTTCCATTTTTTTAACGGAGCTTAGCGGAGACGGATGTCAGCGGATAATCATCTGCTAACGTCCGCTAGCCCATAGAGATACATGTATGTCCACCAACGGATGGATGAAAAACAGACATACGGAACGTCCGTGTGAAACTACCTTAACAAGCCAGAAAAGTACAAATACCCCCAAAACGACCCCTTTTTGGAAAGTAGACATCCAAAGGTATTTAGTAAGAGGCATGGTGAGTTTTTAAGTTGTAGTTTTTTTTTCCCACAATTCTTTGTAAAATGAAGGGGTTCCACCCCCCCCCCACAAAATTGTCGTATTAACAGGTTATTTCTCTCACACAACATATGCATACTTGCAACTACACCCCAAAATACATGTGGTTACTCCTCATGAGTATGGCGATACCACATGTGTGAGACTTTTTCACAGCCTGGCCACATACAGAGGCCCAACATACATTTCAACTCTAATTTGACAACCTATTACACTTTTGTGAGGCACTGATGGGCACAGATGAGCACTGATGTGGCATGGATGAGAACTGATGTGGCATGGATGAGTACTGATGTGGCATGGATGTGGCACGGATGAGCACTGATGTGGCACGAATGAGTACTGATGTGGCATGAATGTGGCACGGATGAGTACTGATGTGGCATGGATGTGGCATGGATGAGTACTTATGTGGCATGGATGTGGCACGGATGAGTACTGATGTGGCATGGATAAGCACTGATGTGGCATGGATGTGGCACGGATGAGCACTGATTTGGCATAGATATGGCACGGATGAGCACTGATGTGGCATGGATGTGGCACAGATGAGTACTGATGTGGCATGGATGGGGCACAGATGAGTATGGATGTGGCATGGATGAGCACTGATGTAGCATGGATGTGGCACGGATGAGTACTGATGTGGCACGGATGAGTACTGATCTGGCATGGATATGTACTGATGCGGCATGGATGAGCATGGATGTGGAATGGATGTGGCACGAATAAGCACTGATGTGGCACGAATGAGTACTGATGTGGCACAGGTGAGCACTGATGTGGCATGGAAGTGGCACGAATTAGTACCGATGTGGCTCGATTAGCACTAATGTGGCATGGATGTGGCATTGATGTGGCACGGATGAGTACTGATGTGGCATGGATGTGGCACGGATGAGTACTGATGCGGCACGGATGAGCACTGATGTGGCATGGATGTGGGATGGATGAGCACTGTAGTGGCACTAATTGGCACTGATGTGGCATGGATGAGAACTGATGTGGCATGGATTTGGCATGGATGAGCACTGATGTGGCATGGATGTGGCATGGATTAGTACTGATGTGGCATAGATATGGCACGGATAAGTACTGATGTGGCATTGATGTGACACGTATGAGAACTGATGTGTCACGGATGAGCACTGATGTGTAATGGATGTGGCATGGGTGGGCACTGATGTGGCATGGATGAGGCATGGATGAGCACCGATGGGCATGGATGAGCAATGATGTGGCATGGATGGGCATGAATGAGCCATGGATGAGCATGAATGAGCCATGGATGGGCATGAATGAGCCATGGATGGGCATGAATGAGCCATGGATGGGGATAAATGAGCCATAGATGAGCCTAAATGAGCCGTGGATGGGGATGGATCAGCATGAATGAGGATGGATGGGCACATATCGATCAGCGCTGTGGGCACTTCAGATCCAGCCCACAAGTGCTGCTGCACCCGCTCCCTCCTCTCCTCACTCACACGTTGAACTGGATGAACTATTGTCTTTTTTCAGCCTTACAGACTGTGTAAATATGTAACTGTACCGATTGGTGCAAGGAGAGGAACTGGACATGCGCTGATTTGTTGACAAATGATCGCTCCGTCATTAGACGGAGCGATCACGTAGTAAAGGGCCGCTGTCATTGACCCTTTACCTCGATTCGTGACGCGCCAGGTCTGGAAGACCTGACGGTCATGGACATTCCCGGGTGCATGCCTCAGGGGGCGGGCGGGAATCGCGATTCCGGGAGGTAAGCACTATATGCCCTCCCAGAATTATCCGACTGCACTGTCGCCATAGCAGCACTGAGGGCCCCCCCCCCTGACAGCAGCGGAAGAAGACATCTTCAGGAGAAGACAGCAGTGGCTATACACAGCAGCGGCAGAAGACAGCAGCTGGAGAAGACAGCAGTGGGAGAAGACAGCTTGGGCTTTTTCTTTAATAAAGGACTTGTCAAAAACCAGCTCCTTTTTTTTTTTTTTACATTTCATTGCTTTCCCCCCCCCGCCCGCAGACCCCGACAACCACTGGCCAGGGTTGTCAGGAAGAGGGCCTTTGTCCCTATCAACATGGGGGCAAGGTGCTTTGGGTGGGCAGAGCCATACCAGGGCATATTAAAAACGCATTAAGCAGAGCCGCATTGATGTGAACCTAGACTTTAAGAGCGTGCTCTTAATCTCAGCTCGTTACCTGTATAGAAGATACCTTTGACCCAGAAATCTTGCTGATTAATAGGGGATCAAATACTTCTTTCACTCATTAAAATGCAAATCAATTTATAACTTTTTTGAAAAACGTTTTTATGGATATTTTTGTTGTTATACTGTCTCTCACTATTAAAATAAACCTACCATTAAAATTATAGACTGATCATTTCTTTGTCAGTGGGCAAACGTACAAAATCAGCAGGGGATCAATTTTTTTTTCCTCATTGTATATGCTGCAGCTAAAAGTTGTAATAATTGTCATGTCTCGGAGCTGCGTTATGACTGTGTCTGATCTGGTCATCTGTGCCACGCCATATAAGATGAAGGGATCATAAAAACATAGAAAAGTGTCTACAGAAAAAAGACCAAGAGGTCCGTCAAATCTGGCCTGTTTTTTTTTTTTTTTTTTTTTTTTTTTATACACCAATTTGTATTTTGTTTTGTTTTCTTTTTTTTTACATAAACTATCACATAACCGTAATAAATCATTTTGGTACCAAAAGTGGGGTATTCAATTTGTGTGAACTAGAGATAAGAATAATAGAATGTGTAATGGCAGAATTATGCTAGATTGTTTGTGCTAGGTTTAATATTGTGGTTTTGTATAGTCATAGTACATTTAGAAAGTGTAGAAAATGTAGAAGTTGCTTAGCTGAGTTAAAGAAAGTTGCTAGATAAGTGCAAGCTCATTCCTGTGTTGGGTGAACCTAATTGATTGCAAGCCTTACCAGAATTGTTTTGGTTTGATAAAATGGAGCAAAAGACTGATGTACAAGTGGAATGGTTGCATTGTCAGGAAGCTTCAATCTTTGACAGTGTTACAGCTGCTGTTTTTGGCTTCAAGCCAATAAATTCCCCAGCATGTTATCCTATGTGTCCATACACACCATAGGCTGTTATCTGCATTTTTGGCAGGGGTGTTTTTTGGCTGGAAAAAAACTCCAGAGAGAGAGAAGTTGAGAGGAGTTTTTCAGCTGTAAAAACGCTCTAACTCTGATAAAAGCAATGATGTGGCATGGATGGGCATGAATGAGCCATGGATGAGCATGAATGAGCAATGGATGGGCATGAATGAGCCATGGATGGGGATAAATGAGCCATAGAGGAGCCTAAATGAGCCGTGGATGGGGATGGATCAGCATGAATGAGGATGGATGGGCACATATCGATCAGCGCTGTGGGCACTTCAGATCCAGCCCACAAGTGCAGGCTGATTGACAGACCGATCCTCCGCTTGGAGGTGGGAGAAGAGGTGCTGCACAGTCTCGGATAGCTCCAGACAAACCCGAGAGACGCCGAACAGCTGAGAGGCGGCCAGTAAGTAAAAAATAAAAAAAAATCCCAGCAAAAACTGAGAGGAAGAAGAAAAATATCCAGCATACTACGAGAGAAGTAACGAGTGAGAGAGAGTGGGTACTGGCACGGGTATTAATATCAGCATCAGCGTCTGGATCAATAAAGGTATGACTGGAGTCCCCCTCGGATGAGCTGGAGCGGTGAGTGACATACTTTTATACTAATATATTATCTGAAAAGCAAGCAAGGACTGCAAGATCGCAGTCTGAGCAGACATACACACGGTGCTGGAGTTTTGGACAATAAGATTTTTAAAAATGACACTCTGAATGCTTGCTATTGAGGCACCCCAGGTAATCTAGCCCTTAAGATTCAACAGTTACTAGTGTATGATACTCAGGTATATCTGTGCTAATAGTCCCGCAAATCTATGCACACCGCTTTGATAATATAGCTATCTAAAATGTGATTAAATCCAAGCACTGCTCTTTGATAATGGTACTGAACGGTGAATAAGTCCATGTACTGTGCTCTAATAAATGCACTGTTTGAATTGTGAATAAGCCCATGTACGGCGCTCTGATAAACGCACTGTTTGAACCATGAATAAGTCCATGCACTGCGCTCTGATAAATGCATTACTTGAACTGTGAATAAGCCCATGCACTGCGCTCTGATAAAAGCATTACCTGAACTGTGAATACGCCCATGCACTGCACTCTGATAAACACATTATCTGAACTGTCAATAAGCCCATGCATTGTGCTCTGATAAGCACATCAACTGAACTGTGAATAAGTCCATGTACTGCGCTCTGATAAACAAACTATCCGAACTGTGAATAAGTACAGGTACTGTGCTCTGGTAAATGCACTGTCTGAACTGTGAATAAGCTCATTCACTGTGTTCTGATATATGTACTATTTGAACTGTGAATAAGTCTATGCACTGTGTTCTGATAGAGGTGCTATCTGAACTGTGAATTAGTACATGCACAGCACTTTGATACAGGCACTGTTTGAACAGAGAATGAGCCCACACAGTACGCTTTGTTTACCTGAATTGTGAATAAGCCCATGCATTGTGTTCTGATAAATTAACTATCTGAAGTGTGAATAAGCCTATGTACTGGGATTTGATAAATGGAATATCTGAACTGTGAACAAGGCCATGCAACGTGACTTGATAGATGAGCTATGTAAACCATGACTAAGCCTATGTACTGAGCGCTGACAAATTAACTACCTGCTAATAAGCCTAGGCTTTGGGCTCAGATAGGACTGAGGCTTATAAAATCAGATATGGCAACAACGAGAAGAAGAGGTGAAGAGCAATGTGGGGACACAACAATTGCGTTCCTCAAAAGAAAAAAAACCCCAGCAGGCGACCGCAGCTGCTGCAGCAAAACTGGAAAGATTTGTCCATATCCCGGTGCAGACACCTATAAAAGGGATCCAACAGGCTAAAATACAACAGGGTGTATCAGGGGATAGAAAAAGCCAGGGCCACTCATAAGCTCTAGCATTAGCTGCTTCAACAACAAAAACAGGGAGCAGCAAGAATATAGGCTTAACAGAGCAACCAGAAGAGATACTCTCTGACCCTAGTTCAATCCTTGAGAAAGAACCGTCATTGAAAGATGTACTCCAGGCTGTAAATGTATGTAAAAGAGGGGGGAAATACAGCGCTGTGTGGAATAAAGGTACAAACGGCAGCTAACACAGCTATAGACCAAAGCAACGTGTGTGGATGTGTAACAGTGTAGTGCTATTAAACCATAAAAGAAAAATGTGTAACCATTAAGGTAGTATTAGAGTAAACTCCCTAATACAAGTACTGAAAAAATCCCAATGTGCAAGGGATATAATAAAGAAATACAAAACTAACCCAATGGGGAAATAACACGTGTTCCATATACAATACAGTGCATGTATACATAAATATCCTTAATAGAAATGAATGAATAATGGTGACAAAAATAAGTGAATAAAGTGATACTACCACAGTAGATAATTGGAATGTGAATAAAGTGCCAATATACAGTCACAAAATTACCTGGTAAAAAACAAAAGTCCAGAATATAATGACCCAGTGTGCTAATAAAAGTCCAAGGATAGAGAGGGTAATCCTGGAAGCACTTGGACAGATATTCTTCAAAGAGACTGAGATAGTGAGTAAGCCCTCACCAATGAATATAAGGAGGCTTACCAGATGTTGATGACTTGGAGAGGCTTATACCACCCAAGTCATAAAGGCTTTTGAACCAGCTACTGGGAAGGTACATCTGCCTGGGCAGGCACAACGGATCCTGGGTCAGATCTGCAGCTTGGCACAAACGATCTCCACCCACTTTCATATACCGCTCCTGTTTTTGTATTTATATGAATGCTTTTGATGATCTTCTATCATGTGAGTTTACAACTTTTTATTTTATTTAATAAATCCTATGTTAAACGGTATCACGCTATGCAAGTTTTTTCAATCTATTTTCGCATGGTATGTGAACACCGTACTTCTGGCTCCCATTGGAGTATTACCTCTATGTTGTCTTCTGAGATTGTTTGTGCCAAGCTGCAGATCTGACCCAAGATCCATTGTGCCTGCCCAGGCAGATGTAACTTCCCAGCTAGCTGGTTCAAAAGCCTTTATGACTTGGGTGGTATAAGCCTCTCCAAGTCATCAACATCTGGTAAGCCTCCTTATGTTCATTGGTGGGGGCTTACTCACTATCTCAGTCTCTCTGAAGTGTTGACGTCTGACGAATATCTGTCCAAGTGCTTCCAGGATTACCCTCTCTATCCTTGGACTTTTATTAACACACTGGGTCATTATATTCTGGAGTTTTGTTTTTTACCAGGTCATTTTGTGTCTCTTTATTGGCACTTTATTCACATTCCAATTATCTACTGTGGTATTATCACTTTATTGACTTATTTTTGTCACCATTATTCATTCATTTCTATTAAGGATATTTATGTATACATGCACTGTATTGTATATGGAACACGTGTTATTTCCCCATTGGGTTAGTTTTGTATTTCTTTATTATATCCCTTGCACATTGGGATTTTTTCAGTACTTGTATTAGGGAGTTTACTCGAATACTACCTTAATGGTTACACGTTTTTCTTTTATGGTTTAAAAGCGCTACACTTTTACACATGTAAATGTATGTAAACTCTCATTGAGGGAACTATGTGACCAAATGAAGGGGTTAAAGGAAGATTTGATATTGGTCAGACAAGACCTTCAAAAAACAGCAGAAAGAACAGTCCTGGAAAGGAGAATAAGTCAAGTAGAAGATGATATGCACCCATTAAAACACGATGTTAAAAATATGAAAGATCAGATGAGTATATATGCCTCAAAAATGGATGAGATGGAGAATAGGCTCTGGAGGGATAATGTGAGATTGGTGGGACTACCAAAAAAGAGCGAGTTGTCTGACCCTATAGAATTTTTAGAAAAATGGCTTCTAGAAGTATTTGGAAAAGAGTCATTTTCGCCGCTGTTCTCAATTGAGAGAGCACACAGAGTACCTTTCAGAGCCCCACCACCAGGAGGATACCCAAGACCAATACTGATGAAATTCCTTAATTATAAAGACAAAGTGACACTTTTACGGAAGGCAAGAGAGGAGAGGAATATTTCCTATAAGGGAACCAAAGTATCATTCTATTCAGACTTTTCGCCTGACCTGCAGAAGCGCAGAGCAAGCTTTACTGGGATAAAACGCTCTATACAAAAATTTAGGATAACATATGCACTGCTTTACCCAGCACAGCTGCGAATAGTAGCACTGGGAGGAACACAGATTTTTGATAACCCAACTGGAGCAGCAATGTGGTTGCAGGACAAGGAGAAACTGAATAAGGGAAGGTGGAAGGGGGAGGGGAAATCTGAAGGAGAAGAAGGGGAATTTTTTTTTTTTCTTCTCCTTCCTTTACTCTCCCTCTTTCCCACTGGACAGAGATATGGACTGATTGATTGGGGAGAGGGTGGGGAGGGGGGACACACACAGGAGGAATGGGGTTGGTGATGCTAGATAGACATGGTATAGGGCTGGCCTGTCTGCAGGAAACACACCTAATGAAGCAGACAATATTACAACTAAAGAGTAGGCGGTATCAGACACAATACCACTCAACTTATGCCCCGTACACACGGTCGGACTTTGTTCGGACATTCCGACAACAAAATCCTAGGATTTTTTCTGACGGATGTTGGCTCAAACTTGTTTTGCGTACACACGGTCACACAAAGTTGTCAGAATTTCCGATCGCCAACAACGCGGTGACGTCAAGCACGTACGACGAGACTAGAAAAGGCCAGTTCAGAACCAAGCGCGGCACCCTTTGGGCTCCTTTTGCTAATCTCGTGTTAGTAAAAGTTTGGTAAGAGACGATTTGCGCTTTTTCAGACTCGTGGCTTTCAGATCGTTTTCTGCAGTTCAGTTTGTGCTTGTGGGTTTGTATCTGCTCTTCAGTGCGTGCAAGCAAGCTCTGAGTGACTTTAAGTAGTCATTGTGTTCTTGTTCGTTCGTTTTTCAGGTCGCTCTTCACAGGCCTTGCTGTTCTTCAGTGCGTTCTGTTACTTCGTTCTGAGCAGCCGACCGTTTTCTAGCCATGTTTAGTGTACGTACTCCTCGTAGAGTTTGTGCTGTGCGGGGGCTTGGTGTTGGGGTCCTGACCTTGACACAAGCCCAGTCCATGAACAGGGTGGGGAGGAGTTCATGGACCAAGAATTGGTTGCTTCAGCGTGACCAGTTCTCTCATATGCCTTTGCTCCGTGAGATCCGTGAGAATAATCCTGATGATTTCAGGAACTTTCTCCGGATGACGGACCCCGTGTTTCACCGTCTGCTGGCTTTGCTGACCCCTATATCAGCAGGCAGGATACCTGCATGAGGCAAGCCATCACTCTGGAGCAGAGGCTCGTCGCTACCCTGCGGCAAGTTCTCGACAGGCATCTCCCCCCAGGCTCTGGGGATCATTATCCCAGAGACCTGTTCTGCCATCATCCAGGTCCTGCAGAAAGAGTATATGAAGGTAAGATTTTTATCCTTTAATATCACATTTTATTGTATTTAATGTTTGATAATATATTGTATTTTTTATTTATTTATTTATTTAAGGTACTTATATAGCGCCGTCATTTTACGCAGCGCTTTACATATACATTGTACATTCACATCAGTCCCTACCCTCAAGGAGCTTACAATCTAAGGTCCCTAACTCACATTCATACATACTAGGGACAATTTAGACAGGATCTAATTAACCTACCAGCATGTCTTTGGAGTGTGGGAGGAAACCGGAGTACCCGGAGGAAACCCACGCAGGCACAGGGAGAACATGCAAACTCCAAGCAGGTAGTGTCGGGATGTATTTCTTTCCTCATTCCCTAATTACCATGATTGGAATATGCTGTGAATGTCCCCTTTGTCCTCATTCATGCTGGATTTTTCTGTAATTATTTTTGTACTCCTTCATACATATCTGCCTTCAAAAACCTCCCCAACATGCTCTCCTGCCCTATATTCACCTCATGTAGTCACTTAACAATGTATTTTATCAGCTCCATAGTAGTGCTTTACCCCAAACACCCCCTAAAATGTTTAGAAATCTGATTTGTGCTTTAAATTCAGGCAGAGTGCCAGAGGATTTTTTTTTGTAGTGTCCCCAAATCATTTTTAGTAACCCTCCCTCCCCCCAACTGCTAAGTCAGCTGATCCCAATTCTCTATCTATCCTCAATCATCTATCTGCTGACTTTGTCAAACCCACACACACTACACCCATCTCTTTTGTGCTCAGATGTATGGATGAATTACCCAAAGCATGTAGTGCAAAGGCCTGCCTGTATACTTTCAAATGGTACTGTTTAAAGTTTTTGTATTCTATTATTATCTTGATAGGTAATATCATAATGTCCAAATGTGCTCAAATGTGTACAGTGTGTATTTATATCTTTGTATTATGACACTTCTTACCTGTCCAGTGGGCTGACAATAGTTTAACTAAGGAGGGGCTGTTCCAAGTAATACCCTGTATTTAGGCATTCATCTCTCAATGAAGTGGAGAGGGTTACCTGTCCAAGATTCCCCCCGCACCTTATAATGTTAGAAATGGCCCATGAGGGGGGGGGGGGAAATATGATAGGTGTACCTTATACTTTGGTGTTAATTTTCCCTTAATAAATGCTATCTGGAGGTTGGCCAAGAATGTTTGTGCCTAATCTGCTTGCCATGTTTATGTGCAAAAATACTAATTTATTTTTGTTTTCCTCAACAGTTTCCTTCCACGCCACAGGAATGGCAGACTGTGGCCTCCCACTTTGCCCAGCGGTGGGACTTTCCTAACTACGGAGGGGCACTTGATGGGAAACACATCCACATCGTCCCACCACCCAACTCGGGGTCGTACTATTTCAACTATAAGGGGTTCAATAGTATTGTGATGTTGGCGGTGGTGTCGGCTAATTACGACTTCTTGTATGTGGACGTGGGGAAGAATGGCCGGATGTCCGATGGTGGAGTCATCGCCCAGACAGAGTTCTACGGGCGTCTCCAGAATGGCAGCTTGGACTTGCCACCTCCAGAGGACAATGTGGAAGGACTCCCATTCGTCTTCGTTGTGGATGAAGCATTTGCGCTGGGGGACCATCTTATGCAGCCATTCCCGATGAGGACCCTCACCCCGGAACAGAGGGTTTTTAATTACCGGCTGGCCAGAGCCAGAAGAGTGGTGGAGAACACATTTGGAATCATGGCCAGCCGGTTCCGCCTATTTCTGACACCCATCCATATGGCGGAGTATAAACTTAATCATCTAATCCTGGCGTGTTGTGTTCTCCGTAACTTTTTACGCCAACATTCTGCCAACTATGCTGGCTCAGTTGGGCCTGAGGCCGGAAATCTACATGATACAACCCTGACGGCGCTTGAAAGTGGCCGTCCTGGCTTGCCCTCCGTGAGTGCCCGTGATGTCCGGTTAAGATACCTTGAGTTCTTTGCGGGTAGGGGGGCCATCAATATGCCAGACAATTTGTGAAGCTTTTAGCAAATAAAAACAAAAAATTTAATCTTTGGTGACATTTACTGCTTGTGTTTGTTTTAGCTGACCCTGACAGCAATGTGTGGAGTCCAGAAAATGGCGTGATTGTGTAACCTTATCCAAAGCACTGTTGGCTGTTATTTACTAAAGGCGTATACACTTTTTATACTACAAGTGGTCTTGAAACTGCACTGAAACTGCACTTGTAGTGCAAAGAGGATTTGTCCTTAGGAAATAACCACCATTTTCTCAGAAAACAGCAATTACATCACCACAAAAATGTTGTAGCGTTGAGACAATAATCCACACATTCTTGATTAACAAACTTTTTAATAGCTGCACAATTACATGTGGATTTAGAAACGGTTTTTAAAACAAACCAACATGTTTGTTGTATAACAATTTTGGGGGTGGCATTATCAAAAATAGAAATGTCCATTTACGATAAAACAGGCCTGTGTAAAACCAACAAGAAACACAAAAAAATTGAACTTATGGTAAAACTTGAAGGCAATATCAGACATGAGTATTTAGGAACTGTGTTTGATATTGCGTTCAGATAGGGTGAAGTCACCCCTTGAAAAGCCAAATTTGGAAGATGCACACCAATTGACGAATGTCAACATGTGCTAGCTGCCATCACGGGGGATCAAGGGACGTGTTTTGTGGGAGCAAACCCTTCCTCACCGCTACTTTATTATTGAGGAAGGGGTTGCATCCTCCAAATTTGGCTTTTCGAAACATCGCTAAAAAAGATTGTACCACACAAAAAAAGAAAGTTATTTTGTGGGGTTTTAAATTTGCCCCAAAACATCAATGATGTTATTATTTTTTTGAATCACATCATTGATTTTTTTCTTGATGTTTTCCAATTCTAAATTACACCCCATGATCCCCACGATCAGGATCTGGGCACTTTCTGATGTGAAAGGATCTCGATCCATAACCTCACGATCACCTAAAAAGAGAGAAACCAAACAAAAACAGGTATCAACAATCTGCCGGCATCCATCTCTTACCTGAGTCTGTGGTCGCAGACACTCACCTGTTGTGGTGCCAATTTCCACCACATCTTCTTCCTCCTCCTGCTCCGCTTGTGTTGGGGGTATTTCACCTTCTTCCAGAGGTGGGGGGTCTGTGGTCTCCTCGGATGAGGGGTGACCTCCGAGTCTTTTCTCCCCTATGTAAAACAAAAATGGTATAATTAGCACACAGATATTTGATGGCAGAACTATAAATAGGAAACATTGCTTGGAAGTGGTGTACAATTGTCAATTTTAGCAGAGTTCAAAGATGTCGCTTTTTTAGTGTCCTTTGTCAACCTGCAATACTTTACCTGTTTTGTACAAGCTTCACAGATGGAGACCCCCCTATAGTATACACTGGAGCACCTGTGTGGGCCCCCTAATAAAAAGGGTGTTCTTGTGTCCCACACTAGTGCTCCAGTGTCCACATGTGAAAACAGCTGCTGAGTGTCCTCTCCTTACACAGAATCTAGTTTGCATTTCAATCTAGTAACAAAGCCATCTACACAACCAAATATTTTGCATCCAAGTAGGCCATAAAAAATGTAGGAAAATGCATATGGCCTAAACAATGGTGTTTTAGAGGCCGAAAAAAAAAAGTTAGATACGAACGAATAATGGGCCCATGAACATTAAAATTGACATTTTAAACTGTACAACAATTAAGAAAAGCATATGGAGCAGCACGAACGTAATAAAGACAAAAAGAATAGGAACACAGCACAACTACTTACTTTTTTGCAGCACTCTCCGGATCTTTCTGTACTGCTCGGGTTCTCTTAATTTCAGGTCCGACCACCGCTTCCCTGAGCTGATCTTTCGATCATCGTACCCCGAAATTCCTGTGCAGACTTTTGACCACTTTCGCAATGATCTTGGCCTTTCTGATATTGGGGTTGGGGGTAAGGCCCATACTTCCCGTCATAGTCGGCCTTCTTCAGGATGTCAACCATCTCCAACATCTCCCCAAAGGACATATTTGTGGCCTTAAATCTTCTCCTTCTGGATCCGGGCTTTCCTCCTTTCCCTTTTTCATACACAGGGAAGTCTCAGCCAGGAGGTGGCCGGGCCGAGCCGCCTGCCTGATCTGCCGGTCCCTCCCCTACACCTGGAAAGAGAAAGTGGGAGGAGGAGGAGTGCCCTAGAGGAGGCTGCCATAGGCCTCTTTTGGAGGACTACAGAGGCCCTGGGAGTACCACACACCGTGGAGGATGACTTCGCTGCCATCATTGCCTCTAAAATGCACAGGATGGAGGAGGGACAACAACTCATGTGTGAGTCGCTAATATTGGAGGCTCTTAATAAGGGGACGAGGGCCCAAATTACATCTGATACACACCTTTGTGAACTCACACATGGTCCTCCTCCTGCAGGTCCTCCTCCTCCTTCTCCTCCAGGTCCTCCTAGTCCTCCTCCTCCTCCAGGTCCTACTCCTCCTCCTGCCACATCTCCAACAGCACAGCCACAGCCCGGAATGAAGCGTGGAAGGAAGACCAGAAAGTGAGGACCCTGGATCCAGTCTGGTCGGCCAAAAGATGCAGCCTCTTGTGGTACCACAGCCTGGGGACACAGATGTCATCTGCTGCTTTCCGGATCTCTGGGACTTCTGGACCAGACTGCCCTCCCTTACATATGGACTCCTCAGGCCACCAATTTTGATGTTCAAGAATTGATGTCTGCCCTGGGGGTCCGAGGCTTCGCTAATTTCTCCTGTTTATCCAGCATTGCCTCCCTCTTTGTTTGGTTCTGAGCCCTTAATAAAGGATTTTTGGTTTCAATTATACTTGCCTATGTGTGTTTGACTTCAAAGAGGACAGTTTGTTTGTGAGGATTCAGGTACATTGCAAAAATACAATGTGAAATTAACAAGGGACACCAACACCAAACAATCTCCTTGAGATTAAATAATAAAAGATATCAATGGTGTTGTGGTAACTTGACACACAAAACACACTCAAAAATATTCTGGAGTAAAACTAAAAATAACATTAAACAAAGATCAGCCTTTGAAAAAATACAAACATAAAATCGAAAAGAAAAATGGCTTTAAAACCAAAAAAAAAAAAATATATATTTTTGAACGATGTGACAAATAACAATATATTCAGGGAAACCCAAGGAAAAAAAAACAACAAAGTTTGTGAGAAGTGTGTGTGAATATGAGCAGCAAAACTACTTAATTCTTGTCACATTATAAAGAAGAAAAGAGTGCACTGTATTAAACCATTTTTAACATTGCAGCGTGACGAAAGTGCTGTATCCATTGCGAATGCTAAGTTTACCAGACCGAGCTGTTCCGTGTCGGAATTTCTTCTGAGCATGCGTGGCACTTTGTGCGTCGGAACAGGCCACACACGGTCGGAATTGACGTGATCGGACTTTGTTGTCGGAAAATTTTATATCCTGCTCTCAAACTTTGTGTGTCGGACAATCCGATGGAAAATGTCCGATGGAGCCCACACACGATCGGAATTTCCGACAACACGCTCCGATCGGACATTTTCCATCGGAAAATCCGACCGTGTGTACGGGGCATAACTCTTCCTATTCTAGAGGGGTGAGTGTTATGGTGAACACGGGGGTGGTTTTTTCTTGCATACAGACCAGCATTGATGAGATGGGTAGATTTGTCTTTCTCCACTGTTTAATAGAAAATAAAATGTATGTTCTGGCAAATATATATATATTCCCCCACCTTTTAAAATGTATGTTATGTATAGATTAATGGAATTTTTGATAGGTAAGGAGGATATACCGATAATAAAAGTGGGTGAAGTTAATGAAGTATTAGATAAAAAGATTGATAGGTTCCCCCCGGGGTATATCCAATGAATATAGGAAAGAGCGGTTTACGTCAATTCCTGGAGGAAGTGGAGTTGATGTCTGGAGAGTGCGAAATCCAGGTGCTCGACAATATTTCTGTTTTTCAGGTACTCACTCCACACTCTCCAGGATAGACATGGCCTTAGGAAATATGAGAATGCTACAAACTATTAAAAATATAAGTTATTTGCCAAGAGGGGTCTCGGATCACTCTCCACTGGTGCTGGTACTGAATTTAGGGGAAAAAAGAGTTTTAAGGACCTGGAGAATAAACCCATATTGGCTGGAAATTATTAAGAAATCAGATGAGGTCCTCCCTAAACTGAGAGAGTTTGTGGAGTACAACAGAGGTACAGCGTCAGCTGGGATCCTGTGGGATACATTAAAGGCATTCCTCAGAGGTATATAAATTCAACAGGTGGCAAAATCCAACAGGGAATCAAGGGAATGGGAGGAGAATATTAGAAGGGAGGTAACGTCGGCTGAAAATAACTATGTAAGTGATCATCACTGGGGAAAAAGAAAATATGGATAAATAGACAACAAGATTATAAAATGGCTATTAACAGGAAGGCTGAGAAAAGGAGACTTTTTCAGAAACAATGTTCTTTTGGAGAAGGAGAAAAGGTGGGTCGAATGTTGGCACAATTGGTGAAATCTAACTCTCCCCCTCTACTATTCCTACAATTAAGGGAGTAGGAGGGAAGATAATATAATTTACCTCAGAGATTATAGACACATTTAGTGACTATTATAGAAAACTGTATACTTCACAGAGGAGGGGGCAGGAGGGAGAGATGGATAAATTCCTGAGGAACCTAGAGATACCGTCTATTTCACAGGAAGATAAAGAGGCCCTGGAGGCCCCAATAACGCTTGGAGAACTTCAGCAGGCAGTGGCCAGAATGGTGAATCAGAAATCCCCTGGTCCTGATAGGCTGCCAACGGAGATATACAAATACTATGGTGAAATATTACTTCCAGAATTGCTGGGAGTGCTGAGGGGGCGGCAGAGGAGGGAGGGGGCTTCGGCCCTCGCTGGATGCAGCCTCATATAGACCAATCTCTTTGCTGTGTTCAGATGCTAAAATAATAGCTAAAGTCTTAGCGGCCAGGCTGAATAGGATAGTCCCAAAAATTATTCACTTGGACCAAATGGGATTTGTTGCAAACAGATCTACCAGTATGAATATTAGAGGGACATTTCTGAACCTGCAGACCCTGTCAGACAATGAGGGAGCCAGAGCGGTATTGTCACTGGATGTGACTAAAGCCTTTGATAGCCTGGAATAGGCATATGTATGGCGGGTGCTGGAGGAATTTGGATTTGGGCCTTGTTTTATAGGCTGGATAAAAATGTTATATAAAAATCTGAGTGCAAAAATTAGGATTAATAACGAATATTCGGAAAGAATTCAATTAAAGAGAGGGACTAGACAGGGTTGCCCATTGTCTCTCCTGATCTTTGCTCTCGCAATGAAACCATTGGCGATAGCCATAAGATCAAGCCCTGAGATAAACGGATTCTTGAGGAGGACAGGGGAAGAAAGAATAGCTTTGTACGCAGACAATATTCTTCTTTTCTTGGGAGACATTGGGCAGTCTTTAAATAAAGCCATGAATATTGTGGAGGAATTTGGAGTTTTTTCCGGATTGGTAATAAATTGGGAGAAGTCGGAGCTATTACCGGTGGACCCTATGAGTAACCTAATTATTGCTGGAATGCCCCAATTAGCGGTGGTAGACACACTGAAATATCTGGGGATTCTGCTGACAAGAGATCCTAATCAGTATATTAGTAATAATTTAATACCACTGACTAAATTTAAACAAAAGATAAATACAGTATTTGGAAGTGGCTCCCCTTGTCAATAGCAGGGCAATGTAGCTTTATAAAAATTATCTGTATGCCAACAATCACCATTTAGACTGTAACGATGTGAAGGAACAATACTATGGCAAGTAACCCATTAAAGTTTTTCCTTTGAGGAGTGGGGAGGGCAACCTAATTGTCCAACCTGTACATCTGATCTTAAGACGGATAGAACCCGCTTTAACGCTACATGGAGAAGGACATGATGCTCAAGGTCTTAAAGCCTTATCCTGCGCACAAGAACTCTATTATCTGGGAGATTGCCCGCACTTTATATTACTTTTTTTCATCCTACTTTATTTTATTTTATTTCATATTATTACAACCTAGTTGCACTCTATGGGACTACACTCCAAGTATATTCTACTATATGTTAGAGTGGACGGTATTGTCTTAATGATCTGAAACCCTGGATAGGGATGGGATGGTTACTTATACTGTTTCACATGTTGAAGTTATTTGTTCTTTAATACTGCCTTTGTGTCTAATTACACTTGCAACATCTCTTGCTTCTGATAGTTTATATATGTTTATATCACATGAACATCTGATTGCTTTATAACCTGTAATATACGGTATTTACATATCCAATCATAGATAGCCGGGGGTGGATGGAGAGGTTCGGGAGCTCACATCTCGGCCCTGTCTATTCACCGTCCCACATAGGATTGCGCTCCGTTCTCGGTCTTTGACTGAGGAGCGTATTAGCCGATTTGGCTACTTTAGTGGTTTCTCTGGGCTGTACACCCTAGTGACAGCTGTCTAATTTCCTCTGTAACTCTCTGAGGTTCTGTTCACCCACGTTCACTGACTTTTCTTTTTTCCACTCTTCCGTCTTTTCATCCCCCTTTCCTCCCCCCTTCCTCTTCCCTTCCCTCTCTGCCCCAAAACCCCCTCTTCCCTTAATCACCAGGAAACTCACGAACATGGATATTCTGAATATAGTCTCCTTAAATGTGAGGGGCCTAAATACGCACGAAAAGAGACGCATGTTGCTACATGATATGCGCCTCAGAGGAGCTGACATTGTTTTCCTACAGGAAACACATTTTAGAGAGGGATCCTTGCCGACGCTTCAGAATAAATTCTACCCGGTAGTATACCATTCAAAATACACGAAAGCTGAATCAAGAGGGGTATCGATTCTGATTTCGGCAAAAATCCCATGGTCACACACAGATGTAAAACTTGACAGGGAGGGTAGATTTCTCTTTCTAAAGGGTCGGATAGGAGATGTTAAAATAACTTTGGCCAACTTATATGCTCCCAATACACACCAAGATACATTTCTAAAACGAAATTTAGGCCTACTTTTGCAATTCTCAGATGGACAATTGATTGTGGGCGGGGACTTGAACGTTCCACTTACACCCTCGGAAGACACTTCCACTGGAACGTCCTTAACCTCACGAGACTTACATAAACGTATTAGCACGACACTGCATTCTTTGCAACTGATTGACGTCTGGCGTCTCTTTCACACAGGAGAAAGGGACTACACCTTCTTCTCTAAACCGCATCAGATTTATTCCAGAATCGACTACTTCTTGATCCCCCACAGACACCTACAGGCGAGTAAAGAAACCACAATAGGCTCAATTACGTGGTCAGACCACGCCCCGATTACACTACGCTATGCTCTCTCTGACTTTCTACGGACTCAGAGACCACCATGGAGACTGAATGAGGGACTGTTGAAAGATCCAGATGTATTAGCAGAGGTAACTAAAGAAATAGGCCATTACTTTGCTTCCAATGACTCCCCCGACTGTGAAACTGGTTTGGTGTGGGAAGCCCACAAAGCGGTTATTAGGGGGATACTCATCAAACACGGCTCACGACTTAAACAACAGAGAGTTGCCCAACTGAATACATTACTAAAGAATCTAGAAACTTTAGAGACTCGCCACAAACAAACACCCACAAGACACATAGAAAAAGAATTAGACTCAGTTCGCAGGCAGGTCACTGACCTCCTGCGATACAAAGCAAAAGCAGCACTACAGATTTCCCGAAGAAAAACCTATGAATCTGGTAACAAGTGCGGAAGGTTACTGGCCCAGTCCCTACAGGAACAAAGACTTGCATCATATATACCGCATATCACGTCTACCACTGGTCAGAAAGTTTCCTTACCCCAACATATAGCACAGGAATTTAGCTCCTATTATTCTTCCTTATACAACTTGACTGAGCCACAAATCTCCTCAGAGACAACTGCTGATTATATAACGCCATCCCTCATGCCGTCCCTCCCGGGGGAAGCTAAATCGCTTTTAGATGACCCTATTACTCTGCCCGAACTACAAACTGCATTAAAAAGTTCCAAAACGGGTAAAGCCCCAGGCCCAGATGGCCTTACTACCACCTACTACAAGACCTTTTTGTCTTCTTTAGGTAAACATACGGTTAAACTTTATAATGACCTGGGCTCGGGGAGTAGATTTCACAAATCCACATTACAAGTATCAGTCATACCGAAGGAGGGTAGGGACCCAGGTCAATGTGGTTCCTACCACCCGATCTCCCTCCTGAACACAGATCTGAAACTCTTCACGAAGATCATTGCCATCAGAATGCAGCACCACCTCCCCTCACTTATACACTTAGACCATGTTGGCTTTGTCCCAACAAGAGAGGCTAGGGACAATACGACTAAAGTCCTTAATCTACTACATATTGCGAACAACACTAAAACCCCATGCGTGTTTCTCGGGACGGATGCCAAAAAGGCTTTCGACCGAGTAAGCTGGAAATTCATGTTCGCAACGCTGAGACACATAGGGCTAGGGAACAGAATGTTAAATTGGATATCTGCGGTTTATTCGGACTCAACAGCTAGAGTTCGAGCTAACGGGGTATTGTCGGAGGCTTTTCCAATTACGAACGGGACTCGTCAGGGATGCCCACTGTCACCGTTGCCCTTCGCATTGTCCCTGGAACCTTTTTTGTGCCACGTCAGGCTAAATCCCGACATTACAGGAGTAGAAGTCAACAGGGAACAATTTAAAGTCTCCGCATATGCGGATGACTTGATGTTCTCCCTTGTAAAACCCAACATTTCCCTTCCTAACCTTATGAAAGAATTTCACATTTATAGCCAACTTGCTAACCTAAAAATTAATTTCAGCAAGTCTGAGGCGATGGGTATCGGGATCCCTCAAACACAACTCTCACATCTCCAATCGAGCTTTCATCTTAAATGGTCCACTACAGCCCTGAAATACCTAGGTACGTTCATACCCCCGACGTTTTCCCAGTTGTTCAAGCTCAACTTTCCGCCCCTTTTAAAGAAGGTTAAACAATTACTAGACAGACGGAATAGTGGGCTGCACTCTTGCTTTGGCCGCTGCAGTATCCTCAAAATGTCGATCCTACCCAAATTCCTTTATCTTCTGCAGACTATTCCGATACGTATTCCGGTAAACTATTTTAATCAGGTAAGAGCAGCATTTATTCATTTCCTATGAGCGGGGAAGAAGCCGCGTCTACACCGGGGAGTTTTCTCACTACCTAAACCTAATGGGGGCTTGGCAATGCCAGATCTCAGAACCTATTATAGAGCGACCCACCTAAGTAGACTCATCGATTGGTGCCGCCATACACACACCAAATTGTGGACACGACTTGAACAGGCCCAGAGTGAGATTCCACTACCTAGAGCCCCTTGGTGTCAAACCGCCCTCCCGACAGAAATTGCCCGCCACCCATTAATAGGTAACACAGTTCGGATTTGTTCACAACTGATTCACACCTCCCCCCACTTCTCACGTATCTCACCGCTCCAACCCATATTGGGCAACCCTAAATTTGAACCAGGTCTGAGAGATAGGAGATTTTTGAAGCTGAGAGAGGAGGGCCTGTATCAAGCCTCTCACTTTAGCACTATGGGGAGGTGGAAGACGATCTTGGAGCTTACTGATCCTGAAGGTCAGTTCCGATTAGATTTCCTAAGAGCAATGCAGCTTCATCATTTTTTACGCAGTTTGCCACCCTGTGGTGCTAACCAAATCCCCACGACTATGGAAGTTCTTTGTATGGAGACATGGAATCTGCCACACTCACTCTCACTTACCTACAAATTGCTTATTACACCGTCGGGAGAGTACCAGATACAGAGTCTCGCCAGATGGGAAAGAGAACTAAACTGTAATTTCAAAACCGATAAGAAACAACAAATTTTAACGTTTACTCATAAATCATCCATCTGCACCAAGATCCAGGAGACTAATTATAAAATCCTCACACACTGGTACAGAACTCCTGCATTACTTAAAACAATCTCTGTTGGAGATGTCAGGAAGAAAGAGGCACTCTCATCCATATTTTCTGGACCTGTTCTCGGATCCAGGTTTTCTGGAGAGAAGTACGCCTGATAATCCAAAAATTCACTGATCGCATTGTTAACGATGACCCAGCTTATTTTCTTTTACACGCTGCTGACACACCCGCCCGGATTTACAAGAAATCAGTCATAAGACATTTATTGGACGCAGCGAAGGCATGCATCCCATCATTCTGGAAATCCTCTCACACACCATCTTTAGCATTTTGGCTTCAAAAAATTGAGGAAATAAACCAGGAGACATATTCTAAAACTTGGCAGCTCTGGAACATCTTTAAATATTCTGAAGAGGGGAAAGCCCTACTAGGCAAGTGATGCCTAGTAATGGAGTATAATAAACGACTGCCAATATCTAACTCCATGGGTTGCCTCCCTTATTACCTCCCCTCCCTCCCCCCCACCTCCGCTCACATCCCCTCCTCCCCTCTCCTCACTTTTACCCCCCCCCCTCCCTTCCCCTCTTTTCTCATCTACCAAAACTCTGTCTTTCTTTTCTTGATAATCTATTTTCTCTAATTAAAATACAAAATCTACAGGGAATCGCTCACAAAAGGTATATGAAACCTCGACATATCCTGATTTAAATACAAGATATATATCTAGATATAGAGCATGGAAGAGATGGGTCAGAGGTAAGGCCTCTGGAATATAATAAATAAGTCACTCAACAACAATATTTTCTCCCATGTCATACAAGTTTTATAGTAACGTAAAGCATCTCTTCTGGTTTAATGCTTTTGCATTTTGTTTTCTGTATGTGTATCTCTGTCATTATTGTTGCTATATGTACCAAAACCCTGTTACATGTCCCGGTGAACTGGTTTCCTGTTACAAATAAATAATTTTACAAAAAAAAAAAAAAATTATCTGTATGCCACAACTAATGTATGTGCTACATAATTCCCCAGTATGGATATGTAAAAAGTGGTTTTAAAAAATTGAATCCCTCTTCAGAGAACTGATCTGGAAAGGGGGGCAAGCTAGAATTCGTTTGCGGGCACTGCAGCTCCCGATCAAGGAGGGAGGATTGGCGGTACTGCATCCAGAAAGTTATTATCTGGCTGCACAACTTCAACAGCTAATAGGAGGTGATAACGTGGGAGGAGGAAGGACAAACAGGGGAATAATTCTAGCAGGAGCATAGCATAAGACATTAGTGGAGGCGCTGGAGGCGGAATCTTTTTATTCTAAAAATGAGACAAAAATGATAATAAAAGTGTGGAAAACAACTAAGAAAATGATGGGCTACTCAGGGATACTTGAATATACCCCCCTCTGGAACAATAAAAACCTACAGGAGTTATTGACAATAGGAATGGTTAAAGAGTGAGAAATAAAGGGCATACACAGATTGACTCAGCTGTATGAAGGGAATGTTGTAAAAACTTTTTCGGAATTAAGAAGGGAATATAATATACCTTATCACACATTCTATAGATACTTACAGATTAGGCATGCCTTAGAAGCTCAATTCAAGACCCAAGTACTAATATGGAGTAAAACCCTGCTTTTTCAAAAGATATTTAAAATGCACACAACCAAGGGGCTTATTTCCAAAATATATGGTCAGCTGCGCAAAGGAGATAGGCCTAGGCTGGACCAGCGTGATAATAATAGGGAGAAGTGGGAAGCAGATACTGGAGAAATAACGAATGAACAGTGAAAGAGAATATTGGAGATGGGTCCTAAGATATCGATATCCCCTTCAAAGAAGGTGTCTCATCTGATGCTGATACACAGAGCTTACTATACCCCCAAGAACTTATTTATGTATGGTAGGAGACCCGATGCGAAATGTCCCAGATGTCAGGAGAGCAGGGGACCTCATACATATGATGTGGAGATGTCCAAAGTTGTTTCGTTATTGGGAGGGGGTTCTGGATACCATAAATGAGACCTACGGGACATCCTTGAGTCTGGAGGTTGAGCTCTGTGTGTTGGGATATAAGGAGAAATCAGATGAGGGTCAGAGTATGACAGTTGCAATATTAAGATGCTTGTTCCAGGCTAGAAAATTGATTGCGCAGAGATGGCAGTCGAAGGAACCCCCTGCAGTAAGTGATTGGATCAATACAATAAATGAAACTATATGGAAAGAAAAAGTAACTTATATAAAGAAGGGACATCTTAGGGAATTTGAAAAGATGTGGAGAGCGTGGTTGGTGAGAATGGGCATTCCCCCCTTCGTGGGCTAAAGAGCAAGAGCTATGATTTATTAAAAGGGTTAAGCTCAAAAGGTATTTTCTGGACAAGTTAATATACTTGTAGGGAAGGGAAGGGAATAAAGCATTATAACATAGTTGCATATAGACAGTGAGTATTTCTCTAATAGGTTGGGAGGGGGCGGAGGGGGAGTTGGGGAAATGCTTGCTGGAAAGTATTACATTGTTGAAGATAGAAATTATGAAGGATAAATAGCATGTTTGGAATACTTTAAATGCTTCTAAGATATTTTGCATTGGAACAAAATAATGAAAATAATTAAAAAAAATAATAATAATATGGAAGGGAAAGGAATTCAATGTGTTCACAAATTTATAGTATGCTTTTATTACGTTAAAGTTTTTTTGCTTGTTAAGACTTTAAGACTCAATAACTATTGGTAAGTTTATGGAATGTGATGGGCTCATATTATTGAGCACATTCCCAATGCACTGTTTAAATTTGAATGCTTTGTGAGAAACGTGACGTCATTACTAAATTACATGTATTTAATGTTACCAAAATTCCTCTGCTGAGGAACCTGATTAGATAGATTTAAATCTTAAGAACACTGCAATTGCAAATTATAAAGAAAATTAAGTGTAAAATAATGTTTTAATGCAGATGTAGAGTTACACCTTAAGATAACGTCTTTATTTGTTTAAAGTATTTTGTGAAATTGGGAAGTTAGCTTAGCTCAGTTTGTGTACTACTTATGAAACTGCTTAACCATCTCAATACAGTGCACTTTCACCCCCTTCTTGCCCAAGCCATTTTTCAGCTTTCAGCGCTGTCACACTTTGAATGACAATTGCGTGGCCATGCAACACTGTACCCAAATTACATTTTTATTATTTTTTCCCCACAAATAGAGCTTTCTTTTAGTGGTATTTGATCACCTCTGCGGTTTTTATTTTTTGCGCTATAAACAAAAGAACAGTGACAAGTTTGAAAAAAACACAATACTTTTTACTTTTTGCTATAATAAATATCCCAATTTTTTTTTTTTAAACAAATTTTTTCCTCAGTTTAGGCCGATACGTATTCTTCTACATATTTTTGGTAAAAAAAATTGCAATAAGCGTATATTGATTGGCGTCTGCAAAATAGGGGATACATTTATAGCATTTTTATTATTTTTTTTTTTTTTTTTACTAGTAATGGCGGCGATCTGTGATTTTTATTTTGACTGCGATATTGTGGCGGACATATCTGACATTTTTTACACATTTTTGGGACCATTCACATTTATACAGTGATCCGTGCTATAAAAATGCACTGATTACTGTACAAATTAGACTGACAGGGAAGGGGTTAACACTAGGGGGTGATCGAGGGGTTAATTATGTTCCTAGGGAGTATTTCTAACTGCAGGGGGAGGGGACTCACAAGGGGAGGAGACCGATCGGTGTTGCTCTATACTGAGAACACACATCGGTCTCCTCTCCTCTGACAGGACGTGGATCTGTGTGTTTACATACACGCAGATCCACGGTCCTGCTGTGTTACCGGGTAATCGTGGGTGCCCGGCGGACATCGCAGCCGCCAGGCACACGCATTGGGTGCCCAGTGACACGGCGGGCACGCCATTGCCGCCAGCGGCACGCGTGCGCCCCCTGGTGGGCTGGGAAGCCTCCCAGGCCCTCTTATGATGCCCTCCCAGAACGAGAGCCGCGCCGTCTGGCCATCATATGACAGCCGGCGGGCGGCAAGCGGTTAAAGTAATAACTGCTTATGTGTACACATGCGAATGGTAAATTGTAAGGTAATAATGGGACCCTGAGAATCCCAGATGAGAAGCTTGAGACGATCCCGGAATTTCTGATAATCAGCCGGCTAAGGTAAGCCTTAGCTTACATTTGAGTCATCAGGCTTCCTTGATTGGTAAGGCATTTTCCGGGACAAAGGGTACCTATTTTACTCTCCATAATTGAATTGTATTGGTTGGTGGTTATATGTTATGTTATGTTGTCACTGTCTGCTGTCCATCGGAGTATTATAGAAAGAGAAGGAAGAATAGTGCTGTTATATGAAGCACACATCTGCTATAAAAATTATAGTTTAGAGGCAAGAGGGTTTAGGCACATGGAGAGTATGAACCAGAGGTGCATTATGTAGGAGCTCCGTCTATTCGGAGCCCCTACATAATGGTTAAAGTGGACAGGGACCCATAGGGACTAAAAATCACGCAGATTAAATAATTAAGAAACATCTATGTGAGCGGGATGGATCAAGGGTGACAGGAAAAAATACTAATATTAATAATACAATAATACTAATACTAATACTAATACTAATAATAATACAGGTTTTTTATGGGTATACGTAGTAGATTATGATGATTTACTTGATTTTTATTGGATTCACTCTAGCCACTAAAATAATATTTTTGCACATCAGGGAGCGGTCAAGCTTACCTAGTGCCTTTCACGAAGCACTCCCCCATATTTATTGTTTTTTGGTATAACGTACTCCTGGATTACTTAGCACTTTTTTGGTACTTAAATGATCGCCTGATCAACATGCATGGTATGGCTCATATGGATTTACTTTTCCCCTCTTACCATTTGGGGAGGTGATTAATATATATATTTTTTAGATATTTTTTTAGATATTTTTTAGATATTTTTTATATATTTGTTAGGTGTCATTACTAGATAATAATTGTGATATTCCAAGATTAATATGCATTTTCAGGAATACTTTCGTTTATATTTGAAATTTTATTGTATCTACTGTATTCCAGATATATATATTTTTTAGGTATAGGATTTTTTATAAAAAATTTTTTGTATTTATTTTAAATATATTTCATATTTCATATTTTTTATTTTTTATTTGTGAGTTTCCTATCATACAGCAATAAAAGTTACAGGTCCCTTTTTAGGATCCCACAATGATGATTATGCTGTATTACCGATGTGAGAAACATACTTAGCCCTCAGTATGGTTTTAAACATATATATTTTTTTTATATATTTTTTTATATATTTTATATTGTTATAGATTATGCCATGAGATTTATACATTTGTAGTTTTTTGTTGTTCCATATATTAATCGCTAGTGCAATTACCGTTAATTGTGGTGTGCGATATGGTGTCTACTCTGATGTGTGGCTCTGTCCTGGATTAGGATTATATTTATGTAGATAGGGTTAAACATCGCTTACTATAGCTTTTCATTTCCTGCTTTCTCTAAAATATCAAGGCTGGCACACAGCGTCATTTGCTGTTGTTGTTTTTACATAGCTGGAGCCTAACACTAGGATGTCAGCGATCCTAGGCAAAATGGCCGCTGTTGTTCTTTACATAGCTGGAGCCGAACACTAGGATGTCAGTGATCCTAGGCAAAATGGCCGCTGTTATCTTTTACATAGCTGGAGCCGAACACTAGGATGTCAGCGGTCCCAGGCAAAATGGCCGCTGTGATAGTATAAATTACACATAGAGCGCCCGTCCTATTAGATCCCCCAGATGAAGGCACGTATACCCTGTGCCGAAGACGCGTAGGGGAGGGGCAGGACGGAGCTTTCTACACACAGACAGGCAGAGGATTGAACACCGCACCGCACGCCACAGGATTCATCTGTATTGCATGTTTTGGATAGGATGGTGCACTGACGCACCCAAGCATTGTGAGTACCCTCCTGGAGGGATTGTTTTTAGGGCTTTTCAAATAAATTCCTGGCGGTATTATGCTATGAGTCTCCTTTCTTTCATATATGTCACCATTTGAGTGAGATACAGATCATCACCAGCATACCCTGTGTGAGCCCTGGAGTGGCTCTAATGCGTGTTTTGACACTGTTTAGCTACTGTGTCACACGCTCTAAGGTGAGCGCATTATCCATTGGGGGTCACTGGAGAGCACTGCAGCATGCCTTAATGTGCACATCTCATAAGAAGAGCATGAGGAATATTTAGCACTTTTTCAAAAAAACCAGCATGAGGATTGCCTGCTATTTGTTTGGACACTATTGTGCACTTTGATTTATATACTCTTATGAATGGCTTGGACTGAGATATATTCATTTGTATGAATTGGTTTCGGACACTTTATTTATCAAGTAGCACTTATATATTTTTTTAATCATTTAAAGGTTTTTTTTTTTTTTTTTTCCTCACATTTTTTTGCATGGTGCATGTTACCATTTTTCATATATTCAATTGTGGATTATAGTCACTTTCTTCACAGGTGTGTGACACTGTTTATAATTTATAATAATTTTTAATATTGTATAGATTTTTTATATTCTTTGTTCACGTATTTATAGCCTTTAGCGCATACACATATATTTATTTATTTTTGGCAAATACACGGTATGGAACGTGGTTAGTGTGTGCAGCTGAATTAGGTTCATTTATTCACACTGAAGGCATTAACCCATTTGTGGCTCACAAGATTTTAGCACTATTTTAGGAAAAAATACTAGACATAAAGGGAAGTGTTAAGTATGTTTATTTAAATTTATGATCAGGGATTAAAAAGCCAACACAGCGAAATGAGGGTAAAAATGTATAGGAATGGCATAATTTTTGGACCTGCCCCAAACAAAATATTTTATATGTTATCAGAGAAGGAAGATGGGATGAGCATTATGGCTGCCCATTTAATTATAGAAGCTAAAGTTAAGTTTATTACAATAAATGGCATAAAAGGCATATTAGAGCAAAAAGGGGAAAGCAGAATTTAGAGCGGTAAGAGTAACTTAACCACTTGCCGACCAGCTCACGCCGATATACATCGGCAGAATGGCACTCCTGCGCAAACTGACGTACCTGGACGTCAGTCCGCAAAAGCAGGATAGCGGGTGGACTCAATGTCCTCCGCCGTACCGCAATCGCGGCGAGGAGAGGCAGAACGGGGAAATGCCTATGTAAACAAGGCATTTCCCTGTTCTGCCTAGTAACATTACAGAGATCTTCTGTTCCCTGTCACTGGGAACAGTGATCTCTGTCATGTCAGTGGTAGCCCACCCCCTCTACAGTTAGAACATGCTGAGGGAACACACTTAACCCCTTGATCACCCCCTAGTGTTTAACCTCTTCCCTGCCAGTGACATTTATACAGCAATCAGTGGCTATTTTTAGCTCTGATTGCTGTATAAATGTCAATGGTCCCAAAAAAGTGGCAAAAGTGTCCGATCTGTCCGCCGCAATGTCGCAGTCCCCATAAAAATCGCAGATCACCGCCATTACTAATAAAAAAAACGTAATAATAAAAATGCCATAAATCTATCCCCTATTTTGTAGATGCTATAACTTTTGCGCAAACCAATTAATATACACTTATTGCGATTTTTTTATTACCAAAAATATGTAGAATACATAACGGCCTAAACTGAGGAAGAAATTTGTTTTTTTATATATTTTTGGGGGATATTTATTATAGCAAAAAGTAAAAAATATTGCTTTTTTTCAAAATTGTTAGTATTTTTTTGTTTATAGCGCAAAAAAAAAAAAATCACAGAGGTGATCAAATACCACCAAAAGAAAGCTCTATTTATGAGAAAAAAAATTACGTAAATTTTGTTTGGGTACAGCGTCGCACGACCGCGCACTTGTCACTTAAAGCAACGCAGTGCCGTATCAAAAAAAAATGCTCTGGTCATCAAGGGGGTAAAATCTTCCGGGGCCGAAGTGGTTAAAGTAGGGAAATTTTGGAAAGAGTTAAAAGAAAGTGAGGGAACTATATGCATGTGTTGTATACAAATGGGGAAAAATGTAAGCAATTTTAGAGAGATAATTGTGTATGCGTGTGAATGCTTGAACTCTTAGTTTTACATCATGTCATGTGTGTGTCATGTCAGCTCTATGCTGATCTGACCCCCTTCCTTGCCCCCCTCCCCTTTCTCTTTCTCATGAAAAAGAATATGTTCAGAAGACGGTTTTCAAGGTCACACATGATGTTATTGTTATTACTCATGGTCATAACAATATGTGTCGGCTTAATTAATCTGATATACAATGTGATTATAATTATTTTGAATCTGTTTCCCAGACATGGTAAAATTAAGTATTAATTAGATGGATGTAATTCATGTAATACATGGGAACTTTTACTACAAAAATTAAATCCAAAGGTCTGATAATAACTTGATGTGCGGGCCATGATATGAGAGTAATAAATACCATTTTAATTTAACAGAGGAAGACAAATATGTTGAAACAGACTGGGCCACATATTATGCTAATGTGAACTGTTTATAGATATTACAGATATTATAGATACTATAACAGTTATTAATAATCAGTTACTGTATTAGTCAGATATTAGTCACTAGTTCCTGCCATTTTGTATTTGTACAGGTATATGAGTATATGAGTATACTACGTACATAAATATATAAAGGTTTAGATGCTTATATACTTAAATACTTATACATAGATATACATAGATATAAATACACAAATTGTTCTATATCTCAGCCTTTCTTTTCGGGGGGGGGGCGTTTTGGCACCCCCAGTGTTAAGTTATTTCAATCCAGCTCAATTCAGCTTGCCCTAAGCCTAAGCCCAGTCCAGCCAAATCCAGTCCTCAGTATCGCTCTCACAAGACGGGTCAGCATCTAAATGCTTAATGGTTTTTCGGTGGGAAATGCTGCAGATCAGTCGGATCTGCGCTACTGAAGATATCGCAAGGACATGACCAGGGGTAGAAAGCATGCGGAACAAATGCCAAGAGCAATAGCCAAACAGCCTAAACTGTCTAGACCAAATAGCCTTCATCGTTATATGTCCTCCGCTCTATCCGCATCTACCACTACCTTAACATCTACCTCTAATCCCGCTTCCGCCTCCACTTCTATCTCTGCAAAAACAAAAACAAAAATTAAAGCTACTTCTTCCTCAGCAATAGCTCAAAATACTCGGAATGCTAAATCTGCAGGAACCTTTGTTGACATGGCCGATATGGAGCATCACCAGGATAATGAGAACACCCTTGGAAACCCACTTGACAACAGGGGAGCAACAGGTGCCAGTTCAAGAGGGGTCCAGCAGGGCACGGAGTGGGGGGGGAGAGGGCAACCCGGGACTCACTGTAATCCTGGAAAGTGGAACTAACAGTGGAGACAGTGGTGATACCTTTACCCCTACTATGGTATTGGCTGACAATTCAGTGAGTATGGGCGGATTGGAGAATCTGTTACCTATGTTACCAAACCTCTCTACTGGCAATAATGCCCTTTCTACTACCCTGACAGTAGTAATGGATGTACCTGAACACATAGCTACTGACGCCCAACTGTACCTCTGTATCAGTACCTCTAGAGGAGCCCGGGATTATAGTCAATCCACAACCAGGAACATTGGATCCTTTAAACTTAGCTCAACCAAGTCCTTGTCATTCATGGAGCGAAGACTTTGAGTTAAGGGCAATATTGCTTTCACTCCCCACTAAACAAGATCTAGCATTATTACCAAACCAAGGAGATTTGGAAGCTGTGGCACTACGTCTAGAAGGGGCTCTACGGAAAGAGATTTCAGAGGTGCGGGAACAGCTGGATATTGTGGAGACCAGGGTCTCTAACCTAGAATCCGCAGTAGACAACGTGAACATGCGTATGGATGAACTGGTATTATCGAATTCTGCAGCTCAGCAAAGGTTTACTTCAATTCTTCTATAGGTAGATGATTTGGAAAACCACAGCCGCAGGAATAATATCCGCTTCAGAGGTATTCCCGAAAATGTCGAAGACACAAAACTGATACCCGCGATACAGTCTATCTGTAATAAAATCTTGGGCAAAAATTAGCTGAACTTATAATAGATAGAGTACATAGAGTCACTCCGTATAGGAGTCACCAGGGGTTGTTAGGTCCACGAGATGTTCTTTGCTGTATCCATTTTTTCAGCATAAAGGATGAGATTATGCGTCGAGCATAGCAGATGGGCCAGATTGAACATGCAGGAGTATGGATAATGATCCTCTCGGACATATCAAGGAACAAACGACATATGAGAGGATGCTTGCGTCCACTCCTAGATCAGATTCAGCCTCTGGGGCTACATATTCTTGGGGACACCCATTCCATCTGAGGGTCAAAAAAGACAACCAGTCCTTTCCACTTCACACTCAGGACCAGCTTCACGACTTATTTTTATTATTGGGGTATAAACCAATACAAGTTCCTAACTGGTTGGACCCTAATTGAGCATGCCTGAGTTTGTGTTTTTTTTTTCTTCCAAGGCTCTTTATTTCTTGTTTTAGTGTTTTTTATGTCTTTATACTTGTACTGTTCTATAGTGTATATCTTAGTGGTTCATGCTGGCTTGGGCATTATATGGATGGGTTTGGAAATCTGTTAGGCCCCCAGTTTCTATTATTATGCTTAGAGGTAACTATTTAGTATTAATGCCCTCGGAGGAGGAAGCTCTATATTACTGGTTAGTCTTAGTGATATCGGCAGCACAGCAGGCCATAGACACCCCCCCCCAAATAGGCCTCTCCCAGTCCCTTTGGGCTAAGTTGGGAGAATTGTGGGGTTTTTTTCTTCTTTTCCTTTTCTTTCTCTTTTTTTTTTCTTTTCCCCTCCCTGCTGCTTCCACTCTGCATTCCCTCTCCTAACCCTATCCTAACTTCTTTAAGTCGGATGGCACCGTCTGCTCTTCGGGTACAACCGACCACACCTCCCTTAATGTAAAGGGCCTTAATGTTCCAGAAAAAAGGTCCAGATTATTGAGAGACTTGACAAAAATGCGGAGACAGATTGTTTTCCTCCATTGCCACTCCAGGAAAATCCCAAAATTGAGTAACAGAGCCTACCCAGTGGTATATCACAGTTCATCACCAATCTCTAAAGCTAAAGTATTCTTCTAGCAAGGTCTGTTCCATGGTCGCTAGGCACATATATCAGTGATGAGCAAGGCAGATTTTTGATTGTTAAGGGCGTAATTGGATCTACTCGGGTAACCTTGGTTGAATTTCCTAATTCGAATCAGCTGCTTTTGTTAAGGTCACTGGTTCCCCTGATTTTGGAGCATAGTGATGGCGTATTGATTCTAGGGTGGGATTTTAATTTTGCATATGATCCACTCTTAGATGCCTCAAGGGGTGTATCTCATTTATCATTCTCTTATTTAAAGCGATTATAGGCAGGATTAAATCTTCTTCAATTGATAGATGTATGGCGCTTACAACACCCCAATGTCCGAGATTATACTTTTTTTTCTTCAGTTCATTAATCATATTCAAGAATCGATTACTTTTTCCTTCCACAAAAAGATTTGGATAGAGTTCCAGCAACCACGATTGATCCAATTTTGTTTACCGATTATGGACCATCTCATTTGGATATAGATCTTATAGTGGCTACAAGGACCCTGTCCTGGAGGCTTAACGACACATTGTTAAACCCTACCCTACCACCATGACTGAGGTTCTTCAGGGTTTAGGAGAATATTTTAGCCAGAATGACCAACCTAATACGTCTCCGACAGTACTGTGGGAGGCGCATAAATGCTTTATAAGAGGAATTTTTCTTAAACATGGAGCCAGGATAAAAAAACTGAAGCGGTTAGAAACTGCAACATTACTTTTGAGGATTAGTAAACTTGAGTCCATCCATAAAAAAACACTCGCTAAGCAGACACAGAAAGAATTACTCTCCCTACGCCAGCAGTATAATCAAATCGCAAATTCAGAAGTGAGGGAGAAATTGAGCCAATATAAACAGTCTATTTATGAGTACGGTGTTCTTTTAGCTAGGGTACTGAAATGGTCACAAACGAAATCACATATTACTCAAATTACGGCCAAGTCCGGCACTAAGCTGTCAGACCCAGCGGCTATAGCCCAGGCATTTCAAAAATTTTATTGGAGGCTTTATAATCTTAAAAACACTCAAACCCAGCAAAGCCCCATCCGGGCAGATTTGATATCTTCCTTTTTGACATCATCGGGTATGCCCCCCACTTCCGTTAGAGGTGATTGCAGGGATGGAAGTCCCTATAACAAATAAAGAACTGGCCTCGGCAATAGAATTCTCTAAATCATGGAGGGCCCCCGGCCCAGATGGGCTAAACCTTATGTACTATAAAACGTCCTCTCTCCTTATTTTCTACGTGCCTATAATTCCATTTCAGTTAATGGTAAGCTAACAGAGCATTAATGGTAAGCTAACAGGCCCTTGAGGGCCCACATTAATGTGATCCACAAGCAGGATAAAGATCATACTCAATGTGCGATTTATCGGCATATAGCACTTTTAAATGTTAATGCAAAATTATTCTCAAAAATCCTAGCGAATAGGTTACTTCCACGCTTTTATCAACAGATGCTGAAAAGGCATTCGCCTGTGTGGATTGGCAATTTCTACGATCCACTCTTAGACATATTGGCCTGGGGGAACAAATGCAGTCTTGGATTCAGGCATTATACACTGGCCCTACTGCGGCCGTGTTTGTTAACTGGGCCCGATCAGAGTATTTCTCATTGTCTAATGGGACGAGACAGGGCTGTCCCCTTTCTCCTTTAATGTTTGTGCTAACCTTAGAACCCTTTCTTTGCAAACTTAGATCAGACCCTTTGATCACTGGACTTCAGGTCTCAAATATGGAGCATAAAATCGCCGCATATGCGGATGATCTCCTATTTTTTCGTACTAATCCGGAGGTTTCATTACCACGTCTACTTCAATGTTTAGCTCAAATTCTTCTATAAATTACGCTAAATGTGAAGCGAGGAGTATCCTCCTTTCTAAGGCGTGTATTGCTAACCTACAAGGTGTCTACCGGTTCAAATGGGTTCAGTCCTTTTTGAAATAACTGGGGGTTAAATTGACCCCGTATATGGCCCTACTATATGGGACAAACTTTTGCCCATTGTTATTGAAAATGAGATCACATTTCCAACTATGGCAGACCCTTGCCCTTATGTGGTCTGGGAGGTGCAATGCATTTAAGATGACACTGCTCCCTCAGATTTTATATTTAATGCAAGCGATACCTTTTAAACTACCTCAAGCCTTTTTTCTCTTGTGTTTGACACTGTTAATTACATTTCTCTGGAGCAGTCGCTAGAATTCGCTACTCATTGTTGGCTTTGCCTAAATCACGGGGGGTATAGGTCTGCCTGACTTGATCTTATACTACCGAGCCTTACACCTGTCCCGAGTGGTGTCATGGTGCACCCCCTCGCAGATCAAACTGTGGGTGCAAGTGGAACAACATGCCTCATCGGTTGCTCTGTCTGCACCCCCATGGGTTGCTCATAAATATTATCGGGGATTGAAGAGGCATCCTACAATCGGGGCTACCATCGCAGTTCTTACCAACATACTCTCATCAAAAGGCCTTTCTCCCTTTCCATCCCCATTAACACTGGTGATTCAGAATCCAGACTTCACGACCGGGCGTGGCAATAAACAGCTTCAGAGGTTGATAGGACTAGGTATATCTAGATGCATGCACTTTGTTACCCAGCAGGGCTGGATGTCTTTGCAAGATCTTTCTACTCTCTCACAGCCTCCCTTGAGCCCTTGGTCTGCTTTTCAACTGTCACATAAATTAAGGTCTATACCAGAAGCGGAATCATATGTTAGCCCCAGGGCCGGATTAACATAGAGGCTATTGGAGATGCAGCTCCAGGCCCCTTTACCTTAAGATAGGCCCATTTGAAAAAAAAAAATCACAAAAAAAAAACTATCAACTTCGAGGGTCGTGGCTCGGCGACCAGGGGCCACATAGAGCCCAAATTTGGGGGGTAGGTAGCTGAAGGTCCACCCCACTACTGATCACAATTTGGGGCTCCTATCACCTATGGTCCTGGAGAAACAGGGCTCCTTGCGCAGCCTGTCAAAAGCTACATACAAAGCGGCCAGTTTAAACACAAGCTGGCATACTGTTTGCAGCAGACTGAGAGGATGAGCTCACAGTGCCTCTTCTCACTTCTTGTCAGAGGCACTGAGCTCAATGGACAGGTTGGAGCCTGCAGAGTTTGACAGGCAGCACCACCTGTCATACTCGCCTATTGATTTCAATGGGGCCACTCTGCAACTGCAAGCCAAACTCGCTTGCAGTAGCAGCATAGTACAACAATGTAATACTACCATTCAGCGATGTAAAAAAAAAAGGAGGTGGCAGTAGCACCTCATGAATGCCTGTCAGCTGCTGCTATACCACTCGTTGAAAAGTAATACACCACTGATCACTTTTAAGAGGGCAGTAAGCATTACCGCAAGTGTGCAAGAAACTTGAAACACATCATTCATTTCACACTCACACCACCAACCAGGTCACTCCCCAGCCACTTCCCGTGTCAGCCACCTCTCTTCAACTTATATCACAGGTGACCGTTTCCCAACCTGCAGATGACAGACCCTACTACAAAAGAAATCGCTCCCAGTTACTCCCCCACCCCACCCGCCGATTGATATCCCTCCATGACCACCTCACACCCCCCTGCTGACAGACCTCCCTCCCCAGCCTGTCCCCACACACCCTCTCACCTGCTGACCTGTGGATGGGGGAATTACTCCCCCAATGTTATTGAGTTCTGCCAGTGGGGAGCCTTCCCTACCCACACAATACAATGATCAGTGTTGCTAACTATAGCTGGCAGCATTGATTGTTTTTGGAAAAACCTGACAGGATGGTTGTACTCAAGTCGATTAATAGATTGACTTGTGTACAACCAGCTAGCCAATACATAGATTGACTATGACTGGTCTCTGCTTAATTGGCTTAATTTCAATTCATGTATGGCCTGCTTAACCATTATGCAGTCCCTAAACATCCTTCCACAAACCTTTACATTTTTCCTTCCCAGATTCCTTCATTCTCCTCACCTGTACATAGTGCCCACTGTCATACCCTCCACACTTCTCTCCTGTACATACTGTTCACTGGCATACCCTCCACACTCCTCTCCTGTACATACTGCCCACTTTTATACCCTCCACATTCCTCTCCTGTACATACTGCTCACTGTCATACCCTCCACACTCCTCTCCTGTACATACTGCCCCCTGTCAAATCCTCCACACTCTTCTGTACATACTGCCCATTGTCTTACCCTCCACACTTGTCTCCTGTACATTTTGCTCAGTATCATACCCTTCACACTCCTCTCCTGTACATAGTGCCCACTGTCATACCCTCCACACTTCTCTCCTGTACATACTGCCAACTATCTTTCTCTCCACACTCTTCTCCTGTACATACTGGCCTCAAAATACCTTCCACACTTCTCTCCTGTACCTACTGTCCCTATCATACCCTCCACACTCCTCTCCTGTACATACTGCCCCCATCATACCCTCCATACTGCTCTCCTGTACATACTGCTCACTGGCATACCCTCCACACTCCTTTCCTGTACATAGTGCCCACTGTCAACCCTCCACACTCCTCTGTTGTGCATACTGCCCACTGTCATACCCCCCCACACTCCTCTGCTGTGCATACTGCCCACTGTCATACCCTCCACACTGCTCTCCTGTACATAGTGCCCACTGCCATGCCCTCCACACTCCTCTCCTGTACATAGTTCCCACTGTTATACTCTCCACATTTCTCTCCCTCACCTGCACATACTTCCCACTTTTATACCATCCATACTCCTCCCCTATGCCTCTTACCCACAAAAACAGTTCTTTAAAATTATATTGAATATCCTTAATGTTACCAGCTCTAGAATGGGCACACTTTTGTTAGTTCAACTAAAGGAAATCTTCACAGTTCTCATATTTGTTCTGCCCATTGTTAGTACTCATTTAATTTTGTGATTAGTATTGGGATGTATAGAGGAACATAGGGGGTGTCAGCTACTCTAAATATACCACTGGGAAAAAAAAAGTGTCCCTGAAAATATTTTTGAAATGTTGGCAACTATGCACTTGGGCACTGCTCAAGGGCCACCGGGTCAGTAGGCGGCCCCATGAGAGACTCCTGGGATCCTGTGACATTAAAGCGGTAGTAAACTTTGCTAACATTACTACTTGTTAGAGGCCCTGAAGTAGGTTATGCCATAATGTACAAGCATGCAAAGCATATTAGCACATTAGGGTACACTTACCTGTCAGACTTAGCCCTCCAAGTGCTGCATTGTGACCAATCCGGTGGGTCCAGGGGCGCTTCCATCTTCATCCTTCTGGGTTCTGTGCCTTCGGTCACTTGCCATGGCCAGGCTGTGTTGCTGTCACTTCCACGCATGCGCATCCTCTTTCTCTCTCTCATCCCCCCTCTCTCTCTCCTCCTCCCTCCCTTACCCCTCTCTCATCCTCCCTCTCTCTATTTAATTTATTTTGTTATAACAAAAAATTGTTTGCATTTTTAATTATTTTTTATTTAATGCTATTGTTTTTATAAAAAGCCCCACCATAATCCTCAACACCAGGCCCATGATGTTCTTAATCTGGCCCTGGTTAGGTCACTGACATTCTTTGAACGCCTATGTGCGGCAGGGGAACATGTACCACATATATTGTCTCTTCTGTATAAACAGATTATTGAGCTTCCACAAGGTCAAATTCCTTTGTATATACGTCGCTGGGAAGAGGACCTTCAGATTTTTTTTCACAAGACCGCAAATTAATAGGATTATTTTACTGGCTCACAAATCATCCATAGCAAGCCGGTTTCAAGAACAGGGATACAAGCTATTGGTCAGGTGGTATAGGGTTTCGGCCCCACTTAATAAACTTTATCTGCAAACCTCTAAGCTATGCTGGCATTGCAATAGACAGACAGGGACACTATTACATATTTTCTGGCTGTGCCCTTTAATTACATCATTTTGGAATAAAGTGAGGAACATGATTAAACAATTGACATTAGTCGACCTTGGTACAGGCCCCTTGGGATATCTCTTGCATTTAACCACTTGCTTACTGGGCACATAAACCCCCCTCCTGTCCAGACCAATTTTTAGCTTTCAGTGCTCTCACACTTTGAATGACAATTACTCAGTCATGCGACACTGTACCCAAATGATTTTTTTGTCCTTTTTTTCATACAAATAGAGCTTTCTTTTGGTGGTATTTGATCACCTCTGGGTTTTTTATTTTTGGCGCTATAAATGAAAAAAGACCGAAAATTTTGAAAAAAAAACACATTTTTTATTTCTGTGATAAAATTTTGCAAATTAGTAATTTTTCTTCATAAATTTGGCCACAATTTATACTGCTACATATCTTTGGTAAAAATAACCCAAAATTAGTGGAAATTATTTGGTCTGTGTGAAAGTTTTATAGTCTACAAGCTGTGGTACAAAGTATAATAACCCCTTTTTGGAAAGTAGACATTTCAAGGTATTTAGTAAGGGGCATGGTGAGTTATGTGAAGCTGTAATTTCTTCCCACAATTCTTTAGAAAATTAAGATTTTTATTTTTTATTTTTTCACAAAAACGTCATTGTAATAGCTTAGTGCTCTCACATGGCATGTGCATACCACAAATGACACCCCAAAATACATGCTGTTACTCCTCCTGAATATAGCTATACCACATGTGTGGGACTTTTTCACTGCCTGGCCACATACAGAGACCCAACATGCAGGGAGCATCATCAGGTGTTCTAGGAGCATGAATTACACATCTCATTTCTCAACCACCTATTACACTTTTGAAGGCCCTGGAGCACCAGGACAATGGAAACACCCACAAAATGACCCCATTTTGGAAATCTAACACCCCGATGTATAATCTATGAGGCATAATGAGTCTTTTGAACAGTTCATTTTTTTCCACAAGTTTTTAGAAAATGTGGGAAAAAAATGAAAATGCATTTTTTTTTACACAAAGTTGTCCGTTTATAAGATATCTCCAACACATAGCATTTAGATAGCAAAAATGACACCCCAAAATACATTCTGCTACTCCTCCTGAGTATGGCGATACCACATGTGTGAGACTTCTACACAGCCTGGCCACATACAGATATCCAACATGCAAGGAACACCGTCAGGTGTTCCAGGGACACATAGCATGCACATACCAAGAATTACACCCCAAAAAACATTATGCTGAGCAAAGCGTAAACAAAAGATTACCTGTAGTTGTAGTAGTGCAGTTGTACACAGGAGGATATCGCTGGTCCAGGCAGCAGGCAGGAACTTGGTCAGCAACAGTGAACACAATTGTCCAGGCAGCAGGCAGGGATACCGTCCATATACAGTTCAGGGTCAGTGCAGGCAGAGATATTGTCAGAAGTGCCAAAAATATTGGTCCTGGTAGTAGGCAGGAACATGTGGTGTGGTCAGTGCAACAGGCAGAGACATAATGGCAGTAAGTCCTACAGGCAGGAGGCAGAACTAGGGCCTTGTTCAGGACAGAATGGGGACAGGGGTCGAGGCTTCTCCCACCCAAATCTCTTTTAAGCCTCCGAGTCTCCAGGACCCTGTTTTCTTCATCCAGAAAAACAAATCTGGAGCCCCTCACATATGTAATTAGGGGGCTGCAGGTGGGTGTCCTTCCCTGCGTACACTTTGAAGGCATATATGTACCCTGTGACTCGGTCACATAATTTGTATACCTTCACCCCATAGCGGGCCCTTTTGCTGGGAATAAATTGTTTGATTTTAAGCCTGCCACTAAATTTAACAAGGGACTCATCCACGCATATGTGTTGGTCCGGGGTAAACAGCTGGGGGGATATTTCAGAAAAATAATTTAGTAGTGGCCGAATTTTGAAAAAGTATGTCATAATTTGGGTCATAATTTGGGCACTGGTTATTATCATTGAAATGGAGGAACCTCATTATCATGAGGTATCTGGTTCTGGGCATTACCTTGGAGAAGATTGGCATGTGGTGGATTGACCAATAGGAATTCAAAGTGATTTTTTTTGGTGAGTCACATACAAAATGTGAGGCCTAAAAAAACCTTCAACTCCTCCACCGTTAGGTCTCTCCACTCGTAGGGACAGGCACAATAGGACATTGGATTATTTAAAATAAATTGCTGTGCATAGAGGTTGCCCTAGACCACAATTGTTGATAGCATGTCCTCTGTAAAAATTAAATAAAAAAAATTGATTGGGGAAAAATTCTCCATGTCCACCTGGACTCCTGGCTGGGCAGTGAAAGGGGGAACGTTGGCTTCTCCTGAATTAGGAGGAAGCCACAAGGGGTTTTGAAGGACATAGGGAAGGCTGCCATGGGTCCTTGGCCTTTCTTGCCGAGGTACTGCGGTGCTGGTGGATGGCACTGCGGTGCTGGTGGATGCCACTGCCTAATCACCAGAACGCCTTCATTTGGCAGGCAGAATATCTTCCTCCTCTGAGTCACTCAGTGTTCCACTACTGAGGACTGGCTCATAATTTATATCCAACTCAGAATCTGAGTTTGAAAGGGAATCTGAAAAAGAGAGCTCCTCGTTGCTCTCGTTGGCCTGGGAAAGTATTTGGTACGCCTCCTCGACGGAAAAGCATCTTTTGGACATGGTTGCTGGTGGTGATGCAACTACACCGGTGTGTGCTAAGCCTGCACTGATGGGCACTGATGAGGTGGCACTGATGAGCACAGATGGCCACTGAGGTGGCACAGAGGGGAACTGATGAGGCGGCACAGATGGGCACTGATGAGGCGGAACAGATGTGCTGTGATGAGACGGCACAGATGTGCATTGATTGATTGCACAGATGTGCACTGATGAGGTGGCACAGATGGGCACTGATGAGGCAGCACAGATGGGCACTGATTGATTGCACAGATATGCACTGATGAGGCAGCACAGATGGGCACTGGTGGGCACCGATGAGGTGGCACAGGTGGGCACTGATGAGGTGGCACAGATGGACACTGATCAGCGACGGCACAGGTGGGCACAGATTGGCACAGGTGGGCACAAATCCCAAATAGGCACTGTACTGTTGGGGCACTGTTTGGGCACTGTAATTTGTGTTACAACTCACTAAAGCACAGATCGCTGTCAGATCCTCTCTCTCTCCTCACTCGCGGTCTTTGTGTGAGGAGAGAGAGCCGGCAATGAGAGATGATCTCATATGTTTACATTTGAGTTTATCTCTTATTGGCCACGCCGATCGCGTTTAAACGGCCGCTGTGATTGGCCATTTACAACGATCTGTGACTGGCTGTGTCCAAGTGACATGGCCAGCACAGAATTTCCCTGATGCGTGCTCGTGAGCGCGCATGGAGAGCGAGGAAAGGGGAGGACGTCATATGACGGCCTCCCAGAAATTGAGGTCTGCGCTGTAAGCGTCATTCGACTATAGCGCGGATGGCAAGTGGTTAAATGAGCTGCCCCTTCATCACTATAAAAATACATTGATAGCGCAAATGCTGTACGCTGCCCAGGCATGTTATTCCAGACTTGTGGAAATCCACGATTACTCCCTCTTTGAAACATTGGTTCTCTAGGATAGATGAAATTAGGACAATGGAATCTATGACAACGTCTCTCTACGGTACAGAGGAGGAGTGTAGGGACACCTGGCGGCCATGGATGACCTTTTCGTGTACATCCCAATATGATGATTGCATTTCCGTCTAGGTTGGGTGGGCCGGGTTAGAGGGGGGAGATTTGTGAGGGGGCAGGGTAGGGTGTTGGAAGCTCTGAAGGCTTATGCTAGTTGATTGGGGTCTGCTTTTTTTATTTCTCTCTCTCTTTCTCTCTCCTTTTTTTCGGTAGATTTTGTCTCCTGACCCCCAATGTTGGGGTCAGGAGAAAGGTTTCTTCTAGCCCAAAGTAGATAAGTCAAGGTATGTGTATTATAGGTTAACAATTGATGTAATTTTCGCATATCAGATATACTTTGGAGGTTACTATTTTTTTTTTTGATAATGAATTTTCATTAGGGTGGTGTATGAATTCATAATCTGTAGCAACCTCCTATTATTAGTTTTTAGTTTACGAATTTAAAAAGTGCTATTGTTGGTTTATTTGTTATATCTGTAGGTTAATTGGATCCTGTCTAAATTGTCCCTAGTATGTATGAATGTGAGTTAGGGACCTTAGATTGTAAGCTCCTTGAGGGTAGGGACTGATGTGAATGTACAATGTATATGTAAAGCGCTGTGTAAATTGACGGCGGTATATAAGTACCTGAAATAAATAAATAAAATAAATATCTGCTTATCGATGTTGGTCTTGACTTTTTTTTATTCTAAAATAGGCTTTGTTATTTGCCTTTTTTGTTATTATGTATATGCTGGTTATAACTGAAAAAACTTTTGAATAAAGAATTATACTGAAAAAAAAAAAATTATATATATATATATATATATATATATATATATATATATATATATATATATATATATATATATATATATATATATATATAAACAGAGCAATCATGCCAAGTCCACACACCCTGTTAGGGTAGATGCCACTTGCAGCAAGCTGTTTTATAGTTTTTATAGTTCTTGATTTGGCTGATGATCTGTTTTTACATACAGATTGTTGGTATTTTTTGTTTTATTTATTGTTATTTTTGAAATCCAAAGCAGAATATGTGGATTGTGAAATAATGTGTCTCTTTTCCTTGTAAGTGCTAAAGAAAACCTTTAAATATACAGCCATCTCCATAGCTGCACGGTGTGGTTATCATTTATTACGTTATGATATCAGGAGAATAATGTAAGAGGGAAACTACTTGTGTTAGCTTGCTGAAACTAACAACAGAGCAAGAAAGTTTGTAATAAAGTTGTAATAGAGCCAGGGAAAGTTTTAGTGTTTTTTGAAACATGAAACTGGAGAGTCTATACGGTATTGTAATGTCACCTGAAAACAAAACAAAACAAAAAAAACAAAACAATAAAACTGTTGATGGTGGAAAAATCGTTTCTGAGTGAGTGAGTTAATTGATGGCTAGTGAATGAAATATGAGAAAGTGTTTTATTGTGTTAAAAAAAAACAAGAGAATGGGGCGTGGCTTCGGTATGCAGCGGTGAGGACGTGCTTCTCTCGAGCTCTGGAGCCGACATCAACTTTCACCAAGTTATCCCGCAAACCATCCCCGCTACCACTTCGCAAAACACGCGGAAAAGGGCAAGCAAATCCTTACCCAAGAAAGGACCCTCTTCGGGATCCATAAAGCGATTCCTGGCTGCGGAACCGGAGGATATCCTTAATGCTCAAATATTAATGCTCTCCCTTTTCATGGATGGACTAGGCCGATCTCCACGTGGCTCGGGCTCCGCCTCCCGCCACAGGCCTGAACACAGACGCCGCTCTCCAGCTTCCTCAGCCGGCTCAGAAGGGGAGGGCAGCAATTCCAGACACTCTGGCGTGGCGTCGCTGGTTAGCGATCTGCCCACTAAATCGGACCTGACATCCTTGTTTTTGGGGCTGGAACGCTCCATCAAAAAAGAGCTCTCAGCAGTTTGCTCAGATTTATCGCAGGTATTAAACTGAGTGGAGGAGTCGGAACAGCGTCTCGACCGCCACGCGGCTGCTATAACAAGCCTCCAAACCACCACTTGCAACCTCACCATTGCACATAGGATGGCTCTCTATAAGATCTATAAGACCAGGAAAACCGCAATAGGTGGAACAACATCAGGATAAGAGGCCTACCTGAAGCTACCGGCGATGATGACCTCCTGCCGTCCCTCCGAGGTATCTTAGGCACCTATTAGGCCGCACAGCCGACCATCCGCTGAAAATTGATAGAGCGCACAGAGCTCTGCGTCCCCGCAACTTGTCATCTGAGATTCCAAGAGACATCATTTGCCGGGTCCACTATTATGAGGAAAAAGAACTCATAATGCGGAAAGCCAGAGAAAAGGCCCCGATGGACTTTGATTGGTGCCACCCTTCTGTTCTTCCTGGACCTGGCCAGAGAAACACTGGAACGCCGCAGGGCCCTGCGACCTCTGACTGAGAAACTCTGGGCGGCCTCCATCAACTACCGCTGGGGTTTCCCAGCGTCCCTTATTGACAACAAGGATGGCAAAACATCGATACTCCGCTTCCCGGAAGAACTAGGAAAGTTTTGCTCAGACATCAACATCTCCCCACCAGAGCTTCCTGGCTGGCAAGATACCATCCCACCTCCACCTAACCAATTCGAACCGAGGTGGCAAAAGGTGGATCGCAAACACCGATCGGATACCCCAGGCTCTTCTTCCCAGCTCGGCTGAGATACAGAACTGAAAACCAGCGGGTGATAAGTCGAGCTGACGCAGCTCTCTCATGTTCGCAAGTATTTGGGTGACTTATGAGTAATGATATTCCCTTCGTTGTTATGGTTACACATCCAGGGTCCATGATACCCATCTGTTTAGATTACTGTAGGTTCCTAATAACTGGATATGGTTTCTGTCTTATGTTAGTGGGTTTTATACATACAGTTGGTTTTATTTAGGGGTTAATCTCGTTATATGTTACAGGACATGGTGTTGGAACCAGAGCGCCTGCACCAAATCTGGGTGCTCACTGTCCGTTGCCCTGGGCTAAATGCCCACCCCTTTTGGGGCACCGTGGGTCCTCATGCTCTCATGCGCCCGCCCCCACGAGGTCGGGATGCATGGGGGTGTTGGGCCCCCGGGATGCCTCAAACATGCACTGCAGATTTATGCGTGCACACACTTACCTCCTCTTATGGCGGTATTTGGTTTTGTTGACATGCAATATTAATGCTCTCCCTCTTCTTCCTCTCTTTCTTCTTTTATCTCTTACTATTCCCCCCTCCCTCTCACCCCTTCCCCTTTCTGGTGTTTTGCCTCAGGTCGGCTCACTTCGGAGAATGTTGTGTGCCAATGCCCTGTCGATCCCAATGGCCATGCCAAATTTAATATCCCTTAACGTGCGAGGTTTATATGCCCCAGGTAAGAGACATAATTTATACAGAGAGCTGGATTGACTGCGGGGTGACATTGTTTTCCTGCAGGAGACCCACCTCACACACACAACCTCAGTGAAACTTCTCTCCCACCAATTCCCCACATGGCACTACAGCCTATCTGATGTGCATAAAGCAAAAGGTGTGGCCATTGGGTTCCGTAGGGGTACTTCGTTCATTTTGGATTCCATGGTAAGTGACCCGTTGGGTCGTTATTTGTTCTTGAGGGGCAGCCTGGGCAGTATGCCCTGCACCCTAGTGACACTATATGCTCCCAACCATGACCAAGCGAGTTTTATAGCATCCACCCTTACAAAACTGACCGATTTCGCTCATGGTTGTTTTCTCCTGGCTGGAGATTTTAACCTCCCACTAGACCCCCTCCTGGATACATCCCTTAACAGATCCTGTATTTCACACAGATGCCTGGCGTTTATTCGCAGACGCCTTCATGCAGCCCAGATGATGGATGGATTTCACCCACTATTCACACTTGCATCTCTCCTACTCACATATTGATTATTTTCTTTTGGATCACCATCACCTCTCCCTTCTCATAGACTCTAGTATTGAAACCTCTACTCTATCGATCACGCCCCGATTACGCTCAAACTAAAAACCCCATCTATACCACAAAAGGCAACTAACTGGAAGCTTAACGATCAACTAATATTAGAAGACATTGACAAAAAAATGATTAACGATGAACTAAAAAGCAATTTTCAGGAAAACACCCACCCGGACATCTCACCGGGTACACTGTGGGAGGCCCATAAGGTCTTTATTCGAGGGAAATTTATAGAACTGGGTGCCAGGAAAAAACAGGATCGAACGCACCAACAATCAGAACTTATTCGAGAGATAAGTGATCTTGAATGATAACATAAAGCTAGGTTATCGCAGTTTGTGTTTGACTCCTTGTCCAAAAAGAGAGAAGATCTGAAGACCCTCCTCCATTTGGATCAGAAGCAACAGTTCCGTATTGTAGCCCAATGTATACACGAATGTGGTAACAAACCCGGCAGGGTTCTGGCCGGTTCTTTACAACAGAAAAAGGCTGCAACCTTTATTGCTAGAATCAAATCCCAACTGACACCTTAGTTCATGAAACCACTGCAACAGCAGAAGAATTCAGATTGTTCTATCGACACCTATATCATGTCCACCAAACTACACCAGATCATGACTCTAAAACTAAGCGTATTCAAGACTACCTGATACATGCTAACTTACCTAAACTCCCAACTGACACCTTAACAGCCTTAGAAGGGGAATTCACCCCTGCTGAGTTGGGTGCTGCGTTAAAATCCATGGCCAATGGTAAGGCACCAGGCCCAGATGGCTTTACGGTTGCATACTACCGTTTACTCCCTAAACTGACCTGCTACGCTAACACAGTCTCGACAGGTGGTGACCTTCGCACTGAAACCCTTCATGCGCATATCACAGTCATTCCCAAACCCGGTAAGGACCCTAGTGTCTGTGGAAGCTATCGTCCCATATCACTTTTGAATCTTGATGCCAAGTTATACGCCAAAGTTATAGCAAATAGGCTCCTCCCCCTGATCCCAAAATGGGTTTCATGTGACCAGACGGGGTTCATCCCCGGTAGGGAAGCAAGGAGCAACTCTCTCCGTACCCTTTCCTTGATGGCACATGTTCGGGGCTCTTCCCAGCCCACCCTGTTATTATCAACTGATGCTGAAAAAGCGTTTGACAAGGTGGACTAGGAATACCTACTGGCAACGCTATCTCAACTAGGTCTTGGCCCAATGCTCTTAAACCATATATCGGCCCTTTCCCCACCGCACAATTAAGAATAAATGGCACTTTATGCAACCCCTTTACCTTATATAACAGTACCCATCAGGGCTGTCAGCTTTAACCTATTTTATTCGCCCTATCCCTGGAACCATTTCTATCGACAATAAGACAAAACCCCAACATACACGGGAATAAAGTGGGGGATACAGAGCACAAATACGCAGCTTACGCTAACGACATCCTGTTTTACATACAACAACCCGTGATCTCCCTCCCCAACTTAATGTCGGCTTTCTCAAAATATAGTCTCATCTCCAATTTTAAAATAAATATGACAAAATCTGAAATTCTAAATATTTCAATTCCAAAATAAATAGTGACCCAGTTAAAAAGATCATTCCCCTTTAGCTGGCAGACTAGTTCTAATGAAATTAATTTTTCTCACCCCTAATCCCGCTTCTTTGTTCCGTACTAATTTTATACCACTACTAAACACAATCAGATCTGATCTACAGAAATGGTCACAGCTCGCTCACTCATGGTTAGGAAGGATAAGTGTGGTGAAAATTTACATTCTGCCCAGGCTGTTATTCTTGTTTCAGATGATACCATATAGAATCCCTATAAGTTTTTACACTAGTGAGAACTAAGATATCTAGATATGTTTGGAACAGAAAGCACCCTAGACTTGCTAGAAGTCTCCTTATTAGACCTAAAAAGGAAGGAGGTCTGGCCTTACCAGACATCAAACTATACTTTCTGGCAGTTATATTGAACAGAATTTCCGATTGGAAGTATCATAGGGATTCCAAGCTTTGGGTATCTTTAGAAATAGAACTCCGCGGTTCAGATCTCTACTCACAAATATGGATACCAAGGAAATATAGAACGGTAGCCACCACCACATCACCGCTTACATGCTCCACCCTAATGTCTTGGGACTCCCCATGTAAAACACACAATTGGTTGCACAACTCTCCTCTGATGCCTCTTACTGGACATACAGTCAGGTCCATAAATATTGGGACATCAACACAATTCTAATCTTTTTGGCTCTATACACCACCACATTGGATTTGAAAAAGAAACGAACAAGATGTGCTTTAACTGCAGACTTTCAGTTCAGGTATTTACATCCAAATCAAGTGAACGGTGTAGGAATTACAACCAACAGTTTGTATATGTGCCTCCCACTTTTTAAAGGGACCAAAAGTAATGGGACAGATTAACAATCATCCATCAAACTTTCACTTTTTAATACTTTGTTGCAAATCCTTTGCAATCAATTACAGCCTGAAGTCTGGAAAGCATAGACATCACCAGACGCTGGGTTTCATCCCTGGTGATGCTTTGCCAGGCCTCTACTGCAACTGTCTTCCGTTCTTGCTTGTTCTTGGGGCATTTTCCCTTCAGTTTTGTCTTCAGCAAGTGAAATGCATGCTCAATGGGATTCAGGTCAGGTGAGTGACTTAGCCATTGCATAACATTCCACTTCTTTCTCTTAAAAAACTCTTTGGTTGCTTTCACAGTATGTTTCGGGTCATTGTCCATCTGCACTGTGAAGCGCGGTCCAGTGAGTTCTGAAGCATTTTGCTGAATATGAGCAGATAATATTGCCCGGAACACTTCAGAATTCATCCTGCTGCTTTTGTCAGCAGTCACATCATCAATAAATACAAGAGAACCAGTTCCATTGGCAGCCATACATGCCCACGCCATGACACTACCACCACCATGCTTCAATGATGAGGTGGTATGCTTTGGATCATGAGCAGTTCCTTTCCTTCTCCATACTCTTCTCTTCCCATCACTCTGGTACAAGTTGATCTTGGTCTCATCTGTTCATAGGAAGTTGTTCCAGAACTGTGAAGGCTTTTTTAGATGTTGTTTGGCAAACTCTAATCTGGCCTTCTGTTTTTGAGGCTCACCAATGGTTTACATCTTGTGGTGAACCCTCTGTATTCACTCTGGTGAAGTCTTCTCTTGATTATTGACTTTGACACACATACACCTACCTCCTGGAGAGTGTTCTTGATCTGGCCAACTGTTGTGAAGGGTGGTTTCTTCACCAGGGAAAGAATTCTTCAGTCATCCACCACAGTTGTTTTCCGTGGTCTTCTGGGTCTTTTGGTGTTTGCTGAGCTCACCGGTGCATTCTTTCTTTTTAAGGATGTTCCAAACAGTTGATTTGGCCACACCTAATATTTTTGCTATCTCTCTGATGGGTTTGTTTTGTTTTTTCAGCCTAATGATGGCTTGCTTCACTTATAGTGACAGCTCTTTGGATCTCATATTGAGAGTTGACAGCAACATATTCCAAATGCAAATAGCACACTTGAAATTAACTCTGGACCTTTTATCTGCTCCTTGTAAATGAGATACAAGGGAATAACACACACCTGGCCATGGAACAGCTGAGCAGCCAATTGTCCCATTACTTTTGGTCCCTTAAAAAGTGGGAGGCACATATACAAACTGTTGTAATTCCTACACCGTTCACCTAATTTGGATGTAAATACCCTCAAATGAAAGCTGAAAGTCCACAGTTAAAGCACATCTTGTTAGTTTCATTTCAAATCCACTGTGGTGGTGTATAGAGCCAAAAAGATTAGAATTGTGTCAATGTCCCAATATTTATGGACCTGACTGTAACTACTTTCCACCTGGGAATATAGATCCCAGACTTCACTCCTGGAATCTTGGAAACACAGCTCTGTTACACCAAGTCACTAATACATCTGGCATAGTGCCCCTCTCAACGCTCGCATCCACGCCAACAACGTCTGTAATGGACCAATGGCGATATCACCAATTAACAGCTTTCATCAACTCTCTCCCAAAACCGATAAGAGACATTTCTAACCTAACATCAATAGAAACTGCCTTCATAGATGACCAACCAGTGGAAAAACCACTTTCATACTTCTATCAAGCATTACAATCATTGCTTCCTCTGGTCATCCTAGTTTCATCTGTAGTTGGGAGAAGGACCTTCACAAGGAATTCACAGAGACTCAGAGATCTACAATCCTCCTTCTGTCTCATTCATCGTCATTGTCCTCCAAACTGGCAGAGGTTAACTACAAACCTCTGACACGTTGGCACTATACCCAGAGATTCTACATAAAACATTCCCTGAAATATCACCAATCTGTTGGCGTGGTTGCGGGGAATGGGCTTCACATGCCCATGTTTGGTGGTACTGCCCGATTATCCGACCATATTGGCTGACCATTCTTTATTGGATTAAGGAGATTCAGGGTTCGGAGGTTCTGAATGACTCTTGGATAGTATTACTACATTGTACAGACAGACCATGTAAGAGATCGATAACACCACATTTATTAAATGCTGCTAAAGCTCTTATCCCACGATATTGGAAAAAGTCAACTACACCTACATTGCGCCAATGGCTAATGGAGGTGGACCACATATACTATATGGAAGATCTAACATACTCTCTTAGAAACAAAACCGAACTAGCAAAGAACATATGGTCCTGTTAGTTTGCTTTCAAATACACATCCGCCTATGCGGAAATCATGGCTGCAGATACGCAAGGTATTAATACTTAAAACTCTTGATACATGAGAGCTGGCTAAGGCGAACACCCCCTCCCTTCCCTCCTATCATACCCCCCCTCCCCCCAATTTCTCTCCCCCCTTTCTTGTCTTTCCATTACTTTTCTTTATTTCTGATCTCTTACCAGAATGGATGTTAATGTAAATGACAAGTTACGGTATTGACACGAGACTAGGCCACACTGACAAGGATAGTCTGGTCTTGGTTGGGACGATTTGATATAACTATATGTGATTTATATCAATCTTATTGTAATTTCTGTTTGAATAGGCCTACTCGCAGCTACATGTAAAAATAACTGTACTGTTCCACTTGTCTTTAATAAAATCTTATTAAAAATAAACCACAAAAAAAAAACAAGAGAACAAGACATTAATACTAATAGAACAGTGCTGGTAGAAATCTGGGTTATGTTTAATGGGTGCACAAGATTTACCATTTTAATCATTGATGTTAGGTAACTAATAACACTACATTCTCTGTGTGCCTTAAAATGTACACCAATAAGTGATCACCTTATGAAATGTATTACTCCTAATAGTAGATATTGCTAAGCCAAAAAGTTACCCCTGTAGCGTGTAAAGAAAGGTGGGATTAATATCCCTATATATTTACAAAAGATTCCCCTAGGATTGGGAGCTGAACTAGAGGTTTGGTAATAAGATTTTGGTAAAGAAAATGGGAAATTACAAATGCTTTAGGAGTTACTGAGAGATTAAGCAACTATGATCAAAATAAAGTTTTGCAAATATTACATGCATGTTCTTGAAGAAGTAGCTAAAGTTTTGGTGGGAAAGTTTGTTTGGATACAGCCCTAAAGTGACTGTCTTCACCTTCACTCAAATGGTTTATTGCATACATTTCTTACTGTTTTTATGTGCTTATGATAATTATGCGTTGCATACTTGCGGGGGGGGGGAGATCTGAGGCACAATATGTGCTTAGGTAAAGTGTTTTGTTCCACTTGGGTGTAGAGGATGAGAGGAACTGAAGGTTTTGCTTCAGTTCATTTCTGGATCCAATCTGGGATTGGGCTCCCTAATGTTTTGTTGAATTCTGCTGCATTATTGGGTTTGAGAAAGATGTTCAATTGAATATATGTCTAGTATTCAAAAACGACTATGAAATATTTTTATTTCCACAAGCTTATGGACATATGTTTCAATTTTTTAAATGGCAAGAATATTATCGTTAACACCTCTGAAGGTTTAAAAAAAAAAAGAGGGGGGGAGACTTGAAAAAGACTTTATCTAGTAATTTGATTCTGTAGTTATTCATGTTGACTGGAGAGTATTTTCCCCCCTATTTACGCCTCTATCCGGATGTTCTACTTGAAGATATTACTACATCCTTGCATGTTGTTTTTAAAGGCACAGGAGGTCCTGGAATGATTCCTGAAGCTTTGGCAAGCCTTCATTTTGATATGACCCTTCTCTATTCTTCGAAATGCTGAAGGTCGAAAGACTCCTGTGAAAGTTTGCCTGGAGGAGGATGATGCTAACTCTGGGATGCCTGGAGGAGGATGATGCTAACGCAAGGCCTGAAAGTTCCAATGGACAAAAGAGAGAGAGATCTGAGGTGCCAACCTGAAGACCCAAGTGACCTAACCTGAAGGATGATTTCTTTATTTCTTTGCAACATCAGTTCCAGTCTGTCCATGAATGTCAAGTTCTGTCCTTACCAAAAGGCAAGCTCTTATGGGATGGTAGATTTCATCTGGCTATATGGAAAGGTACAGAATACTCGGAGGTATCTAAAAGTTTAGAAATGAACTTGAGGACTGAAATAATGTGGACTTTGTACAACCTGGACATTTGCATGGTTCAATACAAGAGAGACTTTTCTGTTCTGTTCTATTTTGCTGAAGATTACTTTATTAGCTTAAGGATTGTAACGTTCTTATTTCTCATGAACACTTTTTATACAGTTGAGATAATAGGTGAAATGACCCTTACTTAGGTATCATTATCTTGCCATATGCAATTAAATGTGTTATGTGTATGATTTCAAAGCTAAAATCTAGAAGATTGGAAAGAGATAAAGAGAATTATGAGGACTATATAATAGAACATTATTAGTGATCCTATTAGAGGAGAAAATGGAAGGATTGTAAGGGTGTTGTAAAGACCCCCTTTTATTATGTACTTACTTTGTGCTTTGCTATAACTTAACTTAGAGTGCTTCTTTAACATTGGCTTTTTAGCTGACAAGTTTTAATTAGTGGCAACACTGTTATAGAAAAGATGATACTGAACAAGAGAACTAGCAAGATATTTGTAGACGGTTTGGCGAAACACTCAGAAAATGTTTATAAATATAATCATAAATACTGATAAATATGTCTGGGAACTAGCTTTAAGATTGTACAATAATACACACACATATATTCTTTAAGAATATGTGTATTAATTACTAACAGGTGTCATTAAGGGTGACAAACATATGTATTTTAACAATTCTATGAAAGTGGGTTTGTCGTTAATGCTGACAAGCAATGGGTGGACATTTTTCTATTGGTGTAATGTTGTAAATATCGCTTGGTCATATCTTGACAATATATTGTATTTAGGATACTAAACCAGGAAATAAAAGTTGAGTGATGCATTATTCTGTGTCTATGTTTTGACTTTGGTCTACACTGCTCCCTGCAGAGCTGTGTGTGTGTGTCTGAGAGTGTGGAACAGAGAGTACCTGCGCAGGTTAGTATACTGTAGGAGTAAAATATAGGGAGGACATCCTTAACCACTTGACAACTGGGCACTTAAACCCCCTTCCTAACCAGACCAATTTTCAGCTTTTGGTGCCCTCACATTTTGAATGACAATTACTCAGTCATGCAACACTGTATCTATATGAAATTTTTGTCCTTTTTTTCACACAAATAGAGCTTTCTTTTGGTGGTATTTAATCACCGCTGGGTTCTTTATTTTTTGCGCCGTAAAAGAAAAAAGACCGAAAAATCTGTAAAAAAAATACATTTTTCTTCATTTCTGTTATAATATTTTGCAAATTAGTAATTTTTCTTCATATATTTTGGCCAAAATTTATACCGCTACATATCTTTGGTAAAAATAACCCAAATCGGTGGATATTATTTGGTCTTTTTGAAAGTTATAGAGTCCAAAAGCTATGGTGCGAATATCTGAAAATTGATCACACCTGAAGTACTGACGGCCTATCTCATTTCTTGAGACCCTAACATGCCAGAAAAGTACAAATACCCCCCAAATTACCCCTTTTTGGAAAGAAGACATTCCAATGTATTTAGAAAGATGCATGGTGAGTTTTTTGAAGTTGTAATTTTTTCCCACAATTCTTTGCAAAATCAAGGTTTTTTTTTACTTTTTTTTTTTTTTCCACAAAATTGTCATATTAGCAGGGTATTTCTCACAGACCGCATATGCATACCACAAATTACACCCCAAAACACATTCTGCTATTACTCCCGAGTACGGCGATACCACATGTGTGAGACTTTTACACAGCGTGGCCACATACAGAGGCCCAACATGCAGGGGAGCACCTTCAGACGTTCTGGAGCACCCAGGCCAATTCTGACATTTCTCTCCTACATGTAAAAATCATCATTTATTAGCTAGAAAATTACATAGAACCCCAAAACATTATATATGTTTTTTTAGCAAAGACCCTAGAGAATACAATGGCGGTCGTTGCAACTTTTTATCTCGCATGGTATTTGCGCAGCAATTTTTTTAACGCGTTTTTTTGGGGAAAAAAAACTGTTTTGTGCTTTACAAAAACCAAAACAGTAAAGTTAGCCCAATGTTTTTGCATAATGTGAAAGATGAAGTTACGCTGAGTAAATAGATACCCAACATGTCACCCGTCAAAATTGCATGCGCTTGTGGAATGGCGCCAAACTTTGCTACTCAAAAATCCCCATAGGCGACGCTTTAAAATTTTTTACTGGTTACATGTTTTGAGTTACAGAGGAGGTCTAGGGCCAAAATTATTGCTCTCGTTCTACCGATCACAGCGATACCTCACATGTGTGGTTTGAACACCGTTTTCATATGTGGGCGGGACTTACGTATGCGTTCGCTTCTGCATGCGAGCACACAGGGATAGGGGCGCTTTAAAATTTTTATTTTTTTTTTTATTGTTCATTTTACTTTATTTATTTTAGTTTGATGCTTTTTTCCAAAAAAAAAAATTTTTGACCACTTTTATTCCTATTACAAGGAATGTAAACATCCTTGTAATAGGAATATGGCATGACAGGTCCTCTTTACAGTGAGATATGGGGTCAATAAGACCCCACATCTCACCTCTAGACTAGGAAGCCTGAAATAAAAAAAAAAAAAAAAAACGATCCTGGCTTCGATTGTAGCTGTGAGTCGGTAGAAGCGCGGGAGGGGGGAACATCCCCTCTCACCTCCCGTAAGAACGATCAAGCAGTGGAACAGCCGCTATGATCATTCTTATGGTGTAGGGAATCGCCGGCTGAAAAAGCTGATATCTGAATGATGCCTGTAGTTGCAGGCATCATTCAGATATCCCCGCACAAAGTCAAGGACGTTGTATGACGGCCGGCGGGCGGGAAGTGGTTAAAACGCTTTTTTTTTTTTAACACAAAGTTGTCCATTTATACACTATTTCTAACACATAGCATGTACATAGCAAAAATTACACCCCAAAATAGATTCTCCTACTCCTCCTGAGTACGGCGATACCACATGTGTGAGACTTCCACAGCCTGGCCACATACAGAGGCCGAGTACAGCCGAGCATGGCTCAGCATGGCAGGGTATGGCTGGGTATGGCGGGGTATTGCGGAGTATGGCGGGGTATTGCGGAGTATGGCGGGGTATTGCGGAGTATGGCGGGGTATGGCGGGGTATGGCGGGGTATTGCGGAGTATGGCGGGGTATTGCGGAGTATGGCGGGGTATTGCGGAGTGTGGCGGGGTATTGTGGAGTATGGCGGGGTATTGTGGAATATGGCGGGGTATTGAGGAGTATGGCGGGGTATTGTGGGGTATTGCGGGGTATGGCGGGGTATTGCGGAGTATGGCGGGGTATTGCGGAGTATGGCGGGGTATTGCGGAGTATGGCGGGGTATGGCGGAGTATGGTGGGGTATGGCGGAGTATGGCGGGGTATGGCGGAGTATTGTGGAGTATGGCGGGGTATTGCGGAGTATGGCGGGGTATTGCGGAGTATGGCGGGGTATTGCGGGGTATGGCGGGGTATGGCGGAGTATGGCGGGGTATGGCGGGGTATGGCGGAGTATGGCAGGGCTTTGCAGAGTATTGTGGGGGTATTGCAGAGTATTGTAGGGGTATTGCAGAGTAATGTGGGGTATTGCAGAGTAATGTGGGCTTTGCAGAGTATTATGGGGGTATTGCAGAGTAATGTGGGCTTTGCAGGGTATTATGGGAGCATTGCAGAGTATTATGGGGGTATTGCAGAGTATTATGGGGGTATTGCAGAGTAATGTGGGCTTTGCAGAGTATTATGGGGGTATTGCAGAGTAATGTGGGCTTTGCAGAGTATTGCACAGCAGAAGGGATGGCTGAGCATGGATGGATGGATGGATGGCTGGATGTCTCTGTGCAGCGCTGTGGGCACTACACATCCAGCCCACAGCGCTGCAGCCATCCATCCATCTCCCTCTCCTCCACAGTGTACCGATCGGTACACAGGAGGGGAGGAGAGGAACCGGCATCATCAGATGACGCCGGTCTGTTTACATGTGATCGCGCCGTCATTTGATGGCGCGATCACATGGTAAACGGCCACGATCAGCGGCCATTTACCAGGATCCGTGATGCGCCGGGTCCTATGGACCCGGCGGTCCCGGATGTGCTCGGGTGCACGCCCCAGGGGGCGCGCGAGAGGGGAATTCCGGGAGGACGTCATAGTACGTCCTCCCAGAGTTAAGCAACCGCCCTGCAGCCGTCAGTCGGCTATGGGCCGGTTGTTAAGTGGTTAATGATAGAAAGATACTATTAAAGAGGGAGTCCACCTGAAAAAAAAATATTAAAAGCCAGCAGCTACAAATACTGCAGCTGCTGACTTTTAATAAATGGACACTTACCTGTCCAGGAGTCCAGCGATGTCGGCACCTGAAGCCGAGAAATAGCTCGGCTCTTGGCTGCTGCCGCCGCCATTCTCGGTGAGGGAATAAGGAAGTGAAGCGTTGCGGCTTCAATTCCCGGTTCCCTACTGCGCATGCGCGAGTTGCTCTGCACGTCCTAAGTGGTCCCCGCTATCTCCTGGGACCTGTGTGTTCCCCAGGAGACAGCGGGGGGGTGCGGGAAGGGGGCGTGACTCCCGCGGGAGTCTATTCCCGGAAGTGGGTGCAGATACCTGTCTAATACAGGTATCTGCACCCCCCTCCCCCTGAAAGGTGCCAATTGTGGCACCGGAGGAAGGAATCAGATGAGCGGAAGTTCCACTTTTGGGTGGAACTCCGCTTTAACTTGTTGTAAGTCAGGTTGGAGTATCCTTTCAGGGCCTGTGGATGTGGTGGATCTGGATTTTGTAAAAATATTCAATACAGTTCCACATAGACGCCTAATCTACAAGCTGAGGTTTGCAGGCATGGACCATAAGGTTTGTTCTTGGATAGAAAACTGGTTACAGGGGCGCGTCCAAAGGGTAGTGATAAAAAACATGTACTCAGTTTGGGCTGGAGTGGGGTACCACAAGGTTCTGTATTGGGACCAATTCTGTTTAATTTATTCATAAATGACATAGAGGAAGGGATACAGGGCTCAATCTCAGTTTTTGCAGATGCTACAAAAATAAGCAGAGCAATAACTTCATAGCAGGATATATAATTACTGGAACAAAAAAAATGGAGTGGGCATCTACATGGCAAATTAAGTTTAATGTGGATAAATGTAAAATAATGCACTTGGGGCTAAGAACATAAACACAAACTACTCACTGGGGGGAGAACCGTGGGGGAAGTCAAGGATGGAGAAAGATCTGGGGGTCCTAGTGGAAGATAGACTGTGCAATTGCATGCAATGTGAAGCTGCAGCTACCAAAGCGGGCAGAATATTAGCATGCATTAAAAAGCCTGCATACTCCAGAGATAAAACTATAATCCTGCCACTTTATAAAACTCTAGTCCGGCCACATCTGGAGTATTCCGTCCAGTTCTGGTCAACAGTGCTCAGAAGGGATGTGCTGGAGCTGGAGAGAGTCCAAAGAAGGGCAACTAAATTAATAAGGGGGTGGAGGACCTCAAATATGAGGAGCAACTACAAGCACTAAATTTATTCTTGCTGGAGAAAAGACGCTTGAGAGGGGACATGATAGCGATTTACAAATACCTCAATGGTACCCCAGCATAGGAAAAAAGCTATTCAATCTCAGGGGGTGAAAGAGGACATGGCGCCACACAATGAGATTGGAGGAGAAGTGTTTTAATCTTAACCGCTTGCCAACCAGCTCACGCCGATTTACGTTGGCAGAATGGCACTGGTGGGCAAAAGGGCATACACGTACGTCCCCTTTAAGAAAGGGCACTGCTGGCATATTCTCCGTGACCGTGGGTCCCGTGGACTCCATGTCCGCTGGGTGCCCGCGATCATGTCACTGAGAGGTAGAACGGGGAGATGCTTTTGTAAAAAAAGCATTTCCCCATTCTGCCTTGTGTCATGACAGAAATCACTGCTTATTGCAATTTTTTTTACCAAAAATATGTAGAATACATATCGGCCTAAACTGAGGAAAAAAAATAGTTTTTTTATATATTTTTGTGGGATATTTATTATAGCAAAAAGTAAAAAATATTGCATTTTTTTCAAAATTGACGCTCTTTTTTTGTTTATAGCGCAAAAAATAAAAACCGCAGAGATGATCAAATACCACCAAAAGAAAGCTCTATTTGTAGGTAAAAAAGGACGTCAATTTTGTTTGGGTGCGACATCGAACGTGTGCGCAATTGTCAGTTAAAGCGACGCAGTGCTGAATCGCAAAAAGTGCTCTGGTCAGGAAGGGGGTGAAATCTTCCGGGGCTGAAGCGGTTAAGCAGGGCAGGGGGTTTTTCAATGCCAGGGCGGTAAGAATGTGGAACTCCACTCCACAAGTAGTCGTGTAACCAGGCAGTATTGATGTTTTTAAAAGACTCTTGGACGTGCATCTTAACCACTTAAGGACCAGAAGGATTTGCCCCCTTAATGACCAGGCCATTTTTTGCGATAACAATTTAATTAACAATTAACTAACAATTGTGTGGTCATGCAACGTTGCACCCAATCAAAATTGATGTCCTTTTTTTCCCACAAATAGAGCTTTCTTTTTGTAGTATTTGATCATCTCTGCGGTTTTTATTTTTTGCGCTATAAACAAAAAAATAAAAACGACATTTTTGTCCTCCAATGGCACTGTAAAATGTACACACAGCACCCCATATTGACAGAAAAACACAGAATTGTTGACATTTTTTGCAGATTTATTAAAAAAGAAAAACTGAAATATCACATGGTCCTAAGTATTCAGACCCTTTGCTGTGACACTCATATATTTAACTCAGGTGCTGTCCATTTCTTCTGATCATCCTTGAGATGGTTCTACACCTTCATTTGAGTTCAGCTGTGTTTGATTATACTGATTGGACTTGGTTAGGAAAGCCACACATCTGTCTATATAAGATCTTACAGCTCACAGTGCATGTCAGAGCAAATGAGAATCATGAGGTCAAAAGAACTGCCTGAAGAGCTCAGAGACAGAATTGTGGCAAGGCACAGATCTGGCCAAGGTTACAAAAAAATTTCTGCTGCACTTAAGGTTCCTAAGAGCACAGTGGCCTCCATAATCCTTAAATGGAAGACGTTTGGGATGACCAGAACCCTTCCTAGAACTGGCCGTCCGGCCAAACTGAGCAATCGGGGGAGAAGAGCCTTGGTGAGAGAGGTAAAGAAGAACTCAAAGATCACTGTGGCTGAGCTCCAGAGATGCAGTCGGGAGATGGGAGAAAGTTGTAGAAAGTCAACCATCGCTGCAGCCCTCCACCAGTTGGGGCTTTATGGCAGAGTGGCCCGACGGAAGCCTCTCCTCAGTGCAAGACACATGAAAGCTGGAGTTTGCTAAAAAAAAACACCTGAAGGACTCCAAGATGGTGAGAAATAAGATTCTCTGGTCTGATGAGACCAAGATAGAACTTTTTGGCCTTGATTCTAACCTGTATGTGTGGAGAAAACCAGGCACTGCTCATCAAATGTCCAATACAGTCCAAACAGTGAAGCATGGTGGCGAAAAACCTTCTCCAGGAAGCTCAGGACCTCAGACTGGGCCGAAGGTTTACCTTCCAACAAGACAATGACCCTAAGCACACAGCTAAAATAATGAAGGAGTGGCTTCACAACAGCTCCGTGACTGTTCTTGAATGGCCCAGCCAGTGCCCTGACTTAAACCCAATTTAGCATCTCTGGAGAGACCTAAAAATGGCTGTCCACCAATGTTTACCATCCAACCTGACAGAACTGGAGAGGATATGCAAGGAGGAATGGCAGAGGATCCCCAAATCCAGGTGTGAAAAACTTGTTCCATCTTTACCAAAAAGACTCATGGCTGTATTAGATCAAAAGGGTGCTTCTACTAAATACTGAGCAAAGGGTCTGAATACTTAGGATCATGTGATATTTCAGTTTTTCTTTTTTAATAAATCTGCAAAAATGGGGTGCTGAGTGTACATTAATGAGGAAAAAAAATGAACTTAAATGATTTTAGCAAATGGCTGCAATATAACAAAGCGTGAAAAATTTAAGGGGGTCTGAATACTTTCCATCCCCACTGTGCATGTATATATATATATATATATAAAATATATTTTCTTACTCTTCAATTGGGTTCACTATCCCACTGGAGCTTACAATCTAAATGAAAAATCAACATATATTACATCCATCAGTGTACTTCAGAAGGGATTATCCAAGATATCCCATCATTTCTATAGGGTTTAACAGGGTTGCAGATTCATGAAAGTATATACCGTATTTATCGGCGTATAACAGGCACCGGAGTATAACACGCACCCTAATTTAGGAGGGAATTTTAAGGAAAAAAAAACTTTTAGGAGGGAAGTTGAAGGAAAAAAAACTTACATTTAAATGCCCATCATTGCAGCCTTCTCAGTGCAGCCTTGCCCCAGTGCAGCCATGTCAGTGCAGCCTTGTCAGTGCAGCCATGTCAGTGCAGCCTTGTCAGTGCAGCCTTGTCAGTGCAGCCTTGTCAGTGCAGCCTTGTCAGTGCAGCCTTCCCCAGTGCAGCCTTCCCCAGTGCAGCCTTGTCTGTGCAGCCTTCCCCAGTGCAGCCTTCGTCAGTGCAGCCTTCCCCAGTGCACCCTGGTCAGTGCAGCCTTCCCCAGTGCAGCCTGGTCAGTGTAGCCTTCCCCAGTGCAGCCTTGCATCTCGTGATCTTTCAAAATCGCTGACCGCGATTTGAAAATGGCGCCGCCGGCACCGAAATACACAGAGCCGGTCCTCGGCTCTTCTTGGGGGCTCTTGTTTACTTTCGGCTCCACTCGTAGTCCCAAGTGGAGCTATCCGAACCTAGCCGAGTTCGGGCGGCGCTCGAGTGAAGACGAAAGTGGCCGAGAAGAGCCGAGGACCGGCACTGTGTATTTCGGCGCCGGCGGCGCCATTTTCAAATCACGGTCGGCGATTTTGAAAATCTGGCAGCTCCGGATCGCAGGGGATCGGCGTATAACACGCATCCGCGATTTTCCCCTGATTTTAAGGGGAAAAAAGTGCGTGTTATACGCCAATAAATATGGTATTCTATACAGGAGACCCTCCTAGTCTGCAGTTAAAGTGGTTGTAAAGGCAGAAGGTTTTTTAATCTTAATGCATTAAGATAAAAAGCCTTTTGTGTGCAGCAGCCCCCTCAGCCCCTTTAATACTTACCCGAGGTCCATCTACATCCAGCGATGTTACAGGAGTGCCTTGGCTGCCCGGGACTCCCCTCCTCATTGGCTGAGACAGCAGCATGGTGCCATTGGCTCCGTGGCGCCTTGTCTGGATGGACACAGGGAGCTGTGGCTCGGTTTGGGTGCCCCCATAGCAAGCTGATTTTTGTGGGAGCACTCAACAGGAGGGAGGGGCCAGGAGCACCGAAAAGGGACCCGAGAAAAGGAAGATCAGGGCTGCTCTGAGCAAAACCACTCCACGGAGTAAGATTTAGGCCCAGAGACTCTGTAGCTTTTAATCTATACATTCATCTGGATTCTGTCTATAAAATGATAAATCAAAATTCCCCCCTAGATGGAGAATGTATTTTTGCCAGTACTATAAACTTAAGAGTATCTACTTGATATTTATGTTTTTAAGCAAAATGTCTTGCAATTGGACTTTCTAAGATGCCTATAGTAATATCCATCTCATGATCCTCATCTACAGGTTAGTAAGTTAACGATTCCTTTTGTATTGTAGTTGACTAAGTGTCTAGGTTTTAGAGCTTCTGAATTTGGAAGTAAAACCCCTTTACTTAGTTTGATGTACCAGAAATTATGGCAGTTGCCACATCTCAAAGTTCTTTTGGGGAGAGATCCACATGGATCCTGTTTACCATATGTAGGAAAATAACTGGATATGAGCGTATCTCTGATAGACCTATTTATTCTGAATGTCAGATGAGGTACGTCTTCCACAAAATTTCAAGTCACAGGGTCCTCAGTAAGTATGTGCCAGTGCTTGGCACAAAATTAGTCCAATCTGATATGCTGGGTTGTTAAACTTCATGATGGGGAAGATTTTATGTGAATCATCTAAGTGCTTAACCTGATATAAAAACAAGCCTCTGGGTCTGCTCTTTGCTCTCTTATATGCCTTTTTAAGTGATTTCTTACTGTAGTCTCACTCCATGAAGCGATTTTGTAACGCAATAGATTATCTATCAAAATCAGCTTCATCTGTACAGTTTCTGTGGATGCGTAGGTATTGGCCCCTTATGATACTATTAATGAGATGTTGTGAGTGAGGCCTATTATAGCGCAATAAGAAATTGCCTGCAGTTGGCTTTCTATATAAATCTGTTTGGATATAACCATCAGCATGTTTTTTAATTAAAACCATAGGAATGGAAGGGTGTCATTATGTCATTATTTATGCCAAGAAAGGGTAAAGGTTAAATTAAAGTCATTTATATTTAATAGATTCAAAAATTCAATCAGTTCTTTACTTGTACCTTTCCAAAAGATCAATGTGTCATCTATAAACCTCCGCCATAAACCAATATGGCAGAGGTATACTTTCAAATCATCACAGGCAAATAGGTGCCGCTCCCACCCCCCCAGGTACAGGTTTGTGTATAACATGGCGCATATTGTCCCCATTGCCACACCCTGTACATGGAGGTAGTGGGAGCTGTTGAAAAGAAACATAATATGTGTCATCACAAATTGGAGTATCTCTATGATAAAGGAGTTATGCCCTGTACACACGGTGTTGGAAATTCCGACCGCGTGTGGGCTCCATCACACATTTTCCATCGGAATTTCTGACACACAAAGTTTGAGAGCTTGCTATAAAATTTTCTGACAACAAAATCCGTTGTCGGAAATTCTGGCCCGGCTGATTACCCGATCTGGTTACTGAACTCTGGCTTGGATGACTACCCGATCCGGTTACTGGACTCTGGCTATGCTTTGACTACGCTTTACTTTTTTATTTTTATTAATAAACAAGTGTGTGTACTTCTGTCTCGGTCTGGTTCATGGTTTCTGACAGTAGGCGAAGGCCATGAATTCAGAAGATACAGTCAATCCACTTGTTGGTAATATTTTTTCCAGATTGGATGAGCAAGATCACTGCATGGATCAGTTTGCCATGGCGTTACAAACGTTCCTGAGTTGCACAGCTCACCTGGAATCCCCCACTGTGGCTGCTCTTGTACAACCTGAGTTGCAGGCCGTACCTGCTGCTGCGCCAGTCTCTGTGCAGGCACCCGCCTTGAGTATTACCTCTATAAGAGGTATGTCTGGTTCCGCCCCGCTTCCCCAGCGATTTGGGGACGATCCAGTTCAATGAAGAGGGTTTCTCAACCAAGTTGAGATATACTTTGAGATGCTACCCCAGGCGTTTCCCACGGACAGAAGCAAAGTAGGGTTCGTGATATCTTTGCTTTCTGAGAGAGCATTGGCTAACCCTCTATGGTAGACGCAAAAACCTGTTCTCTTGAGTTACCCTGAGTTTGTGGCCTCCTTTAAAAGGGTATTTGATGTTCCCGCACGCTCCGCTTCTGCTGCCAAGTGCCTCATGTCCATCAAACAGAGTATGAGAACTGTTGCCGACTACGCCATTAAGTTCCGTACTCTGGCAGCAGAGGTTGCTTGGAACAATGAGGCCCTCGTGACTGCTTTTTCTCATGGTCTCTCGGATTCCATCAAGGATGAGATAGCAGCCCGAGATATACTCACTAAGCTGGAGAGCTTGATCTCGTTTGCCATTCTCATTGACTCCAGACTCAGAGAAAGACTTTCTTTTAAGGAGCGCTTGTGGAAGCCTCCTGTACGATTGCCTCCGAGCTTTGCAGTCCCACCCGTGCCTCCCTCACCTCCCATGCCTCCTGGTACCAAGTAGGTCAGTGAAGATGAACCCATGCACTTGGGCTTCATGCGTCTCTCTGCGGATGAGAGCCTTTAGAAGGAGGGAGAGATTGTGCCTTTATTGTGGCCAGGCAGGTCACTTTTTGAAGTCTTGTCCTACCCATCCTGGGAACACCCGAACCTTGAGGTCCTGTCACGGACAGACCTTAGGTGGTGTTGTGTCGTCCCAAGTTATCCAGAAGGATAAGCCCCTGGTTTCGGTCACCCTTTCTTGGGCTAAGTCGTCTATCTAATCGACTCTGGGGCTGCAGGCCTGTTCATTGATGCTGCCTTTATATCAAAGCACTCAATTCCACTGCAGCTGCATGACACACCACTTGCCATTGAGGCTCTTGAGGGGAGACCTCTACAGCCTGCACATGTGACTCATGAGACAGTTCCATTGTCCATGGCTGTAGGGGATCTTCACCATGAGATAATCCAATTCCAAGTGATTTCCTCTCCTAAGTTTCCGCTGGTTATTGGTTATCCTTGGTTACAGAAGCACAACCCCTTTTTTGATTGGCTCCCTGCTGAGGTTCTCTCCTGGTCACCACAATGCAGTGAAACATGCTTCCGGAAGGTAGCCAAGGTCCTGTGTACCTCTTCACTCTCTTCCCTGCCAGAGGAGTACCATGATTTTAGCCATGTCTTTGACAAAGGTCAAGCCGGTAGTTTGCCTCCACACCAGCCGTATGATTGCGCAATTGACCTTCAACCTGGTCCACTCCCCCTCGTGGCTGGGTTTACTCTTTGTCGGACTTTGAGGATAAAACTACGGAGGAGTATGTTGCAGACGCACTTTCTCGGGGTTTCATCAGCAAGTCCTCGTCTCCTGCTGGTGCTGGTTTCTTCTTTGTGAAGAAGAGGAGCAGTGAACTGAGACCTTGTATTGATTATAGGGGTTTCAATTGTTTCACGATTAAGAATGCCTACCCAATCCCGTTGATTAGAGTTATTTGATCACCTCAAGGGAGCAACGGTTTTCACTAAGCTTGACCTGAGAGAGGCTTACAATCTCGTGAGGATTAAGGAGGGCGACGAGTGGAAAACTGCGTTTAATACCAGAACAGGCCATTATGAGTATCTCCTAATGCCTTTTGGCCTTTGTAACGCCCCGGCAGTTTTCCAGGAATTTAGTAACGATGTCCTCTGAGATTTGTTGCAGTTATGTGTGGTGGTTTATCTCGATGATATCCTCATATTTTTCAAGTCCCTGGAGAGCCACCACACAGATGTCTTGTCGTGTGCTTCAGAAATTAAGAGAGAACAATCTCTATTGTAAACTGGAGAAGTGTGAGTTCCATCAGGAACAGGTTAAATTCCTGGGCCATGTCATTTCCACTGCTGGTTTTTCGATGGACCAAGAGAAACTTTCGGCAGTCCTACAGTGGCCTCGACCCATGGGGTTACGTCCTCTGCAGTGTTTCCTGGGTTTTGCCAACTATTATCGGAAGTTTATTTGTAACTTCTCGTCTCTGGTCAAGCCCTTGACCGATATGACCAGAAAGAACGGTAACCCACAGAGTAGGTCTCTAGAGTCCATTAAGACCTTTGAAAGTCTCAAGGCTGCCTTTGTTTGTGCTCCTGTGTTGGAACATCCTGATCCTACGTTACCTTTTATCCTTAAGGTTGATTTCTGAGACTGGCGTTGGCGCCCCTTCTGTCTCAACGTCCTACCTCTGAGAGTGCTATGCATCCTTGTGGCTACTTTTCCAAGAAATTGTCACCTGCCGAGTGCAATTACAAGATTGGTGACAGAGAGCTGTTGGCAATCATTTTAGCCCTGAAAGAATGGAGACATCTCCTCAAAGGTACCACTGTGCCGGTTTTCATTCTTACTGACCATAAGAATCTAACATTCTTGTCTGAGGCTAAACGCCTCTCTCCCAGAAGGGCGCGATGGGCTCTTTTCTTGTCACGTTTCAATTATATTGTCTCATTCTTAGCCTGTACTAAGAATGTAAGGGCTGACGCCTTGTCACGACAATTTTCCTCCACTTCCAAGCTGGAGTCGGTTCCAGTTCCTATGATTCCTTCTGATCGTATTCTGGCTACGGTTCGCACCAGTCTTACTTCTCCTTTGGGTGACAAAATTCTTGCTGCTCAGGTCGATGCTCCTCCTGAGAAACCTTGTGACCGCTGCTTTGTCCCAGAGTGTCTCCGTACTGCCGTGCTCCAGACTTACCATTCTCCTAAGGCTGCTGGCCACCCTGGTAAGAATCAACTCGTTTGGGCCATTTCCCAACAATTCTGGTGGCCTAGTCTATGTGCTGATGTAACTGCCTTCGTAGCTGCCTGTTCCGTGTGTGCTCAGAGTAAGACTCCACGACACCTTCCAGTGGGCCTCCCACAACCCATACCCAATGGAGAGAGGCCCTGCACCCACCTGTCTATGGATTTTTTATTGTGGAGTTGCCCAACTCCCAAGGCAACACAGTTATCCTTATGGTGGTTGACTGGTTCTCAAAGATGTGTCATTGTATTCCACTTAAGAAGTTGCCCACTTCTAAGGAACTGGCTTCCATTTTTGCTCAGGAGATCTTTCGCTTACATGGGCTACCCAAGGTGATTGTCTCGGACAGGGGTGGTCAGTTTGTGTCCCGGTTCTGGCGAGCCATTTGTGCACAGCTGGGAATTCAGCTTGCTTTCTCCTCTGCGTATCACCCGCAGTCTAATGGGGCCGCAGAACGAGCCAATCAGTCCTTGGAGCAATTTCTACGTTGCTATATTTCTGACCATCACAACTGGTCAGACCTATTACCATGGGCAGAGTTTGCTCACAATAGTGCCTTAAATTCTGCTTCCCGATTGTCTCAGTTTATGGCGAATTATGGTTTCCAACCTTCCATGTTGCTTGACTCATTTGTTCCGCAGAGTATTCCTGCGCTAGAGAAGCATCTCCGTGGCCATCGTTCCACTTGGGCACAAGTCCAGGAGGCTTTGCGTCATGCTAATAATAGGTACTCCATGCTGACCGCAAACGCCTGCCTGCGCCTTTCTACCAGGTTGGGGACAGGGTCTGGCTGTCGCAACCTCCGACTTCGTGTTCCCTCAATGAAGCTCGCAACTCGGTTTATTGGGCCTTTCCGTGTCCTTCGCAGGATTAACCCAGTGGCTTACGCATTGGTCCTTCCTCCTAGTATGCGCATCTCAAATGTGTTTCATGTCTCCTTATTGAAACCGTTCGTCTGCAACTGCTTTACCACCTCGTGCCACGTCCTCACCCTATACAGGTTAAGAACCATGAGGAGTATGAGGTACAATCCACTGATGACTCCCATAGGTTCCATGGGCGCATACAGTACCTGGTGCATTGGAAGGGGTAGGGTCCGGAGGAACACTCCTGGGTCTCATCCTCAGACGTACTTGCTCCTGCCCTCCTCCGTGATTTCCATAGATGTTTTCCCTCAAGCCCGGTGGTCCTCCGGCGGGGAGGGGTTGTTGAGGAGGGGGGTACTGTCAGGGCTGGCTCACCCCTTCCTTCTGAGTTGGTCGCTCAGCTGTCGGCTAATTGCCAGCTCTCATCTCCACAGTTAACCAGCTGTTGTGGATCTGCTCGTCAGTTCCGCCTACTTAAAGATCTCCAGCTCACTTCATTCCTGCCTTGGCCTTGGTCACATCACAAGAAACCATCTCCTGCATTCCTTTTTAAAGACTGGCTTTACTGACATCCCTTCTGGCTCCTTATCCTGCTTGCTGTTCATCTACTTGGATCAACAAAGTGCCCCCCTCCCACCTTCAGAAGTAGAAGCACCTCTTCATTTGGAAGATGTCCTAATGGGCTTGGAGTTCCAGGACTTTTTCCAAAATGAAGATTTCTGTCCTCCTCCCCAAGTTCTGAGAAGAATGGAAGTAACTCTTCTTGGTTCCAGACAATGACAGCTTCTGCCCCATAGGCTACTGCTGCTCTTTCCTATCATGATTTTTTGCATAATCTTATTCCGAGCACTGACCAAGAGGCGTTCACCCTAAAAAGTATTGTCTCTTGTAGGAGAGCTCATCTGACCATAATTTAAAGTATAGCTTATGTAAACCCCCACCTTGTAAAATAACTAATTCAGTTTAAAATATAAATGAAAGGCAAATTATTTGTGTATAGATATGTAAAAAAAAAAAAAAAACATAAATACTTTTTTCCCTTTTTTTTATAAGTGATTGCATTCCCTCTGTTCTCAGCTGGGGGTGGAGTAGTACACTTCACTTCCCAGTGAAACTTTAATGTGGTTATTTTTTAATAGGAAAGCAGAGGGACTGACAGGATCACCAGGGATTTCATTCAAAGGAAGCAATACAAATAGAACAGGATACTTTTTCATACAAGAACATGGTACAGCAGGCACATTTCAGGAATATGAATGTTGGGTTTACAAACTATTTAAGCCATAGCTGCACTGACATACGCCCTAGGCAAGAGAGTCACTGGAGAGAATCTTCCAGTCCATCCAGATTCTTTTGCCAAACAGAACCTGGCAAACCCCAAGGATCCAATGGCATGTTGCATTGTTGCATTAGCCAAGGAATCAGGCACCTTAAAATAAAGGGACCTACATTTTTTGTCTGCAGGGTCCTTGAAAACCAGAACATTGTCCACCATTACAATAGGAGCCTTATTTAAATAAGACTCTGCAAGGTCTACAGCAGGGACTCCCCACTTTTTGCAGAAACTGTCTTCCATCAGGTATTGCTGCGCAAACCACTCAGGGGCCACAAATACCTTATACAAATCCTCTTCAGTATGAGGATGCAATAGAAAGGACTTGATTGATTAGGGTGCTTTCCAAGACCTCAACGTTGATACCTTGGTCCGTGATGGTTCCAATAGGGACAGTTTTAAAGTGGTACTAAACTAAAAACCAAATATGTATTTACTGCAGCTCACCAATCATTAAGTGGTGGCTTAATTTGTTTTAATTTTTAGGCTTTTTGCCTTTGTTTTCACCTTGTGATCTGGCCAGTAACACTCCAACTGTATAACCGTACCCCCACTCTGGATGAAGCACAAGGGGCACCTTTGGATAGCAGCATTGTCAGTCTGAGGAGAGGGTAGTGTTAGATGGACTAGCAGATTTAAATACACAAATTAAAGCCAAACTCAGCTAATACTTTCTAAGCAGTTACAGCAAACAGTTTTTTCCTTGCCCTCTTAGCAGTCATCTCTCTTGAAATCCTTACAGCTATCCGGCAGCTGCTCCAAAACAGTGGGAAAGGCAGCTGAGAAATGCTCTTTGGACACAAAGGTCCCTGAGGGAGTTCCTGAAGGAGTTAGCAAAAAGCCGGATGTTGCCTGAGTGCCCATTGCTGCCCCATAAATTCATTTGGAAAGAAAGGACTGTCTCCTGAAATAAGGAAGGCTATTCCACCTGATCCCAATCCCCCTAGTGGCAGAATCTTGCCAGGCCCACAAGCGAGTGAAATGCTTTGCGCCAACACCAAAAAGAGGGGTCTTTGTGGTCCCCGGTCCCTTGTGCTAGTAGTAGCAAAGCTTGTCCTCCTTAGATTGTGTCCTTAATGGAAAAGGGCCTCTTCCAATATGGCACCTGCACATGTTTATTGCGGCCTCCCACAGTAGTGCTACTGCACCTGCGTAAAAGAGCATAGAGCAGCCAAGGAAAAGGAATCACTGCACCCAAAACAATGGATACCCTCAGTATCTTCCAGTGCAGCCAGCCAGCCAGGACCTGCTTTCCTATAGGTGTGGCATTGAAAAGCATGCTGCCTGAGCTTTCTGTCTGTTTATTTGCTGAGACAGTACTTGGGAAGACCCACGATAGCACATATACAGATCAGAACAACTGACTAAGACTGTCCATAGATGGAGCGAATTTCTTCCCTGCAAACACACGTGTTGACAGGGGAATCCTTCCGGCCGAGACGTCCCCACCAGGAGAAGACAGTGATTATTGCTAGCAGCTATACAATCCACCTGCGATAATCGCATGTAAAATCCAGCAAGCTGGTTGTACCCAAGTTGATCGATCGATATACAGCTTGCCCATACACTGTTCAAATCTCGGCTGGTTCCTAATGAACCAGCCGAGATTTGAACTGTCTATGGCTGGCCCTAATCTTCACCTTCTTCTGAGTGGGCATAACCAATAGGGTCTTCAGGAACAAGGCTTTACCTCCACAGAATATGGCCCTTATTTGTTGCTGATCAATCATTGACTTTCCTTTTTTCAACATATTTAGTGTTGATGTGGAAATATGGGCTTACAATGATTTTTACTTCCAAGGACATCATAAATGATAGAAATCATTGTTTATGAACTTTTGTATTCTCAAGGAGCACTAGATATTAATTGCAATTCTTTGAATAGGCAATTTACCATCTGTTCTGTCACCATAAAACCCCCCTTGAAGGGTTCCTGAAGAGAAAATTGTTAGTATCGCTGATTTAAAGAAGTAAGCCCTGAACTCATTGTCATTTCTAACACCTCCTAGGAAGTATTGTAATAGATCTTCCTGAGGGAGTTGACTTCAAAGAATGTAAGCACATCTGGGACTATCAGTCTTTTCTAACAGCTGTGACCTAGAACTGACCAGTGTCTTAAGCGCCACTCATTGACTGAAAGTGGCAAAGTCTTAAGATATGTGAAAGGGAGTGTCTCTACCTGGATGGGTGGTAGTAAATGGGTAAAGGGCTGGCAAATATATATAAAAAGCAAGACACTGATCGCCTTTCTCTTGATCTCTGGGCACAATGGAAACATAAATTTGTCTGTGTAACATACCTCCATTATTTCTTTGTCTGGAACTTTCTTTTTCAGAAAGCAAATACATGAGGGGGTAAAATTCCAGAACAAATGGTGCCTCTTGTGTGACTAAAGTCTAAACATTTGTGTGAATGTTACTTCTTTTGTCGATGATAGAGCATTATTTACATCTTTCTTAATTGTCATGTCTGTCTCCCTCATCTGGTGGAAATACCTGAACTAGTAAGCTATTTCAAACTTTATTTTTTACCCTTTGTCTGAGCTAATACTTTGATGAGACTGATTGTGAACAGTATGATTAAAATAAAATTGTACTGAGTGTATGAGAAAACATTCTGCTTGGCTTTGGCTATTGCAGAAGGGTGTGAAAGACTGGAATCTTGGAGGCAATGTGAAAGAAAAACCTGTGCCTGTCTACCAAAAACAGTTTCAGTTGGCCCTTGAATGAGATTAGGTTGATGTTGTTTCTTCTTTTGTAATTGAATTGAACCTGGAGGTTTATAAAACACTTCCGGACCGTCCACCGTCGTTATAGGCCAGTACTTTAAAGAGGAATATTGTTGTTATGGCAGCAGCTATCTGCCATAACCCTGGTAACCTCTTCTTCAGCGGGCGGTCCGCTTCAAGATAAAGGTGGTCTCTGTGGGGGGGGGGGCGTGGCCTGCAGCGGACCGTAATGGAGGCTTGAAGCCAGTGCTCTGCGGCACTGACAGGATCCAGTGCAACTTCAGGCAACATTCCGACCCCCGATCCGGTCACATGGAGGGGGAAAGAACTTAGGACTGTCCCGGGCAAGTCTAGAAGGTGGTACAAGCCGCCAGCACCCTGCCATCTCACGGACTATTATCCTGACACGACCATGAACGAGGCCCAAGATGGCACCGGGAACATTACCTCAGGGACAGCCTGCTGTAAAACCACTGAGGCACAACGATCGGCTCCTCCGCAGGGGGACCACCCGACTGAGCCATCTTGGGACAACAACAGGCAGGAGATGGATACCCTGCCATCGCCAGATGTCTTATCCTCACAGCACAGCACAGACAAAGGTAAGATACTGGCATCTTCCCCAGCCATCTCCCCCAGCAAAGAACCACAGCACAAGAAATATCAGTGGGCTGACAGAGACATTGACACAGCACACACCCCAGCTCTAGCGGCCATCCCTTCATCAGACAACCCTGTGACAACCCTGTGACATGCTCAAATTCATGCTCCTTACATCACAAAAAGATCTGCACAGGGAACTACAACTTTCTGTCTCTCAGATGCATGACAGGGTAGACTGCCTTGAGGGGAGAGCAAATGTGCTTGAGGAAAGCATGCAGGATCATGTCAGAGCACATAATGAATTGCTAGATGCACATGAACATCATGCGTCTGAAATACACCACATAGAACTGAAATTGGCAGATTTAGAAGACCATTCCGGGAGGAAAAATATTAAATTCAGAGGCGTCCCTGAATCTATAAAACTAAATGAAATCACTCCTTATCTGCAACAGTTATTCTCACGACTGCTACCCCGCTTAAACACATGGGACATCACAATTGACAGAGCGCACAGAACCGCCAAACCAGTACACCTCCCCCCTGACATTCCAAGGGATATTCTAGCGAGAGTGCATTACTTCCATGTTAAGGAACAAATACTACAAGTGGCCAAATCCACTAAACCGCTACCAGCACCGTACATGAATGTCCTCCTGTTTAGCGACCTCTCCAAAGCCACTATGGAGATGAGAAGAGCATTCACCCCCATAACCGCGATATTACAGGAAAAGAAAATCACATACCAGTGGGGTTTTCCGACTAAGCTCCTGGTAACATACCAGCAACAAATAATTCCCATTCTTGCTCCCAAAGATGGGTACAAAAAATTGACCAACAGGGGATTTCTTCATCTCCCTTCTACTGCGACCAGAAACATGGGCTCCCATCCGAACCCTCCGCCATCCCGGCACTGGCTACATGATCAAGGCGATACCTTCAACAACATTAAGGCCTAAGCATTCATAGGATCCTTTTTGGGCGCAGTTATAGTGTCGAACCCACTCCCTCCGGTTATAGGATGCCACGCACACTGATATTGATGTTATAGCTGTTAATTTGATCTTTTTCTTTTTTTTTCTATTTGTTTCTCCTCTCGATTGAACTGCCTGCTACCACGGTGTGATACCTTTGCTAGTTTAGTATAGTTCCAAAAGATATATCCAGTGACGTTCTGCATATAGTAGACATACTTTGTGTACTTGTGTACTCATTTATTCCCCCCATACACAGTTAAGTGGTGTACAGTGTGAGTGGAATCTCGCTTCCTTCGTCTCCATCCCAGGGCACTCCCCACTAATATGGCCATCAATATCACCTCACTCAATGTCAAAGGCCTAAATTCCCCCTTTAAACGCAATCTCCAATGGAAAGAGGTGCTATCCCATCGCGCTGACATATTCTGCGTACAGGAAACGCATTTTGCTAAAGACAACCCTCCAAAATGCACGCACAAACGCTACCCACACTGCGGCTTCTTGGCAAGTGCCCCGCCAAAAAGAGGGGTAATGATCGCAATTAATTCATCCATCTCTTTTCAGTTACCCCTTGACATTTTCCACATTTTGTCCTCTTACAACCAAAAAAGTAAATGTATTTTATTGGGATTTTATGTGATCAACCAACACAAAGTGGCACATAATTGTAAAGTGGAAGGAAAATAAATGGTTTTCAAATTTTTTTACAAATAAATATCTCAAAAGTGTATTTGTAGTCAGCCCCTCTGAATCAATACTTTATAGAACCACTGTCAGGAAAGGCTTGCTGGGAGCAACAGTTCCACGCAGGTGTGTGCGCTCTGGCGCACGGTCGTTGGCGCCATAAGCGCTATTTAAACTCTGTCATGACAGGGGAATCTTGCTGCCTGATCTACAGCGTTCCCTGAGAGATTCATGTGTTCCTGATCTGTTCCTGAAATTACTGGCTTACCTTGTGACTATCTGCTGCCATCCACCTGCACCTGACCTCAACCTGTCCACGACCTCGCTCCTGTCTAATCCTCTGGCTTACCTGCACCAGTATGTTACCGACCCGGCTTGTCCCTCAGCCTTCTGCATCTGTTCCTGTACTGCTCTCTTGTGCATGATCCGGCCTGCCTGACCTTCCTGTGTCTCAATCCCTGGGACCATCCACCTGCATCCTGTCTAGTGCCTGCCTTCCAGCTTCAGCTTTCAGTCTCCTGCATTCCACCTGCTGTTCCAGTTGTCCCAGCTGCGTCTGGAGCATCAGTCAGCTATTGATCCTGCCAGGCACTCGTGCTGTCCTGCACCTCCTGTCAGCTCTACCAGGGGCCGCGAGTCAGAAAAATAAGGGAGGCCTCCCTGTACATATCGGGCTCAATAACCAGGTGCGTGACAGTATCAGGCAGCCATGTCTGAGCCCGTGCGGGGAGCCTCACCTATGGATGAACTGTGCTTACACCTTGCTGTCCTGACTCAAGCTGTAAAGAATCTTCAGGAAGGCTATAACCGTCTGGAAGAGCTTGTGTAGGCGCTCTCACCCCCTGCTGCTCCGCAAGGAGCTTCTCAAGCCTCAGCCAGTTCCTCTTCTTCACCTACGGTGGTGATGTTACCCCCAGAGCCTCGTGTACCCACACCTGAGATTTTCTGGAGATCGCCGCAAGTTCAGGGCCTTCCGTAACTCCTGCGAGCTCTTCTTCACTCTTCAGCCACGCACCTTCTCTCTGGAGACCACCAAAGTGGGTTTTGTGATTTCCCTGCTGCAGGATGAACCCCAATCCTAGGCACATCGTCTGCTGGAACAGAAGGCTGCGATCCTGACTAACCTGACCACATTTCTGGATGCCATGGAACAACTGTATGAGGATTCACAGTTGTCTGCAACCGCGGAAGCCGCACTCCACTCTTTACAGCAGGGTCACAGAGCCGTGGAGGACTATGTTGCCGAATACAGGCGTTGGGCCGTTGACACCAACTGGAACAACGCGGCCCTCCACTATCAGTTTCGTATGGGACTGTCAGATCCTCTCAAGGATGAACTGGCTAGGGTAGGGGTACCACAGACCCTAGACGCACTTATTGTCTTGGCCATACAAATCGACCGACGTCTGCGAGAACGCAGGTCTGAAAGAACTATGGGTCAATCCCGCCTTACCTGAATGCTACCAAGGGTTCCCAGTCCTTCCTACCCTGCTCCTTCAAGGCTGCCTGCTCCAACACCAGACACTCCCGAACCCATGCAACTGGGCATCCTCCATCCTTCTCTCACTGGAGAGGAATGTCAACGGAGACACATGAACAATCTATGCATGTACTGTGGGGAATCAGGACATTATGTAAGAACCTGCCCGGCTAAGTCCAGTAAGTGCCTCTTAAGTTCTACTAACCGAATCCCTGCTTCGATTAATGCCTCTTCTCACCTCTCTGTTCCTGTTTTGTTGCAGCTGTCTGGAAGGAGCCTTCAAGTAACCGCTATTATTGACTCTGGGGCATGCAGTTGCTTCATGGACTCCACTTTCGCAGCCAGACACTCTATTCCTCTGCTACTCAAGACTCAAGGACTTCTTGTTTACCTTGCTGATGGGTCAGCCATCAAATCAGGACCTGTCACACAGGAAACAACCCCTCCGTTGGCCACCGTTGCCAGTTGCCATTAGGAGCTATTACGCCTTGACATCATCACTTCACCTCTGTTTCCCATCATCTTCGGTATGCCTTGGCTGCAGGCACACAACCTCCACATCAACTGGGCCACCAGAGAAGTTACTTTTTCATCTCCATCAATACTGCCTTCCGGAAGTCCCCAACAACTCCTCTTCCTTACTATGCCTGGACTCTGAAATCCACCAGTCAGTCCCTGAGGAGTTTCACAACTTCTTGGATGTGTTTAGTAAGAAGGGTGCAGAGTTATTACCACCACACCGAGTGTATGACTACCCTATTGAACTCCTCCCAGGGGCAGTGATCCCTTTTGGGAGAATCTTCCCTCTCACTGAACAAGAGCTAGTTACCCTCAAGGAGTACATCAACGATAACCTGAGAAAGGGATTCATCCGGCCGTCCACCTCCCCGGTAGGAGCCAGCATCTTTTTTGTAGAGAAAAAAGATCATTCTCTTCGACCCTGCATAGATTACCACAAACTCAACAAGATTACCATCAAGAATCGCTATCCTCTTCCCTTGGTACCCGAACTCTTCCAGAGGTTAAGGGCTGCAACCATTTTTACCAAACTTGACCTTCGAGGAGCCTATAACCTGGTCGGCATCAGAAATGGTGATGAGCGGAAAACGGCCTTCTGCACTCAATTCGGAGATTTTGAGTATTTGGTGATGCCGTTCGGGTTGGGCAATGCTTCTGCCACCTTTCAGGACTTTGTTAACAATATTTTCCGGGACTACTTAGATCTGTTCATTATCATTTATCTGGACGACATTCTGCTTTTTTTCCTCCTCCATTGACAGTCATCATAAGCACGTTAAGTGTGTTCTGAGTCGCCTTCGTCAACACGGCCTATATGCCAAGGCTGAAAAATTCAAAAAACAAAGTATACAATTCCTAGGACTGGCTGCCCCCCACAGACAAGAAAGGGATGCAGCGGTTCATTGGATTTGCGAACTTTTACCGTAAATTCATTAAGGGTTTTTTTGCCATTATCGCACCTATCACTCAGCTCACCAAAGAAGGAACTCGTTTTCACTGGACCCCTGAAGCCCAAGCAGCCTTTGATTCTCTCAAAAGTCTTTTCACCTTGGCCTCAGTGTTGAAACATCCCGATCCCGCTTTGCCATTTGTCTTGGAGGTGGACGCTTCTGAAATTGCCGTCGGTGCCGTGCTCTCACAAGACCAGGGTCCTAATTCCCTTTTGTTTCCCATTGCCTTTTTTCCTGTAAGTTATCTGCTCCGGAAAGGAACTATGACAACAGGGACCGACAACTTTTGGCTGCGCTAGATGAGTGGCACTATCTGCTGGAAGGGGCAGCTCACCTGATTCTACTGTACACAGGTCACAAGAATCTAGAGTATCTGAGAACTGCAAAATGTTTGAAACCTCATCAAGCCAGGTGGGCATTATTCTTCTCTAGATTCTCCTTTCACGTTACATACCGGCCCGGCTCAAAAACATAAAACCAGATGCCTTGTCCCGCATGTTCAGCGACTCAGGAACAACTGCCTCCCCAGACACCATTCTACCCATGGAAAATTTTCTTCTGGTGCAGAAAGATTTACTTGCCTGGGTCAAACAGGTTTCCGTTAATGTTCCCCTCTCTCTTGAAACAAAGTTGCTTGCAAGAGATGGCTTGCTATGGTTTGATGATATAATTTTCATACCTTAGAGTCTATAGGTCACCATACTCAAACTTTGCCATGACCATGTCCTAGCTGGGCACTTCCAAGACTGTTGATTTGGTGCAGCGCACCTTATGGTGGCCCCAGGTAGCTAAGGACTGTAAAGACTATGTGGAATCTTGCCCTATCTGTGCCCGGAACAAGTGCAACTGAACCAAGGCTTGGGATCTGCTCAAACCCTTATCCGTTCCGGACAGGCCCTGGAGATCTATATCTATGGATTTCATTGTAGAGCTCCCACCTGCAGAAGGCCACTCTGCTATATTTGTAGTTGTTGACCGGCTATCCAAGATGGCACACTTTATCCCGTTGAAAGGAATACCATCTGCCCCTGAAACAGCACAGGTTTTCTTCAGAGAGATTGCCCGGCTTCATGGAGTTTCTGTCAACAATATGTCGGATAGGGGGAGTACAGTTCACCTCCAGGTTCTGGAAAGCTTTATGCAAATCCCTTGGCATCAAATTGTCCTTCTCTTCTGCCTACCACCCACAGACAAACGGGCAGATGGAGAGGACCAACCAGACTTTTGAGCAGTACCTGCGATGCTTCTCTTCGTTCTCCCAGGACAACTGGATGTCCCTATTACCCCTGGCTGAGTTTGCTTACAATAACTCTACTCATTCTTCCATAAAACAAACTCCCTTTTTTTGCCAATTACGGAGATCACCCATCATTCTTACCCAACTCTCTTCCAGACTGTCCGGTGCCAGCCGCTTTCGAAACCATAAATTTCAACTCAAATAACAAATTGCTACAAGAAACCATGGCCAAGGCGCAAGAACGCAATAAGGAAATCTTTGATAGGAAGAGACATGGAGAACTAGTCCTGAAACCCGGAGATCAGGTATGGCTGTCCACTGTGAACCTAAAGCCCTGTACACATGATCGGAATTTCGGCCAGCAAAAGACTGATGAGAGCTCTTGGTCGGAAAATGAGACCGTGTGTATGCTCCATCGGGCTCTTGCTGGCCGAATTTTCGCCAGCAAAAGTTTGAGAGCATGTTCTCAATATTTCCGACGGAAAAAGTTTCTATCGGAAATTCCGTTCGTGTGTATGCAATTCCGACGCGCAAAAAAACATGCATGCTCATAATCAAGTACGAGACGGAGCCGCTCAGTCTGGTAAAACTACCGTTCGTAATGGAGATGGCACATTCGTCACACAGAGAATTTTTAAATCTTTCAATGCAGCGCATTCTCTTCTTCTTTAGAATGCTAGAAGAATGAAGTTGTTTTGCTGCTCATATTCATGCAGAGTTCTCACAAACTTCTTTCTTTATTATTTCTCATGATCTCATGAATAATCTTTTTGATTTTTAATGCAAGATCTCCATAATAATGTTTAGAATCAATTTTTTTTTTATTTGTTATTTTTTTTAATCAAGATCTCCTCTTTTTTTATTATTATTATTTTATAGTGATTTCCATTTTTGTATATGTCGCCTTTCCACAACACCATTATTATCTTGTATTTGTAAATCTCAAGGAGGCTTGTTGGTGTCCCTTGTTATTTTGACATAGTATTTTAGGAATGTACCTGCCTACTCACAAACAAACTGTCCTTTTTGAAGAAAAACACATAGCCAAGTATTTCTGAAAACAAAATATCCATTTATTCTGGGTCATAACAAAATAAAGAGGAAGGCAACGCTGGAGAAACTGGTGAAATTTGCGAAGCCTTTGTACCCCAGGGCAGATATCAATAATTTTACAGTCCAAATTGGTGGCCTGAGGAGTCCTTATAATAGTGAGCACAATCCGGTCCAGGACTACAAGAGATCAGGAACAGCAGCAGATTGTCATCTGTCATCTGTCCCCAGGCTGTGGTCATACAACAGCCTGCATCTTTTGTCAGACCAGACTGAACCCAGGCCATCACTCTCTGGTATTCCTTAGACGCTACCTTCCAGGCTGTGGCTCTGGTGTTGGAGGTGTGGCAGTAGGAGGACCTGGAGGAGGTGGAGGACCTGGAGGAGGAGGAGGAGGACCATGGTTCAACTCACAAATGTGGGTTTGTCTTGTAAGTTGGCCCCTCAACCCCTTGTTTAGGGCTTTCAAGATGATTTCCTCACATAAGAGGCGTTGGCCCTCCTTCATTTCCAACATTTTTCATGCTGTAATGTATGCAAAGTCCTCTTGAACACTGTGGGGGGTTCTGAGGGCCGCAGTAGCCTTCATTAATAGGCCAATAGCTGCCTCCTTCACGTTACTCCTCTTCCTGCCACTTTTTGGTGGAAGGCAGAGGGGAGGGACCTGCGATTCTGGCAGGCTACTGGGCCCGGCCACCTCCTGGCTGCCCCTTTCCACGGCCTGGCTGAGGCTTTCTTGTGTATGAAAAAGGGACATTGTTTTAGTTTTTTGGTTCATCAATCACACACAATTTTCAGCTCATGACTGTTGCAAATTGAATGTTAATAAATAATTAATGAAGTGGCCTCTATGATGGGTAATTAGGTAACAAAAATTGTATAAATGTACCATCATCCAGAAATGAATAATTAGAAGGATTGGAAGCCAGATCCCCAGTCAGGCGACCAAAAATGGGGGCATGTTGGACTATTCCGGTACGATAAACAAAGATAATAATATGAAGTATATAAAGGTAGTAATAAAAATTAAAATTGTTTTTATTGATGCAAGAGACACAGCAATGGTAATAGAATAAAACATAATAAAAGTACAAGTATATCACCAGTAGGATCATTGGTATACAGTACAACACAAAATCTCAGATATCATATCCTCGACTAGTTTCGCGGACATAAACCGCTTCGTCAGGAGGGAATCTGGAGATGATTTTGGATTAAACAGTCTCAACCTAGCAAATAGAAGATATACAATGACATTACCAAAATACATAATCAGTATAATTGTAATCTAGCATCAATATACAGAAAGGGGTAATACAAAGTTCTGGGGGAAAGGGGAGCGAGTCTGCTTACCCAGGTCCCAACAGGTCCCAGGCGCGCGGCCCCTCCGCCCCAAGGTGATCTCCCACGGCGACCTGGGGGAGCTAACAAAATGACGGGGGTAATAAGTATAAAATAAATATTATCAGGTGGTCAGGTAACCTAAATTAACACGCACAGGGGTGAAAACAAAAATAATGGGGGTGATGCTGAAAGTTACCTTTCAGCATCACCCCCATTATTTTTGTTTTCACCCCTGTGCGTGTTAATTTTTATTTTTTTATTTTATTTTTTTTATTTTATACTTATTACCCCCGTCATTTTGTTAGCTCCCCCAGGTCGCCGTGGGAGATCACCTTGGGGCGGAGGGGCCGCGCGCCTGGGACCTGTTGGGACCTGTTGGGACCTGGGTAAGCAGACTCGCTCCCCTTTCCCCCAGAACTTTGTATTACCCCTTTCTGTATATTGATGCTAAATTACAATTATACTGATTATGTATTTTGGTAATGTCATTGTATATCTTCTATTTGCTAGGTTGAGACTGTTTAATCCAAAATCATCTCCAGATTCCCTCCTGACGAAGCGGTTTATGTCCGCGAAACTAGTCGAGGATATGATATCTGAGATTTTGTGTTGTACTGTATACCAATGATCCTACTGGTGATATACTTGTACTTTTATTATGTTTTATTCTATTACCATTGCTGTGTCTCTTGCATCAATAAAAACAATTTTAATTTTTATTACTACCTTTATATACTTCATATTATTATCTTTGTTTATCGTACCGGAATAGTCCAACATGCCCCCATTTTTGGTCGCCTGACTGGGGATCTGGCTTCCAATCCTTCTTAATGTTAATAAATAGAAAAGACTATCATTCTGACCCCAGCATTTTTCATTCTTGTCCCAATCATCTGTGGCCACTGTCTATTGATATGTAAAACACTTTGTGAAATCAGAAATTAGTGATCAAAACTAACATATATTTAACATCATTAATTTGACAACCAGAAATATTTAGAAGAATGCTATACCTGGCTCAAGCTGGGCTCCTCCACATGTTGCTGCCTGGAAGGCCCAGGTTGGGCGTCTGAAGCTTTAGCTGAGGAGGAAGGAAGCGTTGAAGGAAGACTGGAGAGTGCTGGCCTGGGTTCATTATGGCCGGCCAGAAAATGCAGTCTGTCATAGTACCACAGCCTGGGTACATAAATGTCATCTGCAGCTGCTCCTGATCTCAGGGAATTTGAGTTTGTTTGTTCATGCTGTTTGTGCAAAAGTATTCACCCCCTTGGCTTTTTACCTATTTTGTTACATTACATCCTTTAGTTCACAGTTTTTTTTAATCTGAATTATATATGATGGATCAGAACACAATAGTCTAAGTTGGTGAAGTAAAATTAGAAAAAATATACATAGAACTATTTTTCAGAAATAAAAAAATGATAATTGGCATGTGCGTATGTATTCATCCCCTTTGTTATGAAGCCCATAAAAAGCTCTGGTGCAACCAATTACCTTCAGAAGTCACATAATTAGTGAAATGATGTCCACCTTTGTGCACTCTAAGTGTCACATGATCTGTCATTACATATATACCCTATTAGACGCTACTAGTGCACACCCGCAATCTCTCTTAGACAGCATCCCTTACAGTCAATTCCTCCGACTTAGGAGAAATTGCACTCTGGATCAAGATTTCTATCAGGCATCCAGAGATTTATCTGATAGACTACACCAAAGAGGTTACAGTCGATCCTTACTCAAACGGGCTTTTAGTAGAGTGGTTAAACTCAACAGGCGAGATCTTATCCACTCTAAACAATCCTCTAAATCTAATCAATCAGTTCGAATCATAACTCAGTTTTCCAAACAACACATGCAAACTAGAGCTATCCTCAAAAAGTTTTGGCCCTTGTTATCGGCAGATTCCACCATTGGCAAATATGTCAAGGCCTACCCCGAAATTACTTACCCTTGGGCTCCCTCTATGAGGGACCGACTGGTTACTAGCCATCACATACGAAAACCACCCTCCAACGTGGCCAATACAGGCACTTTCTCTTGTGGGCGTTGCGACATCTGCCCCTTCATCAGCAACTCTAAAACAGTAACCCTTCCTAATGGCCAAATTCGGTCTTTCAAACACCGGATTACTTGTAGTACCATTGGAGTGGTCTATTTGGCCCTGTGCGTTTGTGGATGTTTTTACGTCGGCAAGACGAAACGCATTAGGGATCATATTATGCCACTTTATAAACGACTTGCCACTACGGCACTTAATAGACACATTGTTACTCAACACAACTGTGACCCCTATGTTGTGCGATTTACGGCACTTGAGCCGGGAGGAGGCAGTAGTGACATTGCCCTCTTACGATTAGAAACTAGATGGATACATTGCTTAGATGCTACCAAATATCCCAATATATCATTCCTGTCATCTCATTGGTTTCTCTCCCCATGCCCCGGTTCCCACACGGCCTATGGCTTCTCCAGTGTTTTGGGTTGGCTCCTTATCACAGCCCCTTGGCTGTATGGACACCCAAGGGCTGGCCCTCTTAGAGAGCCAACCCACTTTTCGGGCTGTTTCCGCCCTCTATCCTCCGTCCTTTCCATCTGGCTACCATACCACTCTTCCCCTCAGGCTTTGGGCTGCCCCTACCCCGTGGGTTGGCCCATAGCTAAGCCGTGCCCCTGTCTGATTGCGTCGGATGATCGCCGCACTCCGGCGCATCTAGAGGACGCTTGGCATCATGAGAGTTGTAGGCCTATTGCTGTGGTTAGTGGACAGGCGCACAGGCCGCTTTTTGTCTGCTTCTGATTGGCGAAATCCCTTTTGCCAATCAGGTGGGGGGCTTTAAATAGGCTAGCTTATTGTCCGTTTTTGCAGACTCACTGAGACGCTTTGCAAGCTGAAGTTACTGCACAGGTAAATTTGCTTTCCAAGTGACCACATTATTGGCATATGTGGGGATAATTAATCTCAATATCACCTACTATTATGTTTGTTCACTGAAAGCTGTCCTTTGTATCTATTAGGCTCATGCACTTTATCTGATGTGGATTTGCTGTGCACTCACTCCAGTTTGTGTCTCAACTTGAAGCCATCACGCTGTTTTTGATTATCCTCTTATTGCGGTTTGGCGTCTTGACTTTCCTCTGCAGGTAGGATTTTTCTAATCAAGCCCTTTTAAGTACCTCTATTGTACAACATGAACACCCTCCATTATTGGTAATTTTTATTACTTTCCCAATTTTTATCCAGTATAGCCAGCATACATATCAAGCAATTTGCTCAAATTGATCAGTTTCCGTTGATCCCTTCAGCGTCCCTGTTATTCATTAGTATACCTCGATTTCTGTAAGTATTCAGGACTGATTTGTCCTTCTTTTATTTTATCATATATTGTTGAGCTTCTATAGCCTTATACGTCCGTATTTTACAGTCCTTTTCAAGGTTCTTTTGCAAAGCCCCCTGCAGCCACATTATTAGGCGGTGAAGGACGACCCCTACTTTGGACGTGGTCCATCTGGCCCATTGGGGTTCTTTGGGTATGTTGTGAAAATCTTTGATCGTTGTTATTTCTATCTTGATTGGGATCATTGGTTGGGTGAGACCGTACTTATCTCCTTCACAGTCACTTAAGTGATATGCATAATGTTGTTTACTTTTCCTTTATTACATTTTACTAATTTATGAATATTTCTTTGTAGAATTACAACCTATCATATCCCCTGAGGAAGCCAATGTTTTGGCGAAACTAAAGAAAAAGGGATAACTCGTTTATTGCCATCCACTGGCTGTATTCATCCGCCTATGCTCCTTTTTGTACTTTATACCTTGTATGAATTGTAATTTTAACCTTTTGCAATAAAAATAGTTAATTTTACCGTTTGTATTGTTGCTCTTTTTGGCACCGCAATAATCCCATATTCCTAGTCCTCTACTTCAATTTAATACATATACACACCTTTTTGAAAGGCCCCAGAAGCTGCAACACCTAAGCAAGAGGCACCACTAACCAAACACTGCCATGAAGACCAAGGAACTCTCCAAACAAGTAAGGGACAATGTTGTCGAGAAGTGCAAGTCAGGGTTAGGTTATAAAAAAATATCCAAATCTTTGATAATCCCTAGGAGCACCATCAAATCTATCATAACCAAATGGAAAGAACATGGCACAACAGCAAACCTGCCAAGAGACGGCCGCACACCAAAACTCACGGACCGGGCAAGGAGGGCATTAATCAGAGAGGCAGCACAGAGACCTAAGGTAACACTGGAGGAGCTGCAGAGTTCCACAGCAGAGACTGGAGTATCTGTACATAGGACGACAATAAGCCGTACGCTCCATAGAGTTGGGCTTTATGGCAGAGTGGCCAGAAGAAAGCCATTACTTTCAGCAAAAAACAAAATGGCACGTTTTGAGTTTGCGAAAAGGCATGTGGGAGTCTCCCAAAATGGATGGAGGAAGGTGCTTTGGTCTGATGAGACTAAAATTTAACTTTCTGGCCATTAAAGAAAACGCTATGTCTGGCGCAGACCCATCACATCACATCACCCAAAGAACATCATCCCCACAGTGAAACATGGTGGTGGCAGCATCATGCTGTGGGGATGTTTTTCAGTAGTCAGGACTGGGAAACTGGTCAGAGTTGAGGGAAAGATGGATGGTGCTAAATACAGGGATATTCTTGTGCAAAACCTGTACCACTCTGTGTGTGATTTGAGGCTAGGATGGAGGTTCACCTTCCAGCAGGACAATGACCCCAAACACACTGCTAAAGCAACACTTGTGTTGGAATGGCCTAGTCAAAGCCCAGACCTCAATCCAATAGAAAATCTCCGTTCAGACTTAAAGATTGCTGTTCACAAATGCAAACCATCCAACTTGAAGGAGCTGGAGCAGTTTTGCAAGGAGGAATTGGCAAAAATCCCAGTGGTAAGATGTGGCAAGCTCATAGAAAGTTATCCAAAGCGACTTGGGAACTGTGATAGCCACAAAAGGTGACTCTACAAAGTATTGACTTTAGGGGGGTGAATAGTTATGCACATTGACTTTTTCTGTTATTTTGTCCTATTTGGTGTTTGCTTCACAATAAAAAAAAAAAAAAAACATCTTCAAAGTTGTGGACATGTCCTGTATATTAAATGATGTGAATCCTCAAACAATTCATGTTAATTACAGGTTGTGAGGCAACAAAACACAAAAAATGCCAAAGGGGATGAATACTTTTGCAAGGCACTGTACTGAGATTAAATTAAACAGGAGGACTCTATTTACTGATTAGGTGACTTCTGAAGGCTATTGGTTCCACTAGATTTTAGTTAGGGGTATCAGAGTAAAGGGGGCTAAATAAAAATGCCCGCTACACTTTTCAGACATTTATTTGTAGAAGATTGTGAAAACTATTTATCATTTTCCTTCCACTTAACAATTGTGTGCCACTTTGTGTTGGTCTATCACAATCCCAATAAAAAACATTTATGTTTTTGGTTATAATATGACAAAATGTGGAAAATTTCAAGCGGTATGAATACTTTTTCAAGGCACTGTATATACGTGATCCTACACTTCCGGGTACGGGGCGTGCATGTGCGCCAGATGTGGTTCGGTTCTAGTTCGCTGTGATTATACAGTACCCGGCAAAGGCCACTCGTCAGGCAGAGGCACAGAACTGTGCTCTGCCTATGTAAACAAGGCAGAGCACCATTCTGACAGGGAAAAGGGGATGGAGTTTGTGTCTTTGCAAAGTAAGGAATAAATTCCATCTCTTTCTCTAGTAAAAGCACCTCATACAGTTCGCATAAACACTGGTTAGGCACACAGTTAACCCCTTGATCGTCCCTGATGTTAACCCCTTCCCAGCCAATGTCATTAGTAAAGTGGCCCTGCATATTTTTAGCACTGTATTAGTGTCATTGCTTCCCTAAAAGTGTAAAAATGTCAGAATATCAGTCAGTGTCAGAATGTCTGCCGCAATATCGCAGTCCCGCTATAAGTCACTGATTGCCACCATTACTAGTGAAAAATAAATACATAAATGATAATAAAAATATTCCATAGCTTGTAGATGCTATAACTTTTGCACAAACTAAACAATATACACTTATTGGGATTTTTTTAACCAAAAATATGTAGCAGAATACATATTGGCCTAAATTTATGAATACATTTGATTATTTAAAATATTTGTATTGGTTTTATAGCAGAAAGTAAAAAATATATATATATTTTTTTTTCAAAATGATCAGTCTTTTTTTGTTTATAGTGCAAAAAATAAAAAAACACAGAGGAGATTAAATACCACCAAAAGAAAGCTCTATTTGTGGGGAAAAAAAGAACATACATTTGATTTGGGTACAGTGTCACACGACTGCGCAATTGTCAGTTAAATTAACGCAGTGTTGTATCACAAAAAAAATTACCTGGTCATGAAGGGGGGGGGGAATCTTCTGGAGGTCATGTGGACATTAGGACATTTTACAATAGTTTTTCAGGACAGTTATATATTGTTTTGTGGTTTAAAAAAAATGAACACAGATTCAATGCCTTTTCAAGCAAACCCATAGATTTGACAGCTTCAAAAACAGTTACATGCCAATCTTTATTTTACGTAACGTTACCAGTCCACTAGCATATCATTTTTTTCTATAACTTTAACAGTAAATGTATAAGGAATTTTTGTTTGAATATCAGAGATGTACTGTAACAATTGAGTACTGTCCATGATACTTTTTTTATTTGCACTAACAGAAAATTTTTCAGGACAAGCTTTCGGGGGATGTCCCCTTCTTCAAGGTCCCAGCAGTACCGATTCACAAAGTTTTAGCAGAATGTTAAAAACAAAAAACACAAACTCTGAGGGAAAGAAAAAGAGAAAAAGGGAAAACAAACATACACAAACAAATGTACACGGCAATGGTAATAAAGCTAGCATACTTAGTGAAATAAGACAGAGGGAGAGCTATAGACTTGGGCAGGTGACAGTCACAGAGGGGGTCGTAAAACTGTTGGATAAGGAGTAAAACCCATATCTAAATTTAGGCCGTTATTTTTTGTGTCAAATAGAAGTATCATTCTTAGTTCAAAAGTTTTCCCATCAGTAATCATCTGTGCCCATCAATGCCACCTATCAGTGCTGCCTATCAGTGCCTTTCAGTGCCATACATTAGTGTCAGCCATCAGTGCCACCTATCAGTGCCCATCAGTGCAGCTTATCAGTGCCCATCAGTGCAGCCTTATCAGCACACATCAATAAAGGAGAAAAATTACCTGTTTTCAAAATTTTTATAACAAAAACTATAAAACTGCTTTTTTTTGTTTTTGTTTTTTCAAAATATTCAGTTTTTTTTGTTTTTTTAGCACAAAATTAAAATTCCAGTGGTGATTAAATACCACCAAAATAAAATTCTATTTGTCTGAAAAAAATGCAAAAAATTTCATTTGGGTACAGTGTTGTCATTTAAAGTGTGATAGTGCTGAAAGCTGAAAATTGGTCTGGGCAGAAAGGGGGTTTAGGTGCCCAGTAAGCAAGTGGTTAAAGTGAGCATCACAGGACCCAATGCCAATGCAGCTTTCAGGTCGCCCCCATTCTTCCACCAGGGTCCAAGTACTGTGCCTCTGAGATATTAGCTTCCATGGAAACTGATTCAGAAAAATGCTTTTTCCTTAAGCACTAAGGCTGAGCAGAGAAAATAGGATTTTTTAAAACAGCTTACCTGTAAAATCCTTTTCTTTGTCAGGGGACACAGAGCCACAGTAGTTACTATGTAGGTTATAGGCCACCTTCAGGTGACGGACACTGGCACACCCTAAATTAAAAAGTGCACTCCCTATATAACCCCTCCCACTACTGGGAGTACCTCAGTTTTGTAGCAAAGCAATACACGTGTATACCAAGAAGGGAGGGACCTCTGTGTCCCCTGATGTACTTCAAAGAAAAGGATTTTACAGGTAAGCTGTTTTAAAAAATCCTATTTTCTTTTCATACATCAGGGGACACAGAGCCATAGTAGTTACTATGTGGGATGTCCCATAGCAATGCTAACTGAAGGGAGGGAGACACAATTGTAGGGCACCAAGAGACTAGAGGACTCATACTGCAGCCTGCAGTACACTGCGCCCAAAGGCGATATCCTCATAATCTTTTACATCTACTTGATAGAATCTGGTAAATGTATGGATTGAAGACCAAGTTACAGCCTTGCAGATCTGAGCCATGGCTTAGTAATACACTGCCCAAGAAGCACTAACAGCCCTGGTGGATTGCGCTTCAATATGAAAAGGAGGAACCCATTTAGAAATAGTAGATTTCGATGATACCTCTCCTCTTTTAGGACCGTTTGGAAACACAAATAAAACATCTGTTTTACGAAGCTGAGCAGTCACTTTCAATAGACCTTGACCACTCTCACCACATCAAGAGAATGTAGTGACCATTCTTCCACAGAAATGAGGTTCTGGAAAAAAATGAAGGCAGAACAATATCCTGGTTTCAATGAAAACCCGATACTACCTTCGGTAAGGATTCAGGATGAGGCCGCAATACAACCTCATCCTTATGAACAACCAATATGGCTCTTTACAAGAAAGAGCAGCCAACTCTGATACTCTTCTTGCAGAAGATATGGCAATCAAGAAAATTATTTTTCCCCCGTCAAGAGAACCAAGGGAATATCTCCGTATTGGCTCAAAAGGCTGCTTCTGTAAGCCAACAGGACTAAAATTAAGTCCCAATGGTTCAGGGGTGACCAAACTGGAGGATTAATCTGCGTTACCCCCTGAATAAAGCTACGAACCAGAGATTGAGAAGCAAGTGGACGTTGAAAAGAAAGAAAGACCGATAAGGCCGACATCTGGCCTTTGATAGGATTAAAAATAAAGCTGGCCTTGAGTACTATCTGTAGGAATTCAAGGATCCTACCTATGACATATTTCCTGGGGTGCCAATCCCTGGATTCACACCAGGAGACATATGCCTTCCAGACTCATTAGTATATAACACTGGAGGCTGGTTTCCTAGCATTAATCAAAGTAGACAGCCCACGGTCTTATTTTAGAATGTGGGTCTCAATAGCCAAACCGTTAAACTTAGCGTTTGTAAGGAAGGATGGAATACCGGACCTTGCGAAAGAAGGTCTGGCCACAGTGGTAGGGACCAAGGGTCCCCTACCACCATCCTTATGATCTCAGCAAACCAAGATCTCCTGGGCCACGCTGGGCCACGCTGGGCCACAAGAATCACCTCCTTCCCTTCTTGCTTGATCCTGCGAAGAAGGCACGGAAGGAGAACAGGAGGGAAAGCATAGATCAGTGAAAACTGATTCCATGGAAATACCAAGGCATTTGTTTCGTATGCCATCGGATCCCTTGTCCTTGACACAAAATTGTCGATCTTGTTGTTGATCCCGGATGCCAATAGACCCACGTCCGGAACTCCCCATCCTTGGCATATTGACAGAACGATGCCGGGGTGAAGAACCATTCTCCCGAAAACAATAGTTGGCGACTCAAGTAGTCCGACTGCCAATTCTCCATTCCTGGAAGGAAAATTGCTAGACAAGGAATATTGTTTTCTGCCCAAGACAGACACACACCTTCTCGTGCCCCCTTTGTGAGGGATATAAACCACCGCTGTGGCATTGTCGGATTGGATCCTGACAGGACAATTTTATAGTCTGAGCGTCCAGGCCTTCAGGGCCAGGTGCACTGCCCGAATCTTTTAAAATATTGATGGGCAAAGTCATCTCTGATCTGGACCATGTCCCTCGGACAGACGCTTCTTCCAGGACTGCTCCTCAGCCCAAAGGGCCACTTTCTAGGTAACCGGTAGAAAGAATCTTCCTTTTTGAAGATTCTTGGATATCGACCATCAATTGAGGCTCTGATGCACTTTGGCGAATAAACGCAATGGGAAGTTCAGAGTTTGGATCTTCTTGTTCCAAATTGACAGGATACTGTTTTGCAGCAGTCTTGAATGGAACTGCGCATAAGGAACGGCCTTAAAGAAACCACCATTTTTCCCAATAAACACATGCAAAGATAAATAGAAGGATTTTTCTTTGTTTTGACCCACCAAATCAGTTCCTTTAAGGAACCGATTCTTTCCTGGGGTAAAAATACCCCTTAGTGGACTGTATCTATAATCAGCCCTAAGTACTGCAATCTCCTTGATGGTTTTAAGGAGGATCTTACTAGGTTGAGGATCCAACCCAAGTATCCCAAGTATCTGACTGCGGTAACCAGACCTTGGTTTAAACAGGCTACCGATTGACCTATCAAGAGTAGATCGTCTAAGTAGGCTAGTATCGTTATACTTTGAGCCCTTAACCTGGCTAAAGGAGGAGCCAGGATCTTTATACACACTTGAAGTGCAGTAGCTAGCCCAAAAATGTAGAGCTATAAACTGGAAATGAAGATTTTCTACCTCGAAGCGTAGAAATTTGTGGAGATAAGCATCCTTGATGTCGATAGACGCCAGAAGTTCTCCCCCTTGTAGGAAGGAGACTACTGATCGGATAAATTCCATGCGAAGAGAAAGACTTCTTTTTCTCTGGATCCTTAGGAACGTTTGATCTGAGAAAAAACGAGGAGATGGGAAATCTTAGAACTCCAGATTGGAGCTATTGAGAAAATCCCTCATTCATCTTCCTGTCACATCCATGAGAACTGCAAAAGAATTCCCCCTATTGAGCTAGCAGGGTGCCTCCTGATAAGGAGGCTACAGTATCTTGTAGGTTTTCCTCCCCAAGACCTCTTTTTGTCCCTGGGGTTAACCCTGAGGATTACCTACTGAACCTGATGGCGGAAGCCATCGTGACTGCCTGGAGGCTGATGCCCCTGGCACAAAGGAAGGAGCTTTTAAAAATGAAAATATACTCCTTTACTTAAATGGAAAAAAGGGGGTACTTTCCCACTAGAATTTCTTTGGATGAATTATCCAAACAACCTCAATTAGCTGTTCTACCGCAAAAGGAAGACTAGCCAGTTTAAATAGTTTATAAGCCAGCACCTGCCTGAGAACCTTGCGGAAGTTCTACAAAAGGAACTCACAAGCCATTATTGCAAGCATAAAGCTGACAGAATTCTGGGCCTGCTGAGCAGGATCCTAGAACACCTGTTAAACTGTCCTCACAACGATTAAGCAATTACTGTCAGCCAGGCTGCTCAATCTGCCAGAGAAAAAAGTTTTTTTTCTTAACAGGAATTCCAACTTTATTCGTCGGATGCCCAAGCATTTGAATATTGTCTGCCGAATAACAGCTCTTATTCACAAAGGATATACTGCGTTAATTGCTAGTATACCGTACTTAGTGAATTTCCTCCACCATAGGATAAAGTGTAAAAACTTAACTAGGAGGAAAATAAAATGTATCTGGGAAATCTTCTCAGATACAAAAAAGGTTTTTCCAACAATAAATGGACAGGAAAAAATCATGCACAGTCTGAGGAGTCTTTAACGAACCCAAACACTTAGTTAAGGGAGCATAAATGTGGAGTGGACCATTCAGCAAGATATTGAAACCAGCTGGTTCTCCCACATTTGACACCTCAGAAGAGGAGTCATCAGCCCCACCACGGCCCCCTGAGGGGATTCATCTTCTCCCGCCCCTAGTTCCCCCATTTGAGGGTCCTGGGCAATGAAAGAGAATCTGTGCGATTAAAGTCGCTAAACTTCTTTTTTTTTTTTTTTTAACAGGTTCCCGACCGGCGCACACCGATGTACGTTGGCAGAATGGCACGGCTGGGCAAATGGGCGTACCTGTAGGTCCATTTGAATTCCCCACCGTGCCATTGCGTGCGCGCCGCCGGCCGGGAGCTCCGTGAGTCGGGTTGCGGGTCCCACAGCATCTCCCCGTTCTGCCTAGTGACAAGTGTCACTCGATCTCTGCTTCCTGTCATTGGAGCAGAGATCAGTGACGTCACACACAGAGCCCATCCCCCTACAGTTAGAAACACACCCCTAGGACATACTTAACCCCTCCCCGCCCACTAGTGGTTAAACCCTTCACTGCCAGTGTCATTTACACAGTAATCAGTGCATTTTTAATCGCACTGATCGCTGTATAAATGACAATGGTCCCAAAATTGTGTCAAAAATGTCCGACATGTCCGCCATAACGTCACAGTCACAATAAAAATCGCTGATTGCCGCCATTACTAATAAAAAAAAAATATTAATGAAAAAGCCATAAAACTATCCCCTATTTAGTAAACGCTATAATGTTTGCGCAAACCAATTAATAAACGCTTATTGCGATTTTTTTTTTACCAAAAATATGTAGAAGAATACGATCGGCCTAAACTGAGGAAAAAAAATTTTTTTTATATATTTTTGGGGGATATTTATTATAGCAAAATGTAAAAAATAATGAGTTTTTTTCAAAATTGTCGCTCTTATTTTGTTTATAGCGCAAAAAATAAAAATCGCAGAGGCGATCAAATACCACCAAAAGAAAGCTCTATTTGTGGGAAAAAAAGGACGTCAATTTTGTTTGGGAGCCACGTCGCACAATCGCGCAATTGTCAATTAAAGCGACGCAGTGCTGAATCGCAAAAAACGCTCTGATCAGGAAGGGGGTAAAATCTTCCGGGGCTGAAGCGGTTAAACCCATCATGGCTGAGGGAAAAAAGAACCTTTGGTAAAATACACAGGGGCTGCAGTGTTGAAAAAAATTGTAAACATTTCATGCCCCTGATGCTCACTCTAACCAGTCACTCCCTCTCAGGGGAGGATGCCATCTGTAGAGAGGAGTAGGCTTACCAGAGCTAGAGGGGGACTCCTTTAGCTCTATTTCTGGGGGTGTGTTAACCCCCCTTCTGACCTTAGCAGGATGCAACAACAAAAAGAGTGAGGAAATGGGACTTTATATGAGGCAAGTCATTGGATTGTTCAGTTTATTAAGAAATAGCAGATTACATTAAGGAAGTATCAATCTGTAATACAGGACACAATCCAGTGTAATACATTTGCATAAATATAAATATAAAACAATTGTACATAAGAAAGTGCAGAATAATAAATAAACATCTTGATTATAAAAGAACACTCATCCATTCATAAAAGTTCAATGAACATGATCGATTTTACATGGTAGACCAAAATTGTTTAAAGCACCAGTTTGATATAACTCGACGCACGTTTCATGGCTCTTGCCAATCATCAGGAGTAGGATGCTCTGAAAATAAATCAGTAATGTTTATAAGTAGGGATATCCTTTAAACGGAGAAACAATCTCTCAAAAATAAAGGTGTGTAACTTACAGTGCGGTCAAATGGTGGCGCCCAACCTAAAATCCAAAGGAAGAGGGGGGACAAGGATAATCATCTCACCTGGGGGCTGAGGTGAGGAATCCTATCCGGGCCAGAAAACAGCAGCCAGGTGGTGGCCAGGTGACCATGTCACAACCATGTGGTTCTGGTGTGTGCTTATCAGTCCAAACTGCTCTGGATAAGTGTTCTTTTATAATCAAGATGTTTATTTATTATTCTGTACTTTCTTCTGTACAATTGTTTTATATTTATGCAAATGTATTACACTGGATTGTGTCCTGTATTACAGATTGATACTTCCTTAATATAATCTGCTATTTCTTAATAAACTGAACAATCCAATGACTTGCCTCATATAACGTCCCATTTCCTCTCTCTTTTTGTTGTTGTATACATATTAGGGATGGAGGCTTGTCATTGCTAGAATCGTGGTGTGATAGGTCGCATCTATTATATTGCCAAATTAGGGTAGAAGATACCCACTTTTCCAGCGACCTACCACACCCTATCATTTATTTATTATTCATCCTCCTTTACATTTCCTCTTCAATGAGATATTTTCCTTTCAATCCTTCATATTAGCATACACATTTATAACTCCATACTCTGATTTTCCTGAAAATGAGCCATCTCTTTCCAAATGCCTTCATATCATCATATACATTTATAATTTTATATTCTGGTTTTCCTTGTTAGCAATTTGATACTATGGGATCAATATAGTGTACTTCCTTGTTCGGCCATGGATGGGCCCCCTTATCGGGGGGAGTGGGGGTGACGGGGTGCTTTGTCTGATCCCGGGGTTGCGATGCATGGCAGTTTTTTCCCTTCCTCCCCACTTATTCCTTATACAGGTTGGGGGGCTGGGGCCTTGCCTCCTATGCATCGGCATCATCAGTTAATGCTCTGCTCGGTGCATTTATTTGCCTGGGCCTTGTGCACACTCCCTCTCTCCATCCTATTGGGGCTCATGGTGTTGGTGGGGACCCGCCCTATGCCTGATATAAGCTGCTCAGGCTGGCCAGCTGACCATTTCACATCAACCTTTCACACAAGTAGGACAGCAGTTATGTCTCTAGTCACAGAGCCACACACAAGGTCATTTCAATTGCTTCATACTTGTCACTACATTCTTTTGGGTTTATTCATAGCTTTCACATTACACAATCCATCATTCATTTTTGATTTGGATACAATCACTTACTTTTTTATTTTTTTATTTTGTTTTTGTGGGGTTTTTTTTCTTTGTTTTTTCTGTTTTTTTTTAGTTCATACACTTTATCACAACACCATTCACCACTTCACTCACCTACTGATATAGGCTCCACTCATTACTTGCACACATCAATTTCACATAATTTCATTTTCTTACCATTGCAGAGCAGTTTGGACTGATAAGCACACACTAGAACCACGTGGCTGTGACATGGTCACCTGGCCACCACCTGGCTGCTGTTTTCTGGCCTGGATGGGATTCCTCACCTCAGCCCCGGGTGAGATGATTATCCTTGTCCCCCCTCTTCCTTTGGATTTTAGGTTGGGCGCCACCATTTGACCGCACTGTAAGTTACACACCTTTATTTTTGAGAGAGCCAAAATACAGACAGCCATGAAACGTGCGTTGAGTTATATCAAACTGATGCTTTAAACAATTTAGGTCTACCATGTAAAATCGATCATGTTCATTGAACTTTTATGAATGAATGAGTGTTCTTTTATCATCAAGATGTTTATTTATTATTCTGTACTTTCTTCTGTACAATTGTTTTATATTTATGCAAATGTATTACACTGGATTGTGTCCTGTATTACAGATTGATACTTCCTTAATGTAAGCTGCTATTTCTTAATAAACTGAACAATCCAATGACTTGCCTCATATAAAGTCCCATTTCCTCTCTCTTTTTGTTGTTGTATACATATTAGGGATGGAGGCTTGTCATTGCTAGAATCATGGTGTGATAGGTCGCATCTATTATACTTAGCCGGATGCACACAGCAGTGGTACCATCTGAAGAAATCGCATGCACTGCTTGAGCGATAGTCCAGCTCTGATGCTGTTTATCAATGCCCAGTCTGATGCAAAAGTAAATGTGCCAAAGGAATTCCTGTGTCACCAAACTCTAACGCCCCTTTGCTCCTGTGTCCCTCCACAGCTGCAACAATAGATATGGCGCTTGAACGTCTGAGGATGCCAACACCGTGCTTAGCCCCGCCCCCCACAGTTAGCCACGGCTTTCTCATTACCTCCCTTTTTTTTTTTTTAAAGAAGCATTTCCTGCGCGAGCGGCGTGTTCCCGGTCCCTGGGACCCACGGAATGAAGCAGTATGGCGCAGGGGGGTCTCGTAAGCCGCCTAGCAGCATGCTGAACGCACCAGTTTTTTTTTGTTTTTTTTTTAAAAACCTAAAGCGCTTCCTCCCCCAAGGAGAGGGGGAAGACAATCAGCACAGGGGGGCGATTGGTGGGGAGAAGAACCCCCCCAAGCTTACCAGATGTCCCGTTGTCTGCCTGGAGGAAGAAGCATCTCAGCTCTCCTGACACAGCATGCTCTCTCAGCGTGAGGTGGTGAGTGCTCAATACAGCCCCCAGTGGTTACACACAGGCATGACAACATTATTTCTTAACTGGTTCAATACCGGGCATTTTCACCCCCTTCCTTCCCAGACCAATTTTTAGTTTTCAGCGCTGTCGCACTTTAAACGACAATTGCGCGGTCGTGCGACGTTGTACCCAAACAAAATTGACGTCTTTTTTTTTTTCCCACAAATAGAGCTTTCTTTTGGTGGTATTTGATCACCTCTGCGGTTTTTATTTTTTGCGCTATAAACAAAAGAAGAGCGACAATTTTGAAAAAAACACAATATTTTTTACTTTTTGCTATAATAAATATCCCAATTTTTAAAAAAAAAAACAAATTTTTTCCTCAGTTTTGGCCGATACGTATTCTTCTACATATTTTTGGTAGTAAAAATCGCAATAAGCGTATATTGATTGGTTTGCGCAAAAGTTATAGCGTCTACAAAATACGGGATAGATTTATGGCATTTTTAAAAAAAAAAAATGATTTGTTTATTTTTTTTACTAGTAATAGCGGCGATTGCGATTTTTTTTTTTTTTTTTTTTTTCTTCATGACTGCGACATTATGGCGGACACTTTTGACACATTTTTGGGACCATTCACATTTATACAGCGATCAATGCTATAAAATTGCATTGATTACTGTGTAAATGTGACAGGCAGTGAAGGGGTTAACCACTAGGGGGACACAAGGGGTTAAATGTGTTTCCTAGGGAATGCTTCTAACTGTAGGGGGCGGGGACGTACAAGGGGAGGAGACCGATCAGTGTTCCGCTGTACTGGGAACACAGATCGCTCTCCTCTCACCTGACAGGACGTGGATCTGTGTGTTTTCACACACAGATCCATGGTCCGGCCCGGTTAACGGGCAATCGCGGGTGCCCGGCGGACATCGCGGCCGCCGGGCACACGCACCAGGCCCTGAGCAACGCGGGAACCCGAGGCCATCATAAGACGTCCACCCAGGATGGGAGATCCCATCTGTAGACGTCATATGTCTATACGCGGGTAGGGAAGTGGTTGAAGGAGATTTTCATAAGAAAATTCAAAGGGATTTCGTAGAAAACTCCACTTACCTTTCCCCGCCGCAGGGTTTTCTGTGGTAAACCAACAGACCCAATCTTCATCCTTCGTGGTGGGTTCCGTTAAACCTTCAGGAGCTGGGGACCCTAGAGGGAACCCGCTATCCTGGACCTGCAATAGCACTCTGCCAGTAAAACTTTATGGCCTTACTACCAAAAGTACTGGATCCCAGGGTCCAGCTCTCTAAAAAGAGAAGCATTCACAGGCAAAACCTCGTTTCTTCGGATACGAGGCCTGGGTACCATTCAATTTGGCCCAAAAAAAGATACTTTGCAAAGATCCAGTCAGCAAGGATTGCTCCAGTGGAGCTCAGCACAGCACATCTTTACTCATGACCAACACTTTGGACACTGGCAAAAAAACGAAGGTACTCCCAGTAGTGGGAGGGGTTATATAGGGAGTGCACTTTTTAATTTAGGGCATGCCAGTGTCCATCACCTGAAGGTGGCCTATAACCCACATAGTAACTACTATGGCTCTGTGTCCCCTGATGTATGAAAAGAAAGTCAGTTTAAGCAGAAATCTGTACATTTAAAAAGAAAGATCTCTCTCAGGTAAGAGAGTGTCAGGGTTCAGTAGCTGGGAGACCAGATATATGTAGTGTGACATTATAAATGGTGAGGTGATTAATGAATATCACTGATGTGAAGTGTGCACCTCGCATGCGTTCATCTGCAGGGAACTAAGGGGGAATCCGATCCAGGATTTCTGGGCCACCTAGGCAGTGTTGGTTTCGGACTAGATTTTGCAGTCCACTAAATGACCACCAGCAGGTGGAATAAATAAAGCATGGACTAGAGCAAGAGATTGCTCTTGACCTGGGACTCAGGAAGTCAATCCTGAGAGAGCTACTGATGTGAAGTGTGCTTTGTGAGAGAAAGAAAAGGTTTGCATTATCTTTGTTTTGTGGGTGACTGGGAGAAGCCCTTTACCTGTGAGTTAGGAACCTGAAATGTTTAGTTAGTGCCTGGAGGGCAAGGGTTTATTTTCTGTTTTGTTTGTTTGATTTTTCATGCAAACTTTTAAATAAAACTGGCTACAAGTCAGATTTTAAGAAAGACCTGCCGTCTGGACTACCTTTTTTCCAGGGAATGTGAACCCCATTTGAGCTAACCCCCTACACATTGTGGTGGAGATTTTGAAATCCATATTATGGAACTCCAAGGGAACCATTGCAAGGACTGTAATTAAATTACCATGCCCCATTGAATATATATATATATATATATATATATATATATATATATATATATATATATATATATATATATATATATATATATATTATGTGTTATTACAGGACTTTATATATTTTGGGATATCGTGATGATATAGGAGCCCAGCTTACATTTTAAAAATACTTTTCTTCCTGTCTCATAGGAACAGTTGAATGTCTTAAGGTGATAATTAAATTAGTTAAATTATCCTTTTGTTTTGTAAAGAGCCTGGGCAGACATTGCGGCTCCAAAGTCCTTGAAATGCTAATTTATATTAAGATCAAATAGGGCTAACTGTTTTAAGGCAGACACTGAGGCACCGGAGATAGCCTATTGCTTGTGTGGGAAGCATGCTTAAATTTCAGCCAATCAGGATTCAATGCCACTTCTGAACCAATGAGGTGGTCCAGGGTTTTGATTGGCAGGGATGGGTAGAGAGGGAACAGAAAAACCATTGCCTAGAGATGCTAGCTCTCTTCGGCTCACGGTCTAGATGAAACATGGTAACATAAGGGCTGTCTAGGTAATGTATCTGTATTATCTATATTTCTCTTCTCTCTAACTTTTTTTCTATCCTAGGTAATAACTTGATAGCATGTGTATGACCATTATAGCAATATTTTGTATCACTGGTAACATCGTTGTTTTTAAGGTTGTATCAGTTATGTTATAGTTGCTAACCTCAGATTAATACAAGTTTCTTTTCTGTACAACAGTAAGTTTAAATAAATTAGATTGTTATCCTTTTCGCACAGGTATCATTCATCCTTAATTTCATGGGTTGATTCATATATACAGTGGGGATGGAAAGTAATTCAGACCCCCTTAAATTTTTCACTCTGTTATATTGCAGCCATTTGCTAAAATCATTTAAGTTCATTTTTTTTTTTTCCTTATTAATGTACATGCAGCACCCCATATTGACAGAAAAACACAGAATTGTTGACATTTTTGCAGATTTATTAAAAAAGAAAAACTGAAATATCACATGGTCCTAAGTATTCAGACCCTTTGCTCAGTATTTAGTAGAAGCACCCTTTTGATCTAATACAGCCATGAGTCTTTTTTGGAAAGATGCAACAAGTTTTTCACACCTGGATTTGGGGATCCTCTGCCATTCCCCCTTGCAGATCCTCTCCAGTTCTGTCAGGTTGGATGGTAACCGTTGGTGGACTGCCATTTTTAGGTCTCACCAAAGATGCTCAATTGGGTTTAAGTCAGGGCTCTGGCTGGGCCATTCAAGAACAGCCACGGAGTTGTTGGGAAGCCACTCCTTCGTTATTTTAGCTGTGTGCTTAGGGTCATTGTCTTGTTGGAAGGTAAACCTTTGGTCCAGTCTGAGGTCCTGAGCACTCTGGAGAAGGTTTTTGTCCAGGATATCCCTGTACTTGGCCGCATTCATATTTCCCTCAATTGTAACCAGTCGTCCTGTTCCTTCAGCTGAAAAACACCCCCACGGCAGGATGCTGCCACCACCATGCTTCACTGTTGGGACTGTGTTGGACAAGTGATGAGCAGTGCCTGGTTTTCTCCACACCTACCGCTTAGAATTAAGGCCAAAAAGTTTTATCTTGGTCTCATCAGACCAAAGAATCTTATTTCTCACCATCTTGGAGTCCTTCAGGTGTTTTTTAGCAAACTCCATGCAGGCTTTCATGTGTCTTGCACTGAGGGGAGGCTTCCATCGGGCCACTCTGCCATAAAGCCCCGACTGGTGGAGGGCTGCAGTGATGGTTGACTTTCTACAACTTTCTCCCATCTCCTGACTGCATCTCTGGAGCTCAGCCACAGTGATCTTTGGGTTCTTCTTTACCTCTCTCACCAAGGCTCTTCTCCCCCGATTGCTCAGTTTGGCCAGACGGCCAGCTCTAGGAAGGGTTCTGGTCGTCCCAAACGTCTTCCATTTAAGGATTATGGAGGCCACTGTGCTCTTAGGAACCTAAAGTGCAGCAGAAATTTTTTTGTAACCTTGGCCAGATCTGTGCCTTGCCACAATTCTGTATCTGAGCTCTTCAGATAGTTCCTTTGACCTCATGATTCTCATTTGCTCTGACATGCACTGTGAGCTGTAAGGTCTTATATAGACAGGTGTGTGGCTTTCCTAATCAAGTCCAATTAGTATAATCAAACACAGCTGGACCCAAATGAAGGTGTAGAACCATCTCAAGGATGATCAGAAGAAATGGACAGCACCTGAGTTAAATATGAGTGTCACAGCAAAGGGAATACTTAGGACCATGTGATATTTCAGTTTTTCTTTTTTAATAAATCTGCAAAAATGTCAACAATTCTGTGTTTTTCTGTCAATATGGGGTGCTGTGTGTACACTAATGAGAAAAAAAAAATGAACTTAAATGATTTTAGCAAATGGCTGCAATATAATAAAGAGTGAAAAATTTAAGGGGGTCTGAATACTTTCCATCCCCACTGTAGATAAAAGGTTTTAATCACTTATGTATCATTAAGTATATAAGTGAGGTAGGTAAAAATAGCCTTGTCAGATGGTGCCCCTTGTGTGAGGAAGTTTAACGTTTGGGTGAATGTTATTTCTTGTATGGAAGACAGAGCTAGTTTACACCTAACCCCAGAAACGCTAAGCATTTTTTTTTCTTATGTCTTTTGTGTTATGTCTCCCGTCTGAATACCCAGACTAAAAAACTTCTCAGAACTTTCCTATTTACCTTTTGTCTATACTAATACTAATACTTTGAGACTAATTTTGAATAATGTATATAAGAAATTGTAAGGGCGAATGACGAGGGCTCCATTTGGAATCTTGGAGGCAGTGGACAAGGATATGTGCCTCTCTGCCAAAAAGCTATTTCAGTTGACCGTTTGAATGATATTAGGCCAATCGTTGAAACAGAACGGTGGGCGTAGAGCTACGTTTCCACTGGTGCAACTCCAAAGTCGCATGATTTAGAGTGACTGTGCGGTGTAACTTTGGTGTGGCTTTGAATGCAACTTTGATCCAAATGTACACTCTGGGTCGGAGTCGCATCCAGAGTCACATCAGAGTGGTGCAGGTACCTTTTTTATAGTAGCTGCAGCTTTGAGTCGCATAGATTGGGACTGGTGCTATTGAAATCAATGGGCTGCGACTTGTGATGCGACTTTGTGTCAAGTCGCATGGCAAATTGCATTAATGGAAACGGAGCCTAGGTCACACAGAATGATCTTGATATGTATGAATTAGGGCTGCAACTGACGATTGTTTTCATGGTCGATTGGTTGGCCGATTGTTGTTTTGATTGATCGATTAATCGGTTAATGGCCTTGGAAAAAAGTGTGGTGTATGATTTGGTTAATGTGTAAGGTTTGAAAAAGAAGAGCAATTTGTTCTTGGATATCTCTATGCAGTGGTAGGTGTAAGTGGCCAACTGTATGGCAGGGTGTCTGGTCCGCTCTGAGAATGACAGACGGAGAGATATACTGTGTGGACTATTAGCGGAGGGATATGCTGTGTATGCTATTGGAGGATGTATGCTGTGTGTACTGTTGGGGGAGCGAGTCTGGTGGATATCATCAGACTCAGATCAAATTTTTTTTTGAAAACAAACAATGTCTTCCTTCAAGAAGGAAGGCATTTTAAGAACGTTTGTTCGATTTTCTAACTATTGGTGGGGTCAAGTTGATGTTCATTTTTGGCCACAGTGACAGGTAAATTTGGAAATAATAGCAAACTTCTTGGTCAAAGAAATTTTCTCCCCTCGTCTTTCAGGACAGCACCTGGAGAGAGCGCAGCTCCACCCACTTTTCCCAGGAAACACTGCAGTCAGTTTTTTCTTTAAAGACCGGACACTTCCACCATGGCTTCAGTTGTAGTGTTTCCTCCGCCATGGTGGAAGCGCTGCAGGGAACCAGGGGTGTGCTGCGCTGTCTCCAGGTGGAGAGAGTTGGGGCATACCGGTATGTTGGAATGTTTGCTTCACAGGCCAGCCCAGCTTCCTCCCTTGACGTGCGGGGGTTGCTCCGGCGTCCTCCCCTTCTCATGTCCAGCGAGGATTAGGCTGCTGGGGAGAAGCGGCGTCTCCTTTTCACCCCCATAGCTTAGCCTTCCGGGTTCCGGTGGCGAGAGCGTCACTACGGCCGGGAGCGAGGCTTCTAGCGGCGCGACGCGGCTTCCGGTTCCGGCCGCTGGAACGCAGGAGGGGAGGGCAGGCCTCCGACGGCTGACGTCATTTCCGGCCCTCGCAGCGGCGAGTGGACCGGTAAACTTCAAAAAAAGCACCAAAAACGCCATTGCAAATCCTGCAGCATGGAGGAGGAACAATCGGTGGTGGCCGGAGCAGGAGCCACACAGGTCAGCCAGGCCCAGGTAAGCGGGGACAGTGTGTCTCTGTAACTTACTCTATGGGCATGTTTTAGTTCCCTCTTTGGTAAAGTTTTTAAAGAGCCTGCAACATTCTTCCTGTATATTGAAGCAGGAAGTAAATGTGTTTTAAAGATTGTGAAGTAAATCTGTGGGGGGATTTACTGGCTGAGTGAAGGAGGGGGGTTAAAGTGTTAGCTCTTCCATTCCTTTTTCAGCATGCTGTTTGTTTATAGGTTTAATTGTTTGTGTATTTCTGAAGGCTAAAGAAAAGACCAAACATTCGTCTGTTTCTGTTAAAAGAAAGTGCCCATCTTGTAAAAATGTGCTTAAAGAGTCCTGGGCAAAAGTGTTATGCAAAGGATGTATTGCAGGCTTAGTAAAGGAGGAAACCACTCCTAGTGCACCTGTGGTTCAGCAGGATTTACTGAGCTTGTTTAGGAAGGATTTGGTGGAGACTTTTGAGTCATTTAAATCTTACCTAGACAAACGTCCAGCCGCAGGCAGCTCAGTACCCCGTTCCCAGTCTTCTGTTTTTGCATATAGGGGTGACAGTGACTCGGAAGAGGAAAATCGTAGCGTGGCTACGGAATCTGAGGAAGAAGCAGACGAAGAGAAAGAATCTTCTTCTTCCTCTTCTCGATATAAATTGTCTCTAGAGGAGGTGGATGATTTGCTGAAAACTATCCACACTACTCTTAATATTACAGAGGACAAAGCCCTGCTGTCGTTACATGACAAAATGTTTCAGGGCATGGGTGAAGTGAAACACAGGATGTTTCCGGTGCACAAGTTTCTGTCAGAAACAATTAAAAGAGAATGGAAGGACCCAGAGAGGGCCCCCTTCTTTTCTAGATCCCTCAAACGTAGGTTTCCCTTTGAGGAAGATAGCACACAGGTCTGGAACAAAAAGCCTAGACTGGATGCGGCCTTCTCTCATGTGTCGAGAAACACTGACCTTGCGTTTGAGGACATGGGTATCCTCAAGGATCCCATGGACAAGAGGGCTGACTCCCTGCTAAAGAAAGCTTGGGATTCCACCCTTGCAAATCTAAAGCCAGCTATGGCATCAACAGTGGTAGCCAGAAACCTGGAGCATTGGTTGGAACAACTGAAAGCTCATATTGAGGCAGGTACACCTCGTAAGGATCTTTTGGAGACCTTACCAGTGCTTATGAGGGCTGTTGGATATATAGCAGATGCTTCGGCAGAATCAGTTAGGATGTCGGCCAGATCATCTGCTCTAATCAATTCAACGCGCAGAGCTCTATGGGTCAAGACTTGGACCGGGGATACAGCCTCTAAGACCAAGTTATGTGGTTTACCCTTTGAGGGGGATTTGGTTTTTGGCCCAGGTCTTGAAGCCATTCTTGAGAGAATGGCCGACAAGAAGAAGGCCTTCCCCATTAAGAAAAAGGTGGTTCCTCAGGGCAACAAAAATTTTCGTCCTTTTCGGAAAACCTCAGACTCAAAGGAGACAGGGTATAAGAGACCCTGGAGGTCTCAGAGAGGCAGGGGCAAGTCAGGGGTACTCTTTCGCCCCCCTACCCCTAATACAAAGAGCCAGTGACTGTCCTCCGTCTGTGGGAGCAAGGTTACAGACCTTCTTCCCGCAGTGGCAGAGGATAACAGACAGTCCGTTTATCCTAAAAACTATAAGGGAGGGTTACGGACTGGAGTTTGCCCAACCCCCTCCGGTTCGGTTTTATATAACTCAGGCTCCCAGAGACCCAGAAAAGCTTACAGCGATGTCGGCTATTCTTCAGGAGTTAATTCAGCAGAAGGTGGTAGTAAATGTTCCCCCCAAGGAGGTGGAACAGGGGTGCTATTCGCACATCTTTCTGGTGAAGAAGCCTTCAGGCAAGTTCAGATTAATCCTGAACCTGAAGATTCTCAACAGAGCGGTCAGGTACAAGAAATTCAAGATGGATACGATCTTTTCGGTAAAGAGTCTCCTGACCCTAAACTGCTTTATGGTATCCTTAGACCTGAGAGATGCATATCTCCATGTGCCTATAGCCCCAGCATTACAAAAACACCTCAGATTTGCGACCAGGATAGAGGGGTCTGTCATACATCTGCAATTCAGAGCTCTCCCTTTCGGGCTGTCATCCTCTCCGAGGATATTCACAAAAATTCTGGCAGAGGCCTTAGCCCCTCTCAGAATGGAAGGAATCTCGATCGTCCCATATTTAGACGACCTGCTAATATTTGCCAAAGCAAGGCACATATTAGAGAGGGATCTGCAAAGAACAAGGAGTCATCTGGAGAGCCTGGGGTAGTTAATAAACGAGGAAAAATCGAACATGATCCCATCACAGGCAATAACCTTTCTAGGTTACACTATCGATTCCATACAGGAGAAAATCTACCTCCCAGAGGAGAAGATAGTAAAGCTGCAGAACGCTGTAAAAAAGGCCCAGACAAACCTGCCAATTTCTATCAGGGCAGTGATGTCCGTTTTGGGGCTCCTTACTGCAGCAATACCTGCAGTACAGTGGGCACGTTTGCACGCAAGGGAACTTCAACAGACAATTTTGAAAAATTGGTCCTATGGAGAGTCCCTAGAAAAAATGATAACAATATCCCCCCCCGAGTTCAGAGGAAGCTCTGGTGGTGGAGGACTCACTCCCATCTGGACAAGGGCCTGCTCTGGTGTTTTCCCCAGGAGAGGAGATTAACAACAGATGCAAGTTCCTGGGGTTGGGGCGCCCACCTGGAAGGACAGATGGCTCAGGGGAATTGGACAAACGGGGAGGCCAGGAGATCCTCCAATTGGAGGGAGCTAAGGGCTATCCTCCTAGGACTATGGGCTTTCGAGAAAATAGTCTGGGGTCACCATGTTCAGGTGCTATCAGACAATGCCACAGCAGTGGCATATGTTACAAGACAGGGGGGCACGAGAAGCAAGGTCTTGCTAGCCTTGTCAGTTCAGATGCTATCCTGGGCGGAAGGCAACGTAAGGTCCCTAACAGCTGTACACCTAAAAGGAGAGCTGAATCTAGTGGCAGACTTTCTAAGCAGAGAAAGGATACTAGAGGCAGAGTGGAGTCTGAACAAAGAGGTATTCCAGGAATTAACAGACAAATGGGGAACTCCTCAGGTAGACCTGTTCGCATCCCACAAGAATTCAAAGGTGAAGGCCTATTACTCACTAAACAGGCAAGATCAGGAGAAAGGATTGGATGCGCTGGCACAACCATGGAACTTCCACTTGTGCTACGCCTTTCCCCCCTTTCAAATGATCCCTTTGGTGTTGAAAAAACTACAACGAGAGTCCACAAGTATGATCCTAGTGGCTCCTTTTTGGCCCAAGAGGTCCTGGTTTGCAACCATTCAGAGGATGGCAGTGGAACCATATTGGGTTCTCCCACTTCGAAAGGATCTACTATCCCAGGGACCCCTTCAACATCCAAATATCAACCAGCTCAGGCTGACGGGTTGGTTACTGAGGAGCAACTTCTAAAAAGAAGGGGCTTCTCAGATAAGCTGGTGTCAACCCTGTTAAGTAGCCGAAAGAAGGTTACCAGGGGTATTTATTTCAAGACATGGAAACGGTTTAATTCCTGGTGCATGACTAAAAAATGTTCACCACAGGAATTGCCCTCAATATTAGAGTTTCTCAATGAGGGTATGGAGATGGGGCTGGCAGCCAGTACCCTGAAGGTCCAGGTAGCTGCCTTGTCAGTGTTTCTTGAGAGAAAGTTATCTCAAGAACCATTTATAGTTAGATTCTTCAAAGCATTGGCCAGGCTTAGGCCGGTACCTTTCAAATCTTTCCCTAAGTGGGATTTATCTCTGGTGCTACAGGGGTTGATCAGAACACCTTTTGAGCCTCCACAGGAAGCGACTTTAAAAGTATGGACGCTTAAGCTGGTTCTTTTGGTAGCAACTACCTCAGCCAGAAGAATAAGTGAGTTGCAAGCTCTATCTATAATAGAACCCTTTTGTTTGATATTTCCGGACCGGGTAGTGCTGAAAACTGACCCGGGTTTCTTGCCAAAAGTCGCAACATTTTTTCATAGGGCACTAGAGAGAGTTTTACCTACTTTTTGTCCTACACCATCCAACTCTAAAGAGGAGGCTTTTCATACCCTGGATGTGAGAAGATGTTTACTCCATTATTTAGAGATTACGAGAGAGTTTAGGAAGACAAATTCTCTTTTTATTCTTTTTTCTGGATCACGCAAGGGCCATTGTGCTTCTAAAAGCACTATAGGCAGATGGCTAAGAATGGCGATCAGTGAAGCATACAAAGCTTCAGGGGCTGATCCTCCAGCAGGGGTAATGGCCCATTCAACAAGGGCAATAGCAACGTCCTGGGCAGAAAGAGCAGGGGCCTCTCCAGGTCGGATCTGTAAAGCGGCCACGTGGACAAGCTTCTCCACCTTCACCCGCCACTACAGGTTGGACTTGCTATCAGCAGCGGAACAATCGTTTGGCAGGAAGGTCCTGCAGGCGGTGGTCCCACCCTAGAGTAAGTACTCTTTTATCATCTCCAGGTGCTGTCCTGAAAGACGAGGGGAGAAAAACCCTAGTTAGACTTACCGGTAACGGTATTTCTACGAGTCTTTCAGGACAGCACCGATGACCCGCCCTAATGGGTTTATAAAGATGTGGTGTTATTGTTATGTTCTGCTTATCTAATTTCAGCATGGCTGGAGGTACTCTATGAACAACTGAAGCCATGGTGGAAGTGTCCGGTCTTTAAAGAAAAAACTGACTGCAGTGTTTCCTGGGAAAAGTGGGTGGGGCTGCGCTCTCTCCAGGTGCTGTCCTGAAAGACTCGTAGAAATACCGTTACCGGTAAGTCTAACTAGGGTTTTTCAGACAGAGTATGTGGTTTTAATTCAGAAATTACATTGCTTTTAAAAACAGAATGTTAAAAACAAGTTAAAATTTCAAACATTCTTTCATTCAGTGAACGTACATGGATTTTTCGTCTGAGTATTCTCATCTGAGGATTGATCCGTGTGGCCAGCATGGGGGCTCGGTGCACACCTATACAGTTTGCTTTTGGTCTGTTTCTGCAGTGCTTTTTGCTGTGCATTTTGAGTTTTGCACATGTGATTTTGCTGCGATTTGCATTTTTGTTGTTTTTTTTTTTTTTTTGTTTGGCCAGTTTGTTGTTGGTCAGATTGGAGGTTGCATGCTTTTCTGCAGCTTCTCCATTGAAGTGTATTGAACAGAAGAGGCGCCGTTTTGCGTCGAAGACGGAGTCCCTGAGCCTTTCCAAATACGCTGCAGCTGAAAAAAGCATAGATGTGAACGTGTCTCATGGGAAGCCATGTAGGTGAACTGTGGTGTGTCTCTGCAAGAGGCACCAGAGGGCACATGGATGTGGACCAGGTCTAAGACATTTATTAACATAATGGGGTTGAGAAGGCTAGGGTTGGCCCTTTGTGGTACGAGGAGGAGCGGATAGTCGCTACTGTAAGGGGTTCACTTTTGTTACTGTAGAACTGTGAGGGTAATATTTACAGTGGCGATTGTTTGCTCTTTTTGTGCTTTATGCCCCGTACACACGGTCGGACATTGATCGGACATTCCGACAACACAATCCTAGGATTTTTTCCGACGGATGTTGGCTCAAACTTGTCTTGCATACACACGGTCACACATAGTTGTCGGAAAATCCGATCATTCTGAACATGGTGACGTAAAACACGTACGTCGGGACTATAAACGGGGCAGTAGCCAATAGCTTTCATCTCTTTCTTTATTCTGAGCATGCGTGGCACTTTGTGGGTCGGATTTGTTTACACACGATCGGAAATTCCAACAACGGATTTTGTTGTCGGAAAATTTTATAGCCTGCTCTCAAACTTTGTGTGTCAGAAAATCTGATGGAAAATGTGTGATGGAGCCTACACACGGTCGGAATTTCCGACAACAAGGTCCTATCACACATTTTCCGTCGGAAAATCCGACCGTGTGTACGGGGCAATAGAGGGCTCGTTTTGTTTTTTTTAGCCCCATTGTGTTACTGGCCGATTAATCGATTATGACACTAATCGACTACTATTTTCACAATCGATTAGTTCTTTCAGCCCTAGTATGAATCTTTCTTTCTTTGTAAAATACTAATTGTGGATTGCGAGCTTTGTAATTAGACCTGTAAACACTGGCTATATTGTAACTGCTACAAATCATATTAAAATTAGGTGTGCCTCAGTTGACTGCCTCCTGCATTACAAGCACTCATCAGGGTTCTGATTATCCAAGTTTGTGCTAGTCATTCTTGAGATAACCAAAGTAATAGCTCTTTTTTAAGCATTTCTTTTAAAATACTTCAGAAAAGTCCACGGGAGGGATTGAACTATTGACTTTGGAAAATCTCCAGGCTAATCTTTTGAAGGACTATAGTCAGGACAGGGAATTGTTCAGACAAATAGTGAAAAAAAGCAGCAACAGTGACAGGGGCGGTACCTGTCAAACCCAATCACGGTCCAGAGGGTCGCTACCTCTGAAGGATCAACCTATAAAAGGTTTGGAAATCAGGTCAGGGTCCAAGCATCCATAAGGATGGGTTAAATATGGGCCCTAGGATATTCGTGATTGGGATTGTTGGACGGGGAAGAGGTTTTCTAAGCAAGGTTAAACTTAAAGAATGAGAAGATCTGTACCATACTCATCACACAAAGATGACAGGGCCATATGACTTCAGTTGCCCAGTCAGATAGAGGTAATAACAGAGCAACGGATTTGGGTATGTCTGAATTCAGGGGGACATCCTCCACACCTAAGGTATGTACCAACAATGTTCCATCCCTGGTGTTTCTGCAAGAATAAATCCCTGGAAGGTAAGAGTTTTTTTTAGTTTTTTTTTTTTTTTTAAATTGCCCCCATACGGGCGGAAGAAGGGGCTAATGAAATGGGATGGATGTCTGAAAGAATTTCAACCTTACCAAACAGATGTTATGGTTTTAAGAAGTACAGGTAATTATAGAAAACATGCTGATGTGTGATGTCTAGAGGTCATCTTTGACCTAGCTAATTGTGTGAGTGTGTGGAATATGCAATATATGTCGTGGCGTACGATGTTTGTCTCGGCTGCTGACGGCCCACCCAAATGACCCCCCCCTTCTTTCTCACCAGATCTCTGAGAGTGTAAAGCGAACTGTATTGACATGCAAATTACCTGAGCCAAGATGATTATCTATGTTTGTTTTCCAGAGACAGTTCTGCGAGAGGTTTGTGGTGAGGTATTATGATTTGTTGATAAATGGTACCGCTAAAAGATTTATTACGATTTGCTAATTTTTTTTTCTCACCATGGTGAATACATTTTTTGGGGGGAAAATTATTGGTATACCATAAAACAAAAATCCACGTGGTATTAATATGTATTAAGTAATACAGATTAATAATAAGTTGAGCTCAACAATTTTTGGTATTTTAAAAAAATGCACTTTTTATGTAATCTATATTTGTGTTTGATATGCTAATGTATTGTTACAGGTATATAAACATTGGTTTATTTTGTTTCTAGGAGGAAAAAATGTATGTTTATTACTAAAATTTTATTGGTGTTTTTTCCCTCAGATTCGATAATTGGGTTTCATGGCTTTCAGAACAAAAGGATATCACTGCCTCCATAGACAATTTTTTTTATTTTTCCTGGTTTCAGTACCATTATCTAGTTGGTGCTTCTATTTGTCAGTCCATTCGGCTGTGTTTTGGACTACCTAAGTGTGTGTTGTATGTTCTGATCCAATTCTCAAAAAGTCAGTGGTTATGCTGACTTTTGTGTAGATTTGTTTAAGACTGCTTAATTCCCCCCTGCGGTTATTGTAATTGGTTATGGAGCTGGAGATACTCAAGACCACATTGGGGGGGGCCTTGTGTTATATATCAGGGAAACGGTTAGGAAAACCAACTTGCCCTGTCCAGCATCACTTTGCAAGGACAGGCAGGTGGGGGTAGTATCCAGGTTGCCTATGAGTCGTAATAGATTGGTGGATGACTCAGTTCCAAGATCGTCAAAATCTAACTTGCACTGCCCTCATTCCTAATGGCAGGGATGGAACATTGTGACAAAATATCTAAATACAGCGCTCACAAACAGAGACCCATAATAGGTGACAAAAACATATAGTCCATACAAAAAAAGTGTTTCACAACTAAATACAGTCCATATAAAACTAAAAAGGTGCTTCACAACTAATGTGCGAAATCGCAGGGAATGCTACACATCTGGTGTGCAAAACGTGCAGAGAAAAGTGTTGCAGAAAAATATTTTAGGCGTACCAAGGCACCCCCACATGTGTCCCCACTCACCAAATCAAAATGACACCCAGCTTTTCAGTCTGGGAGTAAATAAGGTTTAGAACGATATCCAGAGAACGACACAGGATGGCAGGTTCACTGATGAGATGATAAACAATCCTTCAACGTAAATGTTCAGCCATACAAAACAGATACCCAAAAAGGAAGAAAAAATGGGGACCAATAGTGAAGTATGCTAAGAAAGCAAATTTATTGCGCTAAAAAGGTATACTTACAAAAGTAAGTTAAAAATAGGCATTGAAATTGTAAGAAGATGCAGTAAACACCATTGGGGGCGTTCCTACGAGACTGGAAGTGATGTCAGTGCCGGAAGTGAGTCATGTCAATGCATTTCGCCCTCCCACAGGGCGTCATCAAAGGAATGTTTATTACTAAAATTTTATTGGTGTTTTTTCCCTCAGATTCGATAATTGGGTTTCATGGCTTTCAGAACAAAAGGATATCACTACCTCCATAGACAATTTTTTTTATTTTTCCTGGTTTCAGCACCATTATCTAGTTGTGCTTCTATTTGTCAACCCATTCGGCTGTGTTTTGGACTACCTAAGTGTGTGTTGTATGTTCTGATCCAAGTCATAAAAAGTCAGTGGTTAGGGAAAACCAACTTGCTCTGTCCAGTATCACTTTGCTAGGACAGGCAGGTGGGGGTAGTATCCAGGTTACCTATGAATCGTAATAGATTCTACTCGGACTCCATGGTGTTACACCCTGAAGTCTATCTTGTTCTGATGGTTTGAGTCTGGACAGCCTCAGATGACTGGTACTGATGAGTGCTGGAGAAAGGAAGGTGTTGTGCTATGGGAAAAGGCAACAGTGTTGGCACAGAGGGGGTCGTGTCTAATGGATGCTGGGGTAGTGTCACAACTGGTCCTAAACAAAGTTAAAAATACTTGAGACCTGAGACCAGGGTGCTGTTATCATGCACTGTTTTCAGCATCAGGTTAAATGGTACTCAGCAGGGTGCACTACCTTGCGGAGTCTATTGTACATCTCCTCTGGCCCTTGGCATGGATATAGCAGGAACACTGGGTTGTACCCCGATCACCCCTGAAGAAAGGTTTTATAGCAAACCTGACATCCCCTTACACCTACTGAAACTTCCGTTGGGATTCGGGGAGGAGTTAAAAGTTGGGTAGTTTGGGCAACAGGTAGATAGTGCCAACAGTTTGGGTAGGGCGTGCATAGAAGGGCCCTGTTTAAGGGGAGGAGGTTGGTACAAAAATAATAGCGGCTGGGAACATGGAGCTGGCTGAGGTAACATTTTAGGTGGAGGCGGGGTAGGCTTCCTGGAATAAAAGTTTTTTCACAGATCACCTAACACAGTAGAGTCCGAGTAGAATCTATTACGACTCATAGGCAACTACCCCAACCTGCCTGTCCTAGCAAAGTGATGCTGGACAGAGCAAGTTGGTTTTCCTAACCGTTTCCCTGATATATAAAACAAGACCCCCCAATGTGGTCTTGAGTATCTCCAGCTCCATAACCAATTACAATAACCGCAGGGGGGAATTAAGCAGTCTTAAACAAATCTACACAAAAGTCAGCAAAACCACTGACTTTTTGAGAAAAAGGGAAAAGGGTAGGGCCGGGTAGGGTAGAGCCGTGCTGGACATATTGGGGGGGAATTCCAGAGGTTTGGGAGCAGTCCTGAGGTTGAGCATGGGCGGAGGAAACAAGGGAGTTGGAAATCAGGATGTCTTAGGAGGAGTGAAGTGGACGATTTGGGTGATCTCAAGATCAAAAGAGGTCAATCCAAATATCTCAAACTAAGGTTTCTTAATGGGAAAAGTTTATTCAGGTACCATCTTAGGGCCACAGCTTTAGTAAACTCCACCCTGTTGCTGTCCTGATGTGGGTAGCTATTAAGAGACCGATGTAGAGTATTGTGCGCATTTAAAAAAGGACCCTAGAACTATATTTTTCTTTTTGTTGTTTTGGGAAAAAGCCTCTAAAAATTTTTTGAGCAATAAAGTGCAGTCGGGTTTGACTAAATTCTAAAAGTTTTTGACAACCATTGTTTTATTCTCTCCTTGTTTTAATATTTTTTTTGTACCCGACTTGTAAATTTTTAGTGACAGTGATCCTGTTCACCTGTGGATCACTAATATGGGAGAGGAGTTTTTCTGTTAAAAAAATATGGGAGAGGAGTTATCTATTTTTATTTTTTTTGTTCCTCTTTTTTGTTTTTGTTTTTTGCTAAGTTGCTGCTACAACAGCTGCAATGTATTATTTTTCTAAGCACTTTATAATAATTTTTCAGGACAGTTATATATTGCTCGTTTTTATGAATGCCTAATCAATGCTCTTTGTCATAAAGAGAAATGTGTGTGATAAACGGTGTGGGTTGAAGCAGCATTAAACCTGTATGTTTTTTGAAATTTTTTGCTTATTTTTATCTTTTTTCTCTTCTTTTCTCGTTCCTACTTTCTTTGTTTCATATTCTTATCTTTAATTACTTTAAGTGATGGTACCAGTCCATTAGCTGTTAATGTTCCTCTATATCTTTAAAAGTAAATGTATTAGTCTTCTGGAACTTTTGTTTGAATATCAGAGATGAGCTGTGAATTGTAAGGCTTTACCGTTTCTGCCTGACTCCGTTTTTAAACGTCCAGGGGGTCCTATAGAATGGTCCTGAAACATACAAGTACCATATTTCACAAAGTAATTCTACCTCTCTTAGTCTGCCTACTACTTTAACCTGAGCCCCATGAGCAGGTGTGGTGAACCCAGGGACCTGGCAATAGCAGGCAGTGTTGACTATCCCTACCATCAAGGGCCATGGATGACGGTGGTGCCTGACTTAGAAGTCAGGAAAGAAGATTTTTGTATGGAACAACAAAGAAACTTCAAACGCAATAGAGCCAGATAAAACATTAGAATGATTGATGGGGAACCTGTTGAACCCAATTAAGGGGTGTCTTTTCCCTAACTTGCTCTTAAAAATAACTTGCTATATCAAGCAGTAAAGCAAGAGGAGGAGGTAGAGCAGCTAGTGGTCCCCAAACCCTATTACCAGATGGTATTAGATTTAGTACATGGTCATATAATGGGTGGATAACTGGGTATAGAGAAAACTAAAGAGAGAATAACCCAGAGATTATTTTGGCCTGGGTTATATGCAGATGTCAAATCTGCATATAACTGAGTATTGTAAGTTATGCCCAGAGTGTCAGTATTTTGATCCATCGCCCCATTTTCACAGTCCACTGGTACCGTTTGTGATAATTGAAGTGCCGTTTGAAAGGATTGACACCAGTTTACTACTGGTGGGATCAGTAGTAAAGTCTGCCTGGGCCCATCAGCACATACTGGTGATACTGGACTATGCCATGCGGTATCCTGAAGCCATTCCCTTGTACAATACCTCAGCTAAGGCTATTGTCAAAGAGCTTGTCCAGATATTTAGCCGTGTGGGTATTCTAAAAGAAGTATAACCGATCAAGGCACACCATTTATGTCCAGAGTCACTAAAGAATTGTGTAAGTTGTTCACAATCTCCCATCTCCGTACCTCTGTCTACCACCCCAAAACTGATGGTCTTGTGGAGAGATTTAACAAGATGCTCAAAAACATGTTAAAAAAGGTGGTGGGCAAAGATGGGAGAAATTTGATTTTTTTGTTGCTGTACCTCATGTTTGCTATATGAGAGGTACCTCAGGCATCTACAGATTACTCCCATTTTAAACTACTGTGTGGTAGACATCCCGGGGGATTGCTAGATGTCGCAAAAGAAACGTGGGAGGGAGAGGCCACACCTTATAGAAGCGTCATCGAGCAAGGTAGATTAGCGGTTGTCATGCCTCTTGTATGGGAACATATGGAGCAAGCCCAGGAGACCCAGAGAAGGGTTTATAATCAGGGTGCCAAGACCCGGACCTTCAACCCTGGGGATAGAGTGCTGGTACTAGTCCCCACAGTTGAGAGTAAATTCCTAGCAAAATGGCAAGGTGCCTTTGAAATTATGGAAAGGAGTAGGGGAAGTACACTACAAAAGTTTACCAGCCAGGGAAAATGAAACCAGCGCAAGCAAATATATCATGTCTCTCAAAACCTTGGAAGGACAGAAAGACTTTACTGGCAGTGCCGACCCCCCAAAAGGACCCCTGTGACACCTGAAGTACCCATAACTAAAACCTTGTCAGTGACCCAACAGAATGGCATTAAAGAATTTATGAGTAAGAATAGAGATTTTTTTTCTCACCTCCCTGGACTGACCACAGTTATACAGCATGACATAATTACGGAACCAGGTGTCCGCGTAAATGTAAAGCCCTATAGAATACCCGAAGCTTGGCTGGAAGCAGTTGCAATTTAAGTAAAGAACATGTTAGAGTTGGGCATGATAAAGGAATCCCACAGTAATTGTTCAAGTCACATAGTGTTGGTCCCAAAGCCAGATGGAACTATAAGGTTTTCTAAGGATTTCAGGAAGTTTAACAGTGTGTCCAAATTTGATGTGTACCCAATGCCTCAGGTCAACGAGCTTGTTGACAGATTGGGAAGTGCCTGATACATAACTACTTTATATTGAATATTTTGGCAGATAAACCTAATGGAAACTGCAAATGAGAAGACGGGATTTTATACCCCTGAGGGGTCATTCCAGTATAAGCGGATGCCTTTTGGTTTTCATAGTGCTCCTGCCTCGTTCCAGAGAATGATGAACAAGATGTTAAGGCCGCAGAATATCCGCAAAGGTTTTCCCAAACATAGTGTCTCTAGACATTTTGCACAGTCATGTCAATGTCACCATCTGGTCTCAAATTCTGGGATATCAATAAATATAAACCCCATTGAAAGGAAAGCAATAAGATTAGAGAATTGAGCAAAAGTGAATCAAGATGGATTTTTGAACTCAATACTTTCCATCCTCTTGGTATGAATATTGACTTTGATCTAAACTGTTTCATCTCCAATTACTGATCCCTGTAAATATTTTCCGTTTTCATACTAGTGATACACCTCCCAGTATATTTTAGAAGGGCGTATTTTAGTCCATTTTGGGCAATTCAAGAGGCTATTTGTTATACTTTATATATTTTTATTTCAATATTTTTTTTTTTCATGTTTACCCATTAGATGGTGGTGTTTCCAATTCTTGTATAGAATTTAGTTTAAATGAGTGTGGTTCTGTTAATATCCATTAACAAGAGGGCATGATGTCATCTTGAATTGTATATGTACTCCCTGGCGACCCTTTATAGCAGGGATATGCTATAAAGCTGTTGCAAAACTACAAGTCCCATCATGCCTCTGCCTCTGGGTGTCATGCTTGTGGCTGTCAGTCTTGCTATGCCTCATGGGACTTGGAGTTCTGCAACAGCTGGAGGTCCGCTAATTTCATAACCCTGCTTTATAGGCTTAATTTTCAGCTATTTCATTTTTAATTTTATTTTAGATCCCAGTGATTTTTAATTATTATTATTATTATTATTATTATGTGTTTGTATTTAGCAGTCATTAAGTATTCATTTTTATTAGCATGTAATACTGCAGCTGGCTTGAATTATCTCACGTTCCTCATATGATTAGTATTATTCATATGTTAGAAGTATGTGGTTGGCAGCAGTGAAATATTAGTTTTTATGAGTAACAAATCTGATGGAAATGCTGTATTAGCTCAGGGTGAGATTACCCAATGTCTCACCCGTCACCATGGTAATCGGTAAACAAACCAGGGCTCTTAAACTATGTGTTCGTCACTAGGCTCCATACCCTTGAAAAAGTTGCGTGACCAGTGACACAACACGTTGAGGGGAGCTGGTGACTTCCCTTCCGGTGTCTTGTATACCCAAAAGCAATGGTGAGGAAGCAAGCTCTCTGACTGAAACAGTTTTAAAACTTTTAGCGATTTCTCAAGACATACAAAATGTGAGTGGGAATATTGATGTTTAATAAAAACGCTGATATAATAGCAATATTGCGCTATTAATTTCTCATATTTGCTTTGAGCAATGTCTAAAGAAGCGGTTCTGTCGTGGAAAAACCCACTATACGCTTTTGCACCATTAAGTGCCCTTCCAGCTTTTCAGTATAATGCATTTTTAAACAACCCATGTCTCCCGCATTTCCCCAATAAACAGACATAGTCACCTTTCTGATGTTGTTAGCTCCATCACTCAAAACCAACTGCCCTGCACTAAGCAAATTTTATTCATATAACAAATAGAGCCTCATGGTTTCACAATCGACCAATCAAGCACAGGCATTCCCTCAAACAGGAGGGGTTATACAATAACCAATGAACAATGACTAAGGAGTCTTTTTGGGCGTGTCTGGGCGGGGGCAGTGTGTACGATCTCCTGCCCCCCGTCTCTGTAAGCTATCTTCAGCTACACAAAGGAAGCTTGAAACCATGAATGCTGTTCCCGACCAAAACAATTCAAAGACTCACGTTTTCACCGTTTTCCGTGAATCCTTATTCTGCTTTGTTCAGAGAACAAAGCATACCCGGACTATGCTACCGTCCAGTGTGGATGGGAGATTATCTGCAGGTGCATGCCACAGCCCCCCAAATGTGTTGATCAGGCACACAGGGGTGACACGAGCGTACATCCGCTAAAACCCGATATTGTCTTTGCAGAGCGAAGACATCCCCCCCCGAAGATCGTTCTGTGCATCGCACAGGGGCCCTTCGCTGGCGGACTGAGCTTTTCTCAGGGTGCACAAAGAAGACTACATATGAGCCAGGATACAGCTGGTGTTTCTATTCAGGATTAGTCAAGATCCATATACCTAAGGCGTGAATTGACCCTTGGGGGTCATTTATTGAGGTGAGCAGGCATTGCACCTAGAGGTGGCGTGGTGGTCTGTGAATCAGTCACTCTACAATCGCTGTGTGGCACACTTTGGAGTGAATTTTATTGCACAGAAGTGTTTGCAGTTTCATTTTTTCCCTTTTTTATCATTTGGACTTTTTCACTTGATTGTTGATTTATTCACTTGATTGTTCAATATTTCTATATAGAAATCTTTTTTAGTTTCTCACAGCACAATGGTGAGGAATTGATTTATCCTGTGGTGAAAAGGATCAGCACTGTTTTAATTTTTTTTAAAAATTTGTATATTGTGTTTATATTAGGTTGATCCAATAAAACAGCGCACCATTATTTATAGATTTTAAGACCGATTTGCCAATTTGGACGATGTAGTTATCCACAGCCCAGATTAAGAATCTCATTGGCCTCGGGTGCAAGCAGTAGTAGATTTCCTTAAAGAAGCAGGACTTACTGCCAACCGCAGAGTGTGCCATTGGCTTGGAGGAGGCTACGTTATTGATCAAGGCCCGATCAAGCCTCAGATCAATAAGATTTAGGCTGTTCAAAAGTAGCCCCAACCTATGAATAAAAAGCAAGTTTGTGCATTTCTTGGGATCACAGGATACAACAGGCATTTTATACCCAATTGTGCCACGATTGCAGCCCCACTGACAGATCTGACAAAAGGTAGAAGGTCGGTCATGATTAAGTGGAATTCTGAGGCAAAGAAGGTTGTGTCAAATGTTTAAGCAAGCTGGCCAGTGGGTGGATCAACACTGCCTTCTAGTGGGAGAGGGGGTGGAGCCCTGGCATGTAGTGGCTCACGCTCGCACTTGTGAAAGGATTTAAGCCGACACGCTGGAGGGGGAAGCACGAGCATCCGCGGCTTTGATCCTGGCATCCCAGCACCCTGACATCTTGTCCGTGCCTAGCGCATTACCTGCTGCCACCTGTTGCTACTGCCCCCTCCATGCTGCCTCTCTGCTGCTGAGATTCTGGGATCCAGCCCACCGTCCAAGCGCATGCACATGCCTGTGGTAGTCTGCCTGACTCCCCCCCCCCCCCCCACGCTGACGGGTCTGATGGGAGGTTCGGATCTTCCAGGCCCCACCGAAGTATGGAACGGAGGAAGCTACCGATGCACCCAGAGCCAGGACCTGTTGTGGCTCGGAGGTAGTGCAAATTGGGACCCAGGCACGGACCCCTGTGGACGGCGGGGGAGGCTGAGTGGCTGCGTCCCATCCAAGAGAGAGACCCACTGGAATGGGGTAGGAACTTATCCTTAAATATGCAAACAATCTACCTACCTGTACTATCCGAAAAAGGAACTGTTTACTGCATATTAAAAAAGCTTGGAGAATGTTAAAAGGTTTTTTTTTTGTTTTTTTTTTTGTTTTTTTTTAACCATCTAAATAGCTTTTTTATGTGTGCCTCAGAGAAGAAGGAATGCAATTGGAAAAAGGAACTGTTTGTATATTAAAATATCACTGAGAAAAAGCTTCTTACCCGTTTGAACGGTTTCTATGTATTTTAGAGAGGAAGAAAATGCTACTGGAGAAATAAACTGTTAGCTGCACTTAAAATAGCACTGAGGGCATTATAAAGTTTTTTTCTTTTCTCTCCTCACCTGTATAGATCCTACGGGCCTTAGAAAGGAATAAATGAAAGCTTGTTGTTAACTATTGACATTGGGGGGTGGCTTGGCGTGCAGCGTGGATGGACGCTGAGTGAAGGAGCTCCGGCATTCTGTGAGGCCCAGGAAGCTCATTTGACCACAGCCAGAGTGACTATGTCCTCCCTGATAAAGAAGGGAACACACAATAGATCCCTGCGCTCACTGGGGACCCCGAGGAACAAAACATCACAGGCGAACCTCAATAAATTCTGTTATAGCGGTGAGAGAGGCAGCTCCAAGATGGCACCGACCCACAGGACGACGGGCGCCGAGGAAATGGAGGATGATGAGATCTCCCTTCCTGCTTCTGTGGACTCCAGAGGTAATCCTGCTAACGATTAAGGTCATTACTTGAAATCCTGAAGGAGAAAAAAAATCAACTACAGATGGGAATTCCCCTTTGCCTTACAAGCTCACTACAATGGCAGGCAACATATGCTGAGGGTTCCGAATGATCTTTAGAAATCCTGTGAAGACATTATTATTATTATACATAAGCCCCGGTAGAATTACCAGAATGGTTCTCCGGACATCTAAAACACTCCTTTCCTACAAGGCATCTCCCCAACAAAATCCCCTTACCAACCTGGGAAAAATCGCAGAAATGTAAACAGAAGCAACCACAATTTTCCTGCCACCAAAAGCCCTGGCATGAGAGGTCACCTAAGATTATTTAGATTACCATTAGACAAAATTTTACTATAACGAACTTTGTTCTGAGATATAGTACCTGACCGCGAGATTGTGTTTCCAGCGTGATCCCATCGCGCTGGTTCTCGGCGATAGGGCACTGTGCATCTCGCACTGGCTCGCTCATCGGGAAAGGAAAAATGTGTTTTTTCCTTTCCCGATAAGTGACATGCATTGCTGACAGGTGTCTGCTATGAATCATGAGGGGGAACGCCGCGCCAAATTTTAAATAAAAAACTGGCATGGGTTCCCCTCCAGGAGCATACCAGGCCCTTCGGTCTGGTATGGATTTAAGGGGAACCCCCCTACGCCGAAAAAAAACGGCGTGGGGGTTGCCCAAAATCCATACCAGACCCTTATCTGAGCATGCAGCCCGGCCGGTCAGGAAAGGGGGTGGGGACAAACGAGCGCCCCCCCTCCTGAACCATACCAGGCCGCATGCCCTCAACATGGGGGGGGGGTGGGTGCTTTGGGGGAGAGGGGCGCCCTGCGGTCCCCCCCCACCCCAAAGCACCTTGTCCCCATGCTGATGACAAGGGCCTCTTCCTGACAACCCTGGCCGTTGGTTGTCGGTGTCTGCAGGTGGGGAGCTTATCGGAATCCGGGAGCCCCCTTTAATAAAGGGGCCCCCAGATCTTGGCTCCCCACCCTATGTGAATGAGTATGTGGTACATCATACCCCTACCCATTCACCTAGGGAAAAAAGTGTCAATAAATAAAACACACTACACAGGTTTTTAAAGTAATTTATTAAGCAGCTCCGGGGGTCTTCTTCCGACTTCAGGGGTCTTCTACCGAAATCTCTGCTCTCTCTGGCCTCTTCTCCCGGTGTCCGGTCTCTTCTCCCGGGCTCCTCCACTATCTTCTGCCGCTCTTTTGCTAGCGGTGGCGCGGTCTTCTGCGCCGTCTTCTCCCCTCTTCTCTTCTTCCGATGTTGACACAACGCTCTCTCCCACTGTAATGCTGTGTGCGAGCTGCGCAACCATTTATATAGGCATGGGGCGTGGTCACCGGGTGATGTCACCCGGTGACCCTGCCCCCTTATGACGCCACAGTCCCTGCGCATGCTGGGACTGTGACATCATAAGGGGGCGGGGTCACCGCCTATATAAGTCATTGCGCAGCTCGCACACAGCATTACAGTGGGAGAGAGCGTCGTGTCAACATCGGAAGAAGAGAAGAGGGGAGAAGACAGCGCAGAAGACCAGGCCACCCCTAGCAAAAGAGCAGCAGAAGATAGCGGAGGAGCCCGGACGAAGAGGCCGGACACCGGGAGAAGAGGCCGGAGAGAGCGGAGAAGTCGGAAGAAGACCCCCGGAGCTGCTTAATAAATTACTTTAAAAACCTGTGTAGTGTGTTTTATTTATTGACACTTTTTTCCCTAGGTGAATGGGTAGGGGTACGATGTACCCCATACTCATTCACATAGGGTGGGGGGCCGGGATCTGGGAGCCCCGTTATTAAAGGGGGCTCCTGGATTCCGATAAGCTCCCCGCCCACAGACCCCGACAACCAACAGCCAGGGTTGTCGGGAAGAGGCCCTTGTCCTCATCAACATGGGGACAAGGTGCTGTGGGGTGTGGGGGGCCGCAGGGCGCCCCCCTCCCCCAAAGCACCCACCCCCCCATGTTGAGGGCATGCGGCCTGGTAGGGTTCAGGAGGGGGGGCGCTCACTCGTCCCCACCCCCTTTCCTGACCGGCCGGGCTGTGTGCTCAGATAAGGGTCTGGTATGGATTTTGGGGGTTCCCCTTAAAATCCATACCAGACCAAAGGGCCTTGTATGCTCCTGGAGGGGAACCCATGCCAGTTTTTTATTTAAAATTTGGCGCGGCATTCCCCCTCATGATTCATAGCAGACACCTGTCAGCAATGCGTGTCGCTCATCGGGAAAGAAAAAACACATTTTTCCTTTCCCGATGAGCGAGCCAGCTCGACGCTGGCTCCCGCAACGGCGAGATTGACACAATATCGCGGTCACCTACTGTATGTCTCCAGTTGGACCTATGAGAGGCTGAGCCTACTGGTGAAGTACTCAACGATAAAAAAAAAAAAAACGTATCTAATATAGTATTAAGAACTGTTATTTCTTAAAGTTTACGATAAGGTTTACACTTCTACTATGACTCCACTTTATGCTGTATTCTTGAATGATGCACATGTGATTGATTACAAAACATATAAACACCTGATCTAACTGATACCTAAATCCCTTACATTTACATTATATAGTCTCTGCTAATTACAGCTCCAACAAAAGTCAAACTTGTAGTCAAACTACAATCTTTAGCTCTAGTTGACTCATGGAGAGCAATACACACTACAGACCGAGATTATATATACTTCTCATCGCCCCATAAAAGATATTCGAGAATAGATCTAATTTTCATTTCCCAGAGAGATCTAATTGACTTAGCTAAAGCTGAAATTGGAATTATAGCCCTCTCAGACCACGCCCCCACGGCCATCACTCTAAAATTCAACTCATCCAAACAGACAACCTTTAACTAGAGACTTAACGCGGCCTTACTTACAGACCAAACAATACATGATGACATTCACAAATCTATTAAAAACGACTTTACGACCAACATAGATTCCGACACAAATCCCCTCAATAATTGGGAAGCACATAAAAGCGTCATTAGAGAAGATTTAATTAAGTGGGGAGCAAGAAGGAAAAAAGACAGAGATAAAGAAATTACTACTCTTACTAACAGAATCGCTAGATTAGAGACACTACATAAACAATCTCTAGCCTCTAAGGTAGAAAAGGAACTCACACATTATAATTATATTATAGGAACACCTGAAGCAAATTCTAAACCTCAAACACCCAAAATCACTCTTTTTCCGGAAAAATGTTTTTTATGAACATGGTGACAAAAGTGGAAAACAACTTGCTAAAGCCCTAAAAGAAGCGACAACAGCAAACCACATACACGCCATACGCAACAAAGATGGGATACTTGAACATAATTCAGGAAAGCTAGCGGAAATTTTCCACGATTTCTACTCCAAATTATACAATCTACCTCCCCAACACAAACCTCCCCATTTAACACTATTGAAAGAAGATATGATTCAAAAGTTCTTAGAAGACAGTAAAATCCCCACCCTAAGCCCTGAGGATATGAACAGCTTAGAAGACCCTATTACCATTTCAGAACTACAGGCTTCCATCAAAGATCTAAAAACAGGGAAAAGCCCCGGCCCAGATGGATTTACATCACAATATTACAAAATTGACACACAACTCCTTTCTAAACCCCTCTTAAAGGCGTTCAATTATTTAGCAAAAAACAATAATAACTCCAATACACTTTTAATGGCACATATCGCCGTTGAACCCAAACCAGAAACTGCGCAAATTATAGGCAAATCTCACTTTTAAATGTAGACATTAAGCTTCTAGCAAAAATTATAGCCAACAGAATAAAACCCCTCCTATCAAAAATAATAGGCCCTGAACAAGTCGGCTTTATGGCTTCTCTAAGCCAGAGACAACATAACAAAGACTTTAAATATCATCCACTACTCCCGGAGATCTAAAATCAAGGGCATTCTGCTGTCAACAGATGCAGAGAAGGCCTTCGACAGGGTCTCCTGGGACTACATGATGACTACATGTTCACATATAGGCATAGGTGCAAATATGTTAAATTGGATAGAAGCTCTCTACCAAACACCACAAGCAAAAATTAAAGTCAATAACACCTTTTCAGAACCAATACAAATACAAAACGGCACACGTCAAGGTTGCCCCCTTTCACCAGTTCTCTTCATTCTAACATTAGAACCTCTTATCAGAACCATAAACTTGTCCCCAGCAATCCATGGTCTCAACATCTACAACAGAGAATACAAAACTGCAGCATACGCAGACAACCTATTATTCTTTATCACGCAACCTCACATTTCAATTCCCAACCTTAAAAATTGTATGGAAACATTGGCTTTATATCCGATTTCAAAATAAACCAATCAAAATCTGAAGCACTAAACATCAACATGCCACCCGATAAACTACACCTTCTTAAAGGAAATTACAATTTTGAATGGGAACAAACCACTCTCAAATATTTAGGAATCAAACTGACACCCAATATTGAATCTCTTTTTGCAGCTAATTTCACCTCTTTGCTAAACTCCATTACCAAAGATCACCAAAAATGGATTCCCAAGACATTTTCCTGGTTCGGTAGAGCGGCGATTTTAAAAATTACCATACTCCCAAGAGTATTATACCTATTGTTTCAGTGGTAACAAGATGAAATCCCTAGACACTTTAAAAGCAGAATATGGAGATTCATTCCCTAACTTTTGGTTTCATATGCAACTTAAAGATTTCTGCTCAACAGTAAACATAAGGCCTCATACTGCCTGCAGCTGACGCCCTTAGAACACATTTGCTATAAGAGATCTCTGATCTTAAAAACAACTTCCATTGCCTATTCCTGGTTGAACCAATCAACTCAAAACGAAGAAAAAAAACACAAAGCCAAATGGGAAGTTGACTTGGGCATGAAAATCAGCGACTCCCAATGGGAAAAAGCATGTATCTTGTCGCATAAATGTTCGTTGAGCACAAAATACCAAGATATATCATACAAGATTTTAACACAGTGGTACATGACTCTATTAAAAGCTAAAAAGTGGCTTCACACAGCATCAGACACCTGCTGGTGATGTGGTGAGGAAACAGGGTCCTTCTTGCATATCTGGTGGAGCTGTACCCCAATCCTTGACTATTGGAAAAACATCTCAAAGTGGATTAAACATATCACTGACACTAAAATCAGTTTGAACGCTGCGGCATGTCTGATTAATTCTTTTACAATCAGTAAATACAAGCAATCCCTTACCAGACATCTACTAACTGCGGCAAAAACTCTTATTCCTTTACATTGGAAAACCACTCATTCCCCCTCAGTCAAGGATTGGCTGGACAGAGTTCAATACTTATATAAGATGGAAGAGATCCTAGCAATGAAAAAAGAAAATAGTGAGAGCTTTATCAAGCAGCCATGGTTATTATTTTCCTTCTCGTCTGAATATCAAACACTCCTCAAGTGAAGCAACGGTTACACAACCCCTGCATTATAACACCCATAATGATCACACATATGGTATAAGTACATTGGTATATTCTCAATATCTCTCCTCATCATTCCATTCCATCCCCTCCTTCCCTTTTCCCCCTTCTCCCCCCCCCCTCCAACTATACCATTCTTTAACACATGATCAGTCTAATCAGTATGCTGTAATATCTAAATTTTAATAGACAAACTGTTAAATTGTAATCTGACGTTGGTTTCAAAATGTGCTTTATAATCATACAATGTCAATGTAAACCATATTTTCTTTAATAATATCCTTGATTGAGAAAAAAAAATTATTGACATTGGCTGTTAAATCACAGAGAATTACCATCATGTGCTAATCAAATGCTGAAAAGTGCTGTTGCTGCTACCGTCAGACACTTATTTCTACTGGCTGAAGATTATCTTGCCTGTTGATGGTTCCTGCTGTTTTTTGATAACTGCCACTGTTTGTTACCATCTGTGAATAGTGGCATAAATCTGCAAAGCGACTGAGTCTCTTCTCATAAATTATTATCTGCAGACACTTATTACTACTTGCTGAAGGTTATCTGGTCTGCCGATAGTTCCTGATGTTTTTTGATAAATGCTACTGTTAGCTACCACTTGCTGATAGTCGCTGCAACTTGCAAAGTGACTGAGTCTCTTTTCATAATTTTTTTCCTTCCACAATAGGAGGGGCTACTTACTGAGGATGGCTGCTATATGCTGACAATTGTTTATGGTTGTTGAAAAAGGAACTGTTTGCATATTACATTATTACCGAGAACACTATAAAGCTTTTTATCCATCTAAACAGCTTCTATGTATTTTAGAGAGGAAGAAAATACCATTTGAAAAAGGAACTGTCTATTACATTTAAAATAGCATTGAGAGCACTATAAACCTTTATTATTCACCTGTATAGCTTTTATGGGCACCAGAAAGGAAGAAATGAAAGTTCATTGTTAACTATTGACATTGGCTGCTAAATTGCAGAGATCTGTGGACAATTGTCATTGCTTGCCAATCAAATGCTGAAAAGTGCTGTTGCTGCTATTTGCATATTCATCTCCATTGGCTGAAGATTAATTCATCTGCTGATAGTTCCAGCTTTTCTTTTTTGTTTTTTGATAACTGCCACTGTTGGTTACCACTTGCTGATAGTTGCTGAAAGCTGCAAAGTGACTGAGTACATATTTCTTTCCACTACAGCGGCTACTTACGGGGGATTGCTGCTACTTGTTTACAGCTGTTTTATGGGTGCTGAAAAAGGAACTGGCTGCATATTAAATTATTACTGAGAGCACTATAAAGCCTCTTACCCATCTAAACAGCCCTGATGCATTCTAGAGAGGAAGAAACGTAATTTGTAAAAGGATCTGTTCATTGCATTTCAAATAAGTATTTGGAGCACTATAAAGTCTCTAATTGGGGCTATTTGGCGCTGTCAACAGTCACTGCTTACTGGGGACTGCCGGTGCTTGTTGCCAATTGTTGCTATGTGTTGACGAATGCCCCCACACGTTGACAACTGCAGTTACTGAGTGACAATCCCCTGGTAACTGTGGATGGTTGCTACTATCTGCGGATAATTGTTGCTACTTGCTGACAACTGGCGCTACGATCTGATAATTGGTGCTATTTGTTGAGGACTGGCATGATTTGCTGACAATTCGCATCACTCACTGTTGATTTGATAACTGGTGCCACTTGTTGATTACTGGCGATATCTGCTGATGGAAGCCGCTACTAATAGTTGCTGCTCCCTAGTGAGAGCTGTGTAAATCTCTAAAGCGGACTGAACTCCCTCCTATAATATATTACTAGATGAGACCAGTTGAAGGATATCTAATATACAGAGCTTGCTGACTCATTGGATATATATAAATACCTTATAATATCTATTTACTTTGTGTGTGCTATCAATAATAAAGTAAATAAGAAAATATGAGAGGAAAGTCAGGCAAAGCGGGTAAAGGAGCTCCACCCGTTGTGAGCCCAGAATGTATTCAACTCTATACATCAGCAAAAACAAGTATAATAGAAGATGGGCGTGGTAGTCCTAGGCAGGTACTGGGGCAGGCAAACTGACAGAAGAGGAAACTAAAGCAGGAAAGGTGAATGACACACCTGTTGTGTGGTCAAAAAATGCTGGGAATATTTCCTAAGGAAGCTCCAAAGTACAAAGTGGAGATCAGAAGAAGAGAGGAGCTGTGGATCCAGAGATGGAGGAGGATCTAAGATCAGAGGAAGCTCAAGTAGGCATACCTCAAATTAAAGAGATGCTGGCAGAAATGCTGGCTAAAGTTGAAATATCACTGAAAACAGATATTGCGGCAACTATAGCAGACATTGGGCAGGTTTTAGGCCGAGTAGAAGAAATGGAGGAAAGAATGGATATGTATGATCAAAGGCTGGAGGAAATGAACGAGCAGATGAAGTCCCTCCAGAGAGTAAATAGATCGCTGTTATATAAAATGGAAGACCAAGAAAAGAAGCCGACGAAAAAATCGGCAGGAATTTTATATAAAGAAACTGAGCTTCAAATATTCTCGGATTTATCAGCAGAGACTCTAGCAAGAAGGAGATTCCTTAAGCCTTTGACAGAACAAATGCAGACATTGAACGTGGCATACCAGTGGGGATTTCCAGCGTGTCTTAAGGGCAATAAGGATGATCGAAACGCAGTACTTAGGTTCCCCGAAGATCTCCAGGACTTTTGTAGTAAATTGGATCTTATACCTCCCCCCTTACCGGGTTGGGAAGAAAATACTGGGACAACTCTGGCTCCAAGTAACATGCAGCGGTCCCATAACGAGAGAAGGGGGGGGATGTAGAGGGGGAGGGTGCAGTGTATATTGAAGCATTTATTTAGAGAGATGCTCAAGAACAAGAAAAACTAGGATGTAGGTAAAAACCTGACAAAAAATAAATAAATAGATGGAGGGGTAGGAGGACGAATGGGGGGGGGGGGCTGGAAGGCCAGTAGAGGGGTCAGTAAGGTCAGGAGTAACTGCCCCCCCCCCCCCCCAGGAGGTATGAGAACTGTCTGGATAGATGCCGTTGGATCCATACATTGAACATATATGTTATGGGGGGGAGGCATGGGATTGATTGGGGGGGTATTTGGGGTGGTTTTTTTCTCTCCCTCCTCTCCTGTACCTCCGCAGCCTGCCAGGTGCTCCCTATAATGCACTATGACCACAATAAGTTTAGTTTCTTATAACGTAAGAGGTCTGAACACTCCAAGTAAAAGATATAAGGTAAGTAAAGAGTTGCAATTCATTGGAGCGAATGTGGCCTGTCTCCAAGAAACACATATTGCACATGCCTCTGGGCACAGATTGTCCTCGCACTTGTTCCCCGCGTGGTTCTATGGTGATTCAGTATCCAGTCATTTGCGGGGGGTGGCCATAGGTTTTGATAAGATCGTGGTATTTGCTGTAAAGGAGCAGCTGGCAGACCCAGAGGGCAGGTTCCTTTTTATAAAGGGGAGATTGTGTAACATGGAATGTACGCTGGCGAATATTTACTCCCCAAATAAGGAACCAGATACATTTCTAAGGAAAGTTTTACCCTCGGGTAGACACTATGGGGAGGCCCCTCTCGCTATACATCTGAAAGAAAAAAGGCGGTAAAAAAAATGCTATCAGAGTGCCAGTTGGTAGATGCATGGAGAGTCAGATGCCCGGGGAAAAGGGATTATACTTTTTATTCTCCAGTCGGGTCATTTTCAAGGATCGATTATGCCCTCATAGAACATAAACTATTACCGTCTCTTAACCAGTTGCCGACCGCCGCACGCCGGCACAATGGCACGGCCAGGCATAAGGCTTACCTGTACGTCCCTGCCTGCTAAAGTTTTTAACCCCCTGATTGCCTCCTAGTTAACCCTTTCACTAGTGATCACCGTATAAGTGTTACAGGTGACACTGGTTAGTTAGTTTGTTTATTATAGTTTCAGGGCACCCGACGTTTATTACCTAAAAAAGGTTTAACCCCCTAATCGCCCGGCGGTGATATAAGTTAAGCTTTAGGGTCTGCGTCGCCCCAGGCAGTGTCAGGTTAGGGCCAGTACTGCAAACACCCACGCACGCAGCATACACCTCCCTTAGAGGTATAGTATCTGAACGGATCAATATCTGTTCCGATCAGATCTATACTAGCGTCCCCAGCAGTTTAGGGTCCCCAAAATGCAGTGTTAGCAGGATCAGCCCAGATACCTTCTAGCCCCTGCATTTTGCCCCTCGGCTCAGCCCTGCCCACCCAAGTGCAGTATCGATCGATCACTGTCACTTACAAAACACTAAACACATAACTGCAGCGTTCGCAGCGTCAGGCCTGATCCCTGCGATCGCTAACAGTTTTTTGGTAGTATTTTGATACAGTCGCCAACAGTCAGGAACTTTTTTGCCTGTGGGTCTCACTAGTGTACCACTAAATTTAGATCACAAAATGGCAAATCGAAGGTACAGTAGTGAAGAGGCCTACACGTTTCTGAGCATGACAGATAGTGAAGAGGAAGTCACTCATCTGTCAGATTCAGGCTCAGAATACGAACCTGTAGACAGCGGCTCCATGACAGATAGCTCTGACGACGGAGTTGTGGTCCCTGCCAAGGTCAGGCGTACCAGACCCAGAACTTCTTCTTCTGCTGTTGAGAACCACAGGGCTCTCATATGGAGCAGAGCAGTACTAGCACCGCTATTCCTTCTGGTGAACTGGCAAGCACCAGCGGCTTAGTACACCCTGGTCGTACATCCAGTACTGCAGTAACACTTGGTGATGTGGCGAGTCCCATAAGTGCAGTTCAAGCTGGCGAGGTGGTAAGCACAATTAGTGTCCCGCTGCCACCAAGAAGACGAACACAGGCCCATCGTGCCCATAGTGCCGTTCCTGCTGCATTCGCCAATCCTAATTGGGAACCCACCACTTCTGCAACATCCGTACTTCCCCCATTCACTGGCCAACCCGGCATTCATGTGGAAACAGTTGATTTTACGTCACTTGATTTTTATTCGCTGTTTTTCACTGAAGATCTCTATAGATCTATTGTGGACCAAAGCAATTTGTACGCTGGTCAACACATCACCACTATTCCACAGTCCTCCCTTGCCAGAGATTGGAAACCAATTACCGTTTCCGAATTTAAGATCTTTCTGGGCCTTTCCCTCCTCATGGGCATAACCAAAAAGAGTGAGTTGCGGTCATATTGGTCAACTGACCCAATAACACCATATGCCCGTGTTCTCTGATTCCATGGCCAGGGCACGATAGGAGCAGATTTTGCGGTTCATGCACTTCAACAACAATGAAATCTGTCGTCCTCGTGGAGACCCTGGATACGATTGGCTCTACAAAATTTGGCCCCTCGTAAACCACTTCAACCAACATTTTGCAGACTTGTTTACTCCCCATCAAGTTGTCTGTGTTGATAAGTCCCTAATTAAGTTTTCTGGCTGCTTGTCATTCAAACAGTACCTACCCAGCAAGCGTGCCAGATATGGGGTCATGTATAAGCTCTGTGACAGGGCCACAGGCTATACATGTAGTTTTATGGTTTAAGAGGGAAAAGATAGTCACGTAGAGCCGACAAACTGCCCTGACTACATAGGAAGCGCTGGCAAGATTGTGTGGGACTTGGTGTCACCCTTATTCGGAAAGGGTTACCACTTATATGTGGACAATTATTACACGAGCGTGCCACTTTTTAGTCACCTTTTTGATCATCAGATTGGAGTATGTGGCACCGTGCGACCTAATCGCCGGAGCTTTCCCCAGCGGCTTGTAGATTCCTGTCTTAGGCTGGGGGAGAGAGCCTGCTTGCAGTGTAATAATTTGCTCGCTATGAAGTGGAGGGATAATAAGAATGTTTTCGTTCTTACCTCCCTTCATGCAGACACGACGGTCCAAATTACTACGGCGACTGGTGTTGTGGAGAAACCCCTCTGTGTCCACGAATATGACCTCAATATGGGAGGGGTGGACCTCAACGACCAGTTGTTGGCGCCGTACCTAGTTTCCCGTAAGGCCAGACACTGGTATAAAAAAGTGTCAGTATACTTATTTCAATTGACTTTGCTGAACGCTCATGTGCTATACAGAGCTTCAGGACAGACTGGATCCTTCCTTAAATTCCAGGAAGAGATCGTCAGAGCCCTTCTGTTTCGAGACGGTGCTCCACCTCACCTTCCCAATCCAAATGCAGTAAGCCAGCTGCATGAGAGGCATTTTCCTTATGTCCTCCCGTGTACCCCTACCCAACGAGCCCCCCAAAGAAAATGTGTGTCTGCAGAAAGCGCGGATATAGGCGTGACACCCGCTATTATTGTCCCTCCTGTCCTGACAAGGTGAATGTTTTGAAGGCTACCACACACTAGTTGAGTATTAGCGTAGGGTACAGCACTGCACAGACTAGGCACACTTTCACAGGGTCTCCCAAGATGCCATTGCATTTTGAGAGACCCGAACCTGGTACCAGTTACAAAAGTTACAGTTACAAAAAAAGTGTAAAAAAAAAAAAAAAAAAACCCACAAAAAAAATATAAAATAAAAAAAAAACAAAAATAGTTGTTTTGTTGTTCTCTCTCTCTCTCTATTCTCTCTCTATTGTTCTGCTCTTTTTTACTGTATTCTATTCTGCAATGTTTTATTGTTATGTTTTATCACGTTTGCTTTTCAGATATGCAATTTTTTTTATACTTTACTGTTTACTGTGTTTTATTAACCATTTTTTTTGTTTTCAGGTACGCAATTCAGCTGCAGCGCGGATTTATTCATCTTGACAGCAACAGCGTTTGCTCCCACGATACATAAAGCCGTGACTCCAGCGCTGTCGGAGGTGATTTCACGACCACAGTTACATACTTCAGCATATATGCCGAAGCATGGGGGCAGCAGGGGCGGAAGAGCAATTTGCTTCTACCGTTTGCGGGAGGATGCCCCCATGCTTCGACGTATATATATATATATATTTTAGGCACAGGTTGCATTAAAAAATGTTTTATTTTGTAATATGTTTTTTTGTATTTGCTTTGCAGGTATGGTAAGTCTAATGCCCTGTACACACAATAGGATTTTCCGATGGAAAATGTGTGATAGGACCTTGTTGTCGGAAATTCCGACCGTTTGTAGGCTCCATCACACATTTTCGATAGGAATTTCCGACACACAAAGTTTGAGAGCTTGCTATAAAGTTTTCCGACAACAAAATCCGTTGTCGGAAATTCCGATCGCGTGTACACAAATCTGACGCACAAAGTGCCACGCATGCTCAGAATAAATTAAGAGACGAAAGTTATTGGCTATTGCCCCGTTTATAGTCCCAACGTACGTGTTTTACGTCACCGCGTTAAGAACAATCGGATTTTCTGACAACTTTGTGTGACCGTGTGTATGCAAGACAAGTTTGAGCCAACATCCGTCAGAAAAAATCCATGAATTTTGTTGTCGGAATCCGATCAATGTCCGACCGTGTGTACAGGGCATTACTGTTATACTGTAATGTTATTTTTTTTATTGTTAACCATCATTTGTTTAGCAGGTACACCATTCAGTTGCAGCGTGGATTTATTTATCTTGACAGCAACAGCGTTTGCTCCCACGATACATAAAGCCGTGACTCCAGCGCTGTCGGAGGTGATTTCACCACCAGTTACATACTTCAGCATATATGCCAAAGCATGGGGGCAGCAGGGGCGGAGGAGCGATTTGCTCCTACCTTTTGCGGGAGGATGCCCCCATGCTTCGGCATATATATATATTTTAGGCACAGGTTGCGTTAAAAAATGTTTTATTTTTTACAATTTTTTTTTGTATTTGCTTTGCAGGTATGGTAACTCTTACTGTTATACTGTAATGTTACTTTGTTTTATTGTTAACCATCATTTGCTTAGCAGGTACGCCATTCAGTTGCAGCGCGGATTTATTTATCTTGACAGCAACAGCGTTTGCTCCCACGATACATAAAGCCGTGACTCCAGCGCTGTCGGAGGTGATTTCACCACCACAGTTAAAAAAAAGAGCATATATGCCGAAGCATGGGGGAAGCAGGGGCGGAGGAGCGATTTGCTCCTAACTTTTGGGGCGGATGCCCCCATGCTTCGGCATATATAAATGGTGCATGTATGCCCATCATTAGAAGTGGGTTGATGAAGGGAGGTATTCTAATGGTGGGCATACCCACTGATCAATCTCTTTTTTTCGTTCAGCCCACAGGCTGCATGAAAAAAAAGATTACAATATATGCCCAACAAGGACCAGCAAAGTACTGGTATGTTGCTGAACTTTGAGTGGTTATACCAGAATGATGCCTGCAGGTTTAGGTATCATCTAGGTATCATTCTTTTTAGCCAGCGGTCGGCTTTCATGTAAAAGCAATTCTAGCGGCTAATTAGCCTCTAGACTGCTTTTACAAGCAGTGGGAGGGAATGTCCCCCCCCCCCACCGTCTTCCATGGTTTTCTCTGGCTCTTCTGTCCCAACAGGGATCCCGAGAATGCAGCCGGTGATTCAGCCAGCTGACCATAGATCTGATCATAGACCAGAATGGCTCCAATCATCTCTATGGCCTAAGAAACCGGAAGCTACGAGCATTTCATGACTTAGATTTCGCCGGATGTAAACAGCGCCATTGGGAAATTGGGAAAGCATTTTATCATACCGATCTTGGTGTGGTCAGATGCTTTGAGGGCAGAGGAGAGATCTAGGGTCTAATAGACCCCAATTTTTTAAAAAAAGAGTACCTGTCACTACCTATTGCTATCATAGGGGATATTTACATTCACTGAGATAACAATAAAGATGATTAAAAAAATGAAAGGAATAGTTTAAAAATAAGATAAAAAAGCAAAAAAAAATAATAAAAAAAAAAAAAAAAGCACCCCTGTTCCCCCCTGCTCTCGCGCAAAGGCGAACGCAAACGTCAGTCTGGCGTCAAATGTAAACAGCAATTGTACCATGCATGTGAGGTATCACCGCGAAGGTCAGATCGAGGGAAGTAATTTTAGTAGTAGACCTCCTCTGTAAATCTAAAGTGGTAACCTGTAAAGGCTTTACAGGCTTTTAAAAATGTATGTAGTTTGTCGCCACTGCACGTTTGTGCGCAATTTTGAAGCATGTCGTGTTTGGTATCCATGTACTCGGCCTAAGATCATCTTTTTTATTCCATCAAACATTTGGGCAATATAGTGTGTTTTAGTGCATTTAAATTAAAAAAATTGTGTTTTTTCCCCAAAAAATGCGTTTGAAAAATCGCTGCGCAAATACTGTGTTAAAAAAATAATTAAACACCCACCATTTTACTCTGTAGGGCCTTTGCTTTATAAAAATATATCATGTTTGGGGGTTCAAAGTAATTTTCTTGCAAAAAAAAAAATGTTTTTTCATATAAACAAAAAGTGTCAGAAAGGGCTTTGTCTTCAAGTGGTTAGAAGAGTGGGTGATGCGTGACATAAGCTTCTAAATGTTGTGCATAAAATGCCAGGACAGTTCAAACCCCCCCCCCCAAGCACCGCCTTCAGGATTTCTAAGGGCGTAAATTTTTGATTTCACTCCTCACTACCTATCACAGTTTTGAAGGCCATAAAATGCTAAGATGGCACAACCCCCCCCCCCCCCCAAATGACCCCATTTTGGAAAGTAGACACCCCAAGCTATTTGCTGATAGGCATGTCGAGTCCATGGAATATTTTATAATGTGACACAAGTTGCGGGAAAAAGACAATTTTTTTTTCTTTTTGCACTAAATGATATATTGCTCAAACATGTCATGGACATATGTGAAATTACACCCCAAATACATTCTGTTGCTTCTCCTGAATACACTGATACCACACGTGTGAGACTTTTTGGGAGCCTAGCCGTGTACAGGACCCCGAAAACCAAGCACCACCTTCAGGGTTTCTAAGGGTGTAAATTTTTGATTTCAATCCTCACTGCCTAATGTATTTTTTTTTTTTTCTTTTTTCAATTTTCAAAACTTTGTGACAAAAAGTGAGATCTGCAAAATACTCACCATACCTCTCAGCAAATAGCTTGGGGTGTCTACTTTCCAAAATGGGGTCATTTGGGGGGGTTTTGTGCTATCTTGGCATTTTATGGCCTTCAAAACTGAGGAGTGAAATCAAAAATTTACGCCCTTAGAAATCCTGAAGGCGGTGCTTGGTTTTCGGGGCCCCGTACGCGGCTAGGCTCCCAAAAAGTCTCCTTACATGTGGTATCCCTGTACTCAGGAGAAGCAGCCAAATGTATTCACTTCCCTGCAGTTGAGTGGGTGGAACGCAGGTGCAGCGCACAGCCGTCACATCCCCCATCTCGATACATGCACTGGGCTTAGTGACTTTGTACTTGTATCTCTGCGGGGATCTGTTGTTATCCTATCCCAGTGTTCTACTGGGTGGGAGGACACACTTCTTTGGGACTTTTTTCTTTTTCGTTTTTGGTCTGTTTTAATAGATGGTTTTTAAATAAAAAGTGTTTTTACTTTATCACACTATGGAAGCCCTTTTTTTATATATGTTTTGATGCATGAGGGCACTGCTGCATCCTCACCCACTTGGATACATCCAAAGCACCCATGACAAGCAACAGGGAGCAGTGAAGTCCATTTAAAGGATTACAGGCCCAATACCCCTGCAGGGGTTCCATGAGTCTGTGAGTAGAAAATCTAAAGGGGGAGCACAAAAGTCACCTGACAACACTGTATGCACGAAAGTCACCCCTGGGAACCTCCTGACCTGTTGCAGTGAAAAACGCATGGGACTATTGCACTCTACTGTGATTCAACTGTTGCAATAAATGTTGGGTCCAGATCTCAATATATGAACTATGAAGCACCACAAAATTTGATGCATGCACATATATGGTGGATACAGTTGTATACCTGTGAACTAGCATATATCATCGTGATATGCTTATTGTAATGTAGGGCATGTTTTTTGCTGGTTTGAACCATTTTCAGTTGAAATTTTATTGGTGGGCATAGTTCTAAGTCTGAGTACTGGTTGTCTGTCTACCAGTACTATACAGAGCTATTAATAATACATAGCAGTATATATACAGCGGCACCTTCTCAATCTTATTATACCCACTCAGCCACTTACCTACATACCATTTGGTTACAGGTTACACAAAACTTATCGCCACATGCACAAATATAAACATCTACAGTGTAAGGAATTTAAAAAGGCCTCTTATCCATCTACACTAATCAGTAGTGTCTATAATAAAAAATCCCCCCTTATACACCATTGAGGGGATAATTACACTTGGTGTGTGAGAAGGTAATAAAAAAACATTTTTTAGTTTTTTCCTGTATATGCTTAGCAAACAGGTTTCCAGGTAGCGCCGATTAACCCATGGTTTTATAGTATATATGATTGGCAGGGTATTCCTTGTGAGTGCTCTGCGTAAGGGAGGCAGCAACCTGTTCTTTTACCATATAGGCTTGTCCTAAAGCACGGTTTTCTCAGGTATTATTTGCAATTCCACATATGCCCATGGCATGTTTGAGCAATATATCATTTAGTGACAACTTTGTGCAAAAAAAAAAAAAGTTTGTAATTTTCCCGCAACTTGTGGCAAAATATAAAATATTCCATGAACTCAACATGCCTCTCAGCAAATAGCTTGGGGTGTCTACTTTCCAAAATGGGGTCATGGGGGGGGGGGGGGTGTATTTGTGCCATCTTAGCATTTTATGGCCTTCAAAACTGTATTAGGTAGTGAGGAGTGAAATCAAAAATTTATGCCCTTAGAAATCCTGAAGGCGGTGATTGGTTTTCGGGGGCCCCGTACGCGGCTAGGCTCCCAAAAAGTCCCACACATGTTACCACATGTCTCCCCGTACTCAGGAGAAGCAGCAAAATGTATTTTGGGGTGCAGTTCCGCATATAACCATGGCATGTGTGAGCAATATAACATTTAGTGACAACTTTTTGTAAAATATATATTTTACAAAAAGATATATATATATATATATATATATATATATATATATATATAGAGAGAGAGAGAGATAGAGAGATAGATTATATATATATATATATATATATATATATAAAATTTTTTTTTTTTGTCATTATTCAGTCACTTGGGACAAAAAAATAAAATATTCAACTGGAGATTAAATAACTCTCTTATTCAGGACCCGGCAATAAATAAGAAGATTGAGCAAGAGCTGGAGAAATTCTTTGCCATTAATGATACACCAGAAATTCCCCGGTTGTGGGAAGCACATAAGGCCTTTATAAGCAAAATATTGATAGGTGTTGGAGCAGAGAAGAAGAGAGAGAGGGGAGAGAAACTCAGTACCTTATATAGAGAGATATATGACTTAGAACAAGCGACAAGACCCGAAAGTTTTGATAAGATCGTGGTATTTGCTGTACAGGAGCAGCTGGCAGACCCAGAGGGCAGGTTCCTTTTTATAAAGGCTAATATTTACTCCCCAAATAAGGAACCGGATACATTTCTAAGGAAAGTTTTACCCTCGGGTAGATACTACGGGGGGGGCCCCTCTCGCTATACATCTGAAAGACAAAAGGCGGTAAAAAAAATGCTATTGGAGTGCCAGCTTGTAGATGCATGGAGGGTCAGGTGCCCAGGGAAAAGGGATTATACTTTTTATTCCCCAGTCCATGGGTCATTTTCAAGGATCGATTATGTCCTCAGAACATCGACTATTACCGTCTCTTAAAAATGTGGAGATTAAAGCAATAACCCTCTCTGATCATGCTCCAGTAGCGATTCAATTACAAATATCACAAGACTTTATGGGGGGGAAGCAACTGGAGATTAAATAACTCTCTTATTCAGGACCCAGCAATAAATAAGAAGATTGAGCAAGAGCTGGAGAAATTCTTTGTGGTTAATGATACACCAGAAATTCCCCGGTCAACTTTGTGGGAAGCACATAAGGCCTTTATAAGAGGAATATTGCTAGGGGTTGGAGCAGAGAAGAAGAGAGAGAGGGGAGAGAAACTCAGTACCTTTTATATAGAGAGATATATGACTTAGAACAAGCGACAAGACCCAAAGGCATCCCAGAGAGACAAGAATTAAAAAAAGCAAAAAGAGAGGGACTGGTACAATTATTTGAACAGGATAAAAATCGTGCTTATCGTATAGTAAACAAAGAGAGGTATCAATGGGGTAATAAATCTGGGAAATGCCTGGCCAGAGCAGTAAAGGAGAAAAAAAAGTTTATCCTTCATTCCTAAATTTAAAAACGACATGGGGGAGATGGTACATTCGTCTCCTGAAATGCATACTATAGAGCGTTATATAAGGTGAATCAGAGAGGTGAAGATAGAGAGAAACAAGATGTAGAAGTTTATGAGTACCTGCGGGGCCTAGACCTTCCCATGGCACCTAAGGAAGAGCTTGAACAACTTGAAGCTCCAATTAACCAGGAAGAGGTAGCAAGAGCAATAAAAAGTATGGCCCTGGGAGAGAGCCCGGCCCCGACGGGTACTCCATCCTGTATTATAAAAGATTTCAAAAGTTTCTGATCCCCAAACTATGTGAATATCTGAATACTCTGGCAGAAGGAGAGACTTTGCGGGAGGAATCATTATTGGCCTATATAACTCTGATTCCAAAAGAAGGGAAGGATCCAGCAGCCAGAGCGAGTTATAGGCCAACATCCCTGTTAAATACAGATATAAAGATTTTTGCTAATAATAATTTTCAGAGAGATTAAAACTGTTATTACCGAGCTGGAGACATAATGATCGGGTAGGATTTATAAAAGGGAGAGAGGGAAGGGATAACTGCTTTAAGTCGATGTTTTTGATCCACGAAGTACAAAGGGGGGCCCCAGTTGCATTTCTGTCGATAGATGCTGAAATAGCCTTTGACAGGGTAGACTGGGGGTTTATGCTTGGAACATTAAGATATCTAGGTTTGGGGTTAGGATGATAAAATGGATATCTGCTTTCTATCATCACCCAACAGCTAAAATTAGAATAAACGGGAACCTATTCTCATCCCCCAACTATTTAACGGGACAATTCAGGGGTGCCCCCTCTCTCCAATGCTGTTTGCAATGGCATTGGAACCTCTGTTAGCAGCAATCCGTAAAAGTACGGATATTAGAGGGGTGAGAGTTGGGGAATAGGACTACAGAGTAGCCGCTTATGCGGATGACTTGCTTTTTTATGCCTCCAACCCTAGGATAACAAATCCAATTATATTAGAGGAGCTGAGTAGATATGGAAAGTTGTCTAATTTTAAAATAAATATGTCTAAATCCGAGATTTTGAACATTACTGTCCCAAGGGAGGAACAACTGGCAATTCAACCTAAATTCCCCTTTGGATTGGGGTACTTGGGAATAAAATTGACTGCATCTTTGGGGACTATGTTTGAGGCCAACTATATACCAGTGCTTAATAAGATCAAGAAATATTTGAAAAATATGAGATATAATCTCGTGGATATGTAGAATTAATGCATTAAAAATGAGTATCTTACCCAGGATGATTTACATCTTTCAAATGATTCCAATAGCGGTACCTCAGGTATATTTTAGGAAATTAAGATCAATGGTACTAAAATATATATGGGTACATAAACGCCCTAGGATTGCATATGCAACATTGGTGAAGGGCAAAAGGTCAGGGGGACTAGCAGCACCGGATTTAGAATAGAAATATTATCAAGCGATTTCTGTCTCCCAGATTGCAGAGTGGATTCATAACAAAGAGGTGAAAGTTGGGTAAATATAGAGATAATACAAAGTAAGGTAGATTTACGAAAGATGGTTTGGATGCCACGGCAACATCGGGATTTAGCCACTAGCACAAATCCACTAACTAAAAACACTTTTAAGATTTGGGATGGGTTAGGGAGACTGCACCACTGGGAATACAACTCACCACTAATGTCTATATTGGGTACAAACTATTTTAAGCCAGTGAAATAGGAACAGATATATTTTATTAGATGGACAAAAGAAGAGGAAATATTACTGCAAGATGTGATGAAAGGTAATAGGATATATACGTATGCTGAAATCACACAGAAATTGGGAAATAAGCCACCAGATAAATGGAGGTATGCACAATTAAAGCACTTTACACAATCACTACCACAACCATTGTGGGGAAAAGGACACATGAGGTTAATAGAGAAATTATTTTGCTCCCCTCTTAGTTTAAATCAAAGTATATCTAAAATTTATAAAATTTTGATTAAGGAAGTAAAACCTGAATTCCCCCCCTATCTGGGAAAGTGGGAAGAGGAGATAGGTTTTCTTAGGGATGAGGAACATAAAAGGAAAATCCTTAGGACAGCTTGTTTCTCGACAAGTGATTTAGGGACAGTGGAAATGTGCTATAAACTTCTGGCGAGATGGTACGTGACCCCCTCAGAGAGCGCACAGTCTCGGAGCAGAAGGCCCCCCCCAACTTGTTGGAGGGAATGTGATACCCTGAGGACCTTTGCGCACCTGTGGTGGGAATGTACAAAGATACAGCCTTTTTGGGGTAGAATCATAGCAGCGATCCACCAAATAACAGGAGAACGGATTCAGAATGATCCCTGGGAATGTCTATTTCATGATACGAGAAAGACGGTGTCCCAATACAAGAATTCCTTAATTCCATACCTCCTAAATGCAGCTAAAGGTCTGATCCCAAGCCTATGGAGAACCCAAGAAGCCCTGAATATGAAGGAGTGGGCAGCAAGAGTGGAAATGGTGAGAGCCATAGAGGAAACAATTCATACAGTAGAAGACTCATTATCTTCACATCACATCATATACTGGAACATATGGGGAAAATGGATGGAGTTTAAAAAAAATCAGAGGATTGGAGAAACTTGATGGAGGTTTAGGGGGGAGGGGGAAGAGAGGGTTTTTTTTGGGGGGGGGGTTGGGGGAATAGGGTGAATAACTGTATATTGTAAGTAATATATGTAATAAGGAATCTTGACATAGGAATGTGATTTTTACTATATGTATTTTTGTCTATATAATAAAAGAGAGAATTAAAAAAAAATGTTTAAGCAAGCTCTTTGCGCACAACCTGTGCTCGTGACCCCAGATTTTACAAAAGAGTTTGTGGTACAGACAGACGTCTCTGATGTGGGACTGGGTGCTGTTGTGTCCCAAATCAGAGATGGGGAGGAGCACCCGGTAGTCTACCTTAGCAGAAAGCTTAATAAATACGAGAAAAACTTGTTGACAAAAAATGTTTGGCTATCAAATGGGCCTTGGATGCCCTCAAATATTACCTGTGCTACTTTGGCACTAGTGACCACCAGCAGGTGGTATAAATAAAGCAGAACTGGAGCAAGAGATTGCTTTTGACCTGGTACTCAGGAAGCCAACCCTGAGACAGCTACTGATGTGAAGTGTGCTATGCGACAGAAAGAAAAAGGTTTGCATTATCTCTGTTTTGTGGGAGACTGGGAGAAGCCCTTCACCTGTGATTTAGGAACCTGAAATGTTTAGTTAGTGCCTGAATGGCAAGGATTTATTTTGTTTGTTTGATTTTTCATACAACCTTTACAATAAAACTGGCTACAAGTCAGATTTTAAGAAAGACCTGCCGTCTTTAGCAGTGTCAAACTTTGCTATTTGTTAGTGTCCAATCACCTGGAGGTGAAGCATAACCCAATAGTCTTAAGAGCTCTCCTGTGTCCTGTGATGTAGGATTAAGAAACAAGAAGCAATGTTATCACTTTTAAAATGCTGAGGGAAACAGCAGGGCACATGAGCTAGCTTGGCTATGTAAAGACATAGGGGTTGATTTACTAAAGGCAAAAAGACTTTGCACTTTGTAAGTGCATTTGCTCGAAAGCTTAGTAAATGAGGTAAGGCTTCACTTAAAGAGTACCCAATCACGTGCAAGGAAAATAAAAAAGACAGCATTTTTGCTTGCACATGATTGGATGATGAAGTTAGCAGAGCTTCTGCTCATTTACTAAGCTCTGGAGCAACTGCACTTTGCAAATTTATAACCTTATAGTTGTCAGTGACACTTTTATAATGTCCAATATAACACAAGCAGGGAAAAAAATCAATTAAATTTTTTTTTTTTTAGTTCTGGATGGAGTAGTACCCTGTCCGTTTTTTTGCCATCTGTTCCTTCAGTAGAATCACCCCCTATTTATGTGCCCTGATGACCACTGTTACCTGGACTAAAGGTAAGGGCAAATAAAATTTTTTTGATTTGATCCCAGAATAAAGCTCCTCCAATAAGTAAATTTGTTCTGGGGAGAACTATATAAGCAGGCATTTTTTATGGAGAGATTTCCTCTTACTTCCTTTTGCGTCTATGGGACAGAACGAAAAGGTAATTCTCCCTAAAACAACCTCACAGGAGTTTTACTATTCCTTACTCTATTCAAAACTAAAAAAACAAACAAACATGTAAATATCTTAAAACATACCTCCTCCGTTTTTCTGACACAGGTAAGGAAATCGCCAAACATTGCCCAGACCCACGGAGTATCCAATTTGCGCTAGTATATACTGTAATTTGTTGTTCCATGCTGGTCTGTCTTCTAGTTCTAAATTTTCGTCCAGCTGTTTTCCTCTGCACTGCTGTCCAGACACATTTAGAGCGCTGGCCTTGTGATCAATTGGCTCCTCATGGGCCAACAGGTCAGCAACCGATTCTGTAACATGCTGGTTGCTGTGCTCTCGCTGGGTGACTTTACTGTTTTTAGGCATCTGGAGAAAAGTAGATCAATGGTGATGAGAAAGCTGCTGGAACACTGAAGCTATTTAATGCAAGCTTCCAGGCAAAATCGGTCTGGAAAAAAAGACAAAATGTGATGTTGGAAACTATTTATTTACTAATTGAACCTTGTGTTAACAATAATACTATTTTACATTTTTGCAGGATACAGCATATTATGTAAGAACACCATCCAAACATCATAGATAGAGGTGCAAAGACAGGCAGAGATATAAATATGACTACTCATTATTCTAAATATCCACTCAAAGCAGATGCTCCTCTGATTCCTCTTGAGGCTAGGTCCACACTATGAACTGCCTATGAATCACACAGTAATGCACATTGCATCCCTATGTAATTCAGTCAGGTGCTATTTCAGCCCATTCATTTTGGAAACAGACTACATGGTATTTTTTAGAGTTGCACCGACACCAATATTGGTGCTGATACTGAGCTTCGATACCTAAACAGATACCTTTATGGTGCGATTTGAGCCCGTATAAAATGAATGGTCTCAAATCGCACTGCAAAGAATCACATGCGATTTGAACAGGAATGCGGTGCGATTCCTGTCTTAATCAGATTTGGTTTCCCCCACCACTCCTGTGAGAACCCAGGCTTGTCATAGTGACTTCAGCCTGGGTTCACACAGGAGCAGTGCGGGAAACCGCATGTGTTTCGGACAGGAATCACACCGCATACCTGTTCAAATCACATGCGATTCTTTGCAATGCGATTTGATCCCAGTATTTTGTATGGACTCAACTTGCATCGCAAAGGCATCTGTATTTAGTATTGGCAAGTACTTGACAACAAGGATCAGTACTTGCACTCGTCATTAAAAAAATAGTACCGGTGCAACCCCCCCAGTACTTTTGTACCATGCGTTAGCAACTGTGGATAGAAAATGTTTTCACTGATATCTGAAAAACAGTAGAGCAAAGGAAATGGCTTGCTACAGAATAAAAGATGTTAGATTGGTAGGGAAGAAGCTAAAAAAACTTTACACCACTGCCAAACTTACCTCCACATTTCGGTGAACCTGTCATAAAACAGCTATATAATGAGACTAAACCACATATTGCAAGTACCTAAAAAGAAAATTAATCACCACACCAATGGAGATACAACAACTTTTCTTGCTTTTTTACCCTTTTTACCCCTGTACCATGAGAATACAGATGTAAACAAAGGTTGCATGCCAGCAGCCTTTAAAGCAGAACTTTACCCATAAAAACTTGATAAAACATAATGTTCTTTAGCAAGGAACATAGATTTTATGTTATAGACCAACAAAAAGTGGCACATAATTATGAAGTGGAAGGAAAATGATAAATGGTCAACATTTTTTACAAATAAATTTGTTAAAAGACGTGCATTTGTATTCAGCCCCCGAGCCAATACTTTGTAGAACCATCTCCTGCTGCCATTACAGCTGTAAATCTTTTTGGGTAAGTCTCTACCAGCTTTGCACATCTAGAGAGTGACATTTTTGCCCATTCTTCTTTGCAAAATGGCTCAAGCTTTGTCAGACTGGATGGAGAGCGTCTGTTAACAGCAATTTTCAAGTCTTGCCACAGATTCTCAATTGGATTTAGGTCTGGACTTTGACTGGGCCATTCAAACACATGAATATGCTTTGATCTAAACCATTCCATTGTAGCTCTGGCTATATAATTAGGGTTGTTGTCCTGCTGAAAGGTGAACCTCCGACACCAGTCTCAAGTCTTTTGCAGACTCTTAACAGGTTTTCTTCTAAGATTGCCCTGTATATGGCTCCACCCCTCTTCCCATCAACTCTGACCAGCATCCCTGTTGAAGAAAAGCATTCCTACAACATGATGCTGCCACCACCATGTTTCACGGTGGGGATGGTGTGTTCAGGGTGATGTGCAGTGTTAGTTTTCTGCCACACATAGCGTTTTGTTTTTAGGCCAAAAAGTTCAATTTTGGTCTCATCTGGAGCACGTTCTTCCACAAAATTGATGTGTCCCCCACATGGCTTCTCGCAAACTGAAAACGAGACTTCTTATGGCTTTCTTTCAACAATGGCTTTCTTCTTGCCACTCTTCCATAAAGTCCAGATTTGTGGAGTGCACGACTAATAGTTATCCTGTGGACAGATTCTCTCACCTGAGCTGTGGATCTCTGCAGCTCCTCCAAAGTTACCATGGGCCTCATGGCTGCTTCTCTGATTAATGCTCTTCTTGCCCAGCTTGTCAGTTTAGGTGGACGACCATGTCTTGGTAGGTTTTCAGTTGTCCCATACTCTTTCCATTTTTGGATGGTGGATTGAGCAGTGCTCCGTGAGATGTTCAAAGCTTGGGATATTTTTTTTATAACCTAACCCTGCTTTTAAACTTCTTCACAACTTTTATCTCTAACCTGTCTGGTGTGTTCCTTGGCCTTCATGATGCTGTTTGTTCACTATGGTTCGCTGACAAACCTCTGAGGCCTTCACAGAACAGCTGTATTAATATTGAGATTAAATTACATACAGGTGGACTCTATTTACTAACTAGGTGACTTCTGAAGGCAATTGGTTCCACTATATTTTAGTTAAGCTGGATACACACTATACAATTTTCTTTAGATTTTTTCCTTTAGATTTACCAAAATCATAAAATATGAGGTCAAACCTAAACACTTTCAACTTGTATGCAATCAGGCAGGCCCTTACACTACATAGTTAAAGGCAAATCTAAAGGAAATCTAACAAAAGTTGTATAGTGTGTATCCAGCTTTAGGGGTATCAGAGTAAAGGGGGCTGAATACAAATGCACTCCACACTTTTCAAATATTAGAAAATTGGAAAACCATTTATCATTTTCCTTCCACTTCACAATTATGTGCCACTTTGTGTTGGTCCTAATAAAATACATTTATGTTTTTGGTTGTAACATGACAAAATGTGAAACATTTCAAGGGTATGAATACTTTTTCAAGGCACTGTACATTCCACATTAATAATTATGCTACCAAAATTAGTGTGTGCTGTAAATTGCCCCCAGTATTGTGGATGTTTCTTCTTGCAGGAGGCTTCTATTTTGTTGAAACCCAGAGCCCCTGAGCAGCAGTAAATCATAAGGAAGAACTAAACCCAATGATTTAACGGTTTCATAAAATAGTTACATTCCTGGAATGCCGGAATCACTAACTGTCACATTTGCTTGTGTCCTCAACCAAACTGTCAAGCCATCAAATGGCTGATGTCATAACTAATCACATGTCCAGCACCATGGCAGTTGCGGTTCAAAAAGAAGCAGCTTCCTTTGCTGTAAAGGATAGGAGGGTTTAATTCTGCATTAAGGCTGTCAGCAGATTAGATACTGCAACCTCAGCACTGCCTAAAAATGCATAAAAATGGAGAGCAACTAAGCATGTGTAGAGCAGGGTGAAACAGTGTATTACTGGATTTTAAACATTATAGACACTTATTTTTAATGTTTTACATAGCTATACCTGCAAAAGTTCCACTTTAAGCACTTTGCAAAGTAAGAAGCATTTGATGTGTGAATCCAGAAAAAAAATAAAAATAAAAGATTACCTCCGAGCAGTCCAAAGTCACTATTGTGAGATTGTACTGCTGTGTATATGGATCATAGCCACTGACTGCTACACTGATGGCAGTGTATGTTAGTGTAGCAGTCAGTAGACATCAAAGCAGTACAGTGTCACCATAGACAAAAAAAAAATGTGTGTCTCACAGGGTGTCTGGAAGGATTTGATGGAGGTAGATGCAAAGAAATGATGTGCCCTAAGGAGGCCAGCTCCAGACCAGGCTGAAAAGGAGGCCCGAGAGGACCAAGCTGGGTAAAAGGAGGGGTTGCAGAGAAAAGAGAGTAAGGGGGAGATTATGGGGAGATTGGAGGCCAAATCACCTCTAAAGTCTATCCCAGATGACAAGGCCATGTCTTGTAATCGGGTTGGTGATGGATCTGCAATGGGTAGGGGCCAGCCAGAGGAGATTGGCCGTTGAGAGAGGATCACAGTCTACTGACTCTATGGCAACCCATAGCTGGGTTTCTACGGTAGCATGATATTTCGGAAGCTGAGCTAGCTGTGCCGCATAGAAGTATTTCAAAAAGTTAGGTACCCCTAAGCCGCCCCTTATCTTAGAGGTGTAAGAAGTGGGTTTAGGAATGCGGGGTCTCAGTTTGTTCCAGATAAAGGAGGAAGTGCGGCGCTGCAGAATTCGCAAGTAATGTGAGGGTACCATGATGGGGAGAACTCGGAATAGGTAGAGGAGTTTCGGGAGGATGGACATCTTCACGACAGTGATTCGGCCCATCCAGGAGATTGGTAGCGGGGTCCATTTGGTCATTAGGGATGTGATGTGGGAGAGCATGGGGGGGTAGTTAGCAGTATATAGGTCCGAGGGATTGGAGGTTAGCTTGATACCTAGATAGGGGATATGTTTAGTGGCCCAAGTAACGGGGAGAACCTCACTAAGGTGGGATTGGAGAGAATGCAGCATGGATATGTTAAGAGCTGTCGATTTCTGAGGGTTGACTATAAGGCCAGAAATTTGTCCAAAACTAGAGAGTGTGTCTAACAAGTTGGGGGCTGAGATCAGGGGGGAGGTCATGAAAACAAGAATATCGTCCACTAAAAGGCAGAGCTTATGCTGGTATCACCCCAGTTCTAGGCCTTGAATGTTGGGATTTGAGCAGATAAAGAGGTCTAGGGGCCCAATAGCCAGGGCGAAGAGCAGTGGTGAGAGTGGGCAGCCCTGCCTTGTGCCCCACTCTATGGGGAAAGGATGTGAGCAAAAGCCAGCGTATGAGACAAAGGCTTTGGAGTTCGAGTATAAAGCTGAAGTCCACTGCATAAAGTGCTCACCAAACCCCCATCGGCATAAGATGAAGTTCAAGTAAGGCCATGAAACTGTGTCAAAAGGCTTACGAATGTCTAGGGAGATGAAGCAAGATGGGATGTGGCGTGTGCGAGCATCATGAGACAGAAGTGTCGCGCATCGAATGTTATCGCCTGCTTGGCGAGAAGGGATGAACCCAATCTGGTCTCTGTGTATTAAGGAGCCGATGTAGGGATTAAGACGGATGGACAGGATTTTTGCCAGGATATTTTTTTCCAAATAACATTTTATTATTGTCTGTATTTGTGATACAAAATAAAGAAGTACACAATTTCAAAGGTACAGATCGTAGTATGCATCACTACTTTCAGATAATTACTCATGAATTCTAATGCTATGCTTAAGGACAGTGGTAGTTATTTATCTAGCGCTATCATTTTGTCAAATATGCATCGCTGATTCATTCAATAAACTGTAACAGCTTGTATGTAGCTGTTATGCCCCGTACACACGGTCGGATTTTCCGATGGACAATGTCCAATCGGAGCGTGTTGTCGGAAATTCCGACCGTGTGTTGGCGCCATCGGACATTTTCCATCGGATTTTCCGACACACAAAGTTGGACAGCAGGAGATAAAATTTTCCGACAACAAAATCCGATCGCGTCAATTCCGACCGTGTGTGGCCTGTTCCGACGCACAAAGTGCCACGCATGCTCAGAAGAAATTCCGAAACGGGACAGCTCGTTCTGGTAAACTTAGCGTTCGCAATGGATACAGTACTTTCGTCACGCTGCAATGTTAAAAATGGTTTAATACAGCGCACTCTCTTCTTCTTTATAATGTGACAAGAATTAAGTCGTTTTGCTGCTCATATTCACACACACTTCTCACAAACTTTTATTTGTGTTTTTTTAGTGGGATTCCCTGAATATATTGTTATTAGTTGTCACATCTGACAGTTTTATATTTTTTAATTTTTTTTTATTTCGGATTTTAAGCCTTTTTTTTTCTTTAATGTTTGAATTTTTATTTTTACTCCAGAATATTTTTGGGTGTGTTTTGTGTGTCAAGTTACCCCAACACCATTGATATCTTTTATTATTTAATCTCAAGGAGATTGTTTGGTGTTGGTGTCCCTTGTTCATTTCACATTGTATATTTGAAATGTACCTGAATCCTCACAAACAAACTGTCCTTTTTGAAGTAAAACACATAGGAGAGTATAATTCAAAACAAAAATCCTTTATTAAGGGCTCAGAACCAAACAAAGAGGAAGGCAACACTGGATCAACAGGAGAAATTAATGAAGCCTGGGACCCCCACGGCAGACATCAATTCTTCAACATCAAAATTGGTGGCCTGAGGAGTCCATATGTAAGGGAGGGCAGTCTGGTCCGGGATTCGCAGAGATCTGGAAAGCAGCAGATGACATGTGTGTCCCCAGGCTGTGGTACCACAAGAGGCTGCATCTTTTGGCCGACCAGACTGAACCCAGGGCATGGAGGAGGCAGGAGGAGGAGTAGGACCTGGAGGAGGAGGAGGACTGGGGGGACCTTGAGGAGGACTGGGGGGACCTGGAGGAGAGGGAGGAGGACCTGCAGGAGGAGGAGGAGGACCATCCCAAAGATGTGTGTGAGGTGTAATTTGGCCCCTCATACCTTTCTCCAGAGCCTCCGATATGAGGGCCTCACACAAGACTTTTTGGCCCTCCTCCATCCTCTGCATTTTATAGGCTATGAAGGCAGCAATGTTCTCCTCCATGGTGTGGGGTGCTCCCAGGACCTCTGTAGCCCTCCAAAAGAATGCTATAGCAGCCTCCTCTAGGGTACTCCTCCTACTGCCACTTTCTCTTTTCAGGGGGGGTGGAGGGACCTGCAGATCAGCCAGCCGGCTCGGCCCGGCCACCTCCTGGCTGAGACTTCCCTGTGTATGAAAAAGGGACATAGTTTTAGTTTTTGCATCATCAATCACAATCCTAAATTAGTACTCCCAACTAACATCTAGTTAACATCATTGATTGGACAAGCAGAAATATTTAGAGGAATGCTATACCTGGCTCAATCTGGGCTCCTCCACATGTGGCCTGGAAGGCCCAGGTTGGGCGTCAGAAGCCTCAGCCGGGGGGGGGGGAAGGAAGCGTGGAAGGAAGACTGGAGAGGGATGGCCTGGGTTCAGTCTGGCCTGCCAGAAAGTGAAGCCTGTCGTAGTACAACATCCTGGGGACATAGATGTCATCTGCTGCTCCGGGTCTCTGTGAATCCTGGACTTTCTTGCGCTCCCTTAGATATGTGCTCCTCAGGCAACCAATTAATATCTTTAAATAGGTGATGTCTGCCGTGGGGGTCACCTGCTTCACAATTTCACACAATTGCTCCAGTACTGCCTTCCTCTTTGCTTGGTTCTTGAAATGGGGGTGGGTAATCTCCCACAGACAGGGCAGCTCACTTAGCATCTCTATGAATACTGACATGAAGTCATTGTCTTTCATTAAGATATCCATGTTCACTGCAAGACACAACACAAGACAAAGCCTAATGTCAGACAAAACTCTCCTAATCTTGTTACAATATAGGCCTCAATCTAGAAGCAGTATAGGCACAAGTTTGTCTCTTACCTTCGTTATTACGATCGGCGCGTCCAATGCTCCTTCCTCCGCTCACAGATCGTACGTAATACGCACGCGTGTTACGCTTTATACACACTGCGCATGCGTGTAACTCCGCCCGCCCCTGACGTTCTTTCTAGTGTATTCCCCGCCCCTTTTTGTTCGGCGCAGTGGGTGAAGAGCAAATGGCGGAGTTACAACAGGTGCGTGCTAATTCTAGCAACGAGGAGGAGGAAAGCCCGGATCCAGGCACGTCCCGATCCAGAAGGAGACGTTTTAAGGCCACAAATATGTCGTTTGGGGAGATGTTGGAGATGGTCGACATCATGAGGAAGTCCGACTATGACGGAAAATATGGGCCTTACCCCAACCCCAACATCCGAAAGGCCAAGATCATGGCGAAAGTGGTCAGGAGTCTTGAGAGGAATTTCGGGGTACGAAGATCTAAAGATCAGCTCAGGAAGCGGTGGTCGGACCTGAAGTTGAGAGAGCCAGAGCAGTACCGAAAGATCCGGAGAGTGCTGCAAAAAAGTAAGTAGTTGTGCTGTGTTCCTATTCTTTCTGTCTTTATTACGTTCGTTCTGCTCCATATGCTTTTATTAATTGTAACGTTTAAAAAGGTCAACTTTAATGTTCATGGGCCCATTATTCGTTCGTATCAAACATTTTTCTTTCGGCCTCTAGAACACCATTGTTTAGGCCATATGCATTTTCACACATTTTTGGGGGCCTACTTGGATGCCAAATATTTGTTTGTGTAGATGGGTTTGTTACTAGAATGAAATGCAAACTAGATTGTGTGTAAGGAGAGGACACTGAGCAGCTGTTTTCACATCTGGACACTGGAGCACTAGTGTGGGACACAAAAACGCCATTTTTATTAGGGGGGGGGGGCACACAGGTGCTCCAGTGTATACTATAGGGGGGGCTACATCTGTGAAGCTTGTACTAAACAGGTAAAGTATTGCAGCTTGACAAAGGGCAATAAAAAATATACATCTTGGAACTCGGCTAAAATAGACAATTGTACCCCACTTCCAAGCAATGTTTCCTATTTCTAGTTCTGCCATCAAATATCTGTGTGCTAATTATACCATTTTTGTTTTACATAGGGGAGAAAAGACTCGGACACCCCTCATCCCAGGAGACCAGAGACCCCCCCCCCCGGAAGAAGGGGAAATACCAACCCAAGAAGCTGAGCAGGAGGAAGAAGAAGACGTGGTGGAGATTGGCACCACAACAGGTGAGTGTCTGCGACCACAGGCTCAGGTAAAAGAGATGGATGGTGGCAGATTTTTGAGACCTTTTTTTTTGTTCTTTATCTCTTTTTAGGTGATCGTGATCCAGAACGCTTTACATCTGAAAGTGCCCAGATACTGATCGGGGAGATCATGGGGTGTAATCTCCAATTGCAAAACATCCAGCAACAAATCAGTGATGTTATTAAAAAAAATAATAACATCATTGATGTTTTGGGGCGAATTTAAACCCCACAAAATCACCTGTTTTATCGTACAAAAATTTTTTCAATGTTTAGAAAAGCCAAATTTGGAGGATGCACACAGTGTGCCAACGTGTGCTATCTGCCATCACGGGAGATCAATGGACGCGTTTTGGGGGTGCAACCCCTTCCTCAATTATAAAGTAGCGTTGAGGAAGGGCTTGCTCCCCCAAAACACGTCCCTTGATACCCCCTGATGGCAGATAGCACATGTTGACATTCGTAAATTGGTGTGCATCTTCCAAATTTGGCTTTTCCAGGGCTGATTTCCCCCCATCTGAACGCTATATCAAACCCAGTTCCTAAATACTGATGTCTGATATAGCCTTCAGGTTTTACCATATGTGAACTTTTTGGCTTTCTTGTTGGTTTTACACAGGCCTGTTTTATCTGAAATGGATATTTCGATTTTTGATAATGCTACTGCAAACATTGTTATACAACAAACATGTTGGTTTGTTTTAAAAACCTTTGGGAAATGCACATGTGATTGTGCAGGTATAAAAAAGTGCCTTACTCAAGAATGTGTGGATTATTGTCTCAACACTACAACACTTTTGGGGTGATGTAATTGCTGTTTTATGCAAAAATGGGGGTTATTTCCTAAGGGCAAATACACTTTGCACTACAAGTGCAGGTTCAGTGCAGTTGCAAGTGCACTTGTAGTGAAATGTGTTTTTGCATTTAGGAAGTACCAGCCAACACTGTTTTTTATAAGGTTACCCAATCACGACATTTTCTGCACTCAACACATTTCTGTCAGGGTCAGCTAAAACAAACACAAGCAGTAAATGTCCACAAAGAATTTCTTTTGGTTGTTTTTTATTTGAAAAAGGTGTCACAGATTGTCTGCCATATTGATAGCCCCCCCTACCCGCAAAGAACTCCAGGTAGCGTAACCGGACATCACGGGCATTCAGGGAGGGCAAGCCAGGACGGCCACTTTCAAGCGCCGTCAGTGTTGATGGATTAGGGATTCCGGCCTCAGGCCCAACTGAGCCAGCATAGTTGGCTGAATGTTTTCTTAAAAAATTATGGAGAACACAGCAGGCAAGTATTATATGGTTCAGTTTATACTCCGCCATATGGATGGGTGTCAGAAATAATCGGAACCGGCTGGCCAGGATTCCAAATGTGTTCTCCACCACTCTTCGGGCTCTGGCCAACCGGTAATTAAAAACCCTCTGTTCCGGGGTGAGGGTCCTCATCGGGAATGGCCGCATCAGGTGGTCCCCCAGCGCAAATTCTTCATCAGCAACGAACACAAATGGGAGACCTTCAACATTGTCCTCTGGAGGTGGCAAGTCCAAGCTGCCATTCTGGAGACGCCTGTAGAACTCCGTCTGGGCGATCACTCCACCATCGGACATCCGGCCATTCTTCCCCACGTCCACATACAAGAACTTGTAATTAGCCGACACCACCGCCAACATCACTATAATATTAAACCCCTTGTAATTATAATAGTACGACCCTGAGTTGGGTGGTGGGACGATGTGGACGTGTTTCCCATCAATTGCCCCTCCGCAGTTAGGAAAGTCCCACCGCTGGGCAAAGTGGGAGGCCACAGTCTGCCATTCCTGTGGCGTTGAAGGAAACTGTTGAGGAAAAAATAATAAACATTACTATTTTTTCAAAGATACATGGCAAGCAGATTATACACAAACATTATGGGGCAACCTCCAGATAGCATTTACTAAGGGGAATTTAACAACAACAAAGTATAAGGTACACCTATCATATTCCCCCTCCCCCCCTCTCATGGGCCATTTCTAACATTATAGGGGGGGGGGGGGACTCTTGGTCAGGTAACCCTCTTCACTTCATTGAGAGATTAATGCCTAAATACAGGGTATTACTTGGAACAGCCCCTCCTTAGTTACACTATTGGCAGACCACTGGACAGGTAAGAAGTGTCATAATACAAAGATATAAATACACACTGTACACATTTGAGGACATTTGAACATTCTGCTATTACCTATCAAGATAATAATAGGATACAAAAACTTTAAACAGTACCATTGGAAAGTATACAAGCAGGCCCTTGCACTACATGCTTTGGGGAATTCATCCATAAATCTGACCAGTAAAGAGGTGGGTATAGTGTGTATGGGTTTGGCAAAGTCAGCAGATAGATGATTGAGGATAGAGAATTGGGATCAGCTGACTTAGCAGTTGGGGGAGGGAGGGTTACAAAAAATTTGGGGACACCACAAAAAAAAGCCTCTGGCCTGAATTTAAATCAAAAATAACATTTCCAAACATTTTAGGGGGTGTTTGGGGTAAAGCACTACTATGGAGCTGATAAAATACATTGTTAAGTGACTACATGAGGTGAATATAGGCCAGGAAAGACCATGCTCGGGAGGTTATTGAAGGGCAAATATGTATGAAGGACATAAAATAATAATTACCTAAAAATCCAGCATGCATGAGAACAAAGGGGACATTCACAGAATATTACAATCATGGTAATTAGGGAATGAGGGAAGAAATACAATATATTATCAAACATTCAATACAATAAAATGTGATATAAAAGGATAAAAATCTTACCTTCATATACTCCTTCTGCAGGACCTGGATGATGGCAGAACAGGTCTCTGGGATAATGATCCCCAGAGCCTGGGGGGAGATGCCTGTCGAGAACTTGAGGTCCTGCAGGCTTCTTCCTGTGGCCAAATACCGCAAGGTAGCGACCAACCTCTGCTCCGGAGTGATGGCTTGCCTCATGCAGGTATCCTGCCTGCTAATATAGTGGGTCAGCGAAGCCAACAAACGGTGAAATACGGGGTCCGTCATCCTGAGAAAGTTCCTGAAATCATCAGGATTATTCTCACTGATCTCACGGAGCAAAGGCATATGACAGAACTGGTCACGCTGAAGCAACCAATTCTTGGTCCATGAACTCCTCCCCACCCTATTCATGGACTGGACTTGTGTCAAGGTCAGGACCCCAACACCAAGCCCCCGCACAGCACGAACTCTACGAGGAGTACGCATACGAAACATGGCTAGAAAACGGTCGGCTGCTCAGAACGAAGTAACAAAAGGCACTGAAGAACAGCAAGGCCTGTGAAGAACGACCTGAAAAACAGCAACGAGCGGGCAAGATCGCACAGAAAACTCTGATACGAACTGACTGCACGCACTGAAGAGCAGATACAAACCCACAAGCACAAACTGAACGGCAGAAAACGATCTGAAAGCCACGAGTCTGAAAAAGCGCGAATCGTCTCTCACCAAACTTTTACTAACACGAGATTAGCAAAAGGAGCCCAAAGGGTGCCGTGCTTGGTTCTGAACCGGCCTTTTCTAGTCTCGTCGTACGTGGTGTACATCACCGCGTTCTTGGCGATCGGAAATTCCGACAACTTTGTGCGACTGTGTGTAGGCAAAACAAGTTTGAGCCAACATCCGTCGGAAAAAATCCTAGGATTTTGTTGTCGGAATGTCCGAACAAAGTCCGACCGTGTGTACGGGGCATGAGTCACAAGAATACTCTATATGAAGGGAAGGAGGGGGAAAAAGGAAGAAGGGGGAAAGAAGTCATCAAAGTAGCCTTTTTTTTTACCTGATCATGGTGGGTCCTCCCGAAGGTGCCACAGCTCCCAGACCTTATTATGTGCCTCCAGTCTGTCCTGTATCCTAGCCATCATTTTCTCCATCAATTCAACATCCTTTATTCTGGAGAAAAAGGGCCTCAGGGGAAGGGGGGTGCGGCGTTTCCAGTTTAGAGCTATGAGACAGCGTGCTGCTGTGAGGACATGTCACTAATTTTTTATATTGTGTGGGGAGCTTTAGTGGTGACAGACCTAGTAGAAAAAAATTTGGGGTCACCAGGACCGAAATCTCAAGAAGGTGGGCCAATAACTGTTGGACCGTGGTCCAATATGGGGTGATTAGTGGGCAACTCCAATAGATATGGAGGAGAGTACCTTTCACCCCCTGACATCGCCAGCATCTAGTAGGATATATGGATAGATCGTAGTAGGATAGATGGCGTGGAGTACATCTGGGGTCATGTACATCCACAACCCTGCCCCCAGCTACATCACTAACCTAGTCTCAAAATACCAACCTAATCGCCCTCTCCGTTCCTCCCAAGATCTCCTGCTCTCTAGCTCCCTCATCACCTCCTCCGATATCCGCCTCCAGGACTTCTCCCGAGCCTCGCCCATCCTCTGGAATTCCCTACCCCAATCTGTCAGACTGTCTCCAAATTTATCCACTTTTAGGCGATCCCTGAAAACTTTCCTCTTCAGAGAAGCCTATCCTGCCTCCATCTAACAACTGCACTATTTTCTCCATTAGCTCATCCCCCACAGCTATTACCCTTTTGTATAACTTAACCCTCCCTCCTAGATTGTAAGCTCTAACGAGCAGGGCCCTCTGATTCCTCCTGTATTGAATTGTATTGTACTTGTACTGTCTGCCCTAATGTTGTAAAGCGCTGCGTAAACTGTCCGCGCTATATAAATCCTGTATAATAATAATAATGTACCAGAATAGGAGGATTTTGTATGTGTTTTCTTTATATAGTGTACATATTGAACTCTTTGCTGTTTGGGACCATATCACCCGCCACTGTTCTATGGGAATTTCCTCATTGAGGGGGATGGGGGGGGGATTGTAAGTTAGGGGCTATAGTAAATGCGTAATGTCGAATTTGCAAATACCCATAGAACACCTGTCGTGGTAGATCGAATTTGGTCTGAAGTTCGGCAACAATTTGCGTGACCTGGGGTCCACTAGGTTCCCAAAGTGAAATAGGTTCTGCGATGTCCACGGATACTACATCGGATGAGTGAGGCTATCTGGCACCTTGGGATTACAGACAAAAGAGGTCAGGAGCGATCTTTCAGATGACAACCCATGGGATTGTGAAAATTTGCGCCAGAGCCGCCTAAGTAGGTGACAGCAGCCGTTCGGGAGCTACCTCCACATTCGCACTCCAGATTAAGTTATTCAGGTGTGTCAGAGCTAGCCATATTTTTTAAATTTCTGTCCATTTGTTGTAGGACCGTTGGGTGAACCGTGAGGCAACTGCTCATAGCTGGGTTGCCTTATAGTAATTGATAAGGTTGGGAAATGCGAGGCCCCCGTCACTGCATGCTGCCATCAGTACCGACCTAGGTATTATATGTCTTTTGTAGTTCCAGATGTAGTGCAATAGGTCGGATTGAAGCTTTTTCAGGTGTTTGTAAGTAGCAGGTATGGGAAGTGTTTGGAAAAGATATAAAAGCTTTGGGAGGATCGTCATCTTTAACTGAAGCAATCCGCCCTAGGCCTTTTTCCGCACTTTCTTGGTATAGAGTGGAGAATTTTGGGGTGATTTGAATCCCCAGGTATTTCAGGGCAGCGGTTTTCCAGCTGTATGAAAAGTTGTTTTTTAAATGTGTGATCTCTGCTTCGGGATGTTAATAGGCAAGGCTTCTGATTTGGAGGTATTCCCCGCTCCATAGAGGTCTAGTTCCGCGTTCAGGATCAGAAGGGAAGTAAAAGAGGGAGAAAGGATTCATAATATTCGTAGGGCAATCCGCCCGCTCCTGGGGCTTTGTGAGATGGTAGGGATTGAATAGTCTGTTCTAATTCTTCGTCGGGGATCGGGGCGTTAAGTGACAGTAGGTCAGAGGGTTGGAGATGGGGGATCCCGCTTTGCTCCAGATACTGTCGCATACGATGGGTAAGGTCAGGAGAGGGGGGTTACATCTGCAAAGGTATGGACAATCTCTCTGGGGTGGGATAGCAAGTGGCCCGATTTGCTCTTAATCTGGTATGGGCAAGTGGGTGTTATTGCATCGTAGAACAATTGTTTCAGTCTGGTCAATGCTTTTTTCGACGTGGCCTAAGGCCAATTCGCTGAGGGTTGCACGTAGGTTACTTATCTTTTTAAGGAGAGATACTGTAGGGGTGAATTGTAGCCGACGTTCAAGGACTCAAAGTTCCCTCTCTGTTTGCAATTTTGTGGCCACTGTGTCTTTTTTCATTGCGGAGGACAGTGCCATGCACTTATCTCGGAGGACTGCCTTGTGGGCTTCCCAGAGTGTGGGGAGAGATATATCTGGGGTGTTGTTCTTCGCAAAATAGAATTTGAGGGTGGAGTTTAATTCTTCTCGTGCGGGGAGGTGTTGGAGGAGGAATGTGTTTAGTTTCCAGTTGGTCTATGGTTGGGGGTGCCTGGGTCTAATGTGAGCAGGATAGGGGCATGGTCCGACCATGAGATAGGGAGTATCTGTGCTGTGAGTGTTATTCTGAGTGTGGAGTTATTAACGAAAAAATAGTCAATGTGGGAGTGTGCGCGATGGGGGGCTGAGTAGAAGGTGAACTGCTGATCACCTGGGTGGAGAGCCCTCCAGCCATCAAAGAGTGTAACGTCTGGAGAGTTGTCGGAAGAGCTTCAATCTCTAAGGGCCCGAGTTGAAGTCCCCTCCCACCACAAGGATCCCGTGGTTTGACCGGAAAATGCGGGCAAATACCCTGGACAGAAAACTGTGTTTAGTGTTTGGGGAATATAGGGCACAGAAGGTGACCTCTTGTGTTTGCCAGAGTCCTCGCAGTATGATAAAGTGACCATGAGGGTCGCAGTAGTGTGCCGAGCAGGGAAAGGGGGACCCGCGTTTAATGAGTATGGCAACTCCAGCTTTTTTATGGGGACCCGATGAGAGGAAGATCTGGGAGTAGTATTTGGAGGCGAATGCAAAGGAGCCCCCTTTGTGAAAGTGAGTCTCCTGGACCAATATAACATCCGCTCCTGATTGTCTAAACTCCCTCAGTGCCAAATGTCTCTTTCTATTGGAATTTAGGCAGTGTACATTCAGAGATAAGATCTTAGCCATGGTGTTGGGTATAAGCAAGAGGATGTATGCATACCTGATGTGGATGTGGAGTTTCCGTAGGCTGAGGACTGGGAGCGGGCACTCTTTGGGAGGAGATCTAGGTTATCCTTGCAATCTGCTTGGCAAGCCAGACGATGAACGGAAAGAAGAGAGGAGGAGTGGAGGCTGAAAAAGAGGAAAATGGTTAGTGCAAGAAAACAGGGGGAGCAAGGAGCAAACATTTTCATAAAACCTTGAGAGGCTAACGAGCCTAGGTTAATACGGTTTCCCAGGTGCTCCCTCGACCCCGAACCAAATGGATGGGCCGGGGGCACAGGAGAGCCCTAAACTGGTCAAAGAGTACAAATGAACTTCAGATAGCTCTAAGCTATGCTATAAACCAGGGGGGGGGGGGGGGGTGATAGGTGTGTGAGAGAAAACCACACTCTTAAGTCTCATCCGAGACGTGCCCTTAGAATAAACTGGGGGTTAACGCTGGGGCACTATAGGCTGAAAAATGTCCAGGGCTGATTAATCTTCTGTGTCTAAGTTGCAGGTTCTTGCTGCATTGATCTGGAGCTGTAGTTAATATAGTTCAGCTGCTTTTGTGCTTGGCGCATCTGCGGGGAGTGTCCGTGTTCCGAGGATGGTTAGAAGGAGGGACTTTCTGCCAGACTGTGGGTGGCATTGGTGGTGTAGTCACTAAGTCCCAATCCGGTAGTTGGGGGGTTTTATCTCCAGGACATCACAGAAGGCAAGTAGATCTTCTGGGAACCGTAGAATGGCGAATTAGCCTTGGTGTTTTGCAGTGAGGCTGAAGGGGAACCCCCCATCGGTAGGGGATGGATTCTTCTTGCAGTGTGTGCAGTAAGGGTTGGAGAAGTCTGCGTTATTGCAGGGTGATCCAGGAAATGTCGGGGGAAAATAATTTTATTTGGACACCGTCAAATGTCACTTTGCGTGCCAGGCGGGCTTGCCGCATAATTTCTTCTTTGAGGGGGTAGGAGCTAATCCTGCATAAGATATCTCTCGGCTTAGAGGTGGCTCCCTTGGGACGTAGGGCTCGGTGGGCTCTGTCCATTTCTATGTGTTTTGCAGGGGGTTTGCCTAGTAGGTTATTGAATACGGTCTGCAGGGTCGATTGCAGGTCTTTGGAGTCCTCTGGTTCTGGTACGCCTCTTACTCGGATGTTGTTTTTGTGTCCCCTATTGTCTAGGTCTTCTACATGTCGCTGCATGTCTCTGAGCAGGGATCGATGGTCCGCTCCCTGGAGTTGTGTCCTGCGCACAGCCAGTTTTGTTTCCTGAATTTCTTCTTCGGCCATTTCTACTCTATCTGCGAGGTATTTAAGGCCTGATTGGAGTACCTGGATTTCTGAGGGACAGGTGGATTTCACATCCTCTATTAATTGCCTGAAGTCCTCTTTTGTTGGCATTGCTTGCAGATAAGGTGCCACTGGGGGGTAAAGGGGGTACTTGAGCAGGCCCGTAGGACTGGGGGGGTGATGGTGAGTAGGATTGCAGTAGTTGGGGGCTCGTTGTAGCCATGCCAGAGGCCTGGTGTAGTTTAAATACCGGAGGGTCCCACGGCTCTGACCATGTTGGGGCCTGTCCTGGCTGGGGGGCTTCACACTGTGTGCCCCTGGTGGAAGGGGGGCCAGGGAGCGGGCCTTTTGTACGTATGTAGCCCTTTGGGCTGGCTGCACTCTGGATGAGCTAGAATCCCTTGAGCGGACAGTCTCTGTGCTTTGGGGGGGTGAGGAAGCAGCCGAGGTGCCTCTTGAGGTGTCTGGCTGGGGGGGTATGCGGGGCCTGGTAAGGCCGGGAAGTCCAGGGAAAAGTCTGAGGAGGTAGGGGATCCAGGGTCTGTCCCATGGACGCAGGGGTCTGAGGCTGTCCTCAGCAGCCTCGGGAATGCTTCTGAGCACTGTGTGTAATGCTGGAGGGGGGGTCAGACATGGCGTTCTGCTGCCCACGTGGTGAGGCCTCTGGGGAGGTGGGAGGGGGACTCACCACTCCGGAGTGTAGGGCGGACTCTACGGGGCCTGTAGCAGACAGCGGGGGACCTATGGAGGTCCGATGCATGGAGGGAGCTGAGGGAGAGAGCTGCATGGGAGTCCGGGAGAGAGCTGCATAGGCGTCCGTGGTCATCTTGATCGCTCCGCCTAGTGCCATGTCCGGCGGATAAAAGAAGGTTCGGAGGTCTGTGGAGGAGCTGGAGGGGGCTGTGATGTGCCCCGGGCTTTAGATGAGCGGGTAGTCTTCGATCTGCCCATGTAGGTGCAGTGGATCATCCCCGATTGTGCCGTTTATGCTGCGGGCTGAGAGAGCTGGGAGATCAGGCAACCATCTAGGTCGGCTTCCGGGTTTAGGATCGAAATGGGTCTAAAGTTAGACCAGGCCAAATCATCCGTGTGGGGTTTGGGGATCACGGAGATAGCAGCTGTTAGGGATTCAATGGAGTGGCCATCCAAGAGGGAGTTATATGCCTCCAGTAGGAGGGGGGAGAGAGTATCAGTAAACTTCTTATAGTAGGTCGCGGATAGGCCGTCCGGACCTGGGCATTTGTGCAGCTTTAGAGAATTGATCGCTAAGAGTATTTCATCCGTTGTGATTGGCCTATCAAGGTTTTCACAACGCTCAGGGTTGAGAGCAGGCATTTGTAGGGAGAGAAGGGAGTCCACGTGCCTGACCAAAGGTTTTGGGGTCTCGATAAAGTTCAGTGAGTCGTCTGCGGAACTCCTTTATAATTTTTAGGGGGTTGCTGGAATATGAATTAGCAGATAATTTAAGCCTGATTTAAGCCTGATGGGTTTGGGGGTATGTTCGGCTCTAAGTGCTCAGAGTGCTAGGGCCAAGAAGATGTCAGGTTTGTTTGCCTTCATATATAAGGTGTGCCTAGATTTCCGTAGGATTTTTTCTGCCTCTTCTGTCAAAAAAAGGTCTAATACTAGGCATGCTTTTTCGAGATTGCTTTGATTAGCAGAAGAGGGACAGGATTGTAAAGTTGCTGAAGTTTTAAAGAACTACTTTCCAGAAGCTTTTGTTGGACGTGTTTCTCCTTGAGCAGGTAAGAGGCTTGACTGATACAAACCCCTCTAATGACGGGTTTATGGGCTTCCCATAATTTAGTGGAGATATGTCGGTGGATGTGTTATTTGCTACATAATCTTTGATTGCTATTTCAATGTCCATTCTATGGGTAGGGTTAGCCAAAGTACTATCATTAATATACCAGGCAGTGTGGGTTGGCCTAGGGATGAGAGAGGAGAATGACACAAAAACCACATTATGGTCTATCTGGGACGTTCTCCTCATGGCATCCTCCAAGATGGCACCGGCCCCCGCCTCCTGTTCAGAGACATTACAGGCGCCACACACCTCCCTGCAATCCATTGAAGGTGTATGGGATAATAGAAGAGGCCAGGAGTAGGGGGGAGGAGCCGACTGTTAGGAAGATGTGGTCTATACGAGAGAATACTTTATGTGGATGCGAATTGTGGGTATATTGGCGCCATGCAGGGTTTTGTTCTCTCCAGGCGTCTAAGAGTCAGAATTGGTTTAAGAGTCGTTGGAAAGGGAGACGGTTGTGTCTTGGTGTGGAAGGGACTGTAGATTTATCGAGGAATGAGAATAAAACTTGGTTGGAGTCGCCACAGATTAGGAGGGTGCCCCTTTTATGTGATTCAACTACATTTAGCATATGAGAAAGAAATGAGATTGGGCGTTTATTGGGGGAGTAGTAAGAGACAATCGTAACTTCGCTATCAAGTAGGTGAACGGTCAGGATAAGGTAGTGTCCCTCCGGGTCCCTGATCGCCTCCAGGAGAGGGAAAGGGGTAGTACGGTGGAAAGCAATGAGCACCCCCCTCTTTTTTAGAGGAAGCTGAAGCTGTAAATGCTTGAGGGTATTGGTGGCCAAAAAATTTGGGTGTGGCTTGGGCTGTAAAGTGCGCCTCCTGTAAACAAACTACATGTGCCTTTGCGGAGGCAAATGTTCGAAAAGCCTTGGTGCGTTTATTGGGGGTGCTGAGACCCTGGGCATTAAGCGTGAGCACATTCAGTGGGGCCATGCCCCTAACAGAGGGGGTCTAAAGACCAGGTTAGATAGGAAGCCTGAGGTCTGACAACACGCCCCTTGGAGGAAGGTATGGGGAGGAGGTGCAGGGGTAGGAGAAGGGAGGGAGTCAAAAAAAGGGGGAGAAACAACAGGTGGGGAAGGGACTGCAGCAGGGGGTCAAAGGAGGAATAGGGGAGGAAGAGGGAGAGGAGGGTGCTAGATAGGGAGAAAAAATACCTGTGTGTTACAGTAGGGGAGGGAAAGATGTCCCCTGGTTAGTCAGAAAAAGTGACTACCTAGGACAAAGAATAAAAGAAAAGTAGCGGCTAGCTCATAAGTCAAGTTTTTGATGGATAAACAAAATTGTGATACTAAATTGTGATTCAAATTTTGCTGCAGCTGTAAAATTGTCCAATAATCGATAATAAAAAATCCTCCACAGTGATGAGTCTTCTACCAAAACTTTATCCTGAGTGTTCCCAGCACCACATGCAATGGCCGATTGGGTGACCCGAGTTCAGTAACCCGAAGTCTCAGGCCGGGATTGCAGGGAGGTGTGTGGCGCCTGTAATGTCTCTGAACAGGAGGCGGGGGCCGGTGCCATCTTGGAGGATGCCATGAGGAGAACGTCCCAGATAGATTTGGCTTTAGTTTTATGCTTGGAACCACCGTATACCTCACGGTCGGTTCCAGGTGTTCACGGGTGCTTGCCGCAATTGTTGTGACCCAGAGGAGGGACAGGTTGTGCTGCTATCGGGCAGTGTATTCCCCAAGGTCATGGAGCTCTAATCCAGCGCGTCAAGCCGGGACAACTCCGCGAATGTGGCCGCCACGTTTCAATTTTATTTTATTCTTCCAGCTGGAACCTGCAGCCAACCCAATTAATACTCCTATCCCACTTTGGTCACAGCTAACGATGGATTGAAGCCACACCTTGCCAATGCAACCCATCTCATTAACCACTCATTGTCCCACAACACACTGAAGGCCTATCGCACTGCTTGGAACACCTACTGCAGGTTTCCCAGCCTCATGCCCCAGAGCAACAACAGGTGACATTAGGCACGTCTTAGCCTTGTATCGCATTGCCACACGCAGCTGGCTCTTTCTTACAACACCATCAGGCTATACCTAGCTGGCATCCAGCATTTCCCATCCTAACAGGACCCCAGAAAGACATCTGTGTTTACGGCCCATACAGTAAGATCCCTCCTACGTGGCATCCAGAAACATCAGCCCACAGCCAACCAACATGTCTAAAATCCTTGCATGTTCCCCGTTCGGAGTTCTGCCCAGTCTAGTCATCCAAGCGGCCTTCTACAGCCTAGCCAATTCACCTTTCGTGGCACTGGCAGACAGATACTATACAGACACTACCTGACTTGCTTTCAAAACCATTACATTCTTCATCTTGCGGTCTCTAAAACTCAACAATCCGGACCTGGGGTCAACATCAACCTGTTTCAAACCAACAAAGCCTGCTGCCCAGTAACGGTACTCAACCGACTACTGTCTCACCTACCCAGCCAATCAGACTCTAGCCCATTGTTGCCTTTTCTGACCTGCCCCCTGAGTGGCAGCCAATTCATCAGGCACGTTAGGATCCTACTGGTCAACTTGGGTCTTGACCCCGTTTGGTGCTCCGGACATTCCTTCCGGATCGGAGCAGGCTCACCTGCATCTCAGCACGGAGTGTCAGACCATGTGATCAAGAAATTAGGCCGATGAAAATCGGCCTGCTTCGCTAGATACATTCCAAATCCTCATGTGGGAATGGCACAAGCCTTTACCAAGTTTGGCAATGATAACAGTATCAATAAAGAATTACTTCCCTATCTGGGTATTTTTTGCCCACTCAGGTCTATGTTATGTTGTAAGTCTTGACGTGTGTTTATATGATCCATATTTGTCTCGGTCATAGGTCCGCGACCTTAAATAAGAAGGCCAGTATGGTGGCCTGAATTTATAGGAGGAGCCCGGGTGGTATTTAAGCAAACCACTCTCCCATGCCCTTTGTCGGTTCCAGTGCATGATACCCTCCCATCCCCTTTTTCAGGGCACTTCTCAGCACATTCTTCTCCACAATCACCCATTACTTATCTTGGATATGCCCCCCTTTCTTGGCATACCGACCAGATGACCAAGGCACACCTCAGGTCTATGTTATGTTGTAAGTCTTGTCACGTGTTTATGTGATCCATATTTGTCTCAGTCATAGGGCCACGACCGTAAAAAAAAAAAAAAATATATATATATATACACACAATACACACACAGTATCTCACAAAATCGAGTACACCCCTCACATCTTTGTAAATATGTTATTATATCTTTTCATGTGACAACACTGAAAAAATTACACTTTGCTACAAATGTAAAGTAGTGAGTGTACAACTTGTATAACAGTGTAAATTTGCTGTCCCCTCAAAATAACTCAACACACAGCCATTAATGTCTAAACCGCTGGCAACAAAAGTGAGTACACCCCTAAGTAAAAATGTCCAAATTGGGCCCAATTAGCCATTTTCCCTCCCAGGTGTCTTGTGACTTGTTAATGTTATAGGGTCTAAGGTTTGAATGGGGAGCAGGTGTGTTAAATTTGGTGTTATCGCTCTCACTCTATCCTACTGGTCACTGGAAGTTCAACACGGGACCTCATGGCAAAGAACTCACTGAGGATCTGAAAAAAAAGAACTGTTGTTCTACATAAAGATGGCCTAGGCCAGTGATGGCGAACCTTGGCACCCCAGATGTTTTGGAACTACATTTCCCATGATGCTCATGCACTCTGCAGTGTAGGTTCACCATCACTGGCCTAGGCTATAAGAAGATTGCCAAGACCCTGAAACTGAGCTGCAGCACGGTGGCTAAGACCATACAACAGTTTAACAGGACAGGTTCTACCCAGAACAGGTCTCACCATGGTCGACCCAAGAAGTTGAGTGCACGTGCTCAGCGTCATACCCAGAGGTTGTCTTTGGGAAATAGACGTGTGAGTGCTGCCAGCATTGCTGCAGAGGTTGAAGGGGTGGGGGTCAGCCTGTCACTGCTCATACCATACCCCGCACACTGCATCAAATTGGTCTGCATGGCTGTCGTCCCAGAAGGAAGCCTCTTCTAAAGATGATGCACAAAAAGCCAGCAAACAGTATGTTAAAGACAAGCAGACTAAGGACATGGGTTACTGGAACCATGTTCTCTGGTCTGATGAGACCAAGATGTTATTTGGTTATTATTAAAAGTTTATTTGGTTCAGATGGTGTCAAGCGTGTGTGGCGGCAACCAGGTGTAATCCTCACCTGGTTGCCCCACACACACTTAACACCATCTGAACCAAATGTCTTGCCTACAGTTAAGCATGGTGGTGGGAGTGTCATGGTATGGGGCTGCATGAGTGCTGCCGGCACTGTGGAGCTACAGTTCATATGTACTGTGACATACTGACACAAAGTATGATCCCCTCCCTTCAGAAACTGGGCCGCAGGGCAGTAATCCAACATGATAATGACCGTAAACACACCTCCAAAACGACCACTGCCTTGCTAAAGAAGCTGAGGGTAAAGGTGATGGACTGACCAAGCATGTCTCCAGACCTAAACCCTATTGAGCAGCTGTGGGGCATCCTCAAACAGAAGGTGGAGGAGCGCAAGGTCTCTAACATCCACCAGCTCTGTGATGTCGTCATGGAGGAGGACTCCAGTGGCAACCTGTGAAGCTCTGGTGAACTCTATGCCCAAGAGGGTTAAGGCAATGCTGGAAAATAATGGTGGGCACACAAAATATTGACACTTTGGGCCCCATTTGGCCTTTTTTACTTAGGGGTGTACTCACTTTTGTTGCCAAAGACATTAGACATTAGACATTAATGGCTGTGTGTTGAGTTATTTTGAGGGGACAGCAAATTTACACTGTTATACAAGCTACACTCACTACTTTACATTGTAGCAAAGTGTAAATTCTTCAGTGTTGCCACATGAAAAGACATATAATATTTATATATATAATATTTACAAAAAATGTGAGGGGGATATATATATATATATATATATATATACACACACACTATATTACCAAAAGTTGTGGGACACCTGCCTTTAAATGCACATGAACTTTAATGGCATCCCAGTCTTAATCTATAGGGTTCATTATGGAGTTGTCCCACACTTTGCAGCTATACCAGCTTCAACTCTTCAGGGACGGCTGTGCACAATGTTTAGGAGTGTGTCTATTAGAATGTTTGACCATTCTTCCATTTGTGAGGTCAGGCACTGATGTGGACGAGAAGGCCTGGCTCACAGTCTCCACTCTTATGCCCTGTACACACGGTCAGATTTTCAGACGGAAAATGTGTGATAGGACCTTGTTGTCGGAAATTCCGACCGTGTGTGGGCTCCATCACACATTTTCCATCGGAATTTCCGACACACAAAGTTTGAGAGCTTGCTATAAAATTTTCCGACAACAAAATCCGTTGTCGGAAATTCCAATCGTGTGTACACAAATCCGACGCACAAAGTGCCACGCGTGCTCAGAATAAATTAAGCTACTGCCCCGTTTATAGTCCCAACGTACGTGTTTTACGTCACCGCGTTTAGAACAATTGGATTTTCCGACAACTTTGTGTGACCGTGTGTACGCAAGACAAGTTTGAGCCTAAATCCGTCAGAAAAAATCCATGTTGTCGGAATTGATTCATCCCAAAGGTGTTCTATTGGTTTGAGGTCAGGACTCTGTGCATGCCAGTCAAGTTCCTCCACCCAAAACCCGCTCACACATGTCTTTATGGACCTTGTTATGTGCACTGTTCCAAATCATTTGGTGGAGGGGGGATTATGGTGTGGGGTTGTTTTTCAGGGGTTGGTCTTGGCCCCCTTAGTTCCAGTGAAGGCAAATTTTAAGGCGTCAGCATACCAAGAAATTTTGGACAATTTAATGCTCCCAACTTTGCGGAAACAGTTTGGGGATGGCCGCTTCCTGTTCCAACATGACTGCGCACCAGTGCACAAAGCAAGGTCCACATGGATGAGCGAGTTTTGGGTGGAGGAACTTGACTGGCCTGCACAGAGTCCTGACCTCAAAACGATAGAACACCTTTGGGATGAATTAGAGCAGAGACTGCGAGCCAGACCTTCTTGTCCACATCAGTGTCTGACCTCACAAATGCGCTGCTGGATATTCATTCAAACATTCCCAAAGACACACTTCTAAACCTTATGGACAGCCTTCCCAGAAGAGTTGAAGCTGTTATAGCTGCAAAGGGTAGGCCAACTCATTACTGAACCCTATGAACTAAGACTTGGATGCCATTACAATTCATGTGCGTGTAAAGGCAGGCGTCCCAATAATTTTGGTAATATAGTGTATGTAAAATGGTAAAAATGCAGACTTCATGTTGTGAAGAGATGACATTTTTAGGGATTTTTGCGTTAAATACAAGGATCCCTCATAGACCTATGAGTGAGATGTCACTCATTTTTAATACTGAGGTTATGCCCCCTGCACAGCTGTAACAGCTGTAATTGTGATTCTAAATAAAGTCAGTTCTTGGTAGCAACAAGCAAGTGTCCTTGTTTGTGCTCAGAAAGGTTGGGATATCTGTATACAGACTGGGAGGAAGTGGTATATGACGGAAGCACTCAAGCGGAGTGTGGGACGTTCCGTGACAGTTTCTATGAGGTATAAATCCTGTATAACAATATAATAATAATGAGATAGGTGTCCCTGACTCCATACTCTAGATGGCAGCATACATGCCATCAATCCAAATATGTCAAAAGGTCAAACTATTGACTGTTATTGCCATAGCCTGGGTCCAGTGTTTGACAAAAGTTTCCGTAAGGCTGCATTTAAACCTGAGCGTTTTCAGCTCGTTAAACGCTTGTAAAGCTTTTAATAGTTACAGTTTCTTCTGGGAAAGCTGTCCACAAGGTTTAGGTGTGTGTCTTTGAGAATTTTTGACCATTCTTTCAGAAGCGCATTTGTGAGGTCAGGCACTGATGTGGATGAGAAGGCCTGGCTCACAGTCTCCACTCTAATTCATCCCAAAGGTGTTCTATTGGGACGAGGTCAGGACTCTGTGCATGCCAGTTCCAGTTAAGTTCCTCCACCCCAAACTCGCTCATCCATGTCTTTATGGACCTTGCTTTGTGCACTGGTCCAAATCATTTGGTGGAAAGGGATTATGGTGTGGGGTTGTTTTGCAGGGGTTGGGCTTGGCCCCTTAGTTCCAGTGAAGGCAACTTTTAAGGCGTCAGCATACCAAGCATTCTCAGAAGTGTTGAAGCTGTTGTAGCTGCAAAGGGTAGGCCAACTCAATATTAAACCCTATGGACTAAGACAGGGATGCCATTAAAGTTCATGTGTGTGCAAAGGCAGGCTTCCCAATAATTTTTGTAATATAGTATATATTATATATACATACAGTCAGATTTTGTGCTTTCAACAGACAACATAGAAAAACATCTGATGTAATCTTTCAGGATTAAACATTAGTTTCTTGCAGGAACATCTCTTTAGAGCGGAATTCCACTCAAAAGTGGAACTTCTGCTTATCCGCCTCCTCCCCCTCTCCTGTGCCACATTTGGCACCTTTCGGGGGGGGGGGGGGGGGAGTAGACGTTTTTGACAGGTACCGTTCCCCACTTCCAAGAGACGGGGGCGCGGTGCCGTCTCTCAGAAGTTTGGCCCCTCCTCCTTCCTCCGTTGCCGAATCAATTAGAAACGCAGCGCGCTTCGTGCATGTGCAGTAGGGAAAGGCTTCACTGCTGGGTTCTCTTACCAGGAATGGAGGTGGCTGCACCAGACAGCCGATCCGAAGATCGGCTGGGGTGCCGACATCGCGGGATCCCTGGACAGGTAAGTGTCCATATATTAAAAAGTCAGCAGCTGCATTATTCATTTTTCATGGGGGGGCTGGACCTCCTCTTTAACAAATGCCATTGGAACAGTGTTTGCACAACACTAGTGCCACTGCCCCCTAACATAATGGGCAAATAGATGCTATTGTTGTATATCTGGACAATCTAAATGACTAGGCAATGTACATATAAAAATAATACCACTGTTTTAGGCTGCATTCACACCTGAGCGTTTCCTTTTCAGTCAGAAAGTCACGTGTTTTTACCACGATTTTGCTGCGATTTTTACCACGTTTTTGCCGCGATTTTGCACAGGTCAAAGGGTCACTAATGTAAAAAGCAGAAAAATGCCTGTAATCTGCCAAAAAAGAAGCTGATACTTTTTTGAGCTTCAGGAGTTTTGCTTCAGGCTACAAAAAGCTCAGATGTGAACAGGGGCCATTAAAATAAGGGGAGTTTGCTTGTTGGGTGTGTTTCGGAAGCTTTACAAGCGTTTAACGAGCTGAAAACACTCAGGTTTAAATGCAGCCTTACGGAAACTTTTGTCAAACACTGGACCCAGGCTATGGCAATAACAGTCAATAGTTTGACCTTTTGACATATTTGGATTGATGGCATGTATGCTGCCATCTAGAGTATGGAGTCAGGGACACCTACCTCATTATTATTATATTGTTATACAGGATTTATACCTCATAGAAACTGTCACGGAACGTCCCACACTCCGCTTGAGTGCTTCCGTCATATACCACTTCCTCCCAGTCTGTATACAGATATCCCAACCTCTCTGAGCACAAACAAGGACACTTGCTTGTTGCTACCAAGAACTGACTTTATTTAGAATCACAATTACAAGACTTTATATGCTGTTGGAACCTCCTCTAACAATACAACTGTAACTTAATTAACATGATCTAATTATCTAATCCTTTATACAGCCTAGGTGACTGAGACATGACCTTTCGCCCAGACTTGTGGTCACCGAGCTTCACACAGTTATATCAACACAATAGCTGGAGCTAATTACAATTAACAATACAAACAAAACCTAATTAACATGAGCTCCAATAGGAGTCGTCCCGTCTCCTACATTGTATAGAGGACAATGTGATCAGCTCATTCAATTAACATACATCCTGGGAGATATTGTGGACAAATATTACCGTCCCATTTTAAGTAGTCCAAGATATATTTTCTCCCTCACCCTGTGCCAGGATGGCACAGGGTGCCTTAGACATAAGATGTATTCTGAGTTCCACGGGCCCCCCCGTCACAGAAACGAATGTAGAAAGCAGGCAGAAGGCGTCCACGTAGACACATGTTTACAAACTTTCTACATAAAAAGCTACCAGCACAAACTGACGTCTCCATGGGACAACACCAAACTTGTACTACAAGACACGATGATCAAGATACCACTTTCCTTTGAAGGATTAATGCCCGAAGTCCCGTTTTAAGGAATAAATTGTGTACAGCTATAACAGAAGCTAAGTGACGTTTAGTGCACAATACTGCATAGCTACTATTGCCAATGTTCATTTGCTAATGTGTGTTTATGCATCTTTGTAGCACTCGTAACTAAATGTATTGTGTTGCTAAAACTGTACATAGTTTGTATATGCAGCAATCTATCTATCTATTTTAGTAAAAGCACATTAATACTACTACTGGGTTAGTTGCCTTAGCCTTACTGCAACAACAATTTGGATTTGCAACAACTTCCAATTAAAACAACTGGGGCTCTTGAAAGAGATTTGCACCAAAGTATTGGGGCTCTTCTAATAGGGCGTACACACGGTTGGACTTTGTTTGGACATTCCGACAACAAAATCCATAGATTTTTTCCGACGGATGTTGGCTCAAACTTGTCTTGCATACACACGGTCACACAAAGTTGTCGGAAAATCCGATCGTTCTGAACACGGTGACGTAAAACACGTACGTCGGGACTATAAACGGGGCAGTGGCCAATAGCTTTCATCTCTTTATTTATTCTGAGCATGCGTGGCACTTTGTCCGTCGGATTTGTGTACACACGATCGGAATTTCCGACAACGGATTTTGTTGTCGGAAAATTTTATCTCCTGCTCTCCAACTTTGTGTGTTGGAAAATCCGATGGAAAATGTCCGATGGAGCCCACACACGGTCGGAATTTCCGACAACACGCTCCGATCGGACATTTTCCATCGGAAAATCCGACCATGTGTACGGGCCATAAGACTTGTGGTCAAAAGAAAACAGTTGGTGGTTTGTGGCTGGAATTTGCCCTAAAGAAACAGATGTTTCCTTTAGAATTTTCTGTTGCTTATACAATTGTCTACTGATAAGGAACCAAGATATTGGACAAAATGTTTATCATAATTACCTGGAAATATTCTTGGGATTGTTGTACTTCAACTTTAGTCAATTCAGACTGAATAGGGTACATTCACACTCATCTTCATAATGCATATCTGGCAAGGGCGGCAGAGGTTATGGTCAATGGTCATTGGGAAATGGACCCGTCTACATTTTTCCACCAAGAGTACCCAGTCTGCCTCAAGCAATATTGACTCATAGGAAACTATTTAAGAAATGTTGAGAATAGTTATCCTTAGACATGCTGTAAGCCAGGAGCGAGTGTACAGGGGTCGCCATCGTGACCACGCCCCATGCTGTAGGAGGCTCGTGCGGGCCCCATGCTTGGATAGAATGAGTGGAAAGGCGACTGAGACTGAGTTCCCTGATCCTCAGTCAAATTGTATATCGGCACTGCGGGAGCTGGTCACACTGTTTACACCTAAGAAAGTGAAAGCACAGTGTGTCCTCTACAGTGCAGTACCCGGCAGGAAGTTAAGGTACAGTACTGACGTTTTTTAAAATGCTATCTATATGTTTTTATGTGTATTTATATGTGTGTGTGTGTGCGCGTGTGTGTCGTAGTGTGTCAGTGGAGTGTGTCTGTGTAGTAAGTGCTCAAGTTAACCCCTTAGCGCCGACCGTAAACACATATGCGGCCTCGTCTTTAAGGGGTTAATACCCGGATGATGCATGCAGCTGCATGCATCATCCCGGTACCGTTTCTTAGAGCGGGTGGTCGGCTCTTCAGGGATAACAACCCTTGCGGCTAAAAGCTGCTTGGCTATTATCCCAAATGAACGAGAGGGGACGTCCCTCCCTTCCGCCGCTCTTCCCGGGCCTCCTGTCCCACCGGGAGACCCGAGCCATGATCCGGCACTTCCGCCGGCTAGAGTGAGACTGGAAGGAAGCCGGAAATGGCTTCGTACCAGTCTCCTATGTGTAAACACGGAGGCGACGTCACGTCACTTTGGGTTTACTCAGCTGCCAATGGAGTTGTTTAAAAAAAAGACAGTATTCAGAATTGTCATTTTTGACGATCTGAATACTTTGAAGTGCAAAGGAGGGATTTGAGGTCTTTTAGATCCTGATTATAAAGAGTACCTGTCACCACCTAATACTGTCACAAGGGATGTTTACATTCCTTGTGACAGCAATAAAAGTGATCACATTTTTTTTTAGTCACAATGTAAAAAATTAAAATAAATAAGAAAAAAAAATGTAAAGCGCCCCGTCCCCGCGAGCTCGCACAGCAAAGAAAACGCACACTTAAAGCGGGGGTTCACCCACACCGCCAAAAAAAAAAAAAATATTAAAAGCCAGCAGCTACAAATACTGCAGCTGCTGACTTTTAATACATTGCCACTTACCTGTCCCGGGGTCCAGCGATGTCGGCAGGGGACGCCGAGAACCCGCTCGGTTCTCGGCAGCTGCCGCCGCCATCCTGGGTGAGGTAATCAGGAAGTGAAGCGTTGCGGCTTCACTTCCCGGTTCCCTACTGCGCATGCGCGAGTCGTGCTGCGCGTCCCTAGTGGTCCCCGCTCTCTGCTGGGAGCTGTGTGTTCCCAGCAGACAGCGCGATCGGGACAGGAAGAAGCATAGACTCCCATGGGAGTCTATGCCGGAAGTAGGCGCAAATACCTGTCTTTGACAGGTATCTGCACCCCCCTCCCCCCTGAAAGGTGCCAAATGTGACACCGGAGGGGGGGAAGGGTTCCGAAAAGCGGAAGTTCCATTTTTGTGTGGAACTCCGCTTTAAGTTGCGCCTGCATATGTAAACAGTGTTAAAATCACACAATTGAGGTATCGCCGTGATCGTCAGAGCGAGATAATTCTAGCACTAGACTCCTCTGTAACTGTAACCTGGTAACCATTCATTTTTTTTAAAGCGCCGCCTATGGAGATTTTTGATACTGTAGTTTGTCGTCATTCCACGAGTGTGCACGATTTCAAAGCATGACATGTTAGGTATCTATTTACTCGGCGTAACATCATCTTTCACATTATACAAACAAATTGGGCTAACTGTACTGTTTTGTTTTTGTTTTTTTATTCATGAAAGTGTCTTTTTTCACACGACTTGGGTGCCAGATAGAGCAGAGGAGGAAAGTTAGGGTGAAGCACAACCCCAACAAGGCAGCCATCATGGAAGAGTAGAGAGCAGCCACGTGGAGCCATCACATTGTGGGGATGTTATCTCCCAGCCCACTCCCCACAGCTCAGATGTCTGGGCTTTTTTTAGTACATGTGCAGCCGATTGCACGGTTTGCAGTTTGCAAACTTTTCCTCAAGCTGATCAAGCATAGCAAAAATGCTGGTGTATTTGGGTAGCACATGCTTGACAAGGCATTTAACCTCCCACCATTAGTAAGAGCACCTGAAAGCTGCACAATTCTGCTCCTCCTCACCTTTCAGGTCTACCTCCGCTATACCTCATGACCTCTCAGCAGCCTCCACTGACAGGGATGATGGTAAAGTGAAGAAGCAGAAAAAAAAATACAGTCACTGCCACCCACATGCCCAGCATCTAAATTCCAGCTTGTCAAAGCTGCTGGCTTTACTACTCTTGCCTTTCCATCTGGTGGATTCTGTCCCCTTCCGTGAATTTGCAGAATGTGCAGTACCACAATGGCAGGTTCCCAGACGCTATTTCTTTGCACATAAGGGTATTCCAGCTCTGCACCATCACGTGCAAGACAATGTTGTGGCATCACTGGGCAAGGCAGTCAGCAGCATGGTCCAAGTTACTGCTGACACGTGGTCCAGCAAGCATGGTCAGCACACAGGGTAACTATGCTTGCAACTCAGAAGAATGCAGAAAAGAGCTTAGTGCTGCAGCTTGTTTTGCCACCACATCTCCATACAGCTGGTGGTGATGATGTGAGATTTGTCAGTTCCAACCCCTCCTCCATGCCCTCCTCTGCTGAACTGTCCTATGAACCACCAGTCAGGCTAAACTATGCAATGCAGTGCTTCAGCTGGTCTGTCTAGGGGACAGGAGCCAGATTCTTTCAGCTCTGCAGGGGCATGCCCAGAGGCAGTTCACACCAGACCAGCTTGAGCCAGGAATGGTGGTGTGCGATAATGGCACTAACCTTCTGTCCGCTATTCGACAGGGAAAGTTGACACATGTGCCTTGCCTGGCAAATCCTCAATTTGGTGGTGCAGCATTTCTTAAACAGGTACCCAGGGTTGCAAGATCTGCTAAAGCAGGCCAGAAGAGTCTCTTGCCATGTTAGGCGGTCATACACAACCAGTGCTGAGTTGGCTGAAATTCAGCGGGATTCCACCTACCCGTAAACAGCCTGATTTGTGACACCTACCAGGTGGAACTCAACTTTGGCAATGCTGCAGCGGCTGCACACGCAGCAGAGGGCCATCGAGTACCTGTGAGAGTATAGCACAACGACAAGCTCAGGGCAGCTCTGCTTTTTTTTCCTGGCTGCTGATAAAGGATGCATGCAGTCAACAAGGATGGTGAGCGGTGACAATGCATGCATCAGTGACACAATCCCCGTTGTATTCCTACTGAAGCATACTCTGCATGACATTATGGACAGGGCATTTCGAGGCAGAGTAGTGAGAGGAAGAGGACTTCCTTTCCACTCAAGGCCCACTTTATGCAGACACCATTCCTGCGACAGGGAAACACAGCTATTGAAATGAAAGCTGTTATGTTCCCCGCGCTCTGATCATCCAGGCGGCAGCTCTCCTCTCTCTTACCACGGGTAGGCTGCATTGGTGACACAGGCTGCATTGAGGATACAGGCTGCTTTGGGGGCACAGGCTGCATTGGGGACACATGCTGCATTGGTGACCCAGGCTGCACAGGCAGGCACAGGCTGCATTGGCGGGCACAAGATGCATTGGTGGCACAGGATGCATTGGCGGCACAGGCTGCATTGGCGGGCACAGGCTACATTGGCGGACACAGGCTGCATTGGCGGGCACAGGCTGCATTGGCGGGCACAGGCTGCATTGGTGGGCACAGGCTGCACTGGCGGACGCAGCTTGCATTGGTGGAAACGGACAGGCTGCATTGTTGGGCACAGATTCTGCATAAAACATTTAAGTGTCATTTCATGAGACCATTTATGAGGGTGTGTTTAGGGGCAGAATTAGGGGCAGTGTAGGGGTTGGGCGGGGCAACTGGTGGCGAGTAATCCTTGAGGCCTGGCTAGTAGCTCAGGATTTGAAATTTTGAGCCCTGCTCTATATGGTTACAGTGTGAAGGCACCATCAACACCCAAAGCCCAATTGTTTCACACCTGCTACTTCTATCCAAAGTCTGCGAAAGACACCAGAATGTATACAAAAAATCTCTAATCTTGTTCTGAGTGCACTAAATTGTGGCCTCATCATACAGACTGGCTCCCCAAGCTGATGTTTATAAAATAAAGAAAGCTTGCAGGGAAAATTATGGTTACAGTGTGAAGGCACCACCAACACCCAAAGCCCAATCGTTTCACACCTGTTACTTCTATCCAAAGTCTGCGAAAGACACCAGAATGTATACAAAAAATCTCTAATCTTGTTCTGATTGCACTAAATTTGTGGCCTCATCATACAGACTGGCTCCCCAAGCTGATGTTTATAAAATAAAGAAAGCTTGCAGGGAAAATTACATTTCTTTGGCTTTATAAATGTAATTTTTTGCTGCGGCAGGTTCTATGCACGATACAGATGTGCCACTTTACAGGCAGACTAAGGGGGCCCCCAGGTACTATTATACAGGATTTATATTGCGCCAACAGTTTGCACAGCGCTTTATATTTAATGGAATTTTTCATTTTTATTGTTTCACTTTAAGCATCAGTAAATCACTGCTCATTTAAAAATTACCTTTTTTACAATTTTTTTTTGCATTGATACATGTCCCCCAGGGCAGTACCCGGACCCCACACCCTTGGTATGCCCAATAACTTGCATATAAGCCTTCAAAATGGGCACTTTTGATCTTTCCAGTTCGGGTCCTAGAGACTTCAATGGGGTTCGTTGTTTAGCTCTGAACCTTTGCGATGTTCGAAAGTTTTGGCGAAAACCGAGCCAGGGGTGTTGGGCCCATCTCATAGATAACTGTACAACCACGGCAATAGTCTTAGCTCAGGAGCACAGGGGAAAAATTAGACCGACTGCTTCCTTTTCCTTTTTTTAATTTTTATTAAAATCAGATTTTTTTTTATTGAACATAATAAACAACTTCCAATGTACAAACAGTTCAGTTTCTGATATAGACAATTACATATCGCAGTTATCATTGCAACATCAAAGAATATAAGCATATTGAACAAAGTCATACTGCTCAGGCCCCTACTTAGTCGTACAATTCACTTGACACTAAGTATATCAAACATAGCAAAATCACCCTGTAGGGCATTGTAGAATTCTAGACATTACCAAGGCCTTAGGGCATAGTCTTGGCGTACCAAGCCATGAGGACCATAGCCTTTCAAACCTACCTGGGCTCTCCCTATGTTGATAAATGTATCGCTCCATAATAGGAGTATTACCCATGTGTGTTATCCAAGAATCGGCCGATTTCCATCCCATCAAAATGAGCTTTCTAGGCTGGAATAGCGCCCGGGAGAATGCAATCCTAACCATCTCCTCTGGGATGCTTTCTCTTCCAGAGTAGTTCCTGACCCAGTACAAGGCAAGCCAGCTTGCCTGAGAGCCTTAGCTGTTTGTGCAATGGCTGTACAGGCAGCAATGTCAGGACACAGGACACAGTTTTACATACCACACATCATGTATTACATGTGTTAAAGAACCTTACAACACAACATATGACCGCAGAGATCTTCTGGGTATGAGGTAATTCTCACTTCCACTTCTGACTTATCCCTTAAATACTTTCCCCCCACATCTGGTCCTGTTACCATTTTGAATGCTATGTTAGGTCTAAATGGAAAACAAGATGTCCCCAGAAGAACATGACTGTGTTCAGGTAATACATGAGGATACCACACCCAGAGCAGACATGATGTTTCAACCACAAGAGAATTTTAGGGACATATTTGTGGATAGACCATGCACTAGACCCAGTGACCGTGAGTTCAAATCAGGATATGTTGTACGGTAGTGGAATTACCAGACATTATTCATAAAGCCTCCCCCATTCCACATAAATCTGCCCAAGCTGCAGAACTAATTGCCCTTACTAGAGCTTGTATACTTTTTGAGGGCAAAAATGTCAACAACTATACTGATTCAAAATATGCTTTTGGGGTAGTTCATGACTTTGGGAAAATATGGCAGAGGAGAGGTTTTGTTGAGGACAAAAACATGGTAAACTTGATCACCTACCACCCCCTTGATTTCACCCATATGCCTAAAAGCCAGATTAATAAAAGTATCTACTAGTAATAGTTTAGTAAGTGGCCAGAAGCATTTGAGACTAACAAAGAAGATGTCAAAACACTTGCCAAGTTTTTGTGTAAAGAAATCATCCCAAGATGGGGATGTCTGGTGAGTATAGACTCAGACAGAGGACCAGCCTTTGTTTCAGCAGTTACTCAGCAGATAGTTAAGTTGATGGCTATAGAGAGGAAATTCCACATCCCATATCACCCCTAGAGTTCATGAATTGTAGAAAGAATGAACAGAACCATAAAGGAGAAATTGAGGAAGACAACTGGATATATGTAAAGTGTAAAAGTTACCTCTCTGCAGTTCTTGCAGAAATTAAAATGACCCAGAGTAAAACTACCAAATTGTCACCCTTTGAAATTTTATTGGGTAGACCATTTTCTACCCCTTGGACTAAGCAAGCCATGGTCCTAATGCCTGGTGATCTGGAATTAATACAAGAGGAATACGTTGTGGATTTGATGCGTTGATGTGTTGAATGGCATCTACAGTGATGTATATGTCTCCTTTCCTTTACCTTCACAGGAAATGACACACCCGTCCAATCAGGAGGCAGGGTTGTTATAAAGGTCCTCCACAAGCACAAAATGAAGCAATCCACCGTATAGGGAACCCACCACAGTGACAGCAATGAACTGGACATCAATGTTAACAGCAGATTCACATTTTTGGATTCACGCAGTGAATGTCAAAAAGGCTACAGAAGGGCCCCACCCATTGAGCCAGGAAGATGTTGCTCCATCTGGATCTTGCTTGCAAGAACTTTGGACTGATCACAGTGATCTCAGTGACAGTTTGCTTTCTAGTTTGGGTTAGCACCACTTGTTGGTATCGCCCTCAAGGACTATCTATATGTGCTGGTCATAGGCCAAAAAAAAACGAGGCACAGATGTCATTAAACAGTTGCCGCCCACCCACCATCAAATGACGGAGGGGTGGTGCGGCTCCCGTTCTGGTTGGACATCATATGACATTGTCCCGTTCAGACAGGGCATGCGCGCAATCGGGTGGGCGCAGCCCAGCACTGTCTGTGGCGGCATGCCCCAGAGCGCGTCACCGACAGGGATGAACAGCCATTGGGCATAGCGGTTTACCACGTGATCAGCCGTGATTAAGTCACGGCTGATCACATATGGTACTGCCTGTTGGAAGACGTTGCATGCGCGTGATCGGGAATGCGCTGCGCGGGCATGTCAGTGGCGGCGTGTTCCCGGGAACACCGCTCGTCACCAACAATCATAAACAGCCAATGGCTGGCGGCTGTTTACCACGTGATCAGCTGTGATGCCATTCACAGCCGATCACAAAATGTAAACACAGCTGTTACCGGCTCTTCCCTCCTCACATACCGTTTCCAGTGTGAGGACAGAAGAGCCAGGAGCAGTGAGTTACCAATCTGTGTGTGTATTGTATTGCACCCAAGCACCACACAGTAAAGAGGACCTGTCAAATAGCCCCCCCACCACATCAGTGTTCCTCAGTGCTTATAAAAGTGCACCTGTCACCCATCAGTTCCCATAAAGGGCACTTGTCACCGTCAGAAACTGTCATCAATAACCATCAGTGGTGCACCCGTCGCCCATCAGTGACCATAGCCTGTCACTTATCAGTCACCCCTCAGTGACCGTCATTAGTGACCCATCCATGACCTTCATCTGTCACCTATCAGTCCCATAAAGTGCACCGGTCTGCCATCAGTGACCGTCACCTGCCACCCGTCTGTCACCTGTCTGACAACCCATCAGTGACCGTCACCTGCCACCTGTCGCACAGCTCATCAGTGACGGTCACCTGCCACCTGTCGCACAGCCCATCAGCAAAATGTCCAAAAAGTTTATAACAGCGAGGAGGCATTCCAGATCCTCTCCATGACTGATGAGAGCAGTGGGGAGTTCTCATATCAGATTTAAATGCCAATTCCGATTCTGAATCAAATTCAGCATTTGAACCGATCGATAGTAGTGGATCGGCAAATTAATCAGAGAAAGAATGTGTCCCTCCTAAAAGGGCACGGTGCTCTGGAAACCAGGCAGCCGTCAGCAATAGACCCCAGGATCAAATCCCCAGACCCAGTATCAGCGCTGCTGCCAGCGAAAGACCCCAAGAACAAAGGCCCAGTAGCAGGCTGCCGCCAGCGAAAGATCCCAAGAAATGCCCAGGCCAAGTACCAAAGTACCAACGCTACCGCATCACGCCCAAGTACCAGCACAGGAACTTCAAATCCCCCAACTACCAGCACTGGAGTGTCAAGTCCCCCAAGAGCCAGGGCCACTACATACCTGCCAGATGGTCTTGCCAACTAAACATGGCTGCCCTCGAACTCGGGATCAGCAGGAATTCCCCCTTTCACCGCATAGCCAGGTGTGCATGCCAATACCCAAAATTTCACAGAAATTGATTGCTTTTATCTGCTTTTGCCCAGCACTTTACTGCAATTCATCATTGACCAGACCAATTTATATGCCCAGCAGCATATTGCCAGCAACCCCCAATCATCATATGCCCGTCTGTTTGAGTGGAGAGATTTGACTCTGGAGGAGTTCAAATTGTTTATGGGCCTCACCATAAGCATGGGGCTTAAAAAAAAAAATGAAGGACATGCCTACTGGTCCACCAACCCCATCCACCACATGCCAATTTTTTCTGCCGTAATGTTCAGGTCCTGATATGAGAGGATTATGCTCTTCCTTCACTTCACCAACACCCAATGCCCTCCCCGCAATCATCCAAATTACGATATATTATGTAAAATTCGCCCACTCATAAAACATTTTTCCCAAAGATCTGCAGAACTCTATGTCCCCGATCAACATATATGTGTAGATGAGTCCTTGGTACCTTAAAACAATATATTCCTAGCAAAAGGGCCAGATACAGAGTCAAATTTTGCTAGCTTTGTGAGAGAGTCACAGGATATCTGTATGCGTTTCACATATATGAAGGAAGAGATTCCCAGCTCCAGCCCCCTGAGTGGCCAGCCTACATGGGCACAACTGGTAAAATTATATGGGACCTGGCATACCCACTGCTGAACAAAGGTTGTTAAAACCCTGGCCTGCAGAACCTCCAGAAAGAACAGGAAGGGTTTCCCACAAATAGTGAATAAGAAACTGGGAAGGAGGGAAAGAGCAACTTTGCAATGCAACGAAGTGCTGGCCTTGAGGTGGAAGGATAACAGGAATGTGTACATGATGTCCACCATCCATGATGACACTAGGGCCGAAACAACTAATCGATTAATTGACAACTAATCGATTATTAAATTAATCGATTACTATTTTCATAATCAATTAATCGGCCAGTAACATAATGTGGTTAAAAAAGCTAAAATTAGCCCTACAAAGTACAAAAAGTGCAAATAATCTCTACTGTAAATATTACTTTCACTGTTGCACAGTAAAAAAATGAAGGGCTAATTTTTTATTTTTTTTTAACTCCATTATGTTACTAAATGTCTTAGGTCTGGTTCCCACCTATGTGTTTTTGGGTGCTTTTTGCAGAAATGCACTACAGTTCATTTAACGTTCACATCTATGGTTTTTTTCAGCTGCTGTGTATTTGGAAAGGGTCAAGGACCTTCTTCAATAAAAAACTGTGCTTTTTTGGTTCAATATACTTCAATGGAGAAGCTGCAGAAAAGCATGTAATATTACAGTTCTGTTTGAAAATCTGCAAAACAGTCTAGAATTTTTTTTTTCTTTAAATAAAAAAATTTGATCTGAGTCTGATGATATTTACCAGATTCAACCTCCAATAGTATATAGAGTATATCTCTTCTGTCTGTTATTCTCAGAGAGCATTAAAGATTTTACTCCCTAATCATATAGTTGGTTATTTATATTTACCCTTGCATATAAAGATATTTAGGAATAAATTGCCTTTTATTAAACTTTACATATTAACTAAATTATACACCACACTTCTTTTTAAGGTTATTAACCGATTAATCGAAACAATAATCGGCCAACTAATCGATTATGAAAATAATCGTTAGTTGCATCCCTAGATGACACTACAGTTGAGGTTCAAAGAAGAAGAGGTCACATTGAAAAGCCAACATGTGTCCATGAATACAATCTCTACATGGGGGGTGGATTTCAACAACCAAAGGCTTCAGCCCTATTTGTCAATAAGGAGGTCCCGTTTCTGGTACAAGAAAGTAGCAATTTATCAAATCCATTTGGCCATTTATAATGCACACATAATTTATATCAAATCCACAGAAAGCCCCTCCCACTTCCTAAAATTCATCGAAGACGTTGTCCCTCATCTACCAACCAGGACCCCCCCTCAGAAAACCATCGCTCTGATGCTGTTAGCCGACTACATGAGCGCCATTTCCACCACCTAAAGCAGGCCGAAGACGCCAAAAAAAGTCACGTATGCAGCAAAAGAGGATTTAGAAGAGATACCAGCTACCATTGTCCCCAGTGTCCCTCCTAACCTGGCTTTTGCATTGGTAAATGCTTCCAACTTTTTCACACATCCCTAAAATATTAGCCCATATTTTTAACCATTTCCCCATTTTCATAATCTATGCTGACCATTTTCCATGTTTCCTCACAAACCATGCCACTGCCTTCCACGTGAACTGATCCTGACCCATTTTTTGACTATGCCTCTGCCTACCGCTTGGACTGCTTCCACGTGAACCGACCCTGGCCTGTTTTATCGACTATGCTTTTGCCTACCGCTTGGACTGATCTGTTGCCCTGCTACTGTAGTACACAGGGCTCTCACATATGTGAGGAGCTCCAGAATTGTTTTTCCGGGTGGGGAAAACTATTTTTTTTGTTTTCTCCCGGTTTCGTAAATTCCGGATTAGGGTCTGGAGTCCGGAGGCTTCATAGAGATTTGGGTGGGCGAAGTCTTTACCCCTGTGCCCCTGTACACACTCTTTACCAGATTGAGGCCCTCAGCCTGCTGCTGACTTAGGCCCCATACACACTATTAGATTTTCTGCAGATTTTTATCTTCAGATTTACCAAAAACATGTAGTGCAAGGGCCGGCCTGATTGCATACAAATTTAAATTCTTAAGGTTTGACCTTGTATTATATGGTTTTGGTAAATCTGAAGACAAAAATCGTCAGAAAATCGAAAAGTGTATATGGGGTCTTACTGCCATCATGCCTCTGCCTGCCGCATAAACTGACCACACCTCTGCCTGCTACCTGGACTATGGAAATAATTAGCTGTAGCAAGAAGCAGTATGTTTATGAAGGGCTGGAGAATGGTACAGTAATGAGTGTCTGCAGGTAACAGTGTAGCAGGACCAATATTATGGCAGTGCTGGCTGCCTCTGCCATGACAATTCCTATGGACAAATGCTTTTGGCTGCGCTGACAATATCCTTGTGCTGACTATACACAATATTCCTGCCTGCTGCCTGGATTAATTAATATTGTTGTCGCTAAGCACATCCCTGCCTGCTGCCTGGACCAATTCTCTCCTTTGTGGACACTACTAAAACCACAGGTAATACTTTTTTTTTTTTTACCCTTTCTTCAATAGAATTTATTTTGGAGTGTAATTCTTGGTATGTACATGCTATGTGTTAGCAATATGAGCCCGATGTTCCAGTCGAACGTAAGTTCGACTGGGACATCGGGTGCTTGCCCCTGCGCCGAATTTAGACCATTATGGGGCGTTCGTGGGAAATTCGAGGGCCCATGGAATGTCCCATAATGAACGGCGAGACCGTCAATGCACTGCGAGATCTCAGTGCATTGACGGCTGCTGATTGGACAAAGCGTGCACCTGACCTGCATGCTTTGGCTAATAACAGCGCGCTCTGCTGTGAGTGCCATGATTGGCCAAAGGCAGGGTGCCTTTGGCCAATCATGGCTCAGTCCACACCCCATACTATATTAGTCTACTTACATAGCGGCTGTACATAGTTTTATGAATGAGAGCAGCAAAATTACATTTGTAAAGGAGAAAATGTCATTTAAAACTGCTTGCGGCTATAATGAATTAGCGGATCCCGGCAATATAGAAAAAAATTATTTAAAAAAACGGCATGGGTTCCCCCTCCCAGTCCATTACCAGGCCCTTTGGGTCTGGTATGGATATTAAGGGGAACCCCGAGCCAAAATTTAAAAAAAAAATGGTGTGGGTGTCCCCCCCCAAAATCCATACCAGGCCCTTATCCGAGCACGCAACCTGGCAGGTCGCAGGAAAAGGGGGGACGAGAGAGCGCCTCCCTCCTGGACCGTACCAGGCCACATGCCCTCAACATGGGGAGGGTGTTTGAGTCCCCACCAAAACACCTTGTGTCCCCATCATGTTGATGGGGACAAGGGCCTCTTCCCCGCAACCCTTGCCCAGTGGTTTTGGGGGTCTGCGGGCACGGGGGCTTATCAGAATCTCGAAGCCCCCTTTAACAAGGGGACCCCCAGATCCCGGCCCCCTCCTATGTGAATGGGTATCAGGTACATTGTACCCCTACACATTCACCAAAAAAGTGTAAAAAAAGTAAAAATGACAGGAGACAGTTTGGGACAAGTTCTTTATTAAAAAAAATGTCCCGCGATGTACATCCATCTTCGATCACAGCACCAGGAATGTGCACACGATTGTGTTCAGAGCCATGTAAGGAAGTGTTCAAATTGTGAGACACTTTGTGTATCACAAAGACGCTTGCCGCATGGCCCTGCACATGACCATCTGCACACGTCACTACTGTATTTCTATTTGAACATATACCTGTGTGTGATTGGTTCTTTTGAAAGAACACAAGTGTCTGATTGGCTGATTCTGAAGCCACCGCCTTCCTTTGTTATTCATGTTTATAGTATAAATAAAAGGAGCTGGCTATTCTCTTGAGGATTCTACTAAACTCAAGGTGATACCACCATCTGTGTCTGTGTTACTTGGAGAAATACAAGTGCGCTTTCCCAGCATTATATAAGAGAGCTGTTTTTGTGCTTTTAAGTGCACAGAAATGATATGCTTATAGGAAGAAGATTAAAATTTCCCGGACAATTTGGCGGGCCAGAAAGGAAGCCAACAGATCTTCCTAACTCAGCAGACCTCGAGTGGGAAAAGACATCCAGAACCAGACCAGCAAAGGCCAGCCTATGGTAAGACAACCATACTTCAAGATTTTGAATATTTTTGCCGTTCTGTGTTCGGGATCTTGATTCTCTGTCCGCTGTATGAGGTAAGATCTGCTAGGCAAAGAACCTTATTTTTTTTTGTCGCTTTCTGTATAATGATGGGACTTTAATTGTAGGTTATATGTTTGTCATAGTAAGTAGGTCTATTAATTGGGGAAGCACCTATATTTAAATCCTCTATAGGTCCCATTTAATACAAACCTAAAGTGAATGCTATGACTGAGCAGGCTGTGTATCTGTATGTTGTGTAATAAGTTTGTGATGCATATGAGAAAAAGAATGTATGAATTGTGATTATTACCTTTGTATGGGACCAAGCCAGTAGTGTATATTGTTTCAAGACACATGTCCCCATAAGTGTAATAATATTTTTTGGTAAAGGTTTTGTTTTGAAGTGGCTTAAAATGGCTGCCGCATATTCAGGTGGCCATGTGGCTGAGAGGGGGAAGTGCGGCTATGCATTGCTGGAAACACTTATAATGAGAGCTTTCTCTTGAATGGGCTATGCCCTGTGGGTGGTCTCAGTTTCCTAGGTAATAGCATGGGGGGAGTTCTGTTGACCTTCTAACTTTCAGAATGAAGTATTGTTTTGAATTTGGGAACAAGAGTGTATGTTTAAGGCGTGTTATTTCATGTTTTATGTAACTTTGGCGTTTTTTGATATATTGTTTAGTTAAATATGCCTATATTTTAGTACTCCTATGAGCCCTAATTGATATAGCCTAAAGTGTTTGTCTAGGGATAAGTGTTAATTTGGTGTCTCAATTGTAAAGTCAGTCAAGGCTTGTGTTGGTTTTGGCGGGATCAGCGACCTTTATTTTTCATTTGTTAACATCGGCCATTTTGCTGTAGTCCGGATTTCATCCACCATTTTGCAGTGGACCGATTTTCGATTGTTGCAACTGCCATTTTGTTTCTGCTGATTTTAGTCTTGACTGAAATATAGTCTGTCTTTTTGTGCTGAATTCCATTTCCAGTATTATCACTTTGGTTTTTAAATTTAATTCCAGTTGTTTTGTTAAGGTTTTTTACTGTAATACAGTTTTGGGTAGAGGGTAAACGAGAGGCATCCACGTTATTGTTGTAACAGATAGAAGCCATAAGATTGTTTTGAATAGTGGAGGATTTCTTGGTGTTTTGTATTTGTCGGACAAACACGTTTAGAAGGCTGTATATCGTGAGACCGGTCGGGCCGTGTATAATAGTCGGAATTCCAGTGCGAGATTGTATTAGCATAAAACGTGAGGAGTAGTATTCTAGCAGCCCCGATTAGGCCGTGTATAATATTCGGAAAGCGGGGGACGGTTATAGTGATAAAGGTGCAAACAATAACTGATCTGAAAGTAAAGCGCAGGGTTCTCTGGACGCAGAGTTCGCCAAAAAAGCGAATCAAATCGTATGGGCAATGGGCCGTCCATGCACCCCAGTCGGACAGCAGCACAATACATGAAATCTGGGTATGGGGCAAAGGCCATTAGACCCCTTAAAGATTGGCATATATGGTCAGAGGGAACAGTGTCCGAGATCCCAGAATAAAAATACCTTGGAAGTAGTTCAGCTGTGGCTTCAGAAATCTGCAATGATGAATGGTTTGATGGATGTGTAGTACACGTTGTGTGGTTAAAATTCTCATGCCTGTTATTGAATCTTGTGTGGCTGGCCCATGCAAGATTCCACGCTGCTCTCGTGTTTCTCCCATTGTATTTTTTTCTATCGCTAAAAGAGTGAAGGCAGCATTCCATCGGGTTGTTTTGATTTTTCATTTTTGTTTTAGGAACTATGAAATATCTCCCCCATATTTGTATCTAAATATTTGTCTCATGTTTTAATCTTCTCATTGTTTGTATGTAGTAACAAGATTATGTTTGAACCTACCGCGACAGCCCTCTTACGTGTCGTGGCCGTTGTATTTTAGTAGGATTGTGAAAGTTATACCCTGTACACACGATCGGACATTCCGACAACAAAATCGTGGATTTTTTTCCAACGGATGTTGGCTCAAACCTGTCTTGCTGTAATACACACGGTCGCACAAATGTTGTCGGAAATTCCAATCACCAAGAACGCGGTGACTTACAACATGTACGACGGCACTATAAAAGGGAAGTTAAATACCAAGTGCGCCACCCTTTGGACTCCTTCTGCTAATCTCGTGTTTATCTCGTGTTAGTAGAAGTTTGGTGAGAGACGATTCACACTTTTCAGCCTCATGCTTTTCAGTTCGTTACTGCTCTTCAGTTTGTGCTTGAGGGTTCGTATCTCTTCTTCAGTGCGTGTTGTCAGTTCGTTACTATTTTTGAGTGTGTTCTTGTCCGCTCATTTCCGATTTTCAGCTCGCTCTTCTCAGACCTTTCTGATTTTCAGTGCGTTCTGTTAGTTCGTTCTGACCAGCCGACTGTTTTCTAGCCATGTTGCGGGTACATACTCATCGTAGAGTTTGTGCTGTGCAGGGGCTTGGTGTAGGAGTTTTTTCTTTGACCCAAGTCCAGTCCATGAACAGGGCGAGGAGGAGTTCATGGACGAAGAATTGGTTGCTCCAGCATGACCAATTCTCTCACGTGCCTTTGTTGTGGGAGATCCGTGAGAATAATCCTGATGATTTCAGGAATTATCTCCGGATGACGGACCCTGTTTTTCACCGTTTGTTGGCTTTGCTGTCCCCTTATATTATGAAGCAGGACACCTGCATGCGGCAAGCCATCACTCCAGAACAAAGGCTAGTCGCCACCTTGCAGTACTTGGCGACGGGGAGAAGTCAGTTCTCGACAGGCATCTCCCCCCAGGCTCTGGGGATCATTATTCCAGAGACCTGTTCTGCCATCATTCAGGTCCTGCAGAAGGACTATATTAAGGTAAGTTTTCTCCTTTAACATCACATTCTATGTATTTAATGTTTGCTAATGTATTGTATTTATTTCATCATTCCCTAATGCTGTGAATGTCCTCTTTGTCCTCATGCATGCTGGAAGCTTTTAAAGTTCTTTTTTTGTCCTTCATTAACCTGCCCAGCATGCTATCCTGGGCCCATACACACCTAGCCTAGTCACTTAACAATGTATTTTGTCAGCTCCATTGTAGTGCTTACCCTAAACACCCCCTAAAATGTGTTTAAATTTTATTTTTGTCTTTAAATTCAGGCAGAGTGCGAGAGGCTTTGTGTGTGTGTGTGTGTGTGTGTGTGTGTGTGGGGGGGGGGGGGGGGGGCAAAACTCATTTGGAACCCTCCCTCCCAACCACTAAGTCAACTGATACCAATACTCTATCTGCTGACTTTGCCAAACCCATACACACTATACCTACCTCTTTTGCGGTCTTATTTATGGATAAATTCACCAAAGCATGTAGTGCAAGGGCCTACCTGAATACTTTCAAATGGTACAGTTTAAAGTTTTGTTCTCCTATTATCTTGATAGGTAATTGCAGAATGTAAAAATGTGCTTCAATCAGTACAGTGTGTATTCCCGTTTTTGTATTATGACACTTCTTACCTGTCCAGCGGGCTGCCAATAGTGTAAGTAAGGAGGGGCTGGTCAAAGTAACACACATTATTTATGCATTCAGCTTTCAATGAAGTGGAGAGGGTTACCTGTCCAAAACATCTCCCCCCCTAAAATTTTTACAATGGGCCACCAGAGGGGGTGAGGAATCTGATAAGTGAACCTTATACTTTTGTCTAAAATAAATGTTATACTTATGTTGGGCAAGAATGTTTGTGTCTAATCTGCTTGCAATGTTATGTGCAAAAGTACAAATTTTTTTTTCTTGTTTGACTCCACAGTTTCCTTCAAAACCACAGGAATGGCAGACTGACATCCCAGTTTGCTCAGACTTTCCTAACTGCGGAGGGGCAATAGATGGGAAGCATGTCCACATCGTCCCACACCCAACTCGGGGTCATACTATTATAACGATAAGGGGTTTAATAGTGTTGTGATGTTGGTGGTGGTGTCTGCAACATACGAGTTTTTGTATGTGGACGTGGGGAAGAATGGCCGGATGTCGGATGGTGGTGTCATCGCCCAGACGGAGCTCTACAGATGGCTCCAGAATGGCAGCTTGGGCTTACCACCTGTGGAAGACAATGTGGGTGGTCTTCCATTTGTGTTCATCGCTGATGAAGAGTTTGGGCTGGGTGATCACCTGATGCAGCCGTTCCCCATGAGAACCCTCACCCCGGAACAGAGGGTTTTTAAATACCGGCTGACCAGAGCCAGAAGAGTCATGGAGAATGCATTCGGAATAATGACCAGCCGGCTCCGCCTATTTTTGACAACATTACACATGGCGGAATATAAACTGAACCATATTGTACTTGCCTGCTGCATTCTCCACAATTACCTCAGAAAAAATGCAATGAACTGTTCAGTTGGGGCTGAGGCCGGATTTCAAAATACAAATCTGATGACACTTGAACCTGGTCGTCCTGGCTTGCCCCCCCAAAGCGCCCGCAAAGTTAGACAAAGTTCCCTTGAGTACTTTGCGAGTAGGGGGTCCATTAATCTGCCAGAGAATGTGTGAAACATTTTTAAAATAATTTTTTTTATAAACTGAACTAATATTTCATTTGATTTACTGCTTGTGTTTCTTTTAGCTGTCTCCTAGGTTCTCCAATGGCCTTTTATTTTTGGCCATTTTCTTCAATAGTGCAAACGTAATTTATTTGATACATGAGGTGACAATCTCTTCTTCAGCTAACTACTATGTTGAGGGTCTGCTACACACACACATTGTTTTTGTTGTTAATGTAAGTAATGCATTAATGATAAAAATAATCATCCTTTTCAGCACAATGAATTAATTGCTTTGAGTCCATAAAATGACCTGATTGTGGCAAATTTTAGAGCACTGTGGGGGTTATTTACTAAAGGAAAATCCACTTTGCACTACAAGTGCACTTAAAGGAAAATGAAAAACTGCACTGAAAGTGCACTTGTGGTGCAAAGTGGATTTGCCTTTAGTAAATAACCCCTATTGGCACTGTAAACACCAACTTACTCCAAAAACTGGTATTGAGCATTGAAAGAAGAAGCCACACATTGTTGAGTATAAAACATTTTACTCAAAGCACATTCACATGTGCGTTAGAAAAGGGTTTTTTAACAAACCAACATATTTGGTGTATAACATTTTTATTTTTGACAGTAGAAATATACTTTTTTTGGTTAAACAGGCATGTTTAAAACCATCAACATACACAACTCAGGAACTTACAAAGTTCAACTTTGATAAATTGAAGGCAATATTTGACATTGGTATGTCAAAACTGTTATAATGGTTTGGTCCGGTTGGTGAAAACACCCTTTCTAAGGACACCTCCTCTCTATGAAAATTAGGTCAAGAAGGGGGATAGGGGGATTTTTACGGTGTCAGACATATAGATATACACTTGACTTGCTATAGATAAATAATTTTTATTAACATGATATGCTTAAAAGAAGAGACAGACAATGCATACTGTGGAAAAACAGTACAAGATTATGAGCATTTGGTGGTCAACATCTTATACAGGTGAGTAATAAATCGCAGCAAAAGGTATTGCACACTGGCCCGACATGTTTCGCTACTTTAGCTTCCTCAGGGGATGTGCAAGAGATTTATTAAATTGAGACCACTAGATAAACAAAAAAGAACAGAATTATAACAACAGTCTGAAAATCACTGTAAAATTATACATACAGAGTGTCAATGTTGGTTATGAACCCAGTTGCCTAAAGAAACTAGACACTTACCCCATGCGATGATTACACCCATAAACCACCTGACCGGTCCCCTGACTTTGTCCCAAAAACACAGAATCCGAGGGGGTCAATTTGGCAAGGTCATAGAGGGCTGATAGGGAGACACTGGGGGACATTGAAATTACCATGAAATTAAATTTTGAATTCAATATATAAATAGTAAGTTAGTGTGGAGAAATGGGGGGAAATAGGGAGGGGGGTGGGAGGGGGAAGAGAGGGAGGAGGGGGAGGGAGGGGATGGAACTGGAGAAGGGGAAGGGAATTGAGCATCTCTCACTAAAATATTAATATATAAGTATATACTCACGTCATTGTTCTTTGTCCATAAAGAACAATGACGATTGGAGAGTTTTGGTCAGACCCTATGTAGAGTTGGCTGCAGAGGCAGACTAGAAAATAATAATAGTAGGGAATTTTTAATGTAAGATTATTGTTTTAAGGAAACAGAAAAATGGAATGAAAAAGTTGTGATAAAATAGAAATATAGATACCGTACTTATCGGCGTATAACACGCACTTTTTTCCCCTTAAAATCAGGGGAAAATCGCGGGTGCGTGTTATACGCCGATCCCCTGCGATCCTGAGCTTCAAAATCGCTGACCGAGATTTGAAAATGACGCCACCGGCGCCGAAAAACACGGAGTCGGTCCTCGGCTCTTCTCGGCCACTTTCGGCCTCACTCGAGCGCCGCCCGAACCTAGCCGAGTGTACTCGGCTAGGTTCGGATAGCTCCACTCACAGTCACGCCCATGCCGGGCGGGACTACGAGTGGAGCCGAAAGGGAACGAGAGCTGCCGAGAAGAGCCGAGGACCGGCTTTGTGTATTTCGGCGCCGGCGGCGCCATTTTCAAATCGCGGTCGGCGATTTTGAAGCTCAGGATCGCAGGGCATCACAGGATCGCAGGGGAGCGGCGCCATTTTCAAACTGCGAGCTGCAAGGCTGCACTGGGGCAAGGTTGCACTGGGATAAGGCTGCACTGGACACTGGGGAAGGCTGCACTGACAAGGCTGCACTAACATGGCTGCACTGGGGCAAGGCTGCAATGGACACTGGGGAAGGCTGCACTGACAAGGCTGCACTGACATGGCTGCACTGGGGCAAGGCTGCACTGAGAAGGCTGCAATGATGGGCATTTAAATGTAAGTTTTTTTCCCTTAAACTTCCCTCCTAAAAGTTTTTTTTCCTTAAAATTCCCTCCTAAAATTGGGGTGCGTGTTATACGCCGATAAATACGGTAGTTATATGAGATACTGTGTTGTTCCTTGGCTACAAGTGGGTTAAAAAGTTTGCCTGTGAAAAAAGAGTGAAGATATTGTGAAGTTTAGCTGACTGACCCGAATTAATGGCTGGGTATCAGCAGGAAAGTGAATAAGTATCGGTAGTAACCAGTACGGGTGACGGGGGGGGCGAAATTCTACACACTTGAATAACCTAACATAGACCGAGTATGTGTGTTATAGACCAGCTCAGCGATACCAAGCACACAGATAAAGATGTAGACACCAGCCGTTATACAAAGTGGTATGGACTAACAGCCTCCAAATGAGACCAGATTAGTGCAGAGTCCAAGAATGACATAGAAATAAGTGAGAAAATGATGCATCCAAATGTATTCCGCCTTACCTTGCAATTCATTGGTCACAGAGCGAGTGTCTCCCTCCGGCTCAGGCTGATCTGACAGCCTAATGAGCCGGTATAAATCAGCCCTCCAACGAGCCGGCGTGTGATGTCACCGGCTCGAGGCGGACGTAAAGACGCCTGTGCGCATGCGCCCAGGCAGCTTACCAGCCTCTATACTACAATGACCATGGAGCCATGCGGCGAGGGGGAGGGTCCAGGCACGTCCGAGAATCCGGGAGTGTCCATAGAGTGTCCATGGAGAGTTCTATGGACACTCCCGGATTCTCGGACGTGCCTGGACCCTCCCCCTCGCCGCTCCCCCTCTGTGTGCTTGGTATCGCTGAGCTGATCTATAACACACATGCTCGGTCTATGTTAGGTTATTCAGGTGTGTAGAATTTCGCCCCCCGTCACCCGTACTGGTTACTACCGATACTTATTCACTTTCCTGTTGATACCCAGCCATTAATTCGGGTCAGTCAACTAAACTTCACAATGCCTTCACTCTTTTTTCACGGGCAAATTTTTTAACCCACTTGTAGCCAAGGAACAACACAATATCTCATATAACTACAGTATCTATATTTCTATTTTATCACAATTTTTTCATTCCATTTTTCTGTTTCCTTAAAACAATAATCTTACATTAAAAATTCCCTACTATTATTATTTTCTAGTCTGCCTCTGCAGCCAACTCTACATAGGGTCTGACCAAAACTCTCCAATCGTCATTGTTCTTTATGGACAATCAGATAATCAAACCAATATAAAACTCAGTGTGAGTATATACTTATATATTAATATTTTAGCGAGAGATGCTCAATTCCCTTCCCCTTCTCCGGTTCCATCCCCCCCCCTCTCCCTATTTCCCCCCACTTCTCCACACTAACTTACTATTTATATATTGAATTCAAAATTTAATTTCATGGTCATTTCAATGTCCCCCAGTGTCTCCCTATCAGCCCTCTATGACCTTGCCAAATTGACCCCCTCGGATTCTGAGTTTTTGGGACAAAGTCAGGGGACCGGTCAGGTGGTTTATGGGTGTAATCATCGCATGGGGTAAGTGTCTAGTTTCTTTAGGCAACTGGAATCATAACCAACACTGACACTCTGTATGTATAATTTTACAGTGATTTTCAGACTGTTGTTATAATTCTGTTCTTTTTTGTTTATCTAGTGGTCTCAATTTAATAAATCTCTTGCACATCCCCTGAGGAAGCTAAAGTAGCGAAACATGTCGGGCCAGTGTGCAATACCTTTTGCTGCGATTTATTACTCACCTGTATAAGATGTTGACCACCAAATGCTCATAATCTCGTACTGTTTTTCCACAGTATGCATTGTCTGTCTCTTCTTTTAAGCATATCATGTTAATAAAAATTATGTTTTATCTATAGCAAGTCAAGTGTATATCTATATGTCTGACACCGTAAAAATCCCCCTATCCCCCTTCTTGACCTAAATGTCAAAACTGTGTTGATCTTGCCTTCATCAGATGGGGTGATGTCACCCCTGTAAAAGCCAAATTTTGAAGAAGAAGAAGAAAGCCCAATTGTGAGTCAAAATGTGGATGATCCCATGCCTAATGTCAACATGTGCTAGCTCACATAATGAGGGATCAATGGACGCATTTCGGGGGTGCAACCCCTTCCTCTCATCTACTTTAGTTGCAAGGAAGGGGTTGCACCCACAAAGCATGTACATTGAAATCCCATGATGGCAGATAGCACATGTTGACACACTGTGTGCATCTTCAAAATTTGGCTTTCAAATTACTTAAAAAAAAATTAAAATTCTAAAATATAACGACAAACTGTAAAATATTTTTTTTTGGATATTTTAGATTCTGCCTAAAACATCAATGATGTTGTTGAGGCTTTTTTCAACATCATTGATGTTTTCCTTGATCTTTTCTAATTCCCGATTGCACACCATTATCTCCCCAATGAGGATCTGTGCACTTGCACTGGTGAAATGAGTTTCTTCTTCCACAACATCAACATCACCTAAAAATTAAAAAAAAAAAACACCATGTATTATAAATATGCAGGCATATATCTATTATCTGAAGCTGTGGTCTCAGGCACTGACCTGTTGTGGTCACTATTTCGCCCAATTTATGAACCTCTCCCTCCACATCTTCATACTGTGTGGGGATTTCCCCTTCTTTAGGAGGTGTGGGGTTCCTGGTGTCCTCAGATGTCCCGAGTCTTTTCTCCCCTATGTGAATTTAAAAAAAAAATGTATACTTAGCACAGATATTTGAGGCAAGAAATAGCAATATGAAACATTGCATGGAAGTGTCGTACAATTGTCTGTTTTGGCAGAGTTCCAAGCTGAAGACATGATTTTTTTCCCTTTCTTAAAGCTCTAATACTTACCTTTTTGGGAAAGTTTCACACATGGAGAGACCCCTAGTATCCACTGGAGCACCTTTGTGGGACACCCTAAAAAGGGTGTTATGGTGTCCCACACTAGTGCTCCTGCGTCCAGATGTGTAAACAGCTGCTGAGTGTCCTCTCCTTACACTGAATCAAGTTTGCATTTCATTCTAGTTACAAACCCATCTAGACAACAATGTACTAAACTTATTTTAATACGAATAGGCCTGAACAAATGTAGTTAACCTGCATCTGCCAAAAACATTGTATTAGTGGTCGAACAAACGATGTTTACTACGAACGATTACTGTGCCCACAAACCTGAAACTTGCCATTTTAACCACCATCTTAAAGTGGGGTTCCCATTTAAAAAAAAAAAAAATTAAAAGTCAGCAGCTACAAATACTGCAGCTGCTGACTTTTAATTGGACACTTACCTGTCCCAGGGTCCAGCGATACGGGGGATCGAAGCCCCGCTCGTCTCCCCCTTCGTTTGGCGGTGCCGGCATTGCAACTGTGGGCGCCGGGCTGTGTCTTCACAGCCGGGCACCCACTGCGCATGCGCGAGCGGCACCGCGCGCTGTGATTGGCTACTCAGTCATCTGGGACCTGTAATGGGTCCCAGATAATTGACAAGAAGGAGGGAGCAGAGCTGAGCCCTTCCTGTGCCGGGGGGAAGTGATGTCACCAGCCCAGGCACTGAAAGAGTCAGCCTACCAGGGAACCCCTAGCAACAGGCATTTAGAGGCAAGTTAAAAAAAAATTTCCAAGTGTTTTTTTTTATTTTTTTTTTTTAGGCACATTCATGCATTTTTTTTTTTTTAGCGTGGAACACCACTTTAAACTGTCCAACAGTAAAGAAAAGCACATGGAGCAGCATGCAAGTAATAATAATAATAATAATAATAATAGGAACACAGGACAAGTACTTATTTTTTAGAAGCAGTTTCCTGATCCTTCTGTACAGATCGTGCTCCCTCAATTTCAGGTCTGACCAGCGTTTCCTCAATTGCTCCTTGGATCGTTGTACCCCAAAATTCCTGTGCAGACTTTTCACAACTTTAGTCATGATCTTGGTCTTTTTCAGATTTGGGTTTGGGTACGGTCCATACTTCCCATCATAGTCGGCCCTCTTCAAGATGTCCACCATCTCCACAAAGGACATATTTGAGGTCTTATATCTCCTCCTTGATCAGGACGTTTCTGGCTCCGGGCTTTCCTCGTTGCTGCTATTATCACGCACCTGTTGTCTCTCCGCCGAGCACTGTGTCGAAAGAGAAGGGGCGGGGAATATACTAGAACAAAGATCAGAGGCGGAGTTTCACGCATGCGCAGTTTAGATAAAGCATAACACGCGTGCGTCATACGTATGATCTGTGAGCGGAGGAAGGAGTAGCGTAAGCGCTGATCGTGCTAACGAAGGTACAATTTTAACTTGGAGCATCAGTGGTTAGTGGCCTATACTGCTTATAGATTGAGGCCTATATTGGAACAAGATTAGGAGAGTTTAGCCTGACATTAGGGTTTGTCTTGTGTTGTGTCTTGCAGAGAATATGGATAAATTTAATAACCACGACTTCCTCCCCAACTTCATCGATAAGTACAGGGAGCTGCCCTGTCTGTGGCAAGTGAAACACCCATTTTATAATAACAAAATAAAGAGGAAGGCAGCAATGGATCAACTGTTGGCATTGGTAAAGCCGGTGATTCCCACAGCAAACATCCTCTATTTGAAGTGCAAAATTGGTGGCCTGAGGAGCACATATAACAGGGAGCGCAAAAAGGTCCAGAATTCCATGAGATCAGGAGCAGCAGCAGATGACATTTATGTCCCTAGGCTGTGGTACTATGACAGACTGCGGTTTTTGTCAGACCAGGGTGAACCCAGTCAATCACTCTCAACCCTTCCTTCCACACTTCCTTCCACCTCAGCTGAGGCTTCCGATGTACAACCTGGGCCTTCCACCCAAGAAGAAGATGTAAAGGAGCCCAGCTTGAGCCAGGTATAGCATTGTTCAACATATTTCTTGTCCAAAAATTGAATGATGTTAACTAGATGCCATTATTGATCACTAATTTCTGATTTAACAAAGTGGTTTACATATCAATAGACAGTAGTAGCCAAAAATGATTGGGACAAGAATGAAAAATTCTGGAGTCAGAATGATAGACTTTTCTATTTGTTAACATTCAATTTGCAATAGTCCTGAGCTCAAAATTGTGTGTGATTGATGACCAAAATACTAAAACTATGTCCCATTTTCATACGGTCACGTACCTGAAGGGAGACTGAATTGATGAGGTCGGCCTCTCTTGTATCTCCAGTCCAGGTCCCGCTGAGAGTGAAACAGAAGGAGCCAAGGAACAGGAGGCACACCAGTGCCTGTAGGTGGAAACCAGGAACCCTGTTGCAGGAAGTCGCAGCTGGTCGCAGGACTGTAGTTGCAGAGCAGGAAGTTGCAACTGGTCGCAGGACTGTAGTTGCAGAGCAGGAAGTCACAGCTGGTCGCAGGACTGTAGTTGCAGAGCAGGAAGCTGCAGCTGGTCACAGGACTGTAGTTGCAGAGCAGGAAGCCGCAGCTGGTCGCAGGACTGTAATTGCAGAGCAGGAAGTTGCAGCTGGTCGCAGGACTGTAGTTGCAGACACTCGGGTAGTTGTGCTGGGCCAAGCTGGGCACCAGGGCCAGGTCACCGGGATAGCCGGGTTCATCAACAGGCGGGCAGCAGGGTACTGGAACATCAGGCAGGGACGGGTCAGATAGGAAGCCGGGTTCGTTAACAGGCGGGCAGCAGGGTACAGGAACATCAGGCAGAGACGGGTCAGATGGGAAGCCGGGATCAGGAACCAGAGATCAGGTATAACAGAGTCCAGAGCCGGGTAAACAGGAGCCAAGGTCAGCAACGGGAATCAGGCAGAATAACACAGGTTCAAAGTAACAGGGACACAGCTGAAGACCAGTCAGCACCGATCAGTTGCTGGGGCCTCCTTTAAATAGGCCCACTGGCGCCAACTGGCGATAGGGCGCGCTCTTGCGCGTGCATCTTTGGTCTCCCATGCGCGCGCGCATGCGCCAGGCGATTCCTGCTGGTTTTCTTACATTGCCCCCCCCCCCCCCCAAGGGCAGCCTCCGGATGCCCACTAAGGGTTTTTTCTCAGGATGGAGGCGAAGGTAGGCTTGAACCAATCGTGGAGCGTGCACATCGGAGCTGGGTTCCCATGAATTATGTTCAGGACCGTAGCCCTTCCACTTAATAAGGAACTGGGTCTGACCCCTTCTCTTCCTGCAATCCAGGACAGCCTCCACTTCGAACTCCACATTCCCTTCCACCAACAGAGGAGCAGGAGTCTCGGATTAGCCCCAGGAAAGGGATTAGCCACGAATCGTTTCAAGAGGGACACATGGAACACCAGATGAATTCTTAGATTTTCTGGTAGGCTTAACTTGAAAGCAACAGCGTTAATCCTTCTTTTAATAGGGAATGGGCCAATGTATCTTGGTCCTAGCATCCTTGAAGGGCAGGCCAGCTTTAGATTTGTGGTAGATAGCCATACCTTATCTCCGGGTTTCAGATCCAGATTACCTCTTCTTCTTCTGTCATAGAATCTCTTGTCATCTACTTGGGACTTGGAGATAGCTTCTTGCAGGAAGAGGTTGTTAACTTTCCAGAACTCCTGACGATCCTGTACTGCTGGTACTGAGGATTCTTGGGGGACATCGGGCAAAAAAAATGGATGGAACCCATCATTAGCAAAAAAGAGAGTTTGCTTGATAGAAGAGTGTATTGAATTATTGTAGGCGAATTTTGCTAACGGCAAAAGAGATGCCCAATCGTCCTGTGCAAAAGAAGAGAAACATCGTAGATATTGCTCCAGAGTCTGATTTGTTCTCTCTGTTTGGTCGTTAGTCTGGGGGTGGTAAGCAGATGATAGGCAGAGTTTAATGCCCAAAACCTCACACAAGGATTTCCAAAATCTGGACGTAAACTGGACTCCACGATCCGACATGATGTTGACAGGGATACCATGTAGGCATACCACTTCCTTGACGAAAGATGAGGCAGTCTCTGCAGTGGATGGGGTACCCTTAAGGGGCACAAAATGTGCCATTTTGGATAGGCAATCCAAAATAACAAAGATGGTGGTAAACCCTTCAGATGGGGTAACTCGACAATGAAGTCCATGGAGATCATGCTCCATAATTTATCTGTTACAGGGAGAGGTTCCAGCAGACCCCAATTCTTAGATCTGTCCGTCTTGTTCCGTAAGCATGTAGTGCAAGATCTTACATAGTCTCTGCAAAATTGTATTAAGTCTGGCCACCAGAAGGAGCAAAGGACCAGTTTCGAAGTCTTGTGTACCCCGAAATGCCCTGTCAAAGGATGATCGTGGCACATGTAGAGGACTGCTGTCCTCTTTAAGCTGGAGATGGAGTTCTTGGGAGGGAAGTTGATTCAGGACTGCTGTCTTGATTTGGGAAATGAGATCAGACTGTAGTAACAGGAAGTTCTAAGCGGGTAGGATGGTATCAGGTTCGGGAGATGCTTCAGTGTCTTGAAATATGCGGGAACGGGCGTCGGGCTTTCCATTCTTTGACCCGGGTCGGTAAGTGAGGTGGAAGCAGAATCTTGAAAAAAAAGAGCCCATCTGGCCTGGCAAGGTCTTAATCTTTTCGCTGTTCTTAAGTATTCCAGGTTTTTGTGATCCGTGAATACGAGAATAGGGTGCGCAGCTCCCTCTAGCAAGTAACGCCATTCTTCAAGGGTAGACTTAATAGCGAGTAATTCCCGATCACCGACATTGTAGTTCCTTTCAGGATTACTTAGTTTTCTGGAGAAGAAAGCGACAGGATGGAGTAGCGATTTTGTCCCTTGTAGTTGGGACAATATGTCTCCCACAGCTATTTCAGAGGCATCCACTTCAAGGACATAGGGCAGAGCAGGATCTGGGTGTTTCAGGATGGGTGCGGATGTGAAGAGGCCTTTTAGTTTTTCAAATGCTGTTTGAGCTTCTGAGGTCCATGTGAAGGTCGTGCGTAGCTTGGTTAGCTGGGTAATAGGGGATTCAATACTGGAAAATAAACTTCCTGTAAAAATTAGCGAACCCCACAAACCGCTGTACAGATTTCTTATCAGTAGGGGCAGGCCAATCGAGTACTGCAGATACCTTCTGTGGGTCCATGGCAATTCAGTCTGCAGAGATAATGAGCCCCAGGAACTGGATGGTGAGCTTTTCGAATTCACATTTCTCCGCCTTAGCATAGAGATGGGGTTCGCTTAGTCTGTTTAGCACTTTCTTCACGTGAATTCGATGGGACTCTAAGGAGGTGGAAAAAATTAAAATGTTGCCCACGTAAACAATAGTAAATAAATCAAGAAAGTCCCGGAACACATCATTTACAAAATGCTGGAAGGTGGCTGGAGCATTACAGAGTCCAAAGGGCATCACTAGGTACTCAAAATGTCCGAAACGAGACCTGAAGGCCGTCTTCCATTCATCCCCTTCTCTTATTCTGATCAGGTTGTATCCTCCTCTCAAGTCTAGTTTTGTAAATATACGAGCTTCCCGAAGCCTCTGGAATAGTTGTGGAATAGGGATGAGCCAAACACCCCCCGTTCGGTTCGCACCAGAACATGCGAACAGTTTGTTCGAACACGCGAACACCGTTAAAGTCTATGGGACACGAACATGAATAATCAAAAGTGTTAATTTTAAAGGCTTATATGCAAGTTATTGTCATAAAAAGTGTTTGGGGACCTGGGTCCTGCCCCATGGGACTTAGATCAATGCAAAAAAAAAGTTTTAAAAACGGCCGTTTTTTTCAGGAGCAGTGATTTTAATAATGCTTAAAGTCAAACAATAAAAGTGTAATATCCCTTTAAACTTTGTAGCTGGGGGGGTGTCTATAGTATGCCTGTAAAGGGGCGCATGTTTCCCATGTTTAGAACAGTCTGACAGCAAAATGACATTTCAAAGGAAAAAAGTCATTTAAAACTACTCGCGGCTATTGCATTGCCGGTCCGACAATACACATAAAAGTTCATTGATAAAAACGGCATGGGAATTCCCCACAGGGGAACCCCGAACCAAAATTTAAAAAAAAGAAATGACAGGGGGGTCCCCCTAAATTCCATACCAGGCCCTTCAGGTCTGGTATGGATATTAAGGGGAACCCCGCACCAAAATTAAAAAAAAAAAAAACGGCGTGGGGTCCCCCCAACAATCCATACCAGACCCTATCCGAGCACGCAACCTGGCAGGCTGCAGGAAAAGAGGGGGGGACGAGAGAGCAGCCCCCCCCTCCTGAACCGTACCAGGCCACATGCCCTCAACATTGGGAGGGTGCTTTGGGGTAGCCCCCCAAAACACCTTGTCCCCATGTTGATGAGGACAACGGCCTCATCCCCACAACCCTGGCCGGTGGTTGTGGGGGTCTGTGGGCGGGTTGCTTATCGGAATCTGGAAGCCCCCTTTAACAAGGGGACCCCCAGATCCCGGCCCCCCCTGTGTGAAATGGTAAGGGTTTGTACCCCTACCATTTCACTAAAAAACTGTCAAAAATGTTAAAAATGACAAGAGACAGTTTTTGACAATTCCTTTATTTAAATGCTTCTTCTTTCTTCTATCTTCCTTCATCTTCTTTCTTCTTCTTCTTCTGGTTCTTCCTCCGGTGTTCTCGTCCAGCATCTCCTCCGTGGCGTCTTCTATCTTCTTCTCCTCGGGCCGCTCCGCACCCATGGCATTGGGGGAAGCTCCCGCTCTTCTCTTCATCTTCTTCTCTTCTTCATCTTCTTCTCCGGGCTGCTCCGCATCCATGCTAGCATGGAGGGAGGCTCCCGCTGTGTGACGCGTCTCCTCTTCTGACGGTTCTTAAATAACGGGGGGCGGGGCCACCCGGTGACCCCGCCCCGACGCACAGTGACATGACAGGACTTCCCTGTGACGTCATGGGGAATGCCACAGGGAAGTCCCGTCATGTCCCGTGCGTCAGAGGGGGGCGGGGTCACCGGGTGGCCCTGCCCCCGTTATTTAAGAACCGTCAGAAGAGGAGACGCGTCATACAGCGGGAGCCTCCCTCCATGCCAGCATGGATGCGGAGCGGCCCGGAGAAGAAAATGAAGAAGAGAAGAGAAGAAGATGAAGAGAAGAGCGGGAGCCTCCCCCCATGCCATGGGTGCGGAGCGGCCCGAGGAGAAGAAGATAGAAGACGCCGTGGAGGAGATGCTGGACGAGAACACCGGAGGAAGAACCAGAAGAACCAAAAGAAGAAGAAAGAAGATGAAGGAAGATAGAAGAAAGAAGAAAGAAGAAGCATTTAAATAAAGGAATTGTCAAAAACTGTCTCTTGTCATTTTCAACATTTTTGACAGTTTTTTTAGTGAAATGCCCTTACCATTTCACACAGGGGGGCCGGGATCTGGGGGTCCCCTTGTTAAAGGGGGCTTCCAGATTCCGATAAGCCCTCCGCCCGCAGACCCCCACAACCACCGGCCAGGGTTGTGGGGATGAGGCCCTTGTCCTCATCAACATGGGGACAAGGTGTTTTGGGGGGCTACCCCAAAGCACCCTCCCAATGTTGAGGGCATGTGGCCTGGTACGGTTCAGGAGGGGGGGGCGCTCTCTCGTCCCCCCCTCTTTTCCTGCGGCCTGCCAGGTTGCGTGCTCGGATAAGGGTCTGGTATGGATTTTTGGGGGGACCCCACGCCATTTTTTTTTTATTTTGGCGCAGGGTTCCCCTTAAAATCCATACCAGACCTGAAGGGTCTGGTATGGAATTTAGGGGGACCCCCCTACGTCATTACTTTTTTTAAATTTTGGTTCGGGGTTCCCCTGTGGGGAATTCCCATGCCGTTTTTATCAATGAACTTTTATGTGTATTGTCGGACCGGCAATGCAATAGCCGCTAGTAGTTTTAAATGACTTTTTTCCTTTGAAATGTCATTTTGCTGTCAGACTGTTCTAAACATGTGAAACATGCGCCCCTTTACAGGCATACTATAGACACCCCCCAGCTACGAAATTTAAAAGGATATTACACTTTTATTGTTTGACTTTAAGCATTATTAAAATCACTGCTCCTGAAAAAACGGCCGTTTTTAAAACTTTTTTTTGCATTGATCCATGTCCCCAGGACCCAGGTCTCCAAACACTTTTTATGACAATAACTTGCATATAGCCTTTAAAATTAGCACTTTTGATTTCTCCCACAGACTTTTAAAGGGTGTTCCGCGGCATTCGAATTTGCCGCGAACACCCCAAATTGTTCGCTGTACGGCGAACTTGCGAACAGCCGATGTTCGAGTCGAATATGAGTTCGACTCAAACTTGAAGCTCATCCCTATTCTGGAATAAGAGGTAAGGGGTATCGGTTTTTGATGGTTACCTTATTTAAGTCCCGGTAATCAATACAGGGCCGGAGGGAGTGATCCTTCTTCTCTACGAAAAAAATATTCCCGCTCCCGCGGGGGAAGATGGTGACCGAATAAACCCCTAATCAAGGTTCATCAATGTACTTCCGCAATTCCTCCAGTTCTGGTTCTGAGAGGGGGTAGATCCTGCCAAAGGGAATTTCTGCACCGGGTAAGGGATCGATAGGGCAGTCATATGGTCTATAAAGAAGAAGAGAGTCAGCGCTATTTTTATTGAAATCGTCCAGAAAGTCATGGTAAACGGAAGGCACAAGTTTAATGGTTTCAGGGTCCATGTTAATGCAGAGGGGCGGTTCTTCGGACTTGGGTAAAAGAGGAATGCAGAATTCATTACAGTATTTAGAAGAAAAAGTCACTTCCCCTGTGATCCAGTTGATGAGGGGGTTATGTGCCTTCAACCAGGGCTGCCCAAGAATGACAGGAAATAGGGGAGATGTAATAACATCTAGACATAGCAGCTCACGATGCCCAGAAGCTGTGAGGCACAGGATGGGTTCAGTCTCTAGAGTGACAGGCCCAGATTTGATGCCTGAACCATCTGCCAGGTGGACCGTGAAGCTGTTCTTCTTAGCACACAAAGGGAGTGCATGCGTATTTGCAAAGGCAGAGTCCACGAAACAGCTGCAGGCCCCAGAGTTCACAATAGCAGAAACAGTAAGAGTCTTTTTGGTTAACTGAAGGGAAACAGGCAGCAGGGTGTGTGTCAGACTTTTACTTACCAGACTGATGAGTCCAATTGGGCAGAGGATAGACTCACTTACTTATCCGACTCACGGCCCCTGGTAGAGCAGACAGGAGGCACGAGAGTGCGGAATGGTATGAGAGCCTGCTGAAGAGATCCAGGTGCAGGATGAGAGATGATCTTCAGACAACAGGTCAGTAGTCCGTAACACTGGTAACAGGTGCTGAGCAGGAGCAAGACAGGCAGATCGGGACACAAGCAGGGTTCGGCAACAGACTGGCAGCAAGGTACAATAGGAGCAGGCAGAAGCGGAGTCAAACAGGCCAAGGTCAGGTACAGGCAGCAAACAGGAGAATCCAAGGGCAATCCGGGTCGTCAGGAGATCAGATAAACAGGAAGACAAGACAGGAAACAGGAACTATGGCACAGGAAGCTGATGATCAGGCAGCACTCGCCTGACAAACCTAAATAGGCCGGCTTGCTCACAGGCGCGCCCCAAGGCGGCCAATACCATGAACAGCAAGGTGAGTTCTCTGACAGTGCCCCCTCCCTAAGGGCAGCCTCCGGATGCCCAGCTGGGCCAACTTGGAGGCATGAACATTTCTGAAAGTCTGTAAAAGTTCCGGGGCATGTAAATTGTTTTCTGGTTCCCAGGAATTGTCCTCCGGACCATACCCCTTCCATTTAATAAGATACTGAATTCCATTCCTCCTTTTCCTACAGTCAAGGATTGCCTCTACCTCGAATTCCTCTTCGTTGTCAATTATGACAGGTTTGGGTGGGCCGACAGTGCGACCAGAAAAAGGAATAGAGGTAGCAGGTTTCAGCAGCGTCACATGGAAGACCGGTGTACTTTTAGAGACTCTGACAAATCAAGTTCATAGGTCACATCATTTATTTTCCTCTTCACTGGGAACGGACCCATAAACTTAGGGCCTAATTTCCTAGAGGGACAAGACATTTTCAGGTTAGTTGTGGACAACCACACTTGGTTGCCGGGCTCCAAGATCATATCTCCACGCCTCTTCTTATCAAACATTTTTTTATTGTAATCCTGGGATTTGGCCATAGTCTCTTGTAGGATCTTGTTGTTGGTGGAAAAGAAATTTATAGTCTCTGAGACAGCCGGAACGGAGCATTCAGATACTGAGATTGGTAGAAAAGATGGATGGAACCCGTAATTAGCGTAAAATGGTGTTTGATTGATGGCAGAGTGCAAGGAGTTGTTATAGGAGAATTCTGCACCGGGTAATAAGGAAACCCAGTCATCCTGAGAGAAGGCAGAGAAGCACCTGAGGTATTGCTGGTTCTCTCAGTTTGCCCGTTCGTCTGGGGATGATAGGCGGATGAAAAGGCCAATTCAATTTCGAGGGAACCACAGAGGGCCTTCCAGAACCTTGAAGTGAATTGAACACCCCGATCGGACACAATGCTTGCTGGGACTCCATGTAGCCTAACCACTTCTTTGACAAAAATCTTTGCCGTATCCATAGCCGAAGGTGTACCCTTCATGGGGAGGAAATGTGCCATCTTCGACAGCCTGTCTACCACAACAAAAATAGTAGAGAAACCCTCGGAGGGGGGCAATTCCAAGAAGAAGTCTATTGATATCATCTTCCATGGCCTCTCTGGAACAAGTAAGTGTTTTAATAATCCCCAGGCCTTTGTCCTTGTTCTTACTCCGAGCACAAGTGTTGCATGAATCCACAAAATTCTTACAGTCACAGGCTAATTGAGGCCACCAGAAGGTGCGCTGTACCAGCTTAGTGGTTTTCAGGACACCGAAATATCCAGCCAACTTATGATCATGACATAGTTCCATCACAGTTACCCTTAGCTTCTCAGGAACCACGATCTTGTCTCTTCGCCAAAACAGGCCCTCTCTCCAATCGGTTTCGGGGTACGGAAGCATTCCCACCGAGGCCTGTCTTATCCGTGAAACAAGGTCCCCTTGGAGGAGCAGGAAGTTCCCCGAAGGAAGAATCGTATCGGGAGATACGGTCTTCTCTGAATCGTAAAACATGCGGGAAAGAGCATCTGACTTTATATTCTTGGAACCGGGCCTGTAAGTTATGTGAAACTGGAATCGTGAGAAAAAAGTGCCCATCTGGCCTGACGAGGTCTTAATCTTTTGGCTGTTCTCAGGTATTCCAGATTCTTGTGGTCGGTGTAGACCAGAATAGGATGTGCAGCACCCTCCAATAGATAACGCCATTCCTCCAGAGCCGCCTTGATGGCCAGAAGTTCTCGATCCCCCACATCATAATTTCTTTCCAAAATTGAAAGTTTGCGTGAAAAGAACGCTACTGGATAGAGGAGGGCCTTGGCGCCCTGTCGTTGAGAGAGCACCGCTCCCACTGCGATCTCCAAAGCGTCGACCTTCAAGACAAATGGTAGGACAGGGTTAGGATGTTTCAGAATGGTGGCTGAAGTAAATAGCTTTTTTAGTCTTTCGAAAGCCAACTGGGCTTTGTCAGTCCAAGAGAATCGGGTTCCCTGTTTGGTCAATTCGGTGATTGGAGCGATGATTGCAGAAAAACCTTTAATAAACTTCCGGTAAAAATTGGCAAAGCCAATAAAGCGTTGTACCCCCTTTTTTATCTATCGGAGCAGGCCAATCCAGAATAGCAGACACCTTTTGGGGGTCCATCCTGATACCCTCCACTGAGATGACTAGGCCCAAGAACTGAATACATTGACGTTCAAACTCGCATTTCTCGAGTTTTGCATAGAGGCCGTGTTGCCTAAGCCGGGTTAGGACATTGCAGACATGTCTACAGTGATCGGTTAGTGAAGAGGAGAATATCAAGATGTCGTCAAGGTATACTATTACATACAGATCCTGCTCAGTTAACGGGAAGATTCTCCCAAATGGAACTTCAGTACCAGGTAACAGTTCTATAGGACAGTCATACGGCCTATGAGGGGGCAAGGTTTCTGCTCCTTTTTTACTAAATACATCCAGGAAGTCCAGATAAGCTTCAGGGACGGACTGACGTAGTTCAGCATCTGAGTCCAAGCACAGGAGTTGGGAGGTCATGTCAGAAGATTGCTGTAAACAATGCTGTTGGCAATACTCAGAGAGAAATTTGACTTCTCCTGTGGCCCAGTTGATACTGGGATTGTGGGCCTGCAGCCAGGGCATCCCTAGGATAATAGGGAAGAGAGGAGAAGAGATGGCGTCCAGACGCAGAATCTCCTGATGGTGGGTACCCATGATGGCCAGCAAGGGGATGGTCTCTTGAGTGACCGGGCCGGAACTAAGGATGGATCCATCTGCTAGATGGACAGCAAGCCTTAGGTTGCAGCGGAATACGATGGTTGGCAGCAAAGGTCAAATCGATGAAACAGCTGCATGCGCCGGAATCAATAATTACTGACACTGGAATACTCCCTCCTGGAAGCTGCAGAGTGAAGGAAAGAGCGAGATGAGAACCAAGTTTAGTTAACACAGATGCACACATTGAAGAGGCAGAACGACACTTACGCATCTTGTTGGGGCAGGCTCTCACGTATTGCCCGGATTCACCACAGTATAGGCACAGGTTGTGGGTTTGTCTGCGCATCTTTTCCTCTGGAGTAAGCGTAGGCCGGAGCAGACCGAGTTGCATGGGTTCAGGGGGTTCTGGAGTCAAGACAGATGAAGCCGGAGGAAACTGACTGACCGAACTGGGAACCTTGGGTAACATCCAGGTGGGACGAAGGTGGCTGGTAGACCTTTCTGACCAACGCTCTCTTAGGCGACGGTCAATCTGGATGGAGAGATCGATGAGGTCTTTCAGAGACTGAGGTACCCCCACTCGAGCCAACTCGTCCTTGAGTGGGTCAGATAGCCCCATTCTGAACTGATGACGCAGGGCAGCGTCGTTCCAGTCCGTATAGCCGCTCCAACGTCTGAAGTCGACTGCATAATCTTCGGCCGCTCTGCGACCCTGTTGCAGAGAGTGCAGTGCAGCTTCAGCAGTCGCTGTCAGTTGGGGATCTTCATATAATTGGGACATGGCCCCGAAGAAATCGTCTAGGCTATCTAGGGAGATAGATTTTTCTCCAGAAGGCGGTGAGCCCAGGTTTGTGGCTCACCTGTCAGCAGGGAAATAACAAAGCCTACTTTGGTCGCTTCCAGTGAAAACGTGCGGGGTTGCAGAGCAAAGTAGAGTTTGCAGGAATTACGGAAGGCACGATACTTGCTGCGTTCACCGGCAAACTTCTCGGGAGTGGGTACTCTGGGCTCTGGAGGAAGCATTACTACGGAGGGTGCAGATTGGAATCCAGCAGAAGACGCCCCCTGGGGGTTGGGAGAGGAAGATAAGGCCTGGACTTGTTCCTCCAATCTTGAGTAACCTTCCTGAAGGCTTTTCATGGCCTGGGTAAGTCCTGCCAGGTGTCTACATAGTTCATCCATGGGGAGGCCCCCTGCCCGGACTCAGTCATGGCTGCCTGATACTGTCAGACTTTTACTTACCAGACTGATGAGTCCGCTTGGGCAGAGGGTAGACTCACTTACTTATCCAACTCACGGCCCCTGGTAGAGCAGACAGGAGGCACGAGAGTGCGGAATGGTATGAGAGCCTGCTGAAGAGATCCAGGTACAGGATGAGAGATGATCTTCAGACAACAGGTCAGTAGTCCGTAACACTGGTAACAGGTGCTGAGCAGGAGCAAGACAGGCAGATCGGGACACAAGCAGGGTTCGGCAACAGACTGGCAGCAAGGTACAATAGGAGCAGGCAAAAGCGGAGTCAAACAGGCCAAGGTCAGGTACAGGCAGCAAACAGGAGAATCCAAGGGCAATCCGGGTCGTCAGGAGATCAGGTAAACAGGAAATCAGGACAGGAAACAGGAACTATGGCACAGGAAGCTGATGATCAGGCAGCACTGAACAGAGTGCCTGACAAACCTAAATAGGCCGGCTTGCTCACAGGCGCGCCCCAAGGCGGCCAATACCATGAACAGCAAGGTGAGTTCTCTGACAGTGTGGTTTTTACTGGAACTTAATGCCACGACTGTAGAGGATGGAAGGAGGGGTCTTTTACGATGTCTTCTGGAACAAGTCTGTAGGAAGTGCCCCTGCTCGCCACAATAAAGACAGAGATTATTGCGGCGACCATGAGACCGCTCTTGTTCGGTCAGAGGGGACCTAGGAAAGCTGGCATGTGGAATTTTCCTGATGTCAGAAACATTTCTTGGCGCGGTTGGGAAGGAGGCAGGTTATGGGTCCGTCGAGCAGGTAGGCATTAGATGAAATTTCTGGCTTTCTCAAACCGTTTTTCAGGTAGGCGACGGTCAATTTGTATGCTGAGGTGGATTAAGTCATTCAGAGAGGTAGGTATTTCTACCCTGGCGAGTTCATTTTTGATGGCTTCTGACAGGCCAAGATGAAATCGGATGTGTAAAGCCGAATCATTCCGCTCAGTATCGGTGCTCCATAAATGAAAGTCTGAGACATAGTCCTCCATAGACCTGGAACCTTGTTGTAAATGACTCAGCGAAGTCTCCGCTGTCTGGTGACGGAAAGGATCAGCATATAATTAAGCCATGGCAGTGAAAAAGGAATTGACCGAAGCCAGGGCAGGGTCCTGTTGTTTCCGAAGCTGAAATACCCAGGCCTGGGGTTCCTCCAGCAACAAGGAGATAAGAAATCCCACCTTCACCTCCTCTGTAGAGAATGTACGAGGTAGCAAAGAAAAGTAAAGTTCGCAGGCATTCTGAAAAGTCCTGTACTTTTTACGGTCCCCAGAAAACCGTTCGGGCAAGGGTACCCTGGGTTCAGGAAGGTAAGACAGTTCAGTTTGGGAGAAAGTCATAGTTTGAGCAAAGGAATCCTTGAGTCTTGGTTGCTCGGAAGTGGGAGTAAAGCTGGATGTATACTGAAGTTGGTTATGGATGCGGGCAAAGTCCATATGCAACCCTTGCACTACGTGGGAGAGTGCGGTAACAGTTTGGCAGAGGGTTGACAGCAGAGAGACATCCCTTTCAGACTCCATTACTGGCTGACTGGTACTGTCGCGTACCTGAAGGGAGACTGAATTGATGAGGTCGGCCTCTCTTGTATCTCCAGTCCAGGTCCCGCTGAGAGTGAAACAGGAGCCAAGGAACAGGAGGCACACGAATACCTGCAGGTGGAAACCAGGAACCCTGTTGCAGGAAGTCGCAGCTGGTCGCAGGACTGTAATTACAGACACTCGGGTAGTTGTGCTGGGCCAAGCTGGGAACCAGGGCCAGGTCACCGGGATAGCCGGGTTCGTCAACAGGCGGGCAGCAGGGTACCGGAACATCAGGCAGAGACGGGTCAGATGGGCAGCCGGGATCAGGAACCAGAGATCAGGTATAATAGAGTCCAGAGCTGGATAAACAGGAGCCAAGGTCAGCAACGGGAATTAGGCAGAATAACACAGGTTTAAAGTAACAGGGACACAGCTGAAGACCAGTCAGCACCGATCAGTTGCTGGGGCCTCCTTTAAATAGGCCCACTGGCGCCAAGGCGCGCTCACGCCGCGCATGCACATAAGCGCGCACGGGCATCTTTGTTCTCCCGTGCGCACGCCAGCGATTCCTGCTGGTCTCCTTACACATACACAGGAAAGTCTCAGGCAGGAGGAGGCGGGGGAAAGTGGCAGCCAGGAGGTGGCGGGGGAAAGTGGCAGCCAGGAGGTGGTCAGGGAAAATGGCAGCCAGGAGGTGGCCGGGCCCAGTAGCCTGACCAAATCGCAGGTTCCTCCCCTCTGCCTTCCAACAAAAAGGCCCAGGAAGGGGAGGAACGTGGGGGAGTCAGCGCTGGCTTTGATTCGGCAGGCTACTGCGGTCCTCAGAACCACCCCCAGTGTTCAAGAGGCCTTTGGCTGTATGACGGCCAGTAAGATGCAGGAAATGAAGGAGGGCCAACGCCTCATCTGTGAGGAGGTCATCTTTCAGGCCCTTAATAAGGGGGTGAGGGGCGAACTCACAAATAAAAGTCACATATGTGAGTTGGACCATACTCCTCCACCTCCTGCCACAACTCCAACACCACAGCCACAGCCTGGAAGGAAGCGTGGAAGGAAGTCAAGAGAGTGATGGCCTGGGTTTGGTCTGTTCTGGCAAAAGACGCAGGCTGTTGTAAGACCACAGTCTCAGGACATCATCTGCTGCTGCTCCCGATCTCTTGTAGTCCTGGACCGGATTGTGCTCCCTATTAAATGGACTCCTCAGGCTACCAATTTTAGTTTGTTATGACCCCTAATAAATTTATATATTTTTTTTTTTGACAAATACTTGGCTATGTGTTTTACTTCAAAAAGGACAGTTTGTGAGTAGGCATGTACATTTCAAAAATACAATGTCAAATTAACAAGGGACACCAACACCAACCAACCTCTTTGAGGTTAAAAAATACAAGATAATAATGGTGTTGTGGTAACTTGACACACAAAATGACAAAAAATATTATGGAGATCAATATATATAAAAAAAAAAAAAAATCAGGAGATCTTCATAAAAAAAAAGTAGATCACTATAAAAAAAATAATAAACATTATTCTGGAGATCTGGCGAAAAAAAAAAAAAGATTATTCAGGAGATCACCAGAAATAACAACGAAATCAGTTTGTCAGAACTCTGTGTGAATATCAGCAGCAAAGCAACTTCATTATTCTAGCATTATAAAGTACAATATTTAAAAATTTGCAGTGTGACAAATGTGCTATCTCCACTACGAAGGCTAGTTTTACAAGACTGAGTGCTTCCGTCTCATACTTGATTCAGAGCATGCGTGCAATTTTGTGCACACGCTCGGAATTTCCGAGAACAAAGTTTTTGGTCGGAAAATTTGAGAATCCGCTCAAACATTTGTTGTCGGAAATTCCGACAGCAAATGTCCAATGGAGTATACACACGGTCAGAATTTCCAACAACAGGCTCACATCGAACATTTGTTGTTGGAAATTCCCACCGTGTGTACGCGGCATTTGGGTTACAGAGGGATTAGTTGTTGTTTGTTTTAAGGAATGTCAGTGACAATTTACCAATCTACACAAATGTTTACCATTCTTTGCAGGTTAAATATGAAGGATAGAGTAATAACTTTTGTTTATAAGTATCTTTTTAGGTTACATAGAAAGCAGGTGTATGTAGATAGCTGTACACATGCATAAATACACACGCCTAAGAAGGTAAAGTATCTTAGGCTATTTCACTGTTTCATTGTTTTTTTTCTGCACCATTCTAAACCCCGCATTTCTTCCTCCAGTTTGTAATGAGGAAGAAAGTGGGGGATAAAGGGGGGGATGATAATGGTGAGAATGAAATTTTCAAACCAATAATACTAACCGCTCTAATTCTAGCCAAGTTTGTAACCTAGTAGGATGACATGTTCCATGAGTGTCTTTCTTTGAGGCTCCCATCCCTGTTGCTAAGAACCTTTTTGTCAATGGTTCCAGGTATTACACCCCAGATGGTAAGCCATGCAGTGACCACAGTCACTGAGTTAGGTTTGTTTGGAGGTCAACCAAAAACAGGGTTGTACTTTCCTCAGCAGCTGTAGACATTCTCAGCTGATGGGGTAGGTGCAGTCACTGTAACATGAACTTAAAAAGGTCCACCACAGGGTTCATGAGTTCCTCCTGGACCCTGACACAATAACCAGTTTACATTCTTTCCGAGCAAGTGACTGGGTCATTGTAAAGAAGATTGAGGGACGAGACAACTGGATTCACGCCAGCCACTGCAAGAAGCTGCTCAACTACACTAAAAGAGTATCTTTGTTTATTTATATTTTTAAAGTGTATTTTTCAACTAGCTAAGAAAGTGAACAGGACACATTGTTGGGTCTTCTCTGAATCTCCACCGAGCTTTAGTACCCCAATGACAGTGGTACATGATATATAGGATGTTCATATTGGTATGAGGAGTTTTGACAAACTAGTAAAATCCAAGCAGACACTTGTCAATAGAATTTAACAATACATTTCTAGAGGGTAAAATTAGTTATAGTTTAACAATAGCTCTGGTTCTTGCTAGTTTTGGTATCGGGGCAGCTAGGTAGCCCACAAGTGTGCTTCAACTTTGGTTCGGTATTTATGAGGGTCTACAGCTTATAAGGTAATTCCCCCTAATGCAAGAGGTTCATGTGTCCTGGTGAAACTCGTCCTAGCATTTTATGTTGCGGTCGAGCGTGAGGATCTGATGGCGCGAGAGAAGGTAAGAATGGCAGGGACAGCTAGAAGGGAATTGTTCACCAACCTCAACCAGGTCTGGGCATGGTTTCCTGCTTGTACACGGTGGGGGCTTGAGCTTATGAAACGATTGAACAATTTCTCATCCATTGTGGATGGGATGTTTAATGTAACTGTTGAAGCTACAAGGAAGTTCCCACAGGAATAACGGCAGATCAAGATCCCTCTATTAAAAGATGGCCCATGATTATCTGTTGGCATCCAATTCTGTGAATTCATAGGTAAAGATTGTTGTACCTGGATCGGGTATACTAGTGACAAAGTTCAGGCCCATATGGATAAGGTTTAGATCCCTGCAAGGCAAAGCCAGAGCTATAGCTAGTGAAGGTTGGAATCCTTTTAAGGGTTTGTGGAAACTTTGGGGATTATTTATTTTCCATCGGATCATGGTTGAAGGAAGTAGGGGTATATATACTCATGTTGTTTTTATTTCTATTCCTTCTATGTCGTGATGAGGTGCTCCTGTTGCCTGATTGGACGAGTGAACAGAGCCCGGGCAGATGACCACATCTTCCTCACTGAGATGAGACGCCCCGAAGCCCAGCCCACGTACAAGACACAGAGGATCCCAGACCGACTGGTGATTACTACAGCTCACTATGTCGTGTTCTCCCTATAAGTCATCCCTCCTGAAGAACAGAGTCTACAAGTCAAGCCGTGTTATGAACTCATATGGACTCTGTAAGGACTAACTCATTTCCAGGTGTAAGAAATTTAAGTGTGGGTGTGGCGCTATTCTGGTATCAGACGAGGTACCATACCTCTGTGCTGGTCACCTGCTAATAAATCAGTGTGAGGTTTTTGGGACAACTTAAATTCCTAAAACACTATATCCCAAAAAAAGAAGAAAAAACAAAAACAAAAATGGAAACAAAACCATAAATGGTGTTAATACATGAGAAAATGTTATATAAATATTGCTGCCTCCACAGATACAATCGCCACCTCAGTAGAAAAAGCTGTGCTGGGAGAAAGTTGAGTGTGGGTGTGACCCTGCACATGACCATCTGCACACGTCACTACTGTATTTCTATTGGAATATATACCTGTGTGTGGTTGGTTCTTTTGAAAGCACACAAGTGTCTGATTGGCTGATTCTGAAGCCACCACCTTCCTTTGTTATTCATGTTTATAGTATAAATAAAAGGAGCTGGCTATTTTCTCGAGGATTCTACTAAGCTCAAGGTGCTACCAGCATCTGTGTCTGTGTTACTTGGAGAAATACAAGCGCGCTTTCCTGGCATTATATAAGAGAGCTGTTTTTGTGCTTTTAAGCGCAAAGAAATGATATGCTTATAGGGAGAAGCTTAAAATTTCCCAGACAGAGCCTCCCATCGAGGTGTAGCTTCTCCGTTTTTTTTTTTTCTCAGGTCGTCAGCGCTGTGATCAAAGATGAATGGACATCGTGGGACTTTTTAAAAATTTTTTTTTAGAAAGGAATTGTCCCAAACTGTCTCCTGTCATTTTTACTTTTTTGACACTTTTCTGGTGAATGTGTAGGAGGACAATCGACCCGATACCCATTCACATGGGGGGGGGGGGAATCTGGGGGTCCCCTTGTTAAAGAGGGCTTCCAGATTCCGATAAGCCCCCCACCCACAAACCCCCACAACCACCGGGCAAGGGCTGTGGGGAAGAGGCCCTTTTCCCCATCAACATGGGGACAAGGTGTCTTGGGGAGACCCCAAAACACTCTCCCCATTTTGAGGACATGTGGCCTGGTATGGTTCAAGAGGGGGGAGCGCTTTCTGGCCCCCCCTTTTCCTGCGGTTGCTTGCTCGGATAAGGGTCTGGTATGGATTTTGGGGGGGACCCCCACGCCATTTTTTTTACATTCTGGCTCGGGGTTCCCCTTAAAATCCATACCAGATCTGAAGGACCTGGTATGGATTTTGGGGGGACCCCTACGCAGTTTTTTTAAAATTTTGGTGCAGGGTTCCCCTTAATATTCAAAGGGCCTTGTAACGGACTGGAGAGGGAACCCACGCCGTTTTTTTAATGATTTTTTCTGTATATTGCCAGGACCAGGCAATACATTACAGCCTCAAGCAGTTTTAAATGACTTTTTTTCCTTTAGAATTGTAATTTTGCTGTGGTACTGTTCTAAACATGGGAAAGATGCGCAACTTTACAGGCAGACTAAAGACACCCCCCAGGCACGATATTTAAAGGAATATTTCATTTTTATTGTTTCGCTTGAAGCATTATTAACCACTTCCCTACCTGCCCATTGTCATATGACATCCGCAGATGGGATCTCCTATCCTGGGCGGGCGTCATATGACGTCCTCAGCTTCCCAGCTGTATAGGGGGCACGCGCACGCCTGCCGCGTCACCGAGGACCCCGATGCTCGTGCCTGGCGGCTGCGATGTCCGCCGGGCACTCGCGATCACTCGTTACAGAGCAGGACCGTGGATGTAAACACACAGATGCACGTTCTGTCAGGGGAGAGAAGACAGACTGTGTGTTCCTAGTATATAGGAACACCGATCGGTCTCCTCCCCAAGTCAGTCCCATCCCCCTACAGTTAGAATCACTCCCTAGGTAACACATTTAACCCCTTGATTGCCCCCTAGTGTTAACTCCTTCCCTGCCAGTGACATTTATACAGTAATCAGTGCATTTTTATACCACTGATCGCTGTATAAATGTGAATGGTGGGGGGTGTGGCTTGACGCATGGAGCAGTGAGACGTGCCTTCACACAGCTTCCGGGTCTCTCAGCTCCATGGACCACATTTTAGCCAGAAACTCCAGGGAATTACCACACATGGGGAAAGACAAGCCCAAGGTACCGAAGGGCACCAGCAGGAACCATCCAGGGGGCAATTTAGAGGATTATTTCACCAGATATAATCTGGTAGATATTATATCGCTAGATACAGTCTGCTACACAGTGCCGCCTGGAATCCAAGATGGCTCATCCCCAGCACACTCTGACTCACACAGTGAGCTTACACAGCCAACTCTCACTCCCTGAGGACACTGACTTCCCATCCAGGCTTACCAGAAGCCGCTCTAATGCCTCCTAGGTGAAGGCTGGGACATGGAGTCACAGATAAGGTCCCTGTGCAGCTACATTAGATCCCTGCCCACTAAAGCAGACTTTGAGCATTGTGTACACAGGATTGAAAAAGCGTACAAAAAAGGACATTTCTGACATGGGGCACGCTTTGAGGACATAGAAAGCAATGCAGACAGCCTTAGCAACACTGTACAGGCTCATGACAAAATCCTCAACACCCACACTGTCATGCTGCAACAGCTTTCCTACCAACAAGACGACATCAAAAATCACAATTGGCACAACAACATCCGCATACGGGGGTTTCCCGAATCTGTAGACCCCAAAAATCTGCCCACGGCCGGGACGGCTATCTCTACTCAATTATTGCAATGCCCCAAAGATGACTCCATTGAACTAGACCATGTACATCGGACCTCGGGTCCCCGAACCCCTGACCCCCTCCTTTGTACATGACACTCTGTGCCGGGTCCACTTTTATAGGATCAAGGAGAACATTATGAGGGCGGCCAGCTCACAACACACGATCCTCTTCAACGACAACCCTGTGATGCTTCTCCCCGATCTCTCCCGCCAGACACTGGCAACGAGGAAAGCATTGAAGCCACTTACACAGCTTTTACAATCCAGCCAGATAAAATACCATTTGGCGATTTCCCCCTTCACCTCGGGGTACATCACGAGGGTAAAACCGCCATTTTTCGCACCATGGGAGACTTACCCTCATTTCTTAGTACACCAGAACTCCCACAAGTCTCCCTGCCAGACTGGCCGAGTGAAGGGGGAGGAGCCAGGGGAGGTCTCAGACGTCTGAGGAGACCCCACCTTGGGATAGTGACCTGGAGACTTGTGAAGGGAGCCGGAGAGTATACGGAACATGGAGCATAGAGTCCAAAGCTGACATTCAGAGAGCGAGTGTAAAGTCCCTCTCTGTCTGCTCACTCGTGGCTTTAAGCCTGAGTGTGTTTCTCTTTCAGATTGAGGGATCCAGCTGATAAGCATTCATTGCTATATGGTAACACCATCCACTGAGGATTTCAGCTGACAAGCACACATTGCTATACGGCGACTCCCCTCACTGAACACCTGAGACAAGCTAAGACCGGAGATACTGGAGGATCCTATGTCACTGCAGTGGGCTATTTCTGCCTGCTCATCTGACCCTGCTCTTTAGGGGGTCCATCATCTCTGGTAAGAGTCATCATATACAGAGTTGCACACCTGAGTTGCCTTTCGTTTGTTTACACTGAAGCACAGAGTTCATCATCAAGATTTTGCTATTTTGGACTTTATTACACATATATTTTTACACACTAGTCCTTCTCATCCAAGGGAAGACACGCTTTGTTTGCATTATTTTATGGACACTTTGAATGATATATTGATTTTTTAATTTTTTGTCACCTGTATTAATTTTTTTTAATAAGTTCACTTATAGGTGTTCACTTGTATCAAATTAAGAGTATATATGCTAGTCATTTTTGCATAATAATAATTTAGCGCAACTTTTTTATTTTATTTTGATTACTACCATTAGATATTAGATGGTTTATTGTTCCGGCTTTGGCTTTTAGGAGTTATAGTCTGAGCGCGGTATTCCTACTTACTTAAGACTGGCCATTTGCTCTGACTACCCCTGGATTACCCTTCACCCCACAATGGCAGAAACAGGGCCGCAAACGCAACCCCAGATCTATGCTTCAACAGGACCCCAACGATTGAATCCTGCCTGGACAATCATTCTGTTTTTTCTTTTCTGCAGTGACCACCCCTGCGATAATCCAAGGCCTATGCAGGCTCAATTTCTGACATCTGCCCTCTTCGCAAGTTAATGCATTGCTTTTTGATGATGGGTTTTGACTTTATATTTTGCTCTCCTCAAAGTACATTCATCCAATGACCATCATATTTACCCCTAGTTCAACCGCATGCTACCCAAGGTACAGTTTCCCACACCCTGTTCATAATCCCAACTATGCATGTTTTACTGTTATGTTGTTTAATCACTGGTTATGATTACTTCCCGATACCCCATGGAGACGGGGACCAGGGAGCTGCCCTGCCCTGTGATTTTTCCCCGCACCCCCCCTTAAGGGCTTTTTCTTTTTTTCAGTGCCATCATGGGCACTGTAGGGTACACTGCTGTGTACCCTTATAGAAGGTTTGTTTATCCCTTACTTTTAGTCCTTTGGAGCCAAACAGTGGCCTTTTTTGTTACAGTTACATTTTTCCCATACTTGACCTGTTGGTTCCTTTCCCCATCAACACTAAGTGCATTTACTCAACTGCTTCCACTTACAATCTCTAGATCGGGGAAAGGTGACTGTGACCGAGATAAATGTTTTTAAATGAATAAGGTCCCTCTGACTTGTGTCACTTTTCTCTCACCTTCTCTTTGTTCTTCTTTTCTCCCTCCTTCCCCTCTTTTCCTCTTTCCCCTCCTGTCTTCTCTTCCTTTGTGCCTCTCTTGGCCTCATTTCTTATACCAAGAGCTGCTGATCAGTGAGCCACCAGACATGCCTACCCCACACCCCCCCTGAACTCCTTAGGGCGACTGATGTCCCAATTACTTTAGCATCTTTTTATTGCAGGAAGTTTAACCCCCCCCCCCGAGAAGTGGAGCCAGATCCTTTATCACTTTCACAAAACGCTCTCTAAAATCTTAATTTTGCAGAAAACGCATTTTCGCACGGGCTCTATGTCCGCCCTACGTAACAGATATTACCACAATGGTACCATAGTACTAACCCCCATGCCAAATTCAAAGGTGCCTCCATCGCTTTCCATAAATCCTTCAATCCTGAGGTCCTAGACTCCCTTATTGATGGGGCAGGTCGTTTCATTTTTCTCAAACTAAAACGAAACAATTTTCTCTTCACAGTGGCTAACATATACATCCCCAACGTGGACCAGGCTCGGTTCATCTCATCCCTTCCCACCAAACTATCCTCCTTTGGGGGCCCCTGCTTTATCATCGGTGGAGATCTTAACATCGCCTTGTCCCCGTCTGCAGACACATTCTCAGGTAAGTCCTCTGTTCCTTTCTCTACACTGACATGCATCAAATCCCTGCTACACTCCTCCCGTCTGGTCGATGTTTGGCATGTCCAGCATCCTACAGAGAGGGACTACAGCCATTATTCCGCAGCACACAACTCCTATAGCAGACTCGACCACTTTTTGATTTCACAATCTCTGCTGGATACCCCCCTCCAAGTATCCATCGGCCACCTACTCTGGTCTTATCACGCCCCCATCTATTTGACTCTAGCACGACCCCCAACAACCAGCAGAGGAACACACTGGAGGCTTAATGATAACCTGCTACGAGGCACTGTTTGTGTAGCCGATGTTTCCAAAACCATTCGGAAATTTATGTCCGATCATTCTTCAGACACCACCTCCCCCATTAATCAATGGGAGACTTTAAAATGCGTGGTACGAGGAGTACTCGTCAACATGGCTCCTGCCTTACAAAAAAAAAAAAAAAGTAAAGTTAGCTCATTTTTTTGTATAATGTGAAAAATTTTACGTCAAGAGAATCGTGATCTTTTTATTCTAACCCAAAAAATCGTGATTCTTATTTTGGCCAGAACCATGCAGCTCTAACGTGGTATCACCATACTCAGGAGGAGTAGCAGAATGTGTTTTGGGGTGTAGTTGCAAGTATGCATATGCTGTGTGAGAGAAGTAACCTGTTAATATGACAATTTTGTAAAAAAAAAAAAAAAACTCCCTATGCGACTTACTAAATACCTTGGGATGTCTAATTTCCAAAAAGGGGTCATTTGGGGGGTATTTGTACTTTCCTGGCTTGTTAGTGTATCAAGAAATGAAATAGGCATTCAGTACATCAGCTGTGATCAGGTGTGATAAATTTTCAATGATTGGCACCATAGCTTTTATATTCTATAGCTTTCACAAAGACCAAATAATATACACTAATTAGGGTTATTTTTATCGAAGATGTAGCCATATAAATTTTGCCCAAAATTTATGAAGAAAAATTACAAAATTTTATGACAGAAACAAAGAAAAAGGCATTTTTTTTCTTTTTTTCTTCTTTAGCAAAAAATTTTCGGTCATTTTTTATTTTTTAGCACAAAAAAATTAAAAAAACACTAGTGATTAAATACCACCAAAAGAAAGCTCTATTTGTGTGAAAAAAAGGACGCAAATTTCATTTGGGTACAGTGTTGCATGACTGAGTAATTGTCATTCAAAATGTGAGAGCACTGAAAGCTGATGTCAGGTCACGTGGGACCAGGTGACAGATGCACTCTGTAGGAGTCGGAAGTGCACCGTTAAGGTAGTGTATCCTAGGACTGACTGCTGCAGATTGAACACTGGAAGGTTCAGGAAGCAGGTCTACAGGATAACTAACATGGATCCCAGTGGGAGCTAGAGCATAGATTCCCCAGGGCGCGGAGTCTAAGAGCCAGCGGGTGTTCACCAGAGCCTCTAGTGGTGAGGATGGACTGCGCTGCAATCTGGCTCCAGGTCGCAGCCCCCAGGGTCTCACAGCTCACGCTCACCGTAGACTACAGGTGAAGAGGAAGGAGGCAGCAGGCTGGGATGACAGGGAAGTAAGGGGTAAGCCAAAGGTCAGGGCGACTAGCAGACAAGGATAAACATAACACGCCAAAGGTCAGGGTAACAAGCAGACAGGGAGAGTCGAGAACAGGCCAAAGTCGGTAACAGGAATCAGACGTAGGAAACACAGCAAGTACACACGGAGGCTAACACACAATCGTTGATCAGCACTGCTGGCTTGCAGTGCACAGGTTAATATAGGGTTCCCTGATAGGGCCTGGGGTGGGGCCATGCTTAGAGGAGAGGTTATAAAACCAGTCAAGTGAGAGGCAGCTGGTCTCTAGAGATGAACACATGGAGACAGTTAAGCTGACAGAGAAAACTCTATTGCATAATCATGACAGTACCCCCCTCTTATGAGGCCTCCCCCTCCCCCGCCTGGGCCCTGGCTTAAAGGGAAACTCCAGATGAAACCTCCTCAACAGACGAGGCGCAAAGATCTCAGATGCAGTGATCCAAGACCTCTCCTCAGGACCAAACCCTTCCCAATGTACGAGGTACTGAAGAATGCCTCTACGGCGCCGGGAATCGAGAACTTGACTAACCTTGTACTTAAGATTATCCTCAGAGACCAAAACCGAGGTAGGGAGAGGTCGAGAGGACTTATTGAGGGCTAAAGGCTTCTTAGGAATGGGTAAAGGCATAAGAAGACCATCAGGAGTCTGAGCAGGGTCCCCCAGAGCCTTAAAGATGAGCTGGACATCCAACACAGGATCATCAGACTGAGCAGAAGTCAGTGGATCCCTGAGACCAGGTTGGTTAGAAAGTGATGTGTCACAGAAGTCAAGCTGGATAGCTTCACTGGGCATAGGCTGAACTGGTGCAGTGGCCGACTGAACAGCATTGCCAGGTGCAGCGACCACCAGAATCGCATCACAGGGCGTAGCGACTGTGGAACTGGTAGACGAGTCAGCCTGGATGTGCGTCCAAGGGGGTCCAGGAACAGGCAAAGGTAAATGACCATACAAACTGGAGTGAATGATCGGCTCAAGTTCACAGGTGGGCTCCTCATCCAGAGTGCCACATGACCCAGAGAGTGCCTCAGCCCGACTATTGCAGGAGACATTACAGAAATCGCTATATGCAGTGGGAAGAACAGAAGATACTGGGATGGTGGCAACAGGATTTTTCTCTTTTGGAGTAACCTTGAGTAGGCAGGAAGAGGAACAGTAGGAACCCCAAGCCAGGATCCATCCAGCAGTCCAGTCAATGTGTGGAGAATGGAACCGTAACCAAGGAAGACCTAATATGATAGGAGATGAAGCTTTAGGTAAGACAAGGAAGGATATCCACTCCTGGTGGAGTGTCCCTACCGACATCTTAACAGGGAGGGTCTGGAAGCGGATAGGACCCCCTGGGAGAACAGTGCCATCAATCGCCAAGACCACCAATGGCGTTGGTAGGGGCAAAAGAGTAAGTCTCATGGAAGATGCAGTTTCCCAATCCATGAAATTGCCATCGGCTCCGGAATCCAGATGTGCCAAGACCGAACGAGGGGGAAGCACTGACATGAAGGAACACAGAAAGAAAATGACGAGAAGGTGAAGGTGATACATCAGGGTCTAATACTCCACCTTCCAGATGTATTAGCCCCGATCATTTTTCCAGGGGAAGAGAACAAGTGTCACCAAAATGACCTTTGGCCCCACAATAGAGGCACAGGCCCAAAGTTCTGCGCCTAGCGCGTTCTTCAGGAGACAACTTGGTCCAGCCCAGCTGCATAGGTTCCTCAGCGGGCAGGGGGTGCTCCTCGGATCGAAGAGAAGGGACTGGGAGCTCAAGCTGCCTAAGGAATGGGGAGTGCTGGCGTCTTTTTTCCAGGGCCCTCTCCTGAAAGCGAATATCGATCTGGTTACACAAAGGTGATGACACCGTCCAGATCAGCAGGAAGGGATCTTCCTGCTAATTCATCCTTCACTCTATCAGAGAGGCCATGTAAAAAGGTTGCAACTAGGGCCTCATTATTCCAGCTCAATTCAGCTGTGGGGATACGGAACTGAAGAGCATACTGTCCCACAGAAGCGGACTCTTGACGGAGACGTAAAAGAGAGCTAGCCGCTGAGGAGACACAACTTGGTTCCTCGAAGATATTCCGAAAAAGTTTCAAGAAATCAGACAGGCTAGAAACCACTGGATCATTCAGTTCCCACAGAGGGGCAGCCCAAGCTAGTGCCTCGCCGGACAGGAGGGATATAATATAGGCTCCTTTTGTCCGATCGGACAGGAAGTTTTGGGGCTGAAGTTCAAAATGAATCGTGCACTGGCTAAGGAACCCCCTGCAAGCCTTGGAGTCCCCAGAGAAACGGGCCGGAGCTGGCAGTTGTAATGAATGTGTGGCTGCGACTGGTGCGATAGGTGCAGCAGCAGATAGCAGTTGAGGTTGTCGAACCGGGGGTCCTAATGAGGCCTGAACCTGTTAAAAACGGGATGCCAAATCCTGAAGGAATCGCATCACTTGGGTCTGATGCGATTCCTGGGTCTCAAGTCTGCGAACTAAGCCCTGCAACGGATCATCTGCGGGTAGCGGCACATCAGCCGGGTCCAGGTGACAGATGCACTCTGTAGGAGTCGGAATTACACCGCTAAGGTGGTGGACCCTAGGACTGACTGTTGCGGACTGAACCCTGGAAGGTTCAGGAAGCAGGTCTACAGGATAACTAACATGGATCCCAGTGGGAGCTAGAGCATAGATTCCCCAGGGTGCGGAGTCTAAGAGCCAGCGGGTGTTCACCAGAGCCTCTAGTGGTGAGGATGGACTGCGCTGCAGTCTGGCTCCAGGTCGCGGCCCCCAGGGTCTCACAGCTCACGCTCACCGTAGACTACAGGAGAAGAGGAAAGAGGCAGCAGGCTGGAACGACAGGGAAGTAAGGGGTAAGCCAAAGGTCAGGGAGACTAGCAGACAAGGATAAACATAACACGCCAAAGGTCAGGGTAACAAGCAGACAGGGAGAGTCGAGAACAGGCCAAAGTCGGTAACAGGAATTAGACGTAGGAAACACGGCAAGTACACACGGAGGCTAACACACAATCGTTGATCAGCACTGCTGGCTTGCAGTGCACAGGTTAATATAGGGTTCCCTGATAGGGCCTGGGGTGGGGCCATGCTTAGAGGAGAGGTTATAAAACCAGTCAGGTGAGAGGCAGCTGGTCTCTAGAGATGAACACATGGAGACAGTAAGCTGACAGAGAAAACTCTATTGCATAACCATGACAGCTGAAAATTGGCCTGGGCAGGAAGGGAGTGTAAGTGCCCTGTAGGCAAGTAGTTAAACAAAAGGGAATTAGCAAATGATATACCAGAAGGGTCCCTAGTTGATAAAATGCTTTTATTACAATTTAAATACAAATATGCTCAGAAATCAGGTCATGAAAAATGTTTGATTAGTAGTAAACTGCACCCTGGTACAATGAGAATTGCCCTTATGGGGGTACCAGTAAATACCACATCTCTCCTAAATGATACCTACTGTCAGTTCACAAAAAGTGTTAGGCAGCGCTGTAAATCAATACATTTCCTTCCCAGTGATCAATTTGTTTTACTTGCCAGATTGATGTTTTAGGTTATGAAACAGTTCTGATAAAAAAACATAGACATGTGTCGAAGGTCAAAAAGGAGGGTTTCACCATGTCAGATCAGTGTGTAGTTGCCACATCCCTAGTATCTATCAAGAAAAAGGAAGCCCTCTTCACTGGGACTTTGTACGCAACAAACACACATATAATTTCACAAAATATAATTTATTAAATGTACATAAAATCATTTGATCATGTGATGACCGGTATTTAAAAGGACATAAAAAGTACTGCACAACAAGTATGCAAAACAGCATAGACAAAACAAAAAACAATAAGTTACATTGTATGTATGACAAAAAATTTACTACTCTCCGCTATATAGTGATACCCTGGTACCCGATGCGTTTCTGGTTAAAGCACCTTTGTCAGGGGTATTAAGTAAGAGTATATGTAGTCATAATTTTGTCTTTTGTGTGGAAGGTCAATCTACAATACTTCTGGCTTAAATAAGGACATGGGAGTCAATATTCAGGTCACCCCTGAATATGAGACTATTTATGCCATGGCAATACATAAACACCCCTCCCTCTATAATACACCATTAATTTTTTTGGATTGTTCCCCTTGTTAAAGTGGTTGTTAACCCACTATGCACAAGTCACATCATCCTCTCTGTTTATTAATGTAAAGTGCTTGAGTGTCTGTGTTTATATAAAAAAAAAAAATGCAGCTATATACCTGTTTACACAGCACCGATCGGCGCTCACATGTCCCACCGCCTCTCTCCTTTCTCTGCCTGACAGCTGCAGAGGGTGGGGCTGAGGATCCCCCGCAGATGTCAGTCAGGAGGAGAGGAGGAGAGAGGCAGCGGGTCTTGTGAGCACCGACCAGCGCTCTGTAAACAGGTATATAGTTGCATTTGTTTTTATAAAACATAGACACTGGAGCACATTACATTAATATACAGAGACGATGGTGTGAAAAACCAACAGTAATTTCAGCAGCAGGAGGGTGTGGGGGGCACAGAAACGGAGCTGACAGACAGGGAGGGGAAGGGGGAGAGAATGGAAGAGAGGACAGAGGACAGCGGAGAGACAGGAGAGCTGCAGCTGAAGGAGGCACGTAAACGGACCACGGTGTCAGGGCTCAGCAGCCATGATAAACTGTGGTCAGTTTACATATGGGAGGGGAGAAACTGGCAGGATCAGCCAGGTATTTCAGGTGATAAAGGGGGCCAAATTACACAGCACAAGCACTGTGCTGTATAAAATGCTTTAAAGGGACAGGATCCATTTTTTTTTTAGGTTAACTACTTGCCCACTGGGCACTTAAACCCCTTCCTAACCAGACCAATTTTCAGCTTTCATTGCTCTCGCATTTTGAATGACAATTACTTAGTCATGCAACACTGTACCCATATAAAATGTTTGTTCTTTTCTCACACAAATAGAGCTTTCTTTTAGTGGTATTTCATAACCTCTGGGTTTTTTATTTTTTGCGCTATAACTGAAAAAAGACCGAAATTTTGTTTAAAAAAATGCATTTATCTTCGTTTCTGTTATGAGATTTTTCAAATTAGTAATTTTTCCTCATAACTTTTGGTTAAAATTTATACCGCTACACATCTCTGGTAAAAATAACCCAAATTAGTGTAAATTATTTGGTCTTTTTGAAAGTTATAGAGTCTACAAGCTATGGTGCCAATCAATAAAAGTTGATCATACCTGATGTACTGACGGCCTATCTTGTTTCTTGAGACCCTAACAAGCCAGGACAGTACAAATACCGCCCAAATTACCCCTTTTTTAGAAAGTAGACAGTCCAAGGTATTTTGTAAGAGGCATAATGAGTTTTTTTAAAGTTGTATTTTTTTCCTACAATTCTTTGCAAAATGAAGATTTTTGTTTTCTTTTTTGCTCTTGCTGCTCTGATCTCGGCACTAGTAAGGCTGCCTTTGACAGGTAGGCTGCATCTGACAGGCAGGCTGCATCTGACAGGCACTGGTGAGGGTGCATCTGACAGGTAGTGTCACGAGAGACAAGTCGCCTCCGTTCGCCGGGCTGCGGGGCGCATGCGCAGTGGGCTGTTGTTGAGACGTGCACCCGTTCGCGGCCTGATGGTGCGGCGCACGCGGGTGCACGGCGGTCCACGTGTGCGCGCCGTCGCCCGTGCGGGTGCCTGGTAGCGCGTCACGCTGACGCGCTCACCGGGAGGCTACTTCAGACGACACCAGCACCCAGGTCGGGTTGCTGGTTTGTCGTCAGCTGTACCCTGCTCTGTGTTTGTTCCTGGTTCCTGATTCTCTGATACTTGATCCCTGCTTGTTAAATGACCACTCTCCTTGTCTGCCGGATACCCTGACCTCTGCTTGTTAAACGACCACTCTCCTTGTCTGCCGGATACCCTGATCTCTGCCTGTTTAAACGACCACTCTCCTTGTCTGCCGGATACCCTGATCTCTGCCTGTTTATAAGACCACTCTCTCCACTGGCCTGATACCCCCTGATCTCTGCTTTCCGAAGGACTTTCCTATTTGCCTGTTTAATACCCCTTGACCTCTGTTTCCTGTACTATTAGGTACACCGTTCCTGCACGGTTCCGCCAGGAGGCCTCCCACAACCCAAGTGAACCTGAGCCTTCTTGCAGCAACTACCGGAGACCCGTGCCTCCGCGTGCTTCCGATCCCCTGTACCACCCTCGGGGGTTCGGGTGCGCGTGTTCGTAAGGGCGAGCCACTCTCGGCATCTCGGCCTCGGTGAGTATTGACGTGACAGTACAAACCAGCCAGATGTCCGAGGCCGACAGAGCGCGCTCCCCATTGGAGATCCTATGCCAACAGGTCTCCACCCTGGCAGACTCTGTGCAGAGGCTACAGGAGGGATACACACAAATTGATAGCCGTCTCCAGCAACTGACGGGTCCACTCCCTTCTGCCGCCGCGGCTCCAGCACCTAGCAATGAAGGCCCGCTTCCTCAGGCTGCTGCCAGTCCTACGGTCGTAATGGCACTTCCGGAACCTAGGGTCCCCACACCGGAACGGTTCTCAGGGGACCGTAAAAAATTTAGAGCTTTTAAGAATGCATGCACACTCTACTTTGCTCTGCAACCCCGAACCTTCGCATCAGAAGTGGTCAAGGTGGGATTTGCGATTTCTCTGTTGTCAGAAGAACCTCAGGCTTGGGCCCACGGCTTGATGGAATCAGGGAGTCAGGTGCTTAATACTATCGACACGTTCTTCGAAAGTATGTCGCAGTTTTATGATGACCCACAACGCATGGCTACGGCCGAAGCTATCCTGCACCACCTAGCTCAGGGAAGGAGACCAATTGAGGATTACACGGTGGAATTCCATAAATGGGCGGCCGACACTAACTGGAATGAGCCAGCTTTACGCTATCAGTACCGCCAAGGCCTGTCGGAGCTCCTCAAAGATGAGTTGGCCAGGATGGAGACCCCCGCATCTTTGGAGGAGTTAATTCAGGCAGCCACCAAACTAGATAGACGCTTGCGGGAACGTCGGTCAGAACGATTCCAAAACCCCCGCCCTGCGTGGACGGCTTCAAGACTCCAACCTATTCCAATATCATCACCTATAACAGCTGGGTCTACTACTCTTCCCGACTCCGAACCTATGCAGCTTGGTTTGGTACGGCCACCTCTAACCTCAAAAGAGAGACAACATAGACGGCAGTCCAACTTGTGTCTCTATTGCGGGGGAGCCGGTCACTTCCTGCGCAACTGCCCGATAAGGCCTAGTAAGTTCTTTCAGCCAAAATCAATGACTTACCAAGATAACAATACCCCTAAATCTTACGTCATGTTGTTTATCTCATTACAGCTACCTGCCGGCGATCATTGATTCGGGTGCATGTAGTTGCCTTATGGACGCTGCCCTGGCCCGGAACCTGCATGTGCCCTTACAAACCAAAGCTCAACATCTACAGGTTCACTTGGCTGATGGGTCTCTTCCCAGCTCAGGTCCAATCACCCAAGAGACTCGACCCATTCTAGTGACTACTGATTCTGGACACCAAGAGCTCCTACGCCTGGACCTTATTCATTCTCCTATGTTCCCAGTCATTTTAGGCCTACCCTGGCTACAGGCTCATGATCCTTTGATTCAATGGAGTTCTAAGGTGGTCTCATTTCCTTCTTCTTACTGTTCTCAACACTGTCGTCCTTTGAAGCCCAAGATATGTGCTACAATTTCAGCTCCTTCAGTTAACCTCCAACATGTTCCTCAGGAGTATCATGAGTTCCAGGAGGTCTTCAGCAAACAAATGGCCGATTGCCTCCCGCCACATCGATCGTATGACTGCCCAATCGATTTACTGCCAGGGTCAGAGATTCCATTTGGTCGCATATTTCCTCTTTCAGAAATGGAGCTGGAGGCTCTCAAACAATATATTGACGAGAATCTGGAAAAGGGGTTCATCCGTCCCTCATCCTCACCTGCCGGAGCGGGTATATTCTTTGTCGGGAAGGAGGACGGTTCCCTTAGACCTTGTGTGGATTACCGGCAGTTAAATAACATCACCATCAAGAATCGGTACCCATTACCGCTCATCCCAGAATTGTTCCAACGTTTCCGGTCAGCCAGAGTCTTTTCCAAATTAGATCTCCGGGGGGCATACAACCTTATCAGAATTAGGGCCGGAGACGAATGGAAGACGGCCTTCAGGTCCAGGTTCGGGCATTTTGAATAATTGGTGATGCCATTTGGGCTTTGTAATGCTCCGGCCACTTTTCAACACCTGGTGAACGACATTTTCCGCAAATACCTAGATGATTTCCTTGTGGTCTACTTGGATGATATTCTAATTTTCTCTTCTACACTTGAACTTCACGGGGTCACGTCAGGACAGTTCTGGCCATTCTGAAACAACACAAACTCTACCTAAAAATGGAGAAGTGTGAGTTTGAAAAATCAGTCGTGCAATTCTTAGGGTTCATCATTTCGGCAAATGGGGTGGAGATGGATCCCCAAAAGATACAGGCTATCCAAGAGTGGCCAGCTCCAACTGACAAAAAGGGAGTCCAACGATTTATAGGATTCGCTAACTTTTACCGGAAATTCATCGTTGGATTCTCCACTATAGTGGCACTCATCACTCAACTAACCCGCCGGCATGGCTCATTCCAGTGGTCCCAAGCAGCACAGGGAGCTTTCGTGAAACTAAAGGACCTGTTCAGTTCCGCTCCCATTCTCCGGCATCCTGATCCTTCTCAACCGTTCGTATTAGAAGTGGACGCATCAGAAATAGCCACAGGAGCAATCCTTTCTCAAAGACAAGGACCCAAAGCCATCTTACATCCAGTTGCATTTGCTTCCCGAAGACTCAGTGCAGCAGAATTAAATTACGATGTAGGTGACAGGGAGCTGCTGGCCATAAAATTTGCCCTGGAGGAATGGAGGTATTTACTTGAGGGGGCACTCCATCCAGTGATGATCTTCACAGATCACAAGAACCTTGAATACCTCCGAACAGAAAAACGACTCAAACCCAGACAAGCTCGTTGGGCCTTATTCTTTTCGCGCTTCAATTTCCACATTTCTTATAGACCTGGTGTAAAGAATGGGAAGGCAGACGCCCTTTCCCGGATGTTCTCAGCAGACCTCCAGACTTCGGAACCAAGCACGATTCTTGCGCCTCAAAATCTCCTCGGGTTGGCACAGACAGACTTAGTGTCCTCCATCAAGATTTCGTCCAATACATGTACGGACCCAGAGGTACAGTCTCTGAAGAAAGATGGAGGTCTCTTTTGGATCCGGGGTAAAATTTTTGTACCTCAACGAACTCGGTTAACAACCCTCAAAATGTGCCACGACCATAAGTTGGCCGGCCACTTCGGGGTTAGGAAAACAGCTGACCTGATCTCTCGCTCCTTCTGGTGGCCGGGTTGGAGACGGGATTGCAGGGAGTATGTGGCCTCTTGTCCCCCGTGTCAACGGAGCAAGGGCCAAAACACCAGATCCTGGGGTTTACTTAAACCACTACCTATTCCAGAACGACCGTGGTCCGACGTATCTGTAGATTTCATCGTGGATCAGCCGGCCTCAGAAGGCTACACTACTATTTTTGTTGTGGTCGACCGTCTATCTAAGATGGCCCACTTTTTGCCCATGGAAGGTACCCCTTCTGCAGTAGAGACAGCCAATATCTTCCTGAAAGAGGTCATAAGACTTCACGGTGTACCAAGGAGTATAGTGTCTGACAGAGGCGTGCAATTCACGTCCAAATTCTGGAAGGAACTCTGTAAAGCCTTGGATATTAAAGTGTGCCTCACGTCAGCCTACCACCCTCAGAGCAACGGCCAAACGGAGAGAACAAATCAAACCTTAGAGCAATACCTCCGTTGCTTCTGTTCGGGATCCCAAGATGATTGGGCAAAACTTCTTCCATATGCAGAGTTCGCGTATAATAACTCAATTCACGCGGCTACCAACCAAACGCCTTTCTGGGCCAACTGCGGATTTCATCCCACTTTTCTGACTAGTGACATTCCCGAAATAGCAGTCCCTGCAGTGCATGACAGAATAACATCCTTGCAGACTAACTTCCAGAAAATCCAAAACATGTTACAAAAGGCTCAAAAGGCCTACAAGGAGCAGTATGACCGAGGTAGGAAGGAAAACCCAACATTTAATATAGGGGAAGAAGTTTGGTTGTCCACCTCTAACCTCAAGCTACAGTTGCCATTCCAAAAATTGGGACCTAAATTCATTGGCCCTTTTCCTATCAAAAGGATCATCAATCCTGTGGCCATGGAACTAGCTCTGCCTAAAACGTACAAGATCTATCCTGTCTTCCATGTATCTCTGTTGAAGCCTGTTGTGTCCAGTCCTTTTCCAGAAAGAGGAGAGGTTCCTCCCCCACCAATCAGGGTGGATGGGGAGAACGAGTTCGAGGTGGAGGCTATCCTGGGTTGTAGAAAGAAGGGCAGGCAGCTACAGTACCTGATCCAATGGAAAGGATACCCACCTGAGGACAATTCTTGGGAGCCCGCAAGGAATCTACATGCTCCTCGCTTACTTCAAACCTTTCATCGAGACCATCCGGAGTTGATGTCTAGCTTGGGCGTCCAGTGTCCGCCCTTAAGAGGGGGGCACTGTCACGAGAGACAAGTCGCCTCCGATCGCCGGGCTGCGGGGCGCATGCGCAGTGGGCTGTTGTTGAGACGTGTACCCGTTCGCGGCCTGATGGTGCGGCGCGCGCGGGTGCACGGCGGTCCACGTGTGCGCGCCGTTGCCCGTGCGGGGCTACTTCAGACGACACCAGCACCCAGTCGGGTTGCTGGTTTGTCGTCAGCTGTACCCTGCTCTGTGTTTGTTCCTGGTTCCTGATTCTCTGATACTTGATCCCTGCTTGTTAAACGACCACTCTCCTTGTCTGACGGATACCCTGACCTCTGCTTGTTAATTGACCACTCTCCTTGTCTGCCGGATACCCTGACCTCTGCTTGTTAAACGACCACTCTCCTTGTCTGCCGGATACCCTGATCTCTGCCTGTTTAAACGACCACTCTCCTTGTCTGCCGGATACCCTGATCTCTGCCTGTTTATAAGACCACTCTCTCCGCTGGCCTGATACCCCCTGATCTCTGCTGTCCGAAGGACTTTCCTATTTGCCTGTTTAATACCCCTTGACCTCTGTTTCCTGTACTATTATCTACACCAGTTCTGCACGGTTCCGCCAGGAGGCTTCCCACAACCCAAGTGAACCTGAGCCTTCTTGCAGCAACTACCGGAGACCCGTGCCTCCGCGTGCTTCCAATCCCCTGTACCACCCTCGGGGGTTCGGGTGCGTGTGGTCGTAAGGGCGAGCCACTCTCGGCATCTCGGCCTCGGTGAGTATTGACGTGACAGGTAGGCTGCATCTGACAGGCACTGGTGAGGCTGCATTTGACAAGTAGGCTGCATCTGACTGGCACTGGTGAGGCTACATCTGACGGGTAGGCTGCATCTGACAGGCAGGCTGCATCTGACAGGTACTGGTGAGGCTGCATCTGACAGGCAGGCTGCATCTGACAAGCACTGGTGAGGCTGCATCTGACAGGCACTGGTGAGGCTGCATCTGACAAGCAGGCTGCATCTAATGGGCACTGGTAAGGCTGCATCTGACGGGCACTGGTGAGGCTGCATCTGACGGGCACTGGTGAGGCTGCATCTGACGGGCACTGGTGAGGCTGCATCTGACGGGCACTGGTGAGGCTGCATTGATCTCTTGTATCATGTCTGCAGTCTCTGACCATCTCCTGTATCGTGTCTGCTAGAGATGCACCGAATGTAAATTTTGCTAATACTTATTAGCAGTGTGTTTAAGTTTAGGTAAGAGATTGCAGACATGATACAAGAGATGGTTAGAGACTGAGGATATGATACAAGAGATGGTTAGAGACTGATGACATGATAGTCAGAGATGGTCAGAGACTGCATTGTTCTTGAGCTTTTCTTGCACTAAAGGTGCCAATAATGACCAACAATAAATTCATATTAATTTAAATAGATGATATTAACCACTTGACGACCGCCTCACGCCGATGTACGTCGGCAAAGTGGCACGGACAGGCAAAATCACGTACATGTACGTGATTTGCCTTCCGCGGGTGGGGGGTCCGATCGGACCCCCCCCCGGTGCCCGAGGCGGTCGTCTTTTGTCCAGCGGCGATCCGTGATGAGGGGGAGACCATCCGTTCGTGGCCCCCCCCTCGCGATCGCCGCCGGCCAATGAGAACACTCCTTTGCTGCTGTATGCTAAACAGCAGCAAAGGAAGTGATGTCATCTCCTCTCGGGTCGGTATTTTCCGTTCCGGCCCGAGGAGAGAAGACATCTATGTGAGTGCACAACACACACACACACAGTAGAACATGCCAGGCACACAAAACACCCCGATCCCCCCCCCGATCGCCCCCCGATCCCCCCCCAATCACCCCCCCCCCCCCGTCACAAACTGACACCAGCAGTTTTTTTTTTTTTTTTTTCTGATTACTGCATTGGTGTCAGTTTGTGACAGTTACAGTGTTGGGACAGTGAGTATTACCCCCCTTTAGGTCTAGGGTACCCCCCTAACCCCCCCTAATAAAGTTTTAACCCCTTGATCACCCCCTGTCACCAGTGTCACTAAGCGATCATTTTTCTGATCGCTGTATTAGTGTCGCTGGTGACGCTAGTTAGTGAGGTAAATATTTAGGTTCGCCGTCAGCGTTTTATAGCGTCAGGGACCCCCATATACTACCTAATAAATGTTTTAACCCCTTGATTGCCCCCTAGTTAACCCTTTCACCACTGATCACTGTATAACCGTTACGGATGACGCTGGTTAGTTCGTTTATTTTTTATAGTGTCAGGGCACCCGCCGTTTATTACCGAATAAAGGTTTAGCCCCCTGATCGCCCGGCGGTGATATGCGTCGCCCCAGGCAGCGTCAGATTAGCGCCAGTACCGCTAACACCCACGCATGCAGCATACGCCTCCCTTAGTGGTATAGTATCTGATCGGATCAATATCTGATCCGATCAGATCTATACTAGCGTCCCCAGCAGTTTAGGGTTCCCAAAAACGCAGTGTTAGCGGGATCAGCCCAGATACCTGCTAGCACCTGCGTTTTGTGCCTCCGCCCAGCCCACCCAAGTGCAGTATCGATCGATCACTGTCACTTACAAAACACTAAACGCATAACTGCAGCGTTCGCAGAGTCAGGCCTGATCCCTGCGATCGCTAACAGTTTTTTTGGTAGCATTTTGGTGAACTGGCAAGCACCAGCCCCAGGCGTCAGGTTAGCGCCAGTACCGCTAACACCCATGCACGCAGCATACGCCTCCCTTAGTGGTATAGTATCTGATCGCATCAATATCTGATCCGATCAGATCTATACTAGCGTCCCCAGCAGTTTAGGGTTCCCAAAAACGCAGTGTTAGCGGAATCAGCCCTGATACCTGCTAGCACCTGCGTTTTGCCCCTCCGCCCGGCCCAGCCCACCCAAGTGCAGTATCGATCGATCACTGACACTTACAAAACACTAAACGCATAACTGCAGCGTTCGCAGAGTCAGGCCTGATCCCTGCGATCGCTAACAGTTTTTTTTGTAGCGTTTTGGTGAACTGGCAAGCACCAGCCCCAGGCAGCGTCAGATTAGCGCCAGTACCGCTAACACCCACGCACGCACCGTACACCTCCCTTAGTGGTATAGTATCTGATCGCATCAATATCTGATCCGATCAGATCTATACTAGCGTCACCAGCAGTTTAGGGTTCCCAAAAACGCAGTGTTAGCGGGATCAGCCCAGATACCTGCTAGCACCTGCGTTTTGCCCCTCCGCCCGGCACAGCCCACCCAAGTGCAGTATCGATCGATCACTGACACTTACAAAACACTAAACGCATAACTGCAGCGTTCGCAGAGTCAGGCCTGATCCCTGCGATCGCTAACGTTTTTTGGTAGCGTTTTGGTGAACTGGCAAGCGCCAGTGGCCTAGTACACCCCGGTCGTAGTCAAACCAGCACTGCAGTAACACTTGGTGACGTGGCGAGTCCCATAAGTGCAGTTGAAGCTGGTGAGGTGGCAAGCACAAGTAGTGTCCCGCTGCCACCAAAAAGACAAACACAGGCCCATCGTGCCCATAGTGCCCTTCCTGCTGCATTCGCCAATCCTAATTGGGAACCCACCGCTTCTGCAGCGCCCGTACTTCCCCCATTCACATCCCCAACCAAATGCAGTCGGCTGCATGAGAGGCATTTTTATGTCCTCCCGAGTACCCCTACCCAGCGAACCCCCCCAAAAAAGATGTTGTGTCTGCAGTAAGAGCGCGGATATAGGCGTGACACCCGCTATTATTGTCCCTCCTGTCCTGACAATCCTGGTCTTGCATTGGTGAATGTTTTGAACGCTACCATTCACTAGTTGAGTATTAGCGTAGGGTACAGCATTGCACAGACTAGGCACACTTTCACAGGGTCTCCCAAGATGCCATCGCATTTTGAGAGACCCGAACCTGGAACCGGTTACCGTTATAAAAGTTAGTTACAAAAAAAGTGTAAAAAAAAAAAAAAATATGAAATAAAAAAAAATAGTTGTTGTTTTATTGTTCTCTCTCTCTCTATTCTCTCTCTCTATTGTTCTGCTCTTTTTTACTGTATTCTATTCTGCAATGTTTTATTGTTATTGTTATTGTTATTATGTTTTATCATGTTTGTTTTTCAGGTGTGTAATTATTTACACTTTACTGTGCTTTATTGTTAACCATTGTTAACCATTTTTTTGTCTTCAGGTACGCCATTCACGACTTTGAGTGGTTATACCAGAATGATGCCTGCAGGTTTAGGTATCATCTTGGTATCATTCTTTTCAGCCAGCGGTCGGCTTTCATGTAAAAGCAATCCTAGCGGCTAATTAGCCTCTAGACTGCTTTTACAAGCCGTGGGAGGGAATGCCCCCCCCCCCCCACCGTCTTCTGTGTTTTTCTCTGGCTCTCCTGTCTCAACAGGGAACCTGAGAATGCAGCCGGTGATTCAGCCAGCTGACCATAGAGCTGATCAGAGACCAGAGTGGCTCCAAACATCTCTATGGCCTAAGAAACCGGAAGCTACGAGTATTTCATGACTTAGATTTCGCCGGATGTAAATAGCGCCATTGGGAAATTGGGGAAGCATTTTATCACACCGATCTTGGTGTGGTCAGATGCTTTGAGGGCAGAGGAGAGATCTAGGGTCTAATAGACCACAATTTTTTCAAAAAAGAGTACCTGTCACTACCTATTGCTATCATAGGGGATATTTACATTCCCCGAGATAACAATAAAAATGATTAAAAAAAAAAATATGAAAGGAACAGTTTAAAAGTAAGATTAAAAAAGCAAAAAAATAATAAAGAAAAAAAAAACAAAAAAAAAAAAACACCCCTGTCGCCCCCTGCTCTCGCGCTAAGGCGAACGCAAGCGGCGGTCTGTCGTCAAACATAAACAGCAATTGCACCATGCATGTGAGGTATCACCGCGAAGGCCAGATCGAGTGCAGTAATTTTTCCAGTAGACCTCCTCTGTAAATCTAAAGTGGTAACCTGTAAAGGCTTTTGAAGGCTTTTAAACATGTATTTATTTTGTTGCCACTGCACGTTTGTGCGCAATTTTAAAGCATGTCATGTTTGGTATCCATGTACTCGGCCTAAGATCATCTTTTTTATTTCATCAAACATTTGGGCAATATAGCGTGTTTTAGTGCATTAAAATTAAAAAAAGTGTGTTTTTTCCCCAAAAAATGCGTTTGAAAAATCGCTGCGCAATTACTGTGTGAAAAAAAAAAATGAAACACCCACCATTTTAATCTGTAGGGCATTTGCTTTAAAAAAATATATAATGTTTGGGGGTTCAAAGTAATTTTTTTGCAAAAAAAAAAAAACTTTTTCATGTAAACAATAAGTGTCAGAAAGGGCTTTGTCTTCAAGTGGTTAGAAGAGTGGGTGATGTGTGACATAAGCTTCTAAATGTTGTGCATAAAATGCCAGGACAGTTCAAAACCCCCCCAAATGACCCCATTTTGGAAAGTAGACACCCCAAGCTATTTGCTGAGAGGCATGTCGAGTCCATGGAATATTTTATATTGCGACACAAGTTGCGGGAAAGAGACAAATTTTTTTTTTTTTTTTTTTTTTTTTGCACAAAGTTGTCACTAAATGATATATTGCTCAAACATGCCATGGAAATATGTGAAATTACACCCCAAAATACATTCTGCTGCTTCTCCTGAGTACGGGGATACCACATGTGTGAGACTTTTTGGGAGCCTAGCCGCGTACGGGACCCCGAAAACCAAGCACCGCCTTCAGGCTTTCTAAGGGCGTGAATTTTTGATTTCACTCTTCACTGCCTATCACAGTTTCGGAGGCCATGGAAAGCCCAGGTGGCACAAAACCCCCCCAAATGACCCCATTTTGGAAAGTAGACACCCCAAGCTATTTGCTGAGAGGTATAGTGAGTATTTTGCAGACCTCACTTTTTGTCACAAAGTTTTGAAAATTGAAAAAAGAAAAAAAAAAATGTTTTTTCTTGTCTTTCTTCATTTTCAAAAACAAATGAGAGCTGCAAAATACTCACCATGCCTTTCAGCAAATAGCTTGGGGTGTCTACTTTCCAAAATGGGGTCATTTGGGGGGGTTTTGTGCCACCTGGGCATTCCATGGCCTCCGAAACTGTGATAGGCAGTAAAGAGTGAAATCAAAAATTTTCACCCTTAGAAATCCTGAAGGCAGTGATTGGTTTTCGGGGTCCAGTACGCGGCTAGGCTCCCAAAAAGTCCCACACATGTGGTATCCCCATACTCAGGAGAAGCAGCTAAATGTATTTTGGGGTGCAATTCCACATATGCCCATGGCCTGTGTGAGCAATATATCATTTAGTGACAACTTTATGAAAAAAAAAAAAAAAAAAAGTGTCACTTTCCCGCAACTTGTGTCAAAATATAAAATATTCCATGGACTCAATATGCCTCTCAGCAAATAGCTTGGGGTGTCTACTTTCCAAAATGGGGTCATTTTGGGGGGTTTTGTGCCACCTGGGCATTCCATGGCCTCCGAAACTGTGATAGGCAGTGAAGAGTGAAAGCAAAAATTTACACCCTTAGAAATCCTGAAGGCGGTGATTGGTTTTCGGGGCCCCGTACGCGGCTAGGCTCCCAAAAAGTCCCACACATGTGGTATCCCCATACTCAGGAGAAGCAGCTAAATGTATTTTGGGGTGCAATTCCACATAGGCCCATGGCCTGTGTGAGCAATATATCATTTAGTGACGACTTTTTGTAAATATTTTTTTTTTTTTTTTTTTTGTCATTTTTCAATCACTTGGGACAAAAAAAATAAATATTCAATGGGTTCAACATGCCTCTCAGCAATTTCCTTGGGGTGTCTACTTTCCAAAATGGGGTCATTTGGGGGGGTTTTGTACTGCCCTGCCATTTTAGCACCTCAAGAAATGACATAGGCAGTCATAAACTAAAAGCTGTGTAAATTCCAGAAAATGTACCCTAGTTTGTAGACGCTATAACTTTTGCGCAAACCAATAAATATACGCTTATTGACATTTTTTTTACCAAAGACATGTGGCCGAATACATTTTGGCCTAAATGTATGACTAAAATTGAGTTTATTGGATTTTTTTTATAACAAAAAGTAGAAAATATCATTTTTTTTCAAAATTTTCGGTCTTTTTCCGTTTATAGCGCAAAAAATAAAAACCGCAGAGGTGATCAAATACCATCAAAAGAAAGCTCTATTTGTGGGAAGAAAAGGACGCAAATTTCGTTTGGGTACAGCATTGCATGACCGCGCAATTAGCAGTTAAAGCGACGCAGTGCCAAATTGGAAAAAGACCTCTGGTCCTTAGGCAGCATAATGGTCCGGGGCTCAAGTGGTTAATTAAAAAGTTGAATATAATACAATTATATAAAGATTTTTTAAAAACTGTCATTTTCGTTTTCGGTTTTCGGCTAAGTGCATCCTGCAATTTCATTTTCGGTTTCAGCACCAAAATCTCCATTCGGTGCACCCCTAGTGGAAAGGTTTGTTATCCATGGGTCCCTAGGAAGGAGAAAGGGAGGTGTTATTTTGCCACAGTATTCCCAGTGCTAGATGTAATTGGGAGTGAGAAACGTGTTACAGGCCAGAAAAAACCCCAAATACCCACTGATGCATAAGGCAAAGAGGGAACTTTTTAGGAAAAAGGAATTAGCTTGGGCCTGGTTCCCCACCTGGACAGGATGGGGCATGACGTTAATGCAGAGATTAAATAATTATGCAAATTTTATGGATGAAATTGTGAATGATACACAAGAAACTATAGGCTTACTAAATAGGGAATTAAAGTAGAAGTACAGCCAAAGCTCGAACGGAGTGCAAAACAAACTGCACTCCTGTGACCTGGTTTCAGCAGACAGCGGGCTGAAGCCCGATGTTGGCTATTCCTCTCATCATGATCTCCTCATGATCACCAAATTTTATTCCTTTGGCTGGTGTGATCTGAGTTCCTGTTTGAGGGTGGCTACATTCATTCTCCATGGTCTCCATGTATGTGGAAATGTAGCCACCCTCTCTACCCTGCTCCCGAGGATGTACTACAAATTTACATGAGCACAGACGCATCCCCAGCACGTAGCATCACTTCCCTCCTCTGCTCAGCCTCATCACCGCCTACATATCTCCACCACCAGACTCTTATGACCAGCACACAGGAGACTCTTATTTGTGAAGCTGTATTTACTCTGTTTATACTTGAGGGAGCACACACACTCAGCAGAGAAAAAAGGAAAAGAGGAAAGGAGTATGAGGAACTAGGATCAGTTTGTCATAATTGGGTGCATGCCCAGTACAATCGGAATCAGCTATCAACTGGTAACTGTGCACATGACCAGAGCAAATGTGCACTGCTCTTGCATGTAAAATGCAGTGTGAAGAAAAACAAGATGGTAGGGGAGCATGCTGCAGATGTTACTGAATTGAAAAAAATCACAGTAAGATAACCTTTTTGGAAAAATCGACAGCAGCACCAAAATGACGTGCGTGTGTGTATGGCATACATTTTTTAAAAAATAGGTCTAAAGTTTAGAGTCGCTTTTAGGTCTGGTTCACACTTCCTGCAGTGTTCTGGACAGCAGTACCTTTTACTTTTCAAGTGCAGAGCACCATTTACTTTTTTTTTTGCTTCACCACAGTGTGATATTTCAATCATTTCTATACACTGCAGCTCAGCTGCAGTGCACAGAATGCAGGAAGAAACAGAGCTGTGAGCATACAAAAATATAGATTTGTTGAAGATTTCTACCATGGACCACAGCTTAAAGCTCAGGCTCTGTTCAAGGGTGAACATTTGTTTTCTGTGTGTGAATGTCTGCATCTGAGGATTCACTGCTGTCTAAAGAAGAGGCCCTTGGTGACCATGAAACGTTGCTGCCTTCTGTTAGTGGGAATAATGTACCCTGTCTGTATGAACATAGTGTGTTAGTGATATCTTGGACTGTTTTTTTTTGCTTTGGTTGCGCCATCTGCTATTTCACCACAGCACCCTCCTATGACTGGGTCTTACTGCTGTATGGTGTGCACTGGACTCTGTATTTATGCACTATTCACACCAGAACGGAGGCGGAAGCTGCAGAGAATCTCTGTGCAGATATTTGCAACCTTTCTGCAGTGCGCCTTACACTTCTATGCGACACAGCTGAGCTTCGGTGCATAGAAATGAAAAGCAACATTTTAACAAAGTAAAAAAAAGGGGGGGGGACAATGCCTTGCATTATAAAAACGCAGCCTCCAAGACCACCCAGCAAGGACACAGTGGGGTTGATTTACTAAAAGGCAAATCCACTTTGCACTACAAGTGCACTAGAAAGTGTGCTGAAAGTGCACTTGGAAATGCAGTCGCTGTAGATCTGGGGGAAGATCTGAAATGAGTGGAAGATTTTATCATCCAATCATGTTCAAGCTAAAATGCTGTTTTTTATTTTCCTTGCATGTCCCCCTCAGATCTACAGCGGCTGCACTTCCAAGTGCAGTGCACTTGTAGTGCAAAGTGGATTTGCCTTTAGTAAATAACCCCCATTCTGTTTTCTTGTGGCCTTTCTAGGCCCATCAGGGGGCAGTGCCTTGCAAGGTACTATTTTCCACTTTTTGTAAAAACGCACGGCACCGCTCCCTGAACACCACCCAGCAAGGACAGTAGCCAGCAAAGAAAAACAGAACTAGTCTTATGTGCTGATAAAAGATATGAAAGCATTACCAAGTCCGTTTGCTTTAGTTCACACATACAAGCTACAGGTTGGTACTGTATTCTGACTGCTTAAAATGCTTACAGCAAGTGCAAGATAACCCCCATTCAATTGATCAGTTCGACCATGGAAACCTAAATACAAACAGACTGATGAAACAGACAATGTTTTTCTCCCATAGGGGTTGATTTACTAAAGGCCAATAGATTGTGCACCTTGCAAAGTGCAATTGCACTCTGCAAGGGCAGTTGCTTCAGAGCTTAGTAAATGAGGTAAAGCTTCACTTTGCAAAAACTATCCAATCACATGCAAGGAAAATAAAAAAAAATCATTTTTGCTTGCACATGATTGATAGAAGTCAGCAGAACTTCTGCTTATTTACTAAGCTCTGGAGCAACTGCTCTTGCAGAGTGCAACTGCACTTTACAAAGCGCAGTCTTTTTGCCTTTAGTAAATCAACCCCATAGTGTCTGCGCCAGTAAAAAATGCAAATCTGCCATAGACTCCTCATTATAGACTGCCATTTTAGCACCATAAGGAACAACCAGCTCTCCTTCCCCAAACATCGAGCATAAAACGTCAACAGACGATATCATGGCTACAGAAATTAAACATTCAGAGCATCTGAGAATAGCAGTCAAGGTCACGGTGTAATTAGAGCAGCTGGAGCAAGACAGCATGGCTCATCACTTGCAGCTTTCACCAGTGTCCACCTCCCCGGGCCTCCAGGTGACATTGGAGGTCATGAGATGAATAAGGACCCTATAAATATACACTATCTTGCCCTGTCCTCTGCAACTGAAATTCGAACACGAAAACTTGAATGCCCTTCCCTGACAAGGGATGGGATCGTCCTACAATGTCACCTTGTTACCCATCTAGGGTACGTAGATTTTGTGTGAGTCCTGTCCATCGCTGTGAACCAGAATACCACAAGGATGGCGCACTTACCCGCTGCGTGGGATGAAGATCACTGCAGGCGAGAAAAGGCTACACTGATGAGAGCCGACGGGGCAAGATGTCTGGCTCCATTCACAGGGAGCCAGCGAAAGATATTCACGCAAGCGTGACGACGGGACCCATGGGACAAATTCGATCACCAACCCCGATAAAGAGAACCCGAGACCACTCCCTGGGACTTGGCCCAATCAGCTTACCTGGTGGCAAATAGGAGCCTGCTTCCCTCATTTCAACGCACAAGGCTCTAATAGATGCAGCGCTGACGCAATGCTTGAGTCACTCACAAATGCTTGTGAATAGAACCAGCGAATGTGTTAAAGTTGGCGGCGGTGGTGGTGTAGAGAGGGAGGGCAGTCACGGGGCTGAGCGGATCATTCTTTCCTTTATCCTTCTCTGGGGCACGGGTTGAATTCACTTTTAATTACTCAGATTCATGAGACATAAAAAGGACATCAAATATCTTGCTCAGAGCATAGCTGTATTCGTGCCAATAGTCATTTGTAAATAAAGCAAGCAGTTGCGTTACTACTGGGCTCCGGGGCTGTTATTCTGGTGGCTGTACACCCTTCCATAAACGTTTGATTTTTTTCCCAGTCTATCTTTTGTGATAGTATTAATTGATACATAGTTAACAACCAATTTAATCGATATCCCACACACACAGTAAAGTGGACTTCCTGCTCTGTAATTCCTCCTGCTGTGCTCGCCTCCAGAACTTTTCCACTGCCTGTTCCATCCCATGGAACTCCCTACTGTCTATCTCCTATTCTGTCTACCATTAGGTAGATTCTATCTACCAGGGCTTTTTTTCTCAGACAATAGGTGCAGGAACTCCCCCTTTCCGAGTCACCCCTTTTCTCTGCCCCTACCCACCTCCCAGTACCGTCCCTTTTAGACAATATAGAACCTCATTTTGAGGTGCTAAGTAATTTGTATGGAATTTGGTAATGATATCAAGAAAAGCAGTAAAATAGATCCCCTGCAGCCAGCAACAATAGATCCCCATAACAACAATGGACCAACCACAACAAAATTTCCTCACCAGCAACAATAGACTCCCCGCAGCATCAACAGATTTCCGCACAGCCAGCGTTAATAGTCTGGCTGCCATCAACAATAGACCCCTCCACCAACAGTAGATCTCTTTCAACAACAACTGACTCCCCAGCAACATAAGACCCCCCCAGCAACAATAGACCCCCCCTTGCAAAAATAGATCCCCAGCAGTGAGCATCAATACCCTGCAGCACACCCCAGCACCCCTTGCCATTACATACAGTCAGCCCAAGAGGTGCCGAAACTGCGTTCCCCCACATTCCCGCTGAAAAAAAGCCCTGCTATCTACTATCTATCTATGGATTCTATCCTTGAATCCACCTGAAAACTGTACTTCTATCTTCTCCATCAGCTCATCCTTTTGTACATTTATTACCTTTTGTACCATTTGCCCCACCTTTTTAGATTGTAAGATCTCAAAAGAAGGGCCTTCCTAACCTCTTGTATTGTATTGTATTGTATTGTAGGGCAGCTCATACATTAATCAGTTTTTTTTTTTTTTCGTTTAACTATCGGGTGGAACAAAGAAAAATTAACCCGATCCCCCCATCTATTCAGAAACTCAGTGTTCATGGGTAGGGATGAGCTTCGTGCTCGAGTCGAACCCATGTTATATATATGGGCCGTTCGTGCCAGATTCGAGTGGCGCGTCACGGCCCATAATTCACTGCGGCATTGCAGTGCATTGCTGGCTGATGATTGGCCAAGCATGCACTATGACCCGCATGCTTGGCCAATCACAGCGCCGTCTGTACAGAGAGCTGTAATTGGCCAAAGCCAGGGTGGCTTTGGCCAATTATAGCTCAGGGGGTTTAGTACACGCCCCACACTATATAAGGCCGCCTGCATGTCGGCCCTGTGTAGTGTGTTTCAGCGTTCAGAGACAGAGAGACAGTGTCATTTGATTTAAATTAGATAGATTAGGCAGGACAGTCAGTCAGTTAGCTGCACTGAGAGTGTATTGTGTGTGTATATATATATATATATATATATATATATATATATATATATATATATATATATATATATATGCATCCCAGGTGTTGTGTGTGTATATATATATATATATATATATATATATATATACACACACACTGTATTCAGTTTAGCTAGATCTGTTCCTGTTGTTATCTTCCTACTGACAGGCAGGCAGGTGTTGTTACAGGAAAATTGCTGGTGTTCTTCTGATCCTATTAGTCCTGTTAGCTACAATATTTACAGTTAGTATAGTGCGTCCTCTGCACAGTGTTCAGCTAAAGCTACAAGTTAGTGTAGTGCGACCTCTGCACAGTGTTCAGCTAAAGCTACAAGTTAGTGTAGTGCGACCTCTGCACAGTGTTCAGCTAAAGTTACAAGTTAGTGTAGTGCGACCTCTGCACAGTGTTCAGTTAAAGCTACAAGTTAGTATACTGCGACCTCTGCACAGTGTTCAGCTAAAGCTACAAGTTAGTGTAGTGCGACCTCTGCACAGTGTTCAGCTAAAGCTCCAAGTTAGTGTACTGCGACCTCTGCACAGTGTTCAGCTAAAGCTACAAGTTAGTGTAGAGCAACCTCTGCACAGTGTTCAGCTAAAGCTACAAGTTAGTGTAGTGCGACCTCTGCACAGTGTTCAGCTAAAGCTACCTGTAGAAGATTGGTGTTGTTTTCCTGATCCTATCACTACCG